>NW_028277602.1:0-710000 GCF_059751315.1 Micrasema longulum | reverse complement strand
TTGTTGATGGATAACTAGATTTGTAGATTTATATTTTATTGATCAAATTACATAAACTACCAACATCGAATTCCTTCAACGGGAGGTTGGATGGTATAATGTCACAAACTTGATAAACATTGGTTAACCCTTTTAGTGCTACAAGTGAAATATCTCACGCATGTTACAGTGTAACAATTCACAAGTAAAATATCCAGAATATATTTTACCGCCAATTTAACAACTGCCTAAAATGAAGAAAGATACCATTACACTCTTGATTCTGCATGATATCCCCTAATAAAACTTATTCCTATTGACAGTGTTTTTCTTCCCCAAAAGCATTCCAAAATATGTTGAATTAGTCCTGGCATTTAAAGGGTTCATGGTTGAACTTGCCATAAAGATTTGTACAAAAAACACTGTCCTAACTTTTTGTAAATTTACAAAATAATTTTGATAAAATTGTAAATAAAACTCCTTGGTTTAGTTTCATTTTATTTTATTTAATCAATGAGCCCTTTCGCCTAAGTAGGCATCTTCAGGACTGGTAAATTTTTTACAAACATTTTCAACTTTTATCAAAATTATTAACTATGGAGTCATCAAAAAATATCTACAAAAAATAACAATAGTATTATTTTTTTTATTTTATTCACCATACTTTATTTTTGATTAATAATTTTAGCTCCGATTGATTCGGTAGCCAGGTGGCAGAAGGGGACCATATTGGAATTTTTTCAGTTTTTTAGTTATCAAAAGTTTTAATAAATATTTCAGTTACATAAAGAAAAAAAAAACCGCATCATTTAGAATGGTAATTTATTATTGAACAGTAACACTAAAATATTTTATTTTGTCAATTAAAGTCTCGAAATTGAGTCTTATTTCAGCTCTCCTAAACATTTTTGAAAATTACAGATGGTCCCTTCTGCCACCTGACTTCCGAATTACTCCAGAAAATTTATTAGTATTGTATATTTATTTATTTTAATGCCCTTAGGACTTTTTACAAAGTCAGTGCTTTATATATTAATTTTATAATAATGTTTTCATTAGGTAGAATGCCATCTGTGAAAATAATTCTCATTGTAATGTCAAGTGAGTTTTCATATTTATTTTTCATGAAATGTGTTTTTCTATTTGAAGCTAACAGATGGCGTTTTTTTATATATTATATTTTTAGTGTTATCAGGAATCTAGATTCTCATTCTGATAGCCAAGTGATTAAGTCTTACACCTCTGTCGCTGTGTTTGCAATTTATCAATTGTTGTCTCAGCTTTCTTATCATTATGATAATGTGCTAACTATTAAACTGGTATTAGTAAAATAATAATCATGCCATCATTTCCAACATATCTGTGGTTTCTTGTTGACAAATAAAATTAGATTTATTAAATTATGTAAATAATACTGTGTAATTTGCTTGCTAATGGAAGAAGCTAGTGATTTTGACATCATCTTGTAATAGCAGCGTTCTCAAAATGACTAAAATTAACGATGAAGATGAGACAGTAGAAGAAAATGTAGTTGAGGGCAATGTTATGCGAGTGAAACTGTTTATTCCACCTGAATATGTTCCATTGTGAGTGTAATTTATGAGTTATATTATTTAGTGAGTTGTCCAATCCATTAAAGTTTTGTAAAAAAATATGTATTCCTTTTTTATGTACATAAATCTAAAATTTCTAAATACTTTAAAAGACGCGTATTGGTTTTGTTCAGTATTACTTATTCATATTCTTCCCAAATGTACAATTTAAAACATTTATATTTTATCCAAAACCGCTACTCAGTTTGTTTTTATGACAATAATTACCATAAATAAAATATATTTTCGCATTCATTTATTCAGATTGTGGTATGATCAATCATCCAGTTAACATTTTGACACTATCTTCAGTTAATAATTCTTGAATTTTTAACATTTTTAAAAATGTTTTTTGTAATTTACAAATAATTTTTGTATTGATTTAAATAATTATTATACTCAATATTTTGAGTTTGTCCGAATTCTTGTAGACATGGACTGTATTTCACTCCCTAGGGAGTTATTTATCAAGATAGTACATAATTTTACAACAGAGAGAATATTTTAGAGATGGTAATATTAAAATTTAGGCATTTACAGTGCTTATGATCCATCATTGGCTGGTTTAAATGCCTAGACCTATTCCTTTATTGCCATATTCCCTTCTCTAAAATGTTCTCCATTTCTGTTGTAATATGTTCAATTATACACCACTATGTATGGGGTAATATTTTTTCGTGTATGTTGTGTGTAATTTGTATCAAAACAATTATTTTCTTCAAGTGTTAACTTAAACTCACCAGACTAATGCCTGAAGGGTACTTTAGTGTCAGTTACAAAGTGTACTGTATTTTTTTATTTATTTTTAAAAAAATAAACCAAACTTTATGATTTTGGGGGCCATTTTCAACTAGTTGTAAATAACTCACTATTAGAAAATGGGAATCAAATTGTGATAGAGCTGGTGCCTAAGACCTTTGATCCGTGAGTCCATGACCATAACCCGATTATATTGTAAACCACAACAGATGTTGTACCTGTAAGAATTTATTGACTTGTGTAAATCGTCAATGAAAAGACATACGCCATATAAATTTCTAGACTTCTATATTCTACTTTAAAAATACTTTTCGCCATTTAAATTTCTTGGATTTTCACACCTGTTCAGATGCACAATGTGTTTTTCTAGGTTATTATCTTCACACTCTTTCCAACCTAGAAACCTAAACCAACCCAAATAGCCTAGAAAAACTTACTATGCAATTTTCCCCTCCTTCGCTGAGATTGTCTCTGCAACTATCTCATATTATCTTAAACAAATCCCGAGACTTCAATCCAGCATTTGTCGGTAAAGATTTGGACGTACTTAAATTATGTTGATTTTATATTTAACCTCATTGTAAGAATTTCTCTTGATTCTCTCGTATGTGAGAACTATAACCCTGGAAACGTGTATACAACTCGACGGCCACTCTTAGGTGAAAATCCTGAAAAGGGAAATCGAGTGGAGATAAGACTACCATATATGAGGTCCTGAGTTTGATTCCCGGCAAATTTGATAAGATATTGTAAAATTTTATAGTCCCTGAACTGAAACTGTTTTAAGCTGATGATGAATTGCTGTTTAATGTTTGTTTTGTTTCCTTTTAGTTGGCACCATGGCAAGATCAGTCGGGAGCGAGCCGAGCAGCTTCTTCAGCCGCGCTCAGATGGGCTGTTCCTAGTAAGGGAGAGCACTAACTTCCCCGGAGACCAGACCCTGTGTGTATGCTTTCAGGGGAGAGTTGAACACTACCGGATCAAGTGCGGAGCGCATGCAACACTTACCATCGACGATGAGGAGTTTTTCCACACCTTGCCGCAACTGATAGATGTGAGACAACTACCTACTATTTAATTTTATGTCTTTAAATTTATCTCCATATTGGAAAAGGGTGAGCCATGTAAGACTAACCTAATCAGAGGACATTACCATATTTATGTAAAAATACTTTAGCATAGATTAATTTTAATAAATTGATATGTAATTCTCACAAAAAAATTATCATTGCATTCTTAAAGATACCTGCTTAAGTAAAACAAAAAAAAAAAATTAGAGTTTTATAAAAAAATATCAATGATAATAACATGTACTAGTGGCTATTTCCGTCTATTACATAGTAGAAAATGAAATCGTACTCCTCCAGCCCCTGATGCCAATAGCATCCACATCCCGCTGCACTCCATCTAGCCATCGGAGTTTGGATCTATTGATGCTACGTCTACTTTAGGCTTTGTGTTAAGGGCGAATCGTCTATATTATGCGCAGATTACAATTGACTATCCGTAATAATGTCTTAGGGTATTTTTTTTTTTACAGAAAAACAAACAAATTATTATTATTTCTTATAAATCATTGGCACCGTTTGTATTTTTATCCAAATATAAATATTAATAAAACGCGCCCAGCGCCAAAAATCAGCCGATTATTCCAGCTTATTTCTTCATACAAATAAGTATAAATACTATATTTTGAACATCTTAAACTCAGTCATGGTAGTTTAGTCGCGGAGTAAGCTTTCAGATTACACAAATTATTTCTTAAGCGCTATTTTTCTTTGAGATGATACAGTTGACATATGGCCCCCATTATTTTCATGCAGTCATATTGCAGGACATGTGGCGCTCAATGCGGCTGTTTTTGGCATTATTAATTTCTAGAACAAATCAGCCAGTTGACATTTCAATCCTAATGGGAATACCTAATACCTACTGCATTCATTGTGCTATTTTTTATAAACTTTTATGTAAGTTATGTATTAAAGTAATGGATAATATAATTACATAATGTAATATATCACGAAGTTAATAATAATCGTCGTTTGAGTTGATTTCATATATTAGAGATGTTGTTGTATCATACAGAACCACAGAAAAAATAGAAATTTTTATGTATATATTACGTATAACAAATTTATGATAATTTTTTATAGCTTACCTGTAAATAAAATCACCATTCGCCACTGCTTTGTATGAAGCATCTTATTGGGTACTCTCTCTTCACACGTGTACTACTCCTCGCAGCCTCCCTGTGTGCTCCCTGCTCCCCCTCCATTTTGATAAATTACATTTTGTTGGGCTTATTGTAGATAAATTACAAATAACAAAGACAAGGTACTAAGCAATTATTTAAATAATTTGTATTTTACTTGTAGCATTACCTCCAAGACGCCGACGGGCTATGTACGCAGCTAGTGAAATGTCTCTCCAAGCAGCAAACGCCCATCTCCATGAGCTCCAGCCAGAGTCCGAGTAGCTCGGTCCCCCCCCACCAGCCCAGCCAGGCCCCTCCCAGTCAGCAGGCTGCCCCAGCCCTGCAACAGCAAAAACCCCTACTCCAGCAGCAGAACCAAATGATGCAGCAGCAAAACCAAATGTTACAGCAGAGCCAGTCCGTGCAGGGACAAATCGTATGTCTAGCTTTTCATTACGTGTTTATCAATTCGTTCATTTGATTACTTCTATTTAATTTTTCTTATTTTCTATTGGTCTCATTCAGTAGGCAAACCTGTGCAGAAATAGATACATTTCAAAATATATATTTTTTTATTATTTTTTTTATTTTGTTTTATTCAGAAAATATAGTCATACATGATAAGTATTAAAAACAACATTTTTTTAACATAAAAAGACCAATTAAGTTTTCATAAATTATGCAAAAGATAGAAACATTATATATATATATATGTATTGTTTTTATGATTTATCCAAATATTTCACTTTTGAGGGCATTTTCTTTTAGTCATAAATAAATGTATTAGAAAATAGGAAACAAAAAATATATAATTTGTACAATTGTTTAACTATTTAGATATTCTTCTTGTGCCCTATCACCTATCAGGTGTTCCCAGGTTAGGAATCACTTTATATTGTGATATCTCAGGAAATAATAATCGGAGTGATTTTCCGTTGCCTTCTCCGATGAGTTTTCTGTAGGAGTCGCCTTTCCTTATCTGGGGGGTCCTGTTATTTGGAGCCGAACATTCACCATTCGCCCTCTTACTATCTGCTATGACACTGATGGTAATGTCAGTGGACACATTGCCTGGGGCTCCCATTTAGATATTACCCCTTTTAATTCCACGGGATGTCGATCATCAGTTCCAACTGGTGCACGTGAAACAATCCGCAAAACTTTATCAGCCTCAAAGTTTTCATACCACCCGAGTCTTCATGTTGAGTTCAGTGTTATTTTGTAAACTAATCTAAGTCAATTCATTGAAACTCAATAGGCTTATTGCACCACTAATAAAGATGACATAATTTGTTCATACAACACACTATTTAATTTTGACACATTTTTTTATTACAATAACATTAAGATTAAATTACTATTTTTTAATAAATAATGTGAAATTAAATTGTGATTATTACATTTTATTATGAAATCAGTAACCGAAATATACTTATTCATATCATTTTTATGAATAAAGTTATTGTCATTCAGTTTTAATGTAAAAAAAATCACTTCAAAGATAAACCAGCGAAACGCTGGCTTTGTGAGTCAGTGACAAATTGACCTTAGCCGGCGATTCGCTGGCTTTGTGTTGCAATGGGTTAGCTAAGATAAAAAACATATTTTAAACTAATGCATTTTGTTGGAAAAATGCTTATGATCTATTGTGTATTCAATGCAAAATATACTGGGATGAAAAGGGTTAATTTAATACAAATAATATGGCGAATAAATATTATACCAATGCTAAGTTATTCTGAAATAATTTTCACCAGTGACCGGGTTTGTCGAGAAAAAAAAGGCGGTATTTGTATAATTGACATGCAGTCCACCAAGAAATGTCAGCAGAGAAACTCAATCTATTAAATATCTTGTTTAAACAAGATCAATAATTATTAATGAAATATTTTATACAGGGACAAATAATGCAAGGGCAGATACTCCAGCAGCAACCTCAAGTCATGCAACAGCCCCCACAAGTCAACTCCCAGCAAACCAACAATGCAGATCACATGCCGCCTTGTTTAGCACCTCAGGCATTTGTCGATGCAGGTAATTCAAATTTAATTGATTATTTACTTCAGTTTTAATGAAAACTACTCGTAATGCCCTTTATAATAATACAAATTTTAAGAACATAAACTGTGTTTTGTATATAACCTGTCGTTGGCTGGTTTAAGTGATCATTTTATACGCTGCAACACCTGGCATTCTTCTCATGGTTGAACATTTACAGATATAGACACCGCTGGACAAAACAAACTACGAGCCCGTCAAAAAATATAAAATTTATAAATAATTCATTATTCTTGATATTTAAATTGTTCTTTTAATACAGGTTGACATATTTGATGGCTACTCTTCAATTTTGAGTAAAAATATAAAATCTTACTCGTGAATTTTACTCATAAACTGGCATTTATATCAGGTATCGGATCACCCGAACTTCCGACTCTTAACGTTTCATTTATGGCCGAGTACTTGTAATAGAATAATCAAGAGACATGTTATTTTAATTACATATTTGTGAAGTGAGTTCTTATTAGTTTATTTTGAACATTTTACATTAAAACTTGTTAAAAATATTAGAAATAATTTAATATTAAGTGAATCCACCAATGTTTTTTTTAATTTGTAAAATTAGTTTTTTTTAGGAAAGCGTACAGTGAATTTAAATAAAATAAGGATATTTCTTCTTCCCAAACACAAATCAAGTTTTTTTTTATTCTTCCGTATTTTGTTTTTTTTCCTCAACTTCTCTTTTCATAATTGGCAACAAATTTTCTATCGGGTTAAAATCTATTTTCGGGCTATTTCAACAGTTTGATTCCAATATTATGCCTTAATTCAGCGATCTGTAATAAAAGCAATAAATTATTTGTCGAGTAGTTACAAAATGCATTATTATTATTATTATTTTGCACCACAACAGGCCAGGAGGCCCAATTACAGTGGTGAATTTCATCACAAAACACCCAGGCTTGAGAAAAATCACATTTTAATTTTTGTGTTCTCACCGGGAATCGAACCCGGAACCATCCGTGTGTGAATCAAGTGTCTTGACCACTACACCACGGAGGCCGGATATATATATTTCTACTTGCAGTCTTAGCTCCATGGCACGGGGCAGAATCGTCTGATGTCCTCAATCATTAGAATTATATGATTTTCCAACACTTTTATACTGAATTGAATTCATCCTACCCTGTGCGAAATTTAGTGGTCCCAAACCATATGCTGTCATGCATTCCCATATGATATAGGGTGAATGCTTAGCAGTTTGAGTAACCCACTTGAGATGATATCTTTCCCCAGGTTTTCGTCGAACTATTTTTCTCTCGTCTGGATCAAAAAGGTTGAATTTAGATTCATTGGAGAGCACAACAGTTTTCCAACTTTTCTTTTCGAACTCTGTGCCTAGAAATCGTGCTTAAATAGCCTCCTTGATACGGTCTTTACTGAAAACGTTGATGTACTGGTAGATTGCATCTATGCGTGCATTTCAGGTGCCGTTAAAAACCGATTGCGCATAACAATTTTTTTTATCAAACAGTCAACTGTACCAGAGTTACTCGCCCCTGTCTGCTTAATTTCCTTCATTCTTCAGATCCAGTTTATTGAAATTTTAAAAATAAATTCCTCACAGCACCTTCTGAAACCAACTCGATGAGAAATTTGACAATTTGAAATATTTTTCTGCGAAAATATGATTATTTTTTAGCATTTTCCATGATTTTTATTTGTTTTCACTCTAAGGCGTAAAGGACTGTTGCGACATTTTAATAAATATTTTTTAAAAGTGAAACACAGTGTCTGTATTATGACATTAATTAAAATAATGAACGAAAAGTCAATTGCAGTAGCAGGTAGACTTGTAGTTTTTTTTGTCCAGCAGTGTACTTTAATATGTAAAACTTTTATACGTGGTTTGTTCTTGTTTCGAACAAGTTTCTGCTGCCATATTTTTGTAAAGTAAAAAATAGAGCTGAAACCTTTATATGTATATCTATATCTTGTTAAAATATCTCGAAAGTATTAAAATAATTCGGAGATAAATGCCATCTTTATTTTGCAATAAATTTTGCATGGGAAGTAATAATTTTTATTTTAAATCACTAAAACATCCAAAGTTGTTTTATTTTAAAATTGCTTATTACAATTTTGGCCTTCTGCTATGGTCGAATGAGCCGACTTAATTGAATATTGGTCTTCTTACTCGATTGAATTTTGTACTAGGTTGGATGATAGCCGAGCGAGATTTGGAAATCAGAGAAAACATCGGGAAAGGAGAGTTTGGCGATGTGATGTTGGGAATACTAAATGGCCAAAGGGTGGCTGTTAAAATGCTCAAAGACTCTGAAGCAGCAAGCAAATTTCTAGCAGAAGCCAGTCTTATGACGTGAGTATACGCGATTTTAAAAGTAATTGCTATTTTAATTCATCTCAATAGAAAAGATTTTTTACATCAGCAAAATACTTTGCTGTAAACTCATTCTGTCAACAGAATATTTTTATCAACAGATGTCTTTATTTTGTTTCTTTATTGTTCACATTCTTAGAATTTCATAAATGCTATGTAAATTGGTTCGTCATAAGAATGAATACAGACATATATTTTATAAAAACCTATCTGTGTATGTACGAGTATGTGTATGTAAAACATGTGTATAAACACTAAAAGAAACACAATTGTATATTCAAAACATTTAATTACTTTAAGAATATTCAAGTTTGCTAGTGAAAATTCTTTGTGGAAGTTCATTGTACATAATTTATTATAGAAATAAAAGACGAGTGATACTTAAGTGACTGGTTTCATCGCTTTTGCGACGTTTTCGAGACTGGTATCTTAAGTATAAAGTTCAATGTGTTTTTACAAAAACAGTAAGGATAGAGAATTCTAAATACGAATTGAATTGAATTATTTTTGTCTGAAGGACCTTTTAATATGAGAGTTTATATTATACATTGAATTTTATAATAAAGATGTCGCCGAAGCGATGAAACCGGTCACTGGTTATTCCAAATTTGTAGATTTAAGTATAACCTTTAAGTTCATTAAAAAATTGCACTGAAATTTAATTGACCAAATCTTGAAAATTGGCCTACGCTGCTATTGATGTACCAATGCAGTGCCTTGCGCACCATTAGGTACAGTGCCTTATGCACCATTAGGTGCGGAAAGGGAATGATGATGGTAATGAAAATTGGCCTTATTTATGTTTGAATTGTTTGAAATGTTTTTTTTCTCTGTAATATTTAATGTGTAGACCAATTAAGGGGGTAAAAGCAAAAATGTCACTGTCCATCATAACTGTTTTTGGGAAGACCAACAAAACCAGTAGTGAAAAGGCAATTTTTTTGTAACTCAATGTTCATCTTGTGTGTGGTATAACAGGTAGAGAAAATACTATTCTTTTTTAAATTGATGTGCACATTGAACTTAAGAGAAATAGACTCTTGGCTACTGGTTTTGTTGGTCTTCCCAAAAACAATGATCATGAACCACTGTTCACTGTCAACGCCACTGCGTTTTTGCTTTTATCCTCTCAATTGTGAATACCTTTTTACAGATTTATTGATCAAACCAACTCAAATATTCTAAACTTTAATAAAATTTTACACCTAAATTTGTTTGCATCAGAGAGGGAAAACATTTTTAAAAAGGGAATAGGTCTATGCATCCAACCTGTTTACAAACATTTGGACATATTCAAAACATTATTGATTAAAGTCTTACATTTTTATTGCTGTAAATGTATCTAGTTTTTGTACCTATGTTATAAAATAGGTACATCCTATAGGATAATATTTAGGTTTTAAATTATGTACTATACATACGTATATATTTTTGTATATATATCAATGATTTTCTTCAAAAATGTGTATTTTTTCTCAATGTTTATATTCAATTGTCTATATTTACTCAGCTTTAATCTGATAAATCGAATGAAGACAGTAAAATGGATTGCTTTATTTTTCTTTCAGATCATTGAAACACGAGAATTTAGTAAAATTATTAGGACTGGTATTCAACAAGCAGCACATATGTCTCGTAACAGAGTACATGAGCAAGGGGAGTTTGGTGGATTACCTGAGGAGTCGAGGGCGGTTACATGTCACGAAGAGAGATCAAATCATGTTCGCTTTGTGAGTATTGTTTTTTTATTCTTTTAAAAGAGATATGACTTTAAGCACAGATGAGTACAATTTTAATATAATAGGGTCTTTTCACATTTTAAAAATATTGTTATTTTTAAATAAGCAAAAAATTACAATGCTGACAGAACTATTATTTTTTTTCATGCAATGTCGGATAAATTTTCTACAAAAGAATGATTTCATTTGAAATATTTTGAATTACCCAAAACGGCATGGTGCAACTGGGAGCTGTATTTGCTCATTTTTAAACCTGATTTTTTAAAATGAAAACTTGTTTTGAATACATTGATAGTTATATCATTAGATTAGTAAAAATCCACTCTCAATAAATATTATATTTTTAATGTTATTCCTGTCTTGTGTTTGCATAACCTTATTAGGTTATGCAAAACCTTTTACATATTTTTTAAAGAAATAAACAATGATTTTTTGCAAAAAATTTCATATCAAACTATTATAATGACTATTGTTATCTATAACAGTTTAACATAAATAAGCTTATATAGGTAAGCTTATATAAATCATAAAACTTTGATGCAAAAAAACAAGTCTTGAAATGTTTTGACTTCCACTATTGTAAATATAGAGTAAAATTGTTTTTCATTTTTAAATTCTGTAGCGGTCTGAATAGGTGAAAATAATGATATTGTGATCAATTGACAACATTGAATACGGCTCCTCAAATTGTCAGATCAGTATTAGTGAAGAGGAAAGGGGTAGGTTTCACCACGACAACGCGGGACGATATGTGGAATTTGTTTATTATTTCTTATGTAATTTGTAAAAAATGCCAGAATGGGCAGATATGTATATGTAAAAATAAAGAAATATTTTATTGATAAAACATTTTCTTGATCATATATGTTTTTTGAAAAGAACAGTTTTTTTTTAATTTGATAAATATACTATAAAATTTAGTTTACAAAATATACTATGTACATTTTACATGTTTTTTTTTTTTACACATAAATGTTTTTTTTTAAATTCTATAAATATACTATAAATGCACAAATAATATACATTAATTTATACAAAACATAAAACGGCGATTATCCCAAAACAATAATTTTCTAGATGTTTTTCTGGCTCATTTATGTTGTTATATAATAATTAGTATCCCGTTATTATCATATCATTAATTTTGTTCTCAGTGATACATGCTCGGGGATGGAGTACCTTGAAGCCCGGCGCGTCGTGCACCGCGACCTCGCAGCCAGGAATGTGCTGGTGGGAGACAGTGGCAGAGCCAAGGTGGCTGACTTCGGACTTGCAAGGGAGGAGGGCGGACCTGACGCTGCAGCCAAACTGCCCATCAAGTGGACGGCTCCCGAGGCCCTCAAACACAATGTATTTACATATCTATTTAGATAGTTCTTATTTTCTATTGGTGTATATTGTTTGTGACATGATAATTTTAATGTTTAACTCTGCAGCATGTGACAGTTCTACAAAGTCCAAAATAAACACCAAAGTTCATTTTAAATCAATGTTACACCACAGATGCAATAAAATATAATGCATTCTATGCAATTAAAATACATTTCCTCGCAAACACACCATATTGGTTGCTAGTAGGTTCACTTAATATTGACTCCGGTGAAACGAACATTGATAAATATTTAAGTGCCTAAAGAGTTGATATGTATACAACCTATTAAAATGTATTTTCTAAATTAAATAAAGATAAGAGACGCATGGAAAATGGTGAATACAGTAGGCCCTTGAGTTTTGCACAAATTTGGTTCCGTAAAATGTATGCATGTTGATGTTCGAAAATCGAAGGATGTAAAAAATCATCAAAAATTGTATTTGAAAATATTTTTTTTAAATAATATGTACTTTAAAAATATTTATTTATCAATTTACATAATTGATGAGGCATGTTTAAGTGCTTTCAGGTTGCTTCTTTATAAATTTGTCAATAGTTAGTTAAATGCCACCTTATTTTTTTATTTTTTTGATAAAGAGTTCTATAATATGCGGTTTTTCTCAATCATGTACTAGGGATATGTGTTCTCCATTGGGATCACATTCTTCCATGATAGTCAACAATTTGTCAACATGGATGAAATCTTCATTCATATCTTTTATTGTCAAAGTCTTGACGATTTTATCAGCTTCTTCTTCCTCACTTTCACTGTGTATTTCATTTACCAGCTGTTGCTCAATTAAGTATTCATTTGACAGAGGTGAGATTCAATCAACTCGTTGACATCTTCGTTATTGACGTCCAAGTTTAGTTCATTCATTAGGCTAACTATTTTACACCTGTGATAGTTTCCAGAGTTTCTACATAATTTATAAAATCACTTCCAGGAATCTTTCATTGTTGACTCCACTTTACACTGTCTAACATTCTCCTAAATCTATTTAAGCGTGTAAATAATCAGTTCTGTAACTAAAAGTTTGCATTTTTTCTTTGCAGAAATTCTCAAATAAATCAGATATGTGGAGTTTTGGTATACTGCTGTGGGAAATATATTCCTTTGGAAGAGTACCTTATCCTCGAATCGTAAGTTTTGTTCTGAATATATAATATATAAAAACCCAAATGCTCACTTTGAATTAAGAGGGCAGCGCCCTTTAGGTGTGGATAAGGAACTAATGAAAATAATCATTTTATTCTAAAGGACAAGTACGAGAATGCAACATTATGCTTTCCATATTTTTAAGTGATATACGAATTGAGACAATGATGATTAATAAATAACCTGAGTAATTTTGAATTCCAGCCGTTAGCAGATGTGGTGAAACACGTGGAGAAGGGATATAAAATGGAGGCACCGGAAGGTTGTCCACCGGAGTTGTATGAACTGATGCGTCAAGCCTGGGATTTGAACCCTGAAACTCGCCCCACCTTCGCGCAAGCTAAGTCCAAACTCGCACAACTCAAAGCCAGCACCCCCGTGCAGTGAATCTTTCTGTACTCTCCTATCAAAGAAAACCAGTGGTATTTTAATAATAATAAACAATATATTGTTTTATATTTAACAACTTAACAGTTGGATTTTAGTGAGAAAGGATGTCCTAAAATTTGAAAAGTGAAAAACTAAATTCTGTTCTAAAATACATACATATTAATATTCCAGAGAAAACAATTCAAAATTAAATTTGCCCAAAAGACGCTCGGGAGTAATACTCCCAGCAGGTGAAAGAATATTTTCCCACACAGTTAAGTGGTTAATAAATTCTGAAGCTTCGTTTTGCAAAAAAGCCGAATATGTTTTTTCAACAGAACGCTCGGAATTTTGAAGAATTAGTACATTTCTTGTTATTATTTAACATAAAATGTTTTCATCTTTACTTTTGCAAACTTGGATAAAATAGTTTTAAATGAAGATTTATAATGAAAAGCAGTCTTAAATGGGACTAAGGACTTTTAGGAAACATCCCAATAACATGTTAGATTCTATGCTAGTCGGTTATTGAATCAGGCTCTCTTTTATTGTTACTCCCAAGTTGACATGTATATTCCAAATCCATTGAATTTTGCCATTAGAACTTGACTGTCATGAATTGACCAATCTTGATAATTTGTGGATTGTTTATTTCCTAGATGTCAGTCTCATGCAGCTTTGTACAGTTTCTTTCTTCCAATGTCGTATGAAGTGATGTTTTTATTATATTTGTAGAAATAATCTATGCGGGTTGTGATTCCGTTGTCTGTTGATGGTAATTGATAGACATTTGTACGTGAATATTTTGTGTGTTTATATAGGACTTGTGTATGTCGATCGAGGTGAGAAGTGTACAATTTTTGGCCACCAAATTGTTAGTCAAAATATTTTATGGTATCTTTTTTGTTATGAACTGTTACCGGTTACTTGGAGTATGTATAATTTTAATTCTACTTGTTATGGTTTTACATAATAATATATATATATATATATATATTACGCAAGAGTATCCAACTATATTTTGTCCGATATGTAAATATTCTAAAAGAGCTCCGAATGTTCAGTTCATTACGTAAATAAAGTACACCGATGAAAAGGTAAATTTGAAAAGTTTTAATTGTGAAATTTGCCAAACAAAAAATCTTCCACTATCAATAATTAAAAGAGGATTCATTCAAAAAACTTTTATTATAGTTTGTTACGATTTGAACTGTGTTATATATTGCATATTCACTAGCCGAACTAAATTATTACATCCACAAATAAAAGCTATTTGAACCAACCCTCGAATATTTTAATGTGACTGAATCTATCCTTTATATAATTAAATTTTTATATTTTTTAATCCGTACTAAAAATTATTTTATTTTAAATTTAAGATATAATGTAACATTACAACATTTTTCTATAGATTTTCGTAGCACAAATATTATATACCAACTCCAGCTCTCCAACCTGACTTCATAATTTTAAATAAAACTAAAAAACCTCATACAAATAAAATATATATATGTAATTTAGATGAATGTAAAAATTAAAAATGCCAATATTCCAACATTTATGAGATATTTAAAAATAAATAGTATGTCTTGTCTCACAAATTGTAGAAAAAAAATTATAAACATAGTACATACATATTGTGATTGGTGGTTATGATAAATTTAAAACTTAGCGGTTTACATAAATACTATAATATTTATTTGACTTAGAATATATTTATATAAGTGTTAGCAAATTTTAGACTTCCGACTATCCCAATCCAAAATATGCGGTCAAATTTACTTAAATTGAACGTAATTATCAGATCATGTTTATATTATTGATTGGTATACTTAAATGAATTTGGCAAAGAGGGAAAATAGGTTATTGGCAATTAACTAAATAATTTAGTTAAAATGTAGTTCATACAAAATAATATATTGAACCAACATCTTATGAAGTATTTGGTATAGGAAATAACTCGCCAGAATTCATACAGTTTAAATATAAATACAAATATTGGGTGTTTATTTATTACGGGTTATTTTTTAACATCACTTTGTTTTAAAGTAATTTATTGAAATTTTTATAGATTGAAATATGTCTTGCATGAATAAAATTAAAACCATCATTTGATAAATAAAATTAAACCGGGATTTGAAATATTGCACATAGAAAATATATTTATATGTACATACATATTATCTTTGGCACAAGTTTATTTTTAAAATGTGTAGTTTTTAAATTTGACATGTTTCAGCTGTTGTAAATCATTCATTTGATTACAATTAATTAGTGATGTTAGTAAAATGATTAACCATAATTTTGTTTCACTTTGTTTATTTTAGTGTAACGTATCAAAAACAGAATATATACATTTTGTATGTTATTAAATGAGAACATGTATCCATAAGTAAAGTTTTATTTTCATTAAGGCTGCATCTTATACTAGTCTGCGAAGCTTGTGCAAGTATGGTCGTGTACATTTTTATATTAATTATATATTGTAATGTTTATGAAGTAAGATAGTGCGGTGTCTTCGTAACCAATGTATATATTCACCAAATTCTTTCGGGTATTATAATTGTCGCTTGAATGTAATTATAATCTGCATCGTATTTTATAAGGCATCCAGATTCCATCGTAAACATAAATTTAAAGTAATAGTTGTTTGAGAAATGTTATGTAAGGACGTGCATACACATTTGACGTCTGTATGCTGTTTGGTGTTGCCATACGGCCTTAATAGCCATCTGTATGTGCAGAGGGCTTTACTTTGCATCGGGCTCATGATAAAAGAGGTTCCATATTCTGTGATTATCCTAACTACTACTTAGTATGTATTATACAAATGAAATAGCGCTCAAATTGTGTTCACTACTAACCGCCGTGGTCACTATAGACTTATGTTAATAATATGGTGCTATTTCGGCAATGTATTGCAGTCCCCTAAGCATTATTCGCCTCTTTTATCCGAGTGGAGCCGTAAATCTCTCTAACTTATATTTCTCATTGATTGCAAGCGTGTGTGTATGTGTAAATTTATGTGAAATTTGCAATATTAGCGTTAAGTGTTGTTTTGTTTTGATATGTTTTAATTATTGATTTCGGTCTGTTGAGGGAACTACTTTGTTAATTATGAAGAAGAAATGATTGTTTATTATAAAAATCTCATTTTGTATAATTAATTGATTTTGATGTAAATGTGTGTGTACATAATTTTTTTTGTAGTTTAAAAAAAATATATTTAATCTAATAATAAATACACATTTTGAAAAATCGAATTTTTATTTCTGCGCTACATTGAAAACGCGATCTTTAAAGGATCTTTATAGATTAAGAAGCTACTAGAAAGACAACAAAAAATACTCATGTTCAATGAAAAATATGGATGGTGTTTACAGTTATCATAAGGTTAAAATTAATATGCTATTCATCATCACAGTGACAATACTGACAACTGTACTTCCTATTTGTTACTTGACAACCTTTTTCTTCTTTCTTTACTATCCTCGATTTTGTTTTACGCTCTTCTATTGTTCTATTTTTTTCTAAATCACTACTGCAAGACTTGCATTCCGTGTGGTGGAATTTCCCGGATAGATCATTGAAAAGTGAAACAATATCGCCGAAAATAGCTTTATAATTGTTTTTTTCTACATTTTCATCTCGAATTACTTGAGGGATAGGCGCAGGATTTGGTTCAGACTTTGACCCTGCGGGACAGATATCTACCTGCATTTCTTCTGGGAATCTTCTATCTTGATTGCAGCGATTTGTTTTGTTCATATTTGTTGATTGATTAAACCATGGAGACGAGTCTAGAGTTGGACTAAAGTAACGTAAATCTGTAGTAGATGTTGCTGCATCATTGTGAAACTACAAAAAAGGTAAATTTATTTAATATGGCTTGATGAAGATTGTTAACAAGCATGCCATAAATGATGAAACAGGGAGAGAAGAAGATAGGACTCAGAATAAGAGTGAAAGTTTTGCAATAGTTTTCCAACCAGCTATTGATTGACATATTTTGTTGATGGTTGCATAATTATGATGAAAATCATAAATAACAATATTTTATGTATGTCAAAGGACACAAACCCAAAATGTGTTAATTCGGTAGAATCTAAATATAGATTTCAAATAAAATCAATAGGTTCAAGAAGTTTTGAAAAATGTATTCATACATAGAATGATGAATGAAAAGACCAAATTGGGGTCACATGGTAGTGTTGCAGATAAAAGGTTCGAGGTTTTAACCTTACTCTACCACAACCTTGTTTGCATTCCTTTAATAGTGAGTTATTTAGAACTAGTTGAAAATGGCCCAAAGTTTGAATATGCAAGCAAATTATTATGGGGAATGGAAAATGTTTCATAATTAAACCAGTCATAGACAGGTCATAAGCCTAGACTTGCATTTTCTCTTCCCTAAAATGTTCTCCATCTCTAAAATATTATAATTCATCCATTTTGTTTTATTTTCAATAAAATCAATAACTATATTTGTACATAAATATATGTATTTAATGTACATATTAAACCATTTACATACGTGTAATTGATAAGGCGGTAAATTCCGGATGGACTCTCCCTGAAGTTGAGCTTCCAACATTTTGATTTCCAATTGTTTTAAGGCAATCTTCTGCTGCAGATTCAGGTTACTAAAATGCATTATAAAACATAATCAAAGAAAGAATAATATATGCGCATATATCTTGAGTATAACTATGTAAAATACTAACGATATTTTTGTAGAATCTTGCCACGGAGAGTTCGAATAGACATTGTTTACTGTTGTCGGGTTGAACATTTTGGCTGGCGAGACTTGTTTTGCAAGTCTAAATCTGATACTTCCATCAGGATATTCAATAGGAACTACCTGACCGTCTGAACAAGTGTAAACATTGTTCTCCCACGGATTTTGTACTACTGCTGGTATTTGTTGACAGATAAAATGATTTCTTATGCATGCTGTAACATTATTCATACATGTATTTTTTGATAATAATATAAATTACATAAATAATTTCTTACTATTTTATTTACCAGAATATTTAATTTATTTGAGAACCTTGGCAAATAAATATTTGTCGCAGGAGGCAACATTGGGAGTGTACAATGGAGCCCTGTGTATGTACAATGGGAGCACAGTATGGAATCGGAAAAATAAGGATGGAAGTGGGCTGAATGCTGTCAAAATGCAATCTCTCATGTGAATGTGTGATAAAATTATACATATGTGCACAAATGCCGAGATCCTTATATTATGTAAGGCTGAGAGACAAGCATTATCGGCAAAATCGAGAAAGGAGTGCTGCTTTGGTTTGGACATGCAGAGCAAATGGACAACGAAAGAAATAATAAAAAGATTTACAATGCCAACGTTGATGGATGCAGAAAACAACGAAGACCGAGAAAGATATAGCATGACCAAATCTAATAAATACTTGAAGATAGACATGTTAAAAGTAGGAATAATCTGTGCGAGTGCATGAGAAGATGTATAAATGTAGAGGAAGTGAGGTTTGTATGAGTAAAAAGGCAGGGTAAAAAGGTGTTCTATCCCTTAGGGAAAACAGCGTGATGGAATGTTTGTTTAATGCCAATTTTTATAAAGTCTTAAT
Source organism: Micrasema longulum (assembly GCF_059751315.1). NCBI lineage: Eukaryota > Metazoa > Arthropoda > Insecta > Trichoptera > Brachycentridae > Micrasema > Micrasema longulum. The sequence goes on along the minus strand of NW_028277602.1, from coordinate 690,829 downwards.
TAAGACCAGTTAATTAACTGCTAAAGAATGGGAATCAAGTTATGGTACCTAATACGGAAGTCTAAGCAACATAATTTATTACTTGACATCAGCTGGTTTGAGTGAACACTTTAGACATTATGTAAAATTCAGTATTAGTAATTTAAGATACTACCTGGTTGCGCAGGTGCTGGTTGATTATAGTAAGATGACACTGAAATAGTAAAAATCAACCATAATAAAATGATTAACTGAGATATGCTTTAGTGAAATTAATACAGATACTAAACGGTACACACTCATTAATCGAAAAATGCTTCGCCTTCACATTTTCAACATGCTGTAAATTTTGGGCGAGAAAATTGAAATTGAAATTATTGTAATAATAAACAAAAGTATGTAAAATAAAATAAACTAAAATTTAAACCCCCTAAAACCCTCAAATATTAAACCAAAATTCACATTGTCATTTATTTTTTTGGCAGATAGGATGAAAATTATTGTTTCACAACTCCAATTTTCAAATTTATCATTTTGTTATTTAGGCACTATTGATATTTCTACTATAATAATATAATGTTACCTCTATTATTTTTATCTAAATGGTGTAACGTATTTTTGTTCTATGCAATCAGAAAAAAAAATGATTACTACTTTTATAAAAATCACTATCCTAAAATATCAGTTATTTTTTAATGAAATTTTGAATACACACTCACCACATACTGCTTATGATCATGTAATAATAGGTAAGAGTAGAAGCCAAATACATATATAAGACGACCGTAAAATACATTGGTATATGTCTATATTCGCATTTGCAGAATGGTGAACAAAAAGCAATCCATAATATACATTTCTCTCTATTAATTTGTTAACTATTATCATATATCCTAATGTAATTGCCTAGCTTGGAACGGGGTATGTACCCTTGTTAGCTGGGCAAAGTGAACGTAAAATTGTATTTTTGATAAAAGGTGTAAATAAATTTAAAAAATATATATACAATCTGAAAATGTCGCAGTTCTGCCCACCAATCATATGACAAAAATGTGTGAAAAGAATACAGACATAATTTATCAACTCATTGACTAAACAAATCATTTTATGCACAAGCTCTCACGTTTCTCATAAGATGTCGATGAAACGATAGATGTGTGTGTGTAATTCGGAGTATCATGAAACATTGACATAAAATACTCAGACAAAATAATCTAGTAGATCTACTATTTCTGCCTTTAAAGTGGAGACGGTGTAGCAAGTATTTCTACCCTTCCCACTGATAAGCACACATCTGGCACGCGGGTAGAACTACCTTTCCTGCATAAAGTGTGTTAATGTAATATGTATCAGCTAAGGTTTGAATACTTGTGTTCTTTGACTTTTTTATAACTCATTGGTGCGAATCGGACTTGAGTTTGGATCTCTAATATGGGCGCCCCACGAATTCAAGTTCTCTGTTGTGCTGGAGATGATTCAGAAGAAATTTCTGAGGTATCTTGCTTAAGAGAGTACTGATACTATCTGAGGTTGTACCTGTCAGATTTCATACTGGGAATGCTACAATAGTTTGGAGAAAAGAAGAAATGCATATTTGCTAGTGTATTTTTTCTGCTAGACAAGTGGTATTACAATCAATTTAGGTGTAATGGAGAGTATTTTTCTGCATGTTCCTAATGACTACCATAGACATCGGCGGCTTAAGCTGTTTTATCTTCCAGCTTGGAGAACTAGCCTGCCAATAATAATGCCAGTAGGAAGAGCGATGTCTTTGCTCAACCATACCTCTTCAGATATCATTCATCTTTCATGTTACTGAAAGAAAGTTCAGAAAGGATAGCTTCCTTTTACTATAATTACTGGGTATTTTTATTTTATCATTTTTCATATTCAAATTATATTGTAAATTTTTCTCGTATTGTGTACACCTTGAAATACATATTTTGTAATTTTTTCAGTAATTCTATAAGGCGTCAAAAACTGAACTCTTACCAAGTTACCACAAAGAGAATTGAAGAATCAAAAATGTGGTGCTTTATTCCTTTCGCTCCTGGCCAACATGTTTGTGTGGGTACAAACAAAAATTCAAAATGCCTTCCATATTCTGTTAGATCCTGGCCACAACGATTGTTCATGTTACTGGCCACTTAGAACATAACATATTTTTTATATGATAGCTCCAGTATCCGCAGTGGAGAGATGGTCCAAAAAAAGGAGAGTAAAGAAAATTTTTAAAAATATTTCAGGAGCGAAAGGGGTAAAAGAATGCTTATAACATCATGGGAAGACAGGTTCGCAATGAAAAAGTATAAAAACATATGAAAAAAGAAAGAGAAATAATAAATACAATTAAGAAAAGAAAGCTAGAATACTTTAGACATTTTATGCAGAAGGATAAGGACGAAATAGTCCGTGTCATATTGCAAGAAAAAGTTGAAGAAAAATGCAGTGTAGAAAGAAGACGCATCTCCTGACTTTAAGAGAGTGGTTCCACTGTAGCTCCAAATCTTTATTTAGAGTGGCTGCGGACAAAGTGAAAATTACCATGATGTTGGCCAACCTCCACCGTGGAGTGGCACCATAAGAAGAAAAGTCTCATAAATTAAATTGACAGACGGGTCTGCAATATCAAGAATAAAGTTGACTGGATCACAAAATAAATCATAACCCTGGCACTAATTAATCACTACCAACATTAATTAAGATAGGTTAAATAAACCTAAAAAAAGTTCAGTTTGTAAATCCACTGTTATTTTACAAATAGACATTAAATAAAGAAGAAATTTGAAATAAATTTATTTTACAAAACTGTACATTATATTTATATTACCTAAAATATCACAATGTAATTTGTTGTGCTTTTACTTATTGTCAACTGACGTCAGAATATAAAAAAATATGTAGCAATGTCTAAAATGTCTATTCAATTAACATTTTACATACAAAAACCAATAATGATTTCGATAACCAATTAAGAACACCTGTTTTATACTACATTAGGCCAGTTTGAGATCATTGTATTAAACATAATTAATTTTCAGTTTGTCTACATCTTTATGGACAAAAATACTGGACTTAACTCTTGATACTTAACCAAAATAGATATCCTAATAGAGCCGAACATTTTTTCAAGATGGAAATATAAAATATTACTATTCAATGAAAGGTTGTAAGCATTGTAAATGGCAAGGCTTTCATATTATTCCCATCTTGAAATTGTCAGTGTTTTTTTAGATTTATTTATTATTTAGGTAATCGAAGAGTTAATGACACCAAGTTATTAATATAAAAACAAATAAAAATCATAGTCTTATGCATATAAATATTACGAAGACATTGCTTCGAGGTGGGGTTTCAGCTGTAGACTGTATTTCTGATATGGAAATTGACAATGTATTCGGAGTTTGTTCTTTGCACACTGATTGCAAATGGGTCTGTCGGGTGGAAGGTAAATGCCACGAGCCTCCTCGCTGTAGCGGGAGCAGACTGCCCCAAAACACCTGCATATATCCTGAACTTCAGAAGACCAGAATCCCTGGCGTAAAATCTAAAACAATAGATAGTACCAGAATTTTCATAAAAAATACATTTTTGCTAAGTTTTAAATGTCATACTGCTAAATTTTGATTACAGCAATCAACTACCTGTTAAAAAAGATACATAAATTTTTCATAACTACATACAAATCAATATTAGCATCATAAAAATATTACATTGTTTAATTGATGTTTCTGTAATCCTTAAGTAAATTCCTCTTAATACTTCTTGTCCTAGATACAGAAATAATGAAACACTGATCTAAATCATGGATTCCAGACATGCACCAGGATTTTTTTTAAAAGCACTTGTTAATATGATTTTCTTAAGATTTACCCAGATATGTCAATTTTTGTCGCCATTTTTAACAAAATATTAATAACTCACTACTAGAAAACATTAATTGAGTTGGGGTAAAGTGGGGTTCGAACCTCGAACCTCAGACCTCTGATCCGCGAGTCCGCGATACTACCCACGGGATCACCACCCAATTTAAATAATATCCATTAATAACATGAAATATCATAGTACCCACATTTGAATTATTATAATCAAGACATAAGTTATTATCTATATATAAAATAAATTATCATGCCTATTAGACTACTCTGTTTGAACTAGTACAGTATATTATTATACAACACAATAAAAAGCAGATATGTACATATTTTTCAATATTGCATCAGTTTCTTTGCCATACAGATCATTCTTTAGATAGTAGTATGGCAAAGGTAAAAGATGCACTATTTTTTTTTAATAAGAAGGAAAACTATTTTTAAAAGTAAAATTATAAATATACCTTATTGGGTATTCTCCGTAAGCTTTAGGCCTTTCCATAAGCGAAACCCACTTGTCATCATAGCTGAAGAGAGACAAGTCTAAATATGGTGAACTGCTATAGGATTGAGCGCTGATAGGAAGTTGGGCGAGAATTCTTTTAGTGGCTTCTGTTTTTCCGCCATAGATGGCTCTTACTATTGTCTGCTTAAATCTCTGTTGATTTAGCTTAGCGTACAAATTGTTAGACGGAGAACACGTAAATTGAGATTCAGAATACAACCGCGCATTGCGGAAAGAATCGCAAAAGTTCTCAAACAGTTGTAAAAGGCTCTCTGATGTATTTTCATAAACTTCAAGAATTTTGCTTTCACTCATGTTGTAAATGACAAAGAAAGAAGGTTGACTGTTCGGCTCCGACGCGCGTAGAGTAACAACATCTTCACTCGCATATTTAATAAGCAGGTGATCCTCATCTAGCAGCTGCATTTTCCACATTCTTAAAAATCTAAATGTGTCAAAATATTTATAAAATTTTCTCAACTCCAAAGGGTCTTCAGTTTCGTCACTGATATTTTTGGCACGTTTATATAGAAAAACTAGCAGTCTGTGTTTTAAAGAATTTATGGAAATATCGAGAAACGGTCTCACATTGGCCGGAGGAGCTAGTATTGACGTTAAGTAATCGTCATCTTCGTGACAGAAGCGTCCGATTTTTCGTACTTCTAACAACATTCCATCGAGAATTTGAAATATATGTATTGTTTGGTGTTGAACTGAAAGAACTGCTAGCATATCTTTGTAAAGATAAATTCCTTGGTTGTGCGAGAGATATATTTTATCTACTTTGAAATTAACTGTATCACATAGCTTTCCTTTTACCAAGTCTACTAAATGTAACGAGTAGTCTTCTAAAGCCGATCTGGAAATTAGAAGTAATACTATTAATTCATGTAAATAAATATTTGAAAAAAAAAGTTTTATTATACAAGCAAAGTTATTAATATATCAGTCTTACGCTTCAGGCGCCAGTTCTGGGACAATGAAACATTCTTGGGTAAAACACCTTTATTAATAAATATTTCATATCAACCATTGTTATTTGTTTTTTTTTTTAAAGAAATCTGGGTTTTTATGATTTACCCAAATATTAAAATATTTGGGGCTATTTTAAACGAGTTGTAAATAACTCACTATGTTTGAAATGGGAATCAAGTTGGAGTAGATTCAAATCTCGGACCTCTGATCCATCAGTCCGCAACACTTGCCACAGAACCACAACCTGATTCATAAACTTAGCTTCATGTAACAAAAATTATTAAAATATGTTGTACTAATGCAATGCCCTATGCACCATTAGGTGCAGGACGGGAATAATTAATGAATGAATGAATTAATATATATTTGTCGATACTTTCATATCGTTTTTAAGAAAGACTTTTAGGAAAAGAAATTAGGGTTTGAACAAAAAGGAACCAAGTTGTAACAGAGTAGGGTTGGCAACTAAGAATCATGGATGCAAAATCTCTGAATGCATTTTAAATGAGGTAATTAATTAATTCAGACACGTATTCTGTTGTCTACATCATTATGAATCAGCTGGCTCTGGTTATGGCTGATTGGAAGAGCAGTCATGAAGCTGAACATGATCACATTGGAGATTGACATCTTTCACAACAGTGAAATTGCAAATATATATATATATAGTTGGATAATTTATAAAGCGCCATTTTTGTGAAAATCACCTCAAGGGCGCTGTACAATTAATAAACATCCCAGTACGTCTTGCAGCTACAGAGCGCATGGACGGTTGGGATTCTAGTTCCTCGTTTTCAATTAAGATCAATCAAAAATTATAATAGATAGGAGCTAGATTACAGGACGTCTTGCAGCTACAGAGCGCATAGACAGTTAGAAATTTAGCCCCCATTTACACATTTAAAAAATTGACAAATAAATAAATAAAATAGTGTATTACAAAATAATAATAATATGAATAGTAAAAAGGAGTAAGATTACAACACGCCTTGCTGCTACTAAGCGCATAGACGATTGGAATTCTAGACCCCGTTTACAAAATTAAGGTATTTTAAAGTTGATATATTAAAGCTAGATAACCAATCATCGTGCAGCTACAAAGCGCATGGATGAGAGGAATTCCAGCAAAGTTAAAACAATATCAATAAATTTACAAAAAATAGAGTATAGTAGTAAATACTCTTGCTATTGGAGAATATTATGCCTTCATAATATTAAGCCATGGCTCAAGGGTTACTGGCCTAATAAGTTGTCCCAATTTAACGCCTCAAACATTTTGTTTTATTTGTAATTTTATTTTGGTCCAATAAAAATTAATTTGAAAAATATCAGTATGATTTTTCTTTATATAAGACAATCGCACCTCATTGTGGGAGTAACGGCTTCATTATTGCTGTGAATCTGGTAGAAATGCGGTCGCAGATCATCGGGAATCTGAGAAGCAGAGCCGACTATAACATATCTTCCATCGTCAGTAAAAAGACTACATTCTCTGTTTAGCTGATCAACTCTCAAGTTGTTTGGACGGAACTGGCAGACTGTTACTACAAATTTGGACTGAAACATAAAATGTAAATAATTTAACAATGCTATGTAAAATCACTAGAATAAAAAATATTATACATTGACAGGTTTCAGAACTTGACTGCTTCGCTAAGGCTTAAAAATAAGTTAATTTTTAATTATAACATGAAAAGTTTGTGCTTCAAATATTGATTTTACAAAATGGATCATACAGAAAATTTACTAAATCGATGATGAAAAACGAAAAAATTTTCGGATGGTTACTGGTCACATTTTTATAGATAAGTGGTTTGGTATTTAAAAGTCGGTTAAAATATATCACCAAGGTCATTTTTGTTTTTACTGAGCAACATTGATTGTATAAATAAAATATATTACCCTAAAAAATCTATTAAATATATTGGTTCGTATATGTTGATTCCGCCCATCGGCATCATTGTGAACTAGATCTGAAGGAAAACCTTTCACTAAATCTCCCGCTGCTCCTGCTCCTAAATAACTGTAAACCTAAAATAAAAAGAGAAAAATTGTATAAATAGTATTGATTTTTGCCATTAAATATTTCTAAAATTAAAAAAATTTAAAGAAAGCAGTTCCGCGTTAGTAGTTTCAAAATGTAGAGTGAATTGACAGCGAAATAACAGTTAAAAAGATTTATTATGTGAATGTCGATGGATGCAGAAAACAAGAAAAACCAAGAAAGAAATGGCATAACCATGGCATGCCCATGATCCAACAAATACTTGAACACGGACATGTCAAAAACTGGAATAATCGACGCGCATGCAGGAGAAGATGCATAAATCTAGAGAAAGCGAGGTCTGTATGCAAAGACAGAGTGATAAGGCATTTTATCCTCTCTCCCTCACCCATATGGTGAAATGGTGATGTTCGTTTGTTTAAAAATTGAAATTACATGGGCAGTATACACAAAAATTGTTAAAGCTTATTAAATATGTGATTCTTTTCTCTCAGTGACCGCCTTGGTTTTTTTAGGTGCCCTTTCGTAGTCTAGTGTTTAGCGTGTATGCCTACTATACAAAAGGTCTTGTGTTCGATTCCCGACGCGGTTAGCTATTAAAATGACATTTGTAACGGCAATATTTCATAGTCCCTGGACTAGCACCAAAAGCATAGGATCAGTCATCTTACTTTCATGTAACAATTCAAGACATGAGTGGATAAAGGTGTTATGTGACAAAAACAGAAAGCAGAGATGTTTGAGGTCAAAGTTTTGAACACCAGTACAATTACTGATAATATAACACTTTAATTCGCTCTCAAAATTGTTTTTCTGTTACCTTTTGAGGGCAAAGCTGGTTTTATATGAAAAGGTGTATATAAATCGTCATCTATGTAAAAAAAAAGCACATTTTTTAACATTTGCGACATAATGCCTTCATCCACTTATGTTTTATTGAGAGGTATACTGCATTTGGTAAACCAGTGCAGTGCCCTATGCACCATTAGAAGGAGATAAGGAGATGACAGTTAAGATGATGATCAGTAGGTATCAGTATAATTCTCAGGAGATTTTGTTGAATTTATGATTACTAGAGTATTGATATTATAGATACTTAGTAAATTTTGAGTAAAACATATTACATTAGAAAATTACATCTATAACCATCGCTAAATGACTTTATTTGGCTGTCTTGAAAGTTTGATAGTTTCTGTAGCTGCCATCAATACTACGATTAATAATTACTTAGAATAAATATAAGTCCCGAATTGAACCAAAGACTGCAGTTGCTGAAGAATGTGCAAAACTGCAGTGTGAGGTTTTATTTCAATGAATTTTACCTTCATTACAATTCAATAAATATCATTGTATATAAAAGCCCTATGGGCGGCCTCCGTGGTGTAGTGGTCAAGATGCTTGACTCACGCACGGAAGGTTCCGGGTTCGATTCCCGGTGAGAACACAAAAATTAAAATGTGATTTTTCTCAAGCCTGGGTGCTCTGTGATGTAATTCACCACTGTAATTAGGCCACATGGCCTGTTGTGGTGCAAAAAAAAATGTAAATAAAAAATTTAAAAAAATGTAAAAATGAATGAACACTAAACAACACGCTTTGTTTCTAAAAAAACCTTAAATTGGATCAATTGAAATTATTGCAAAAGCCCCCCTTTGTTCTAACTAGCCTGATTAAAAAGCCCGTGCTTTAAGTAAGTGTGAATATATTTTATTAAAAAGATAACTTATGTTTAACCATTTCGAAATTATATTACAATAATACTACAAAAACAACCACAGATAAAATAAGAATCGCGACAGAGGGAAAGTAGGTCTAACAGGCTGCAGATGGACCAAACGTTTGACTTTTCACAAACAAAATTAATTTTCATGCCATTAAAATCTTTAACAGGTTACCCATATTTATTTTAATGAATGTTACCTCTAATGATGATTGATCCGCAGAGAAAGCGATGAAATGTTTACCATCAGGGCTAAATTTGCGTAAAAAACAAGGTGGCTTTTCAACATTTACAATGGTAAAGTTGGGAAAGACATTTTGGTAAAATTCCCTAGCGATATGAAAGTGCGACCCTGGCTTCCTAGCTCCTAAAGTCTCGCGGTTGATCAGTCTAATAACAATGTTTTGGGGCTTAATTTTTCTTGGCTTAATTCGGTCATTGCAAAAGTAATCATCCTTAGATGGTCCAATACCCTGTGTGCAGTCTTCATCCAAAAAAATTGATTGAGATACATTATTCATGATTTGTTAGCTCTACGGATTTTCTTTTAAATGACATTTGAATGTTATTCTCTTCGAACTTATTATTGTTGGTTATTAGCGGTTTTACGTTGACAGAGTATTGACAGTTCATGTCAAACGTCAAACGAAAACCATGGAAAATAAAATGTTACCATATGGTAAATACTGTAAACACGGCAGATACTTCTTTATTTGACCAGATTCAAAAGTACTCAAATATCGTCCTTAAATTTGATGCCGCACAAAAAAATACATATCACATACAAGCACAAATTACAATAATCTGCTACTTGGTTGATATTTTTTTGTAAATTCTTTTTTACTGGCAAATTATTATGCATGTCAGGATATCTAAATTATAAAGTTATATTATATTACATTTATCTCTGACTTTTACGACGTATTCTATGGAAAACATGTCGTCGCCGTGTGTTTTGTGTTTTTACTATCGTTTGCTGTGTTAATTGTGCACGTTTTGTATTATTTTGAATTCATCAAAAAGCAATATTTGTCAAATCTACATATTATTTCGTCTGGATGGATTTTTTATCGCGTTTTTGTACGCGTGATGCACTGTACACATAAAATTATAAACGAGAGTTCCAGTATGTGAGAGTGAATACACGAAGTAATCAATCCGGAAAAGTGAAAGTGAATATTTCAATATCTCTCGCATCTATCAGACCACTTTTTTAAAAAGCCTAAAAAACGCCTCACGATGGGCGAAAGAAGATTTGGCAGGGGTCCGCACGATCACGAGACGTCGGAGGAATATCCTCCTTTTTCCCGGCTTTTCGTATTGTGCGACAAATCTCACTCCGAAAATGACTTTCGCGACAAATTCTCAAAGTTCGGAACGATCGAGGATATGCGGTTTGTTAAAGATCGAGCAACCGGAGAGTACAAAGGGGTCGTGTACGTGAAGTATTCCAAGACTTCAGAGGCGGCAAACGCTCTGGAAAAGATGAACGGCAAGACGGTCGGGAACGTGTCTAGACCCATCAAGGTAAAGGTGGCCTCTAGCCGTCAGGAGGGACCGGTGAGGGAGGACAACGAGGAGAAGTACGTGCGGCTGTTCGTAATCATCCCGAGGACCATGACGGACTCTGAGCTGCGAGAGGAATTCGGGAATTACGGGAAAGTCGAGTACGCTACCGTCGTCAAGGATAAAGAGACGCGGGAAAGCAAAGGATATGGCTATGTCAAGTTCAAGTATTTCTCGGAGGCGGCTAACGCTTTCGAGAATGCCGACAAAAAGTACAAGGCGATATTTGCTGAGCCAAAACGATACAAGAACGAGTCCAACAGCTTCGATCCTTACTTCTCTCAAGCTCCCCCGCCTCTCCCCTCTGCCATGGCGCACCCCGGGTCCGTGGGCGACGGGTATGTTGCGCTCAGCGTGACCTGCAGCCCAGTGTGCCACCAGGAGCAGATCAAGAAGCTGTTCGACATCATCCCCGGACTGGACTACCTGCACCTGAAGACAGACCCGCGCCGCCACTCTGCCACGGCGCAGGTTCTGTACACCAACCATCAGTCTGCCAAGTACGCACGCGACAAGCTGCACGGGTTTGAGTACCCGCCGGGCTCCAAGCTCGTGGTCAAGCCTTGCTACAACTCCTTCCCCTCGCTGGGCGATCAGTCCCCGGAGTTCGGTCTACGGAAGGTGTTCTCCGGCGGAGAAAAGGGGGCCGACCTGGCGCAGCTGGCGGAGACCATCGCGCAAGCCACGTCCCTCATCCAGGCGGCCGCTGCAGGCACGCTGGGCGCGCACAAGGTCCCCGAGGATTCGTTTTGCAGCGTGAAGCTGCCGCCAGGCAAACCCCTAGCCAGTATAGACGCGCCAGTCGTCCAGCGCTGTTTCATCGTGTGCCAGCCGAGACCTCCGCCCGTGGCCATCTTGCGAGATGCATTTTCCCGTTTCGGCAACCTGATAGACGTGTACACCCTCCCCAACAAGAGCGTGGGCTATGCTAAGTATGCGGCGGCGGAGTCTGCTCTGGAGGCTCGCCGCGTCCTGCACGGAGCCGAGCTGTACGGGATCCGCATGAAGGTCCTGGAGGCTGAGGAACCGCGCTACTCCTCTGCGGCTCCCCCTACCGCAGATAGTCACGACTCTTCGCAGAACGCTAACGACGATGAGCGCGACGACCGTCGTAAGCGCTTGAAGATGGAATCTTAAGTACCTCGCATCCCGTTCCCCGTGTAATAGATTGTGTAATTGTACATTCGAGACGTCGGTTTGTAGTCTAAATTTAACTTAAGTATTAAGTTTCATAGTTAATACAAAGTGAATTAGTGTATATCCTGATGCGATGACAAAGTTCTTTGTACATACTTTATGCAGTCTCGGGACATTTAGTCAGTGCATTAGAAATTTACCACACCGGGTGCGTGTTAGGATTATTGTGATAATAATCGTTAAATTGAACTCGTCAAATGGAACCCCATAATTCCTCCACCGGAACTGTGGATTTTCACATAGTTTAAACTAGTTTAAGATCTGTATACTCGAATACATAGTATTTTTAAAATAATGATTATTTACAGAATCCAGCTGGTGATCAATAATTTCTAATTATGTGAATCATGTTTTTAAAAAAAATTTGAGTACAAGTATTGAGTATTTATCAAAACTTTTATGTGGCATTGGGTATTATTTATTTATTTACCCAACTGAGCTAAATACAATATTATTATCATGTTTTGTAAAAATTTACATTTATGAAATTGCATCCTAAAAATCATAATTTTAGTAAAAAATTTATTACAATAAACTTTAAAGACCTATTAGCCCGCTCCACTTAGAAATTAGTATAGATTTTTTACATTTACTTTTACTTTTTTACTTTTACATTACAAAAATAGTAAGAGCATGTAACCGAACAAATTTCCAAATATATATTATTATATTAATATTCTCATATATGTATAAAAATCTCAAGATCTGTATAGAATGCAAAGCTGACAAGTAATTAACAACAAAATTAAGGAAAGAGTGTTGCGATAGTTTCATAAATGTGTAAGAGTGAATGAATGGCTAAATTTATTAACAGTGAAACACATAACATGATCAAATCAAACAAATACCCGAAATGGACTTATTAAAAATATGAATAATCGGTTACTTGAGGAGATGCACGTAGAGGAAGTGAATCTGAATTTATGGATAAGAGTTGTAGAGGCTCTTTGTCTAAACGGTGTGATGATTTGTTTATATGTATAAAAATAAATTAACGATATCGGAACCAAATTTAATGAAAAAAAAAAAACTACATAAACCTAACAATTTCTGGTTATATTCAAATAATAAAATCACCTCAAATATAATCATGAATACTAATTACTTATATAACTATTGATTTGACATGTTTTAAAAGTAAAACAATATCTTTGTAACTATTATTTAAACACTAATGTATTTATGTTGTTAAGATTAATGTGTTTGTTTTAGTACCAAAACTCATTGATTAATCACTATTTTGACCTCTGAACTATATACATGCATGAATCACTTCAAATCAGCAGTATGAAAGTTTTCACATTTTCATATGATAAGATTTAGATTCTACAATACACCAGAACCTCTTTTTGCATGGTGGATTCGTTCCACACAGTACCGTGTAAAAAAAAAAGAGTAAAATATCTGAATGTTTTTTTTTAAAGTTGATATTTGTACCATGTAAAAAGAAATTCCGGTGTTTTGACACTCAATAGAATACAATGTCATATGAAATGTGTGCAGAAATCACACAAAGTCGCTTGCATTCTTTTTGCATATCTAGATTATTATGTTTAAATATTCACACGCTGTTACTCGGTCCGGCCATTTATAATTTTCACCAAACTAGTCTTGATTATTCATTTTAACACGACCAATTTACCTACTGTTAAAATATATTGTACATCACGGTCACTCTTGTTGGATATCCTAATCGTATTGTGTAATTTTAATTATTGTAATAGAACAGTGATGGGCAAACTGCGGCCCGATTACAGGTCGGGCTCGCCACAGATTTTTAAATAATAGTACACAAATTTTCTATTTAAATGTTTTGTAAAAATAATTCAAATATGCTTAAAATTAATAATACGCTTATTTATTTTTAATAAAAATATTAAACTATAATATATGTACATATTTACCTTTATATTTCAATTTCTAAAAATTAAAACAATAGGAAGAAAAACGGAAGATATTATTTAGAATATACTGTTGTTCCAAGCAAAAAGGCAGTATTTAACAAAAATTAAAAAATGTGTTTTTTTCATGTCATCTGATAAATAATTGTAATCCTCCTAAACAACTTACTCTAATAAATACATCTAAAATATTAAAAAAACTGTTTTGATAAATTTACTGTACAAAAATACCAAATACATAACACCTCAATTTCCTCAAAACTTTTAAAATGTTGGTTACTGCCTTCTTGTTCGGAACGGCAGTATACTACTTAAGAGTTTAAACTATAAAAAGTTTGCCCATCTCTGTTATAGAAGATATAATATAATTTTGATAAAAATTCACTGCCACAGTATTTAGGCTAAGACAAATCACATACATTCAAAAATCAGTATATTGCTATCTTGATGACTATAACACTCCTGTACAAGAACTTTATCATCCCCTTAATTGCACCCAATGATGCAGGGGGCATTGTATTGGTACACCAGACATGGTGTATTCCTTTAGGAACTATGTAATATTGCAGTGAAAAACAACATTTTCAATAAGCATTTTATGTCCACCTTGACGGGAATCAAACCCGTGACCTCAAGCGTGGTGGGCGAACTCAACTAATAAAATGAAACGTCGTTTGCTGCCAAGTTTCATATCGTATCACAATACAAATATTTAAGTGTTACAGAAAAAAGCGGGATAAGACGGTGAGTTAATAGTTTTTGGCAGCACGCAATAATGATTTGTGATTATGATAGAAAATATTTTTAATATCGGTATACATTATGATATATTCTATAAGCAATACAATTTTACATAAGGTTTTATGTGCTTTGAATAAATATGTACTTGTTGTTTGTAAAAATAATTCCTCTTACATTTTTATATAGACTCCAACCAGCATAAGAATTCCTTTGGTATGAATATAGATGCAAATAGAAATACCTATATTTCATTGCTAGAATTTAAAGGTAACATAAATGAATAGCATATTTCTCTTTCCGGAAGCAATAATAGTAAATTTATTGTAAATCTAAGATCATCAAATTTGGGATATTATCTGTCCATTCTTTATCACAATATTTACAAGTAATAAAAATCACCCGTTAACAAGACATCATTGCTCCTCCTACGATAATTAGTTGAAGTATTTTTGTTATTAAGTGCAAACTTAAATGCAAATTAATATAATTTCCTTGCATTTAAATTCATGGCTCTTCCTACGTCTCAAAGGGATTCGAAAAATGGTTGATAATAATAATAACATTTCTAATATTATTTATTGTTTGAATAATAAATAATAACAATACACTTTATAGACTTAGGAGTGCAGGAACATTCCTTTATTTGTTAAAGCACAACACACACAACTTGTATGAACTGATTTTTTAATCATATTTTAAGATTTAAATGTTATTCCATAATACATGCCAATCAATTATTTACGTGTAAATGACTGACGATTTAAAAAATGGTCCTCTTTTAGACCCAAGTTTGTATACTACCGTGAAATTAAATAAAATTGAATTATTGTAGGATGTATGGATTATGCATAAAACAACTATTTACATTGAATTGTAAAAATCAAATTATTTAATATTTTTTGTTTTGCGTGATTGACTTTAAAATTTTAACATTTTTCATTGGAGTACTTTCTTTCTAATGAATATTGTAAATAATAAAATTACATTAGTTTTATAAGCATGCTACATTATAAATGATTGCGCATTTCTATACCTCCGAGTATGTAGATTACTAAATCACCTGTGGAATAATTTTCCAAACAAAACAGATTGCAAAATATTTGATTAATAATCAAGGTGTTTGTGTTATTGAATTTTCTGAACTTCAAATATTTTCTTAATTTAACAACGGAGATGAAAGACATTTTAGAGAAGGGAATATAGAAGTCTAGGCATTTACAGGGCTTATGACCTGTTATCGGCTGTGGTGTGTTGTGGACTGTTTGATTTGTAAAATAATAGGCCTTCAATTTGGTTATGTGGATATTTTACTTGAATAATTATGATTAAAAATGGCCATCTTCATGTGGAGCTAATTAATATGTTAAATCAAGGAACTTCAAATGGAGCGTTGCAAGCGAACTTATTGACAGATGAGTCAATCTGAACATAGACACGAATCCAGTGTGCTTAACACAAAAAATAATCTTAATAAAAAATCCTAACAGTAACATTCACCATTCTGTCCATGTTTGAACATCTATATTCCTTCCATTTTTATTGATTTATTTGTTTACACTTTTAATTACTGCTTGCCAAAGATCTATGGGGTCAAAATTATTTGTATAAAGTTCATTATCATGCGTATTTGTTTTTACTGTATTAAATTATTTTTATTGTAAAGAGTTGATCTATTTTTGTGTTTGGAAAAATTTATGTCATATTGGAGAAATTAAATATTAATCCGTGCATTGAAAAAGCATTTTATTTCTCATTTCTAGTCAATATTGGGTTTACAACTCAGCATAACTTTTCTGAGATCTTCTTTGACAGAATCACTTGCAAGTATGAAGTTTGTTGCGTCAAAAGACAGGGACCACAGTTCCGCTTTGGTTAGTCCAAAGGTTTTGGTGCAGATGTAGAATTCTTGGGAAAGAGAAGTATCAAACACTCCTTTGTCATCCGTCTGTTAAAACAAAAATTTCAAATGATGAAAATTTAACGTAGAAACAGGTCAATGATGACCCTGTGACTAAAAAGGTTTCAGGGAAAATTATGTAGAGCTGACCGAGGCATGGTATAATCAAGGAAATGTTCATTTTCATTTTCATCATCGGTGACGCTACAGCCCCTGCACCCTGCTTCTCTTCTCCAGTTCGTCAGGTCAATTCCTCTTACGTCGCTTTCCACATCATCCAGCCATCTTAATTTTTTGGTCTGCCTTTCAATTCAATTAATTTATTTTAAATATGACATATACATTACAAAATACATTCAATACGTACATATTATAAAAAAGAAAAAGAAATACATGAAAGAGACTCATGTCAAAGTAGTAGAAGAATCCTGCTCCGGAAAACCCCTTCAGATACATGGAACAGATCAACATCCAGAGCGATGTTGTTCAGCATAGCGGTAGCCCTTCCAACAGGCATAACCATAGGCAGGTTGGTCCTGAATATCGGAATATGAAACAATCTATGCTGACGCTGTCTTAGGTAATTATCAGGAACATACAAACCAATGCTCATCATAATTTCAGAATTATCGATCATACCGCGCAACAATCAATAAAAATGTGTAGTCAAATACACATTCCTTCTAATCTCTAAACTGTTGTAGCCAAGCATACCCTGGAGAAACTCGGTCGGGTAGAGCCAAGGATAATACGCGCACTCTCATGTAGATATATCTCAGAAACTTCTTTTGGATTTTCTCTATCATAAGAGAGTACTTCAATTCATGTGGCCCCCAAATCATCGAGCCACTCTCGAGTCTACTTCGCACCAAGGAGTTGTAAAGAGTTCTCAGTATGCGGGTATTTTTGAAAACCCTGGCAGTACGCAGAACAAATCCTAACATCTTCAATGCATTACCACTGATTGTCTCTATGTGTTCATGAAATGTCAGAGTGCTCACAAATCTAACGCCCAGATCCTTAACACTCGATGTTCGTATCAGATTCTGGTCATTCATTTTGTAGCGAAAAAAAAGAGTTCTTTGGGCCCTAGTGAAGGACGTGACCGAACACTTGGAAACATCAAACCTAAGTTTGTTTCACCTTCCCCATTCAGATATATTAGATATATCCGCTTGGAGAAGATGAAAATCGTCAGAAGTTGTCACCTTTAAGAATAGTTTTAAGTCATCTTTCTGAAGTGGTATAAATAATTTTATTGGGGGTACGATTATCATTCATTCTGTGCACATGGCACAACCATCGTAATCTTCCTATTTTTATGAATATAGTCATAATATAGTGCCTTTAATTAAACTGTTTCCTCTACATTCCATTTTGGTTAACAGCACCTAATGTCTTCCTTAATATTTTTATTCCCAGTACTAATACTATGTTTACATCTCTTTTGGTCCCCAACATTCGGCACCATATACAATGACTGGTTTGAGGAGAATTTTGTAAAAAATGGTCTTAGTTTTTCTAGAGAGCAATTTGGATCTCAAATGTTTAAACAAGCTATAATAATATCTGTTTGCTGGCGATGGATAGAGAAACAAAAATACTATTCATAACTGCAAAGGTTTCGTAGCATAAATGGCAGTATCTCATACATTTTTGACTCAATGTCAACAACAACGATAAATGGCAACAACAATAAATGGCAGTATCTCGTACATTTTTGACGTAATGTCAACAACAATAAATGGCAATATCTCATACATTTTTGACTTAATGTCAACAATTCAATGTCCCTAACAACATTGGCAGTCTCCGTTACGTTACAAAATCAAAACCATCTTTTTATTTAAAATATGTCAATAATTTACTGAATAACCGCAATAAAATATACATAGGAGTTACTTCTGTCATCAATTATGAACTAAAATAATAAATTATCTTTTTAGTCTGGGAAAATTACTAAAAACAAAAATGTATATTACTCAAAACGAAAAGTGGAAAATGTCATCTTTTCTTTAACATGTCTCGTATGAAATTGGGTATGTCAAAAGTCTGAGTAATCAGTGTGAATATAATAATAAATAATATTCTAATTCACTCCCTGAGTATACAATGTATTTACTAATAATGTGAGTCATAAAAAGTTTAACCGATTACATTTTTTAAAAACATAATAAAAAATGGTTTAGATGTACTTAATTTCTTGAGCTAAATTGGTAGCAAAATATTTTACTTTTTGGTTTTTTGTACTAAAATATTTATATTGTGTATTTTTCATATATGTGTATGGAGGTATGTATGTATGTTGTGGCTAAATAATTACTCTTCTAATTAGTATTGGTAATTACTATTGGCCCAAGCCAAGAATTTATTGACTGTTGTTAACATACAATTAATGATTTATTTATTAGACTTAAGGTTACTACCATTTTATTTATTTTGAAATCAATTAGAAATCTTTGTTTTCTTGACAAGTAACATGAATGCTTTTAAAAGATACTTACAGCTAAGCATATTGGATGTCCGGCTGTGTATAGGCTTTGGAAATGGTGATCATTGTATGACTTTACTATTCCGCTCTTGACATTACTGCTGAGACAGAGTTCTGTAAAAAGGGAAAAAGTCATAAAACATAAGTATAGTCGTCGCCAGATAAGAATGCCTACGCTAACACATCTTTTACACTGCTGTCACTATGTGAGCGTAGGCATTCTTATCTGGCAACTACTTTACATTATTTGATATTTCAGTGAATTTATTTATAACTGACCACATTTAAAAAAAAGATGAAATGTTTATTTACTTTTCAATTATTTTACTTTTTGATTCATCTGATAAACACAGATTTAACATAAATTTTATTTCTATAGTCAGGACATGAATATGAGAGCAGTCATGTATTTTTTGTAAATAACAGCAATTTAAAAAAAAAACAAATATGCATGTAATTTACCTATTGGAATTTTAGATGCCAGCAGAGTGTTCCATAGGCTTTGAGAATCAGGGTTTTCTGGCACACAAACGACATGTCCCAACCTACTCGGCGCCCACTTCAGTATTTCAAAAGTCTCTTCGAATGCCTCCACTTCTGCTGTATGTATGGTGGCCTAAAAAGAGTATTTACGGAAGAAACTTTTTTACATGAATGCTTCATATGTTCATTAACATTTATCAAGAGAATATGCAGCGGGAGAGCAGTTTGATGAATAAGTATTTGAATATGGTTTTTCTGTCATTCGCAGATGCCTACCCGAATACTGTGCGAAAAGAACAACGGCCTGATTATATCTAATTAAAATCGAAGTCTCGTATTTCTATTTTCTGCCCCCTAAAACTGAACCCATTTTGCTTTTTATTTAAGAAATAGTATCACCCCTATCCTACTGTACCTACTTCTATACTTTTTGCAAAACAAAATATATTGTGTGTCAAGCAGTTGCTTGTCAAGTCAGCTATTTGCCAGTTTTACAAAACTAAAACTAGTGAACAGAGATCCCAGCAAAACAGATACACGAGATGTGCTCTAGCTGAAAATTACATAACCGCTGTTGCAAGAACGAGCTTCGCCCAAAGGCAATATAGTGTTATTTCACCAAGAGTGGATAGTCAGTTGGACAGTTCTTTGAAAACCACAAACAGCTTAAATACATTTAAAGTTAATATAACCAAGTGGATTGCTGCACAGTACTAAAAAAATAAATTATGATATACTCCAGGCTATGATGCAGTGAATCCAACATAAAATATATTTCTCATTGATGCTTCATCATCATCATCATCATCATCATTAGCCGTCTCTTGTCAATGGTGAACATAGGCTTCCCCTTTAATCTCCATATCTCCCTATCCTGAGCCAACCGCATCCAACCACTTCCTGCAACTCGTCTTATGTCATCCGACCACCTTGTCTGAGGCCTGCTGACACTTCTTCTACCCGTTCTGGGTCGCCATTCTAGGACTTTTTTGGTCCATTTAGAGTCTGTGAGTCTGGCTTTATGACCAGCCCAGCTCCATTTCTGGTTGGCAGCCCTATGGACCACATCGGTGACCTTTGTTCTTGTTCTGATCCATGTATTGGTTTTTCTGTCTCAACGAAATACCCAGAATTCTCCTTTCCATGGCTCTCTGTGTCACTGATAATTTACACACATAAATACACATACAAGATAAAGAACACAAAAGTTTCAGAGCCATATGTCAGTACAGAGAGAACATAAGCATCAAAAAGTTTCTTCTTTAAGTATTATGAATACTTTGGAGATTTTAGGATATATGAGAGCTTACCAAAGGCAGCCCATGGTGACCTCGCCTTCTTTTCTATTTCTACCTCTTGATTATCTTTCCCGAGCTTTATTTCGTGTCCTAAGTATATATGACTATTAATCTTTTCAGTTGATTTATCCATTTACTAAGATGTTACATGGTTGGTTTGCATCACACATTACTTTAGTTTTTGGAGCATTCATTTTCAAGCCTAGTTTCAGGGATGCTGTATTAACTTTGTTTATCATGTTTTCAAGTTCTTTCTCATCTTTAGCAAATAGGACTTATCATCTGCGAATCTGAGATTGCTAATGAGTTTGCCGTTGATGTTAATACCCTTGTCGTCCCAGTCAAGAGTTTTGAAGACATCTTCCAGAGCTAGTGTAAATAATTTTGGGGATATTGTATCACCCTGTCTTACTCCTCTTATGCGGAACTTTCGCTTGGTTCATGGAGCTGTACAATAGAGGTGGCATTATTGTTCATGATTTTTAGGAGTTCTGAGTATCTGTGATCCACTCTACAATTATCTAAACCTTGATTGATGCTTAGTGTATTTTTTTTTTATATTCATTTATTATAACTATGTTTCATTGAAAACCAGTAAATTCACAATTCGTTAGCCTTAGAACAGACTATTGTCTAGTTGGGTGACAAATTGCTGTCGAAATGCGATCTCTCAGGTGAATGTGTGGTAAAACTATGCACGATAGATGCACACATGTTGAGATCCGTACATTATGCAGGGCTGAGATAGCATTATCGACAAAATCAAGAAAGGAGCTCTATGTTGGTTAGGACATGTAGAGCAAATGGACAGCGAAAGAACGGCTAAAAATATTTACGATGCAAATGTTGATGGATGCAGAAATAGAGGAAGACCAAGAAAGACATGGCATGACCAAATCCAACAGATAATTGAAGATGGACATGTTAAAAGTCGGAATAATCGGCGCGCGTGCATGAGAAGATGTATGAATGTAGAGGAAGCGAGATCTGTATGCAAAGATAGAGTGGTGTGGAGTTCTATTATCTCTGCCTACACTTACGGGTAAACGGCGTGATGGTTTGTTTGTTGTTTGCTTGGGTGACAAATTGTGAATTGCAAATGTTAAAAAAATCTATACATAAGTTGCCTCTACTTAAACCTGCGAGCTCTCGCCGTCCTGGAAGGCCATCGATGAAGATCTTTCGACTTTATTCGACAGATACTCTATGCACCTACTTCATATGAATATTCATCAATGGCATTTTTTCGATTCTCTATATACGCTTTGTTTGAATATTATATTTTGCATGCGTGTTGGCCCACAATAGAGAATAAAAGTATGGGAAAAACTAGTGACATATATCGTTAGAAAGGATTAAGTTTTTTATAGACCAGAAATCTTTCAGTTCAGTTCAGTGCCGAAAAAATCGCCATTTATTATAAGTAGAGCGTTTATTTTTATTATTACGATCTGTTTGCAAAATGGTAAAGAAAGTAAAAAATAAACAAATAAGCAAAATAAAAATATAAGCAAACATATTAGGTACTGTCGATTCTAAAAAGGTATAGGAAATACCTGTTCTGAGGTAGACAGCATTTTTTTTTTTTTTTTAATATAAAATTGGATTGGTTTTCAAGTTAGACAACGGCGAGAATTTTAACTCTCAATTTAACGAGATGATTTCTATTAACTATTAAATCTTTGTAGATAACTTGTACACTACATTCAGTGTATCTCGATCATTTGCAACAAAAAAGTAAGGTAATCAGACTTACTTAATCAGATGTCAGTCCATAGACTATGAAATATTGCAGCGCAAAACTTTATTTAAAAAAAATATTTTAATTAATTTATTCATGCAAATACATATGTATTATGTATTCCCTCTATGAGGCCAAGAGCCCTGTGTTGAATTGGGATACAACATAATGCAAAGTGAAAGTATGTTTATTATTAAATAAAAGCAAAAATAAAAATAGACATAAAAGACAACAGACGCAAGAGCTAAAGAAAATAGGACAACAGACCTAAGAACTAACCATTAATTTTATTTGGCATTGAGTTTTACATTGTTTAAGGTATTCTTGTGGTAGTTTTTTTTGCAGTTTATTTGAACACGATAATAAGAGAAGCTTTATATTTTTATCATACAAAGATACATGATTCACAAAAAATAATAACATATCCCAAAAGCTAAAAGGTCCAAAGCCAAAGGCCAAAAGCCAAAGGTCAAAAGCCTTGTGTTGAGTTGAGATACAACATAATAGAAAGTGTAAGTATGCATATTATTAAAGAATACTACAAATAAAAATTATTACATAAACATATATTACTGTTTACCATATTGATGTGCTATATATTTGTGTTTTTAAAAAATATTTTTTATGATTATTTTTTATGTTTCTAATCCTATATTTGTGGTGATATACTCATGTGTCTGTGTCATATAATTACTCCTCCCATCTCAACACAGGACTTTTAGTCCCATGGAGTTGGGACTTATTGTCTCAAAAAACAATAACCTTATGTATGTAAATAAATAAATAAACATCTGGACAACACGCTTAATAGTATATAAATCTTTGCAATATCTCGCAGCAGTCTCCTGCAATGGTCTCTTCTCTTAGACAACATCCAAACTTGTACACCTCTCCTGAAAATGACTTTGTTTTTTTTTAATTATTTTATTATCATAAACGGCAAATCTGCCTTTTACAAAAATTTATAATACTTACATATTTGGCTTAATATATATATTTTTTTTTGAAAACATAAATTTCCTTATACCCAAGATTTATAAAAAAAATTAAACCTAAAAATTTATTATGTTAGAACTTAATATGTTTCTCCAGAACATTGAACACACTTGGGGCCACAAAAGAGAAATTTCTCTGAGTAAAAGTTGTAAGTGTTTTTGGTATTAAATAATTTAAATTACAGGAAAACCTTGTACGATCTATCGAGTTGAAAATTATAACAAATCATGTCATCATCATCTTCTTCTTTTTCCGTTGCCTTGTCAGGTCTCCCAACATTGGCGATCACTGCAGTGAAAGCATCTCTATCATGTGCTACTGAGAACTAGTCCTCAACTATCCTGGGAGTGGTCTCCCGTCGCCTTCTCCGGTGGATTTTTCTGTCAGGGTTATCATACCTTAGCTGGTTGGTTTTGGTTTAGAGAAACTCGGCTTTCATGCTCTCGTTATCTGCTGTGATCACACCATCATGACTGGGATCTTTTTGCCAGGGTTTGCGACGTGGACGCTAACGAGTTAAACTAGTCAGTAGTGTTACCGATGTTTGGGTGTTTCGCAGCATTTTATAGAATCACACTCTCTAGCAAGATGTGACTCACTGCGTCCCCTTTGACAGTTTGAACCCTGAACATCATCATCGCTGACTGCTTGCCCGCAGTCAGTGGTGCATATGGTACTGCATTGGTACTTCAATTTCAACATGTCTCAATTTTTTTCTGGTTAAGTGAAGGTAATACGGTGAGTGATACATTTTAGGTGCCAGCTCAGGAGCTATGTAATATTAATGTGCAAGACACCCTTTTCAAAATAAATATTTTATGTCAACCACGTCGGGATTCAAACCCGAGACCTCTTGCATGCTAGGGAATCGCGCTAACCACTAGGCTGAAATTGATGTTCATGTTGTAAGTTATATATTAAAGTTTTTACCTTTAAACCAGCTTTCCGACCTTCATCCAGAATATCAGCAAAGTCTCTAAAGTTGCCAATTTTGGGATCACCACTCAGGTCAAGTCCCAAAATTAGATTGGGGTATTTATTTTTCATTTCAATGGCAACTTTTACAGTCTCCTTAGCCTGATCTGGAGAGATTCTCCGGTCAATGGAAATCAAGAGGAATGTTTTCATCCGAAGACGTTTCGAGCACTCCCTACAAAACAAAAAATGACTTCTAACTCATCAGAACTACGACGAGGAAGTTCAATGCTATGGGAAATTTAGTATAAAAATATTTTCTTAAAAACTAAGAGCATTTAATTGTATGGATTTCTTGAACATTAATGGAAAAAAAAAGTATTTAAATGAAAATGAAATGAATGAATGGACTACTTTGAACGACGTCACTAGTTTTTCCAAATCAAACAATGATAGAATGTTGTGATAGATTTCTGGTTTACGGGAAGCCTATCCACCAAACAGCAGAACACATCAAAGAGAACTTGTGACGTCACACACAGGGTAATTTCAAAATTACAAAACATAAAAAAATCATAGTGATAATACGATGCATAAAAATATATTATTTAAATGTTTGGCCAAATTTGATAGTCTATTAAACAAACAAAAAAATGTTTTAAAAATCATTGAACTTCCTGATTTTGTAAAGCTGTTAAAAGAGATGTTGATGTACAGTGTGTTCAAATGTTTAATAACCCTATGTTAATGTGTTAGTGCCTTTTGGTGAACCAAGTAAGCATACAGATTTATTTGTGTTAGTAGGCACACTAGAATATTTTATTTTTTTGAATTCTGTCGTCAACTCATTGACATAGCATTACTAAACATGTGAATGCACTGTATGTACATATAGTTGGTATACTGCCAAAATTTGTCCATAAAATAAATGATATAGTAAACACATTTTTTAACATTTTTTAACATTTTAGAACAGAGATGGAGAACGTTTTGGTGAAAGGAATATGGAATTCTAGGCATTTACAGGTTTTATGACCTTTCATTGACTGGTTTAAGTGGCCACTTTACACATTGTGTATCATTCACCATTCTGCCTATATTTTAATATCCATATGTCTTAAATTCTTCCAATTGTTAATTTTCGTGAAGTTAAAGTGCTGAAATCTTTATTGATGCGGGTAAGATTCAACTGACCAATATTTCATATATTTCACATACATAGGGCGCGAAATATCTCGTTTTCAAGTAATTCTAAATATGCATATTTTGAACCTGTGTAGAAAATTTATTCAATGTCAAATGGAAAAAATAATAATGTTATTACCATCATAATTTTTGGCTTATTTAAAAATTATAATATGAAAAACGTAAAAAAACCCTATTAAAAGTCTTAATAAATACAACACATAAGGCGGCCTCCATGGTGTAGCGGTTAAGATGCTTGACTTACGCACGGAAGGTTCCAGGTCCGATTTGCGATGAGAACACAAAAATTAAATTGTGATTTTTCTCAAGCCTGAGTGTTCCGTGTTGTAACTGAAGAAAAAAAAAACAAAAAATTTATGTATATTATAAGAGATGTTCAAACATACAAAATAGCATCCACCATAGCTTGTACGTATTGCTCCTTGGTCATGTTGGAGTTGGCTCGAGGAGTAGATCGCAGTTCCAGGTACACCACATTATCACTATCAAACTCTTCTAAGGTCAGAACAGTGGCGAGCTTCACGGCTTCCGGTGTGTCTGTCAAAGCGTGCGCTATACCAAATAAAGCGAAGCATCTGTAATGAAAGACAAACACAGTTTGACTAAATAAAATAATTAATTTTAATTTGTACATTTATAATACCACTTGATTCAAACACCAATATAAACATAGAGCGATTTAAAAAAAAAAAATATTATTCGATTCATTTTATTATTTGTAAGAAAGTTAATTTTGATTTGGGTCCCAAAAACTGCCTTGAGATGGTCACCCCACCAATGTTTATCATCATTCCCTTTCCGCACCAAATGGTGCATAGGGCACTGCACACCACTGGCACACCAATCACAGCGTATCTTAATCATTTTTGTTACATGAAGGTAAGATGATCAGTCGCACGCTTCAGGTACCAGTCCAGGAACTATGAAATATATTTAGTGTAAAAACACCCTTTTCAATAAATAATCCATATAGATAGTTTTACTTTTTTAATTATCTGTATGAATTACAAGTGTATATTAATTTGTTTACATGACAATATGCAATGATGATTGGGCTTAAAAAGACCTGTCTCTGGTATAAAGAGCAATGTTTATGACAAGCAAATTCAGTTGGTCCCATTGTCCTCGTTATAACCGAGTTTGACTGTATATATAAGTATTTGGGCAGATGTTGGGTTGCCAGGGAGGCAATTACAATCGGAAGATACAGAAGTCATATCTTCACCATGACAGTAAAGTTAATGATAAATTCTCCCGAGCGATTATGAAGATACACTACCGATCGTCTATCTTCAAGATTTGGGTAGGTACATCGATAGGTACATCGGTAGGTACACGGTACACACATCTACACACTAAAGTAACATACCTTACCCATTATGATGGTATAGTTAAAGATAAATTCTCATGAGTGATCATGAAGATTTACTACCGTTCCCATCTTCAAGTTTTGAGATAAGCACATCGGTATGCACACATATCTACGCATTCAAAGTGACAAAAATGTTGTTCCGCCGAGCAAAATTTGCTTTCATTACGATTTATTTAAATTTTAAATCGTTTTGAAGTGGCCACTTTTTATTACAGAAGCCTATTTAAAATACAAAAGAGAAATTCCTTCATTTTAGTTCAACATTGAATGCGGAGTAATGTTTCAGCACCACCTATTCATTGACTTTGATCATTTGACGTCTGAGATGACATAATGAAAGCGCGTATCGACAGTTTGGTAGATCAAAATTTGCCATACCGAGGTAGAGGGAGATACTAGAAAAGTTAAATATACTGGCCCTGGGCATGTATGTACCTAATTAAATAAACGCATACAAATATAGTACGCATATTATATCAGCGGTTCCCAATTTATTTATAGCTATGGAACCCTAATTGATCTACCTTTTTTTGGCAGAACTCCATCTCGACAATAAAAAAGTAAATTGACGAAAATGATATTTTTAAGACCCATGACACCTTATTGTTCGCATGTTGTAATGTTCAACTTGAAAAGAAAGACTATATTGAATTAAAAATCTTTACTGCACATATTATTAATTTAGTGAAGAGTGAAATTATTATACAATTCTATAACAACACGCCCTAATTCTTGAAACCCCAGGGTTCTGCGGAACACTTTTCAAGAACCGTTGCATTATATCAAATATTTTATTCAAATAATAGATAAATATTTTTTTCATGTATTTTATATTAAATAGGTACCTACTAATAAATCTGATTAAAAAAAACAAATAAAGATTAATATTTTCATTATATAGAAAATATTATATTAATGTTGAACCATAGGTAAAATGGTAAATGTTACACAGTGTATAACGTTACCATTTAAACCAGTCAAGAACAGATCATAAGCCAAGTAAATGCTTACACTTCTAATTTCCTTTTCTTTTTTTTATCTCTGTTGCAAAATGTTAATTATGGAATGAAATCCAACTCTTCTCTACAAAAAAATAGAAAAGCTCAAAGTACCAACTAGTCTAAGAAGTATAAAAATTGAAAACTATTTTCAGGCATTGCCTATATTAGTAGGCGAATTAATTCAGTCAAACAAATCTCACCCACATCAATAACAGTTTCAGCTTTTTGACTTCACCAAAATTAATCGATTGAAGAATAAAAGAAATCCGAATGTTTAAACATATGCAGAATAGTGAGTATTAGACAGTGTGTAAATTGGTCACATAAACCAGTCAATAAAGGTCATAATTTCTGTAAATGCCCGGAAGTCCATATTATTTTATTTCAGAGCTGACAAAATTAAAATTTATTTGGTATGGGTTTAAGCCCTCATCTTACATATTATTTAGACTAAATTAACAGAACATTTATTTGTTTTAGTGAAACCCTTACTGTGAGAGTGTGCGGGAATGGCCTTGAATTATTTTAAACTGGGATGTATCATTTTCTTCATTCAAGTTTTTATTACTTTTTAGTTCTTGTAATTTCTCAAACGTCGAATCGCTTAACGAACCATTTAAATGAGCGTGAAGTTCCTGAAAACAAATTTATTTGTAAAAACATAAAATAAGCTTAAATGAGCACTAAAAAGTATGTTTTAAGGAGACTTACAATTTTAGGTAAAGATGCACAAAATGCCTCCATCGCTTCCATTATGCAAGTAAGGCTATTTTTATGAATACGTGAGGACAAATGTAAGTGAAACGTTTTATTTTTAGAACTAAACTATTTCCCAGAAAAGATAATATAATTTTATGAACCGATAATTCGGGTCTGTATTAATTGATCTTTATCAAAATGTCAAGCACATGTTTGTTTATTCCCGCCTTTCTGAAACGCACGGCTAGATACCTAATTGCCCACGGCTATAAGCCACTGATAGCCAAGGGTAAGACCGCCTTCAGAGTTGGAGAGATTACAACAAATACACAAGAAACGAAACTTCAAACTTGTAAAAAAAGGCAAGCTAAAATTGGTTAGATCCTAACATATTTATGTATATGTTGCGCCAAATAGTTAAATAAGCTATTATTGTTATCAAAAACATTTTTCACTTTGTGGTATGACATTTTACACTTATTTGTTTATAAATTTGTATAAACCACTTTAATTTTTTAATTACACTTTGACCGGTTTCGAGGTTACTACCTCATCGTCAGGAATTTAACTAACTTATAATTACGCGCGTTGCTATTTATAAAATAAAATATTGTATGAAAGAGACAGAAAATTGAATGAAAGAGAGAGAAAGAAGATAAAATAAATCATAACGGGAATTGTTTTAAAAGAGGACTCGAAGTTAAATTCAATTAATTATTTATTATTTAAAGTTTTTGATAAATGGCTTTACTAATTTCGAATCGTTCTAAATTATCTAAATGAAAACCATTTTTATTGACATGCGAAATTTCTACACCCGTTTCTTGATTAAATTCATGGTTTTCGGATATAAGATGATTTGCGAATTCTGAAAAATTATTATTAATCAGACATCTTATATATTCTTTGATTCTAACTTTAAATTTACTTTAATCTCTCTCTTTCTTTCAATTTTCTGTCTTTTTCATAAAAAAAATTATTTTATAAATAGCAACGCGCGTAATTATAAGTTAGTTAAATTCCTGACGATGAGGTAGTAACCTCGAAACCGGTCAAAGTGTAATTAAAAAAATTAAAGTGGTTTATACAAATTTATAAATAAATAAGTTGAATAAGCCACTCACTTGGACGGCTAGGCTGCTCATTAAATCCCGGAATTCAAATGAATGACTAACGGTCACTTAGCCAAAATGTTGAAAGCAACGTTTAATGAAAGGGTTAAACTAAAACCCCTCTACAGGTGTTAACTAAACGCCACTTTGCCTTTTTAATTTTGATACGACAGTAATTATTGTTTTATTTTTGCATTTAAGTTCTAAAAAAAATTTTTTTTTTACATAATTTAATCCAATCTATCCTAATCGAATCCGGTGCTATTAGTTAAGCCGTTTCCGAAAAGCTAGCTTTCAAACAGTCAACACGTTGAACGTTGAGCTATTTCAATTCATTCAACGAACTGCCTAGCCATTCAATTGAATACTGAAATTTAATAAACACCTTAGCCATTCAATTGAGTGGCTCATTGAATTAGTGGCGACATAATATACTGCTGGGATGTAGCTTCACATAAGTCTAGTAAAAGTCATATATTTACCATAAGATTTTAAAAACATTTTCCTTCAAAGTAAGTTTCCAAAATCAGTGAACATTATATTTTTTGTGTAAAGCTCGTAACTTTCTTCTTTGTAAAACACTTGTTTGTCAAAAGATTTAAAAAATATTTTTTTTTACGTCGGTAAAAATTCACATTTTAAAAAACTTTGGCAACATTGTTTGTTTGCTGTCAGAAAATATCTAACAATACGTTAATTCGGTAATTTTGTAAAGAATTATTGTAATTCTCGCAGTGAAGTGAAGAGCGCTTGTGTGTCTCGAATGAAGAGGTTTATTTCACAATTGAATAAACTTCTTAATTAAAGTGAAGAAGTGGTGTCAATTTATTAATTTTAGTCAAGTGCAGCTAAATGCAATTACTTGACATCGTACGATCATGGCTGTCAGTGAAAATCAATAATTAATGTATAAGTTTAAATTCAATAAATGAGTGCATGCGGTCATTAGTATAATTCGCAAGTTACTTTATGATCAGCTGTTCAGTTTCGTATGTTATACTAGCAAAAATTCAAAAATATACAGACAATGTTCTAGAGATCCGGTTATACTGATAATTGTATGCTTCAAAAAGGGTAAATAAACAGTGAGAAAATGAAGTCCGAATTAAATTTAGAATTGGTGGATCCTGAGCAAATACTATTAGAGGATAAAGTGGCATCGTTTAAAAGCGATCCAGAAAAGTTGCGCCAGGCTGCTGAATTTATCGATGAGTTGATACAGCAAGCAAAAGCGGACGCAGAACTCAAGCTTATAGCAAAGGAGAAGGCGAAGGCTGTGAGTATTTGGAATTTTTTAGTTAGGTACTTTCTCACTGTGATATTAGATGGGAGCTTATTATGGAATATCTCTAGCCCAAAGCAACAGTGAGATAAACCCGAAACTTCCGATTTTGAAATACACACGCAGATATGTTAATAACTTAAATAAATTTATGTTTTCAAATAGTAAAATATTGAAGTTTGATAGTTAACCTATGTGAAAATATAGTAATCATAATCTATTTTAAATAATTAAATTCCGTCAGACCCTTCGCACACCTCAAAGTCCGCTTATCTGAGAATAGGTTCTTCAGAGTTATCTCACTGTTGCTTTGGGCCAGCGATATGTTTCAAAGGCTTCTGAAATTATATAAATAGCCATGTGGAGAAACCTACGACCTGTAGAATAAAACATTCTCATAGTGTTTGTTGAAATACAATTCAATCGCATGACTTATTCCACTATTTGAGGAGTTCATTCCATTTGTCACTTGAAACACGTTCCACGATAAGTTCCTAGGATTTAAATTTATTGCTGTCTACGTAAACACTCACTTTGGTACAGTATTACAAAAAATAAAACTACAGTCGAACTTGGTTATTACGAAGACAACGGGACCGACTGAATTCGCTTGTTATACTAGTAATATTTTTATTACCTTATACTTGTTTTTATTTGCTATAATACTTAATTAACCTTATTCGCATTATATTGGCAAACACGCATTTCATATTTTTTTATTTCTTCTTTTTTTGTGATAATATTCTTGCTTGATTATTTACATTACTCACATTTTTCTTTCTTGCTTACTGTAACATTTTATTTACTTTGTTTGCTTTCCAGAATTCATTTAATTATTTTATATCTTATTCATCTTTCATTCATATACTTACTGATTTTTGTGTTTAACTTGATTCTTTTTGCTTTATTTAATTTTTTGCTATCATATCTTTTATAATTTCACATCTTTTTTTCTGTACATTTACTTATTTGTGTTTTATTTTTAAGTATGTTAGCATGTATGTTTTTTATAAATGCCCCTTGGGCGTTAATGAACAAAATAAATAAAAACCAGAGGGGTTTTTTCAATTCAATCGCATATTTTCTTTAAGTAAACAAATAAATATACATATAATTCATACAGATAATTTGAAAATAAGCCTGTTAAGGAAAACTTCGCAAAGCTCGGATTTTTTACACACAATTTCAACCATAACATATGTGGTACTTTTTCAATGTTGTTGGCGAAAACACCATTAGATGCTTAGACACTTGCATAGTGTCATAAACGTAATCCGGTCCTGACGCCCAGCGACATCGGTCCTAAGTTAGCCCGCCCATTTGGATTTTATTACTTAGGTTCATATTTCGAATACCGAATACCAAATCATGAAAAAAATGTGCGTATTACTAAAAATTGTATCTATTTTAATCACAAATGAATAGTTTAACATTTAAAATCTATCAGTGGTAAGTTGTGATGAATGAAAACAATTTTTTCAGCATTTTTTGGTCGCAAACAATCATGCTTTTCTTCATAAATACACAGCAAACTCACATCCAGTTTTTTATCTTGACTACAAATCTCACAATATTCCCAAATAGGCAATTTTTTATCAAATGGTGCCATGATGGGCAAAGAACTAATAATTATTAATTACTAATAAGGTCTATTAGTAACACAATGTGGTTTAATAATGAATAAATAACGCAGCATGTTACGACATGATCTACTCGCAAATGAAACAAATACGCCCGCTCCGTCACCCCCGCACGCACCGCAATGAGACAGGTCGCAACCTGTCATGCGCGGAATGGACAGATCTTTTGCTGAACATTCGGCCGCCAAGAAGTGCCGAATATTCAGCATTTAGTATTTGGCCAAATCATTATTCGTGGCATCTCTACTTGTTATAGAAGTGAATAAAATGTATGGAGAAATTATAAACTAAAATGTCAACGGATGTTTTCTCATTACATTCGAGATCTCGCTATTTCCGTGATCGTTATAACCAAGTTCGACTGCATATTCTATTTTCAAATTTAAACAATCAATTGTTTTATGTTTTAGATTCCAATTTATTTCATGCAAAAGTGTATTTTTTGTACCATTGTTTTGTTCTTTTAACTCTTAATTGATGTCATGGTAAAAACTTACGTTATCTGCGTTTGAGCCTCATTGGAACCTGTTTTTTAAATAAGTTATTAAAAATATCTTAAGTCCGATTTTAATTATGACCAAGGTTTATGATTATGTAGTTCATATTATGTTCATAAATATATAAAAAATAAAGTGCAAAAATAAAAAATAAAAATTAATTATACTCGATTGCTTACGTGTAAACAATTTTTTATCTTATCTTGTTTGTTTAACTTAAATGGTGTGTTTATTTTGTTACAGGAGGCATTAGCTGCTGAACAAGGTATGTTTTTTTATCATCTATTCAAAATGCTTATATTTTTACATAATTATTATTTAGCAAAGATAGTCTTACAAAAAATTATAACATGTTTATGAAATTCAACAAGTATTATTTAATAAATGAAGGGTTAATTGGCGATTGTGTTTATCAATATTAATCATAAGTTTTATTTTCAATTGCTATTTTATGCTAGACAGTATTTTAATGTATGCAATGATGACACCATACTCATTATAAGGGGATCTTCATGGGATGCAATAAATTTGAAATCAAATATAGATATTAATAAATTAAAAGAATGGTTCGATGTCAATATTTGGTCTCTGAATATTGAAAAAACATATTACATCACTTTTACATTGAAAGAACAAGTTATACGTCCTATAAATATTTGTATCCACACTACAAAATGCAATGAAGGATATCAGTTTCATAATGATAATTACCTCCGAATCACTAAAAAAAAATAGCATAAAATATTTAGGCATAATAATTGATAAAAATATAAAATGGAAGGAGCAAATAAATAATATTATAAATAGAATGACGAAACTTATATATGTATTTATTAAATTAAGAAATATATTAACTACCGAAAAATTAAAATCAATTTACTTTGCATTAGCCCAATCCATATTACAGTACGGAATAATTGGGTGGTGCTTTTAAAACAAATATTTTACAGGTTGAAAAAATACAAAAATTAATTACCTAAGCTGTATTAAAAAAACCGTCTACTTTTCCCACTGTCCAATTATTTAAAAAAATAAGGTTTTAGATATAAAATCGTTATTTAAAAATAATTGTTTACTTCAAATCCATAAAGACAACATAAATAGTAGTGTTTCTATGTCACAAAATGTAAGTGTGCGACCTAGATCAACTGGTAACATCTTAATTCAAAAATTTAAAACAATGACAGCAAAACATCATAATACTTACAGAGGAATATTTTTCTTTAATGAATAAAAATGGAAATAAAAAATGGAATCAGGAATATAACATAAAGAAAGCAGTGAAAATATAATTATTTTTTGTGTAGCACTGATTGAAAACACCGTTTATTATTTTTTTGTGATTTATATGTTATACTAAAAATATTAATAATTAAAAATAAAATAAACAAATTATTGTAAGACGTCATTCCTCATTATGTACACAAAAATAGTTTTTTCTTTTACGTAATGGGAATCATCAATGTAAATATACGTATTAAATTTATATATGATATTATAAAAAAATATATGTAGTAGTATAATTGTCTACTAAAAAAAAAAAGTAATACCAAAAACACATACGCCTTTTTATCAGAGAAATTTATCTTTTGTGGCCCCAAGAGTGTTCAATGTCCTGGATGAACATATTAAGTTCTCCAAAATGAAAGCCATTTTCACGAGAAGTCTACAAGTTTGGAATTTGTCCAAGAAAAGAGACCAATTGTAGGAGACTGCTGCGAGATATTGCATAGATTTATATACTATTAAGTGCTTTGTCCAGATGTTTATTAAAATATATGTATATGGAATAATTTTTATTTTTGGTATTGTTTAATAATGTGCATGCTTCCACTTGCCATTATGTTGTATCCCAACTCAACACAGGGCTCTTGGCCTCATAGAATTAGGAATGCGTTATTTTTTTTTGTAATTTATATGAAATTATTAATAAAATAAAATTAATAAAATGTTAAGAAAGAAATAAAACTCTTGATAAGATCATAAAATCGAGCTAAAAAAAGACAAACAGGAAAAAATGTAAAACTTGCAGTCAAACCCATGTTTTGTAAAATCTTCAAAATTGTATTTTTCAAATTTATTGCAACAGACAGAAAACATTTTTGAGAAGGGAATATAGATGAAAGTCTAGGAATTAATAGGGCTTATGACCCGTCATTGGCTGGTTTAAGTGAGGCCACTTAACACATGGTTTATTTATTTATATATGGTATTTTTGCCATTTACATGATATATTTTTGAAAGAGTAGAGTGTTTATAAAATAATAATAAAATATGAGATATTAATACATAATATATGTACATATATAAACAAAAACCTACATATTTTATACTAGGCGGTTTTAGACATAATGATCGCCGATAAAATAACCAACTACACTATGCAAATAATAACCATTTTAACCCGATCTATTGAAGTTGATTACCTCTTTTTGCCAAAAAAATATTGATAACTTTGTTTTTGTAGTCGGGCAGTGATAAATTAAATATATAACAATACAATATGAAGCATATTCAATGGCAGTGTTTTGTACTCTCTTAATAGGTATATTATATTGAGCTACCGTTTGAGAATTTTGAGAGTAAAATACAGTAGATGTTCTGCTCAACCTAGGCGGTACATAGAAGGAAATCAATTTCAACAAATCGGAGGTATCAAAAATTGGTTTTATTATTTTGATACCCTTTATTTATTATTCTTAACATTAACCATTCTACCAATGTTTAAACATCCATATTTCTTCTGTTCTCTTATCTATATCTGTTTATTTAATTACACACACGTCCAAAAGTCCCTTAAAATATTTTATGTAGTAAAAGAGCTGAAACCTTTATTGATGTTGCAGTAAAATTGTAGTTTTTATTACATTGATTTACTTTATATTGTTATCCTTATTTATTACGTTTTAATGTAGCCTTTTAGGTGGTTACGCATAAACAAATTAAATTTATGTCGAAAGAAAATTAAAATATCCATTAAAAAATATAAACAGAAATTAACAAATTACAACAGGGATTTGTAATTTGTTAATCTTAATGACTCCCAAGGGGGTGAAATCCAGTCTTTTGTCCACAAACATTTGGACAAACTCAAATATTGTAATAAACAGAAATGTTTAAATAAATATGTAAGTGCATTGTAGTTTATAAATGTAAGAACAAGTCAGTATTTATTTTGGTTTGAATTATAGTTTTTGGTCTTATGAATGATATAATTGCTGTGTACAGTCCACCCAAATCATTAATAGCCTTTGTGTAAGTGTGCGTGGCAGAGAGTTTTAAATTAAATTATTAATAGTGTGTGTAAAACGCAAACAAAAATTGTTTACTAGGTTTATTATCATTAAACATTTGAACGTACTGCACTTACCCTTCGAATGTGAAATAAATTTTATTAAAATTTACTTAATGAAATGTTGAAAACAGTGATAAAATCTTTTTTTTATCTTTAAATATGAAAAGCAAAATTCAATAAAGCTATTATAGTATTTTAAAAAAAAAAGTAAAATTGTACCTTATTGTATCTCTATTTAGTCATAAAATTAATTTTAAATAATTTATTATATGCTTTACTGAAAAGTAAAAAAATGATGTTGAAAATCATCATTCTCTTATCCAAAAAACAAATTTTATTTTGCATAGGACACGGAATTACATGCAGACAAGGTTATGAGTATTATATGACTGAAATATTTGATGTATTATTTGATTGGTGTGTAAGAATTTATCAGTAATTTATTAGAAGTTTTCAAGTTAGTCACTGTTATAATTATTGTTTATAGCATTCTGCTACGAAGGCTATTGTTTTACTGCGCAACTCAAAACCATAATGTGGATACCAAGAATTTTTCAATTGAATAACATTTATCATGTTTAAGTATTGAATCAAACCATGAATATGGATGAATTTTATGATACTTATATTGAAATAGTTAGTATTACTCGCAAGTTGTGATAATGTCAGTTCTTAAAAAATAGGTCAATACATATCTAAAATAACACACATCTGTTAATTTCCAAATTGTCTAATGTTATTGTTATCTGTTTCCTGTAAATTCTGGTAACAATTAAATATTCATTCAACTAATTCATTAATATTCATAGTAGATTATTTTTTGTAACAGATTTTGTGGGTAACATCAGTGAAAATATTTTTGATTGAATCGGAATTCGTTAGCCTTTCTTAGCCCCTTTTCTACCCCGTGTAATATTATGTTATTTAACATAATTTTCTATCGCATTTAATGTTTGCATTCTAAATAATATGTATAAGTTTTATAATACTTGTTAATGGAAACAGTAATTTCTCAAAACTATAGCAATGATATTCTTTAATCGTAATAAAGTATTAGGCATAGAATTAAGAATAGTCCAGAAGGAGCGTAGAATCATATTTGAATACATCGGACTGTGTCCAATAATTCCCCCACCATGCCCCACTTTCGCCGCGCGCATTCGTGATGGCGTCGCGTAATGTTGCACAATGAGAAAAAATATAATTATAACACAAATGTAAGGTAAAACAAAAGCAATCTGTTAATTTCTCTAAAATGTTATTGTGCACGCGGAAATATTGATTGACACAACAGAGTAGATAAGTAAAGGGTCATTTAATAAGAGTAATTGAATTAATGAACTTTAAACTTAAAATATAAAACAAATTTTATTTTACATAAAACGGATATTTTTATATCATGTTAAATAATATTTGATGTTTAAAAAATAATGTCGGTCAAATGTCCATTAGATGAGCAAAGTAGGGTAAAAAAAATTACTACCCTGGCAACACTAACGAAATGTTCATTTTGTTTCTTCGATAATCTGACAGATGGAAAAATAATTCAATTTTTAAGTAATGCATTTATTATATACACATTTATTTGCTAATTACTTATGAAATGTGATTGCATCCTGTTTCTTTAAGATCCTAGCAGTATTTCTACACTATAAAGGGACACAACACGGCATAGTTGAATTCAAATCAGGAGTTGCGTACTGAGCGACGTCTACAAAGAAACTAATGGGTCAAAATGTAAATCTACTCATTTATGAGTAGTTTAGTCGTCTTCTGTTTTATGTGCGCATGCAATTTCTGGACTATTCTTAATTCTATGGTATTAGGTAATACTGACAGCAATTTATCGGTAAACAATACAATGAAATGTGTTTTTTTAATAATACAATTTATTTGGACACTGATAAGTGTCAGTTGAGTATTTTAACTAGCATGAGTTTACTCAGATATAATCATCAATCCCCTTTCCGCATCCAGTAGTGCACAGGGCACTGCATTGGTAAACTAAACGCAGCATAGTTGATCATCTGTTACATGAAGGTAAGGTGATCAGTCTTACGCTTCAGGTGCCAGTCAAGGAACAATGAAATATTGCAGTTCAAAAAATCTTTCAAAATATTTCACGTCCACCCTTCGAGGAATCGAACCCTGGACCTCAAGAATGGTAGGCAAATGCGTCAATCACTACACGAGGCGAACTTATTTATTTATTTATTTATTGACGGACTTATACAGTCCAAATGTACAAATGAAATAAAATACAACTAAATAAAATTGAAGCTAGGATAAAAAATAAGAAATAATTACTACCTCAAGACAAGATCTGGTCTATCTTAGTGGTTTTTTTAATCTATAATGACTTACACCAAAAAAGTCCAGATCTTGTCTCGAGTTTACAATGCGACACAATCGGGACATTGGTGCATGCAATCTGTCAATCAATTTATCTCTGCTCAGTTTCCTTATTCAGTGTTCTGGTTGTATTTCACATACAGAACGGTATTCTTCATCCGCCTGGACACAGAATTTTATAGAAAAACAAAATATTGTAGTTGTCTTTTATTTATTTATTTATATATACGCCCAATGGGCATTTTTATGGACACATTTATACATAGAAAATTATTATAACAAAATTAGAAAGACTCAATGGTTTACAGTAGACTTTGTGGGAGTGGAAGCGGGAGAGAGGTGTTTATAATTGAATTTGATTCAGTGATCGATTGAAAGAAGACAACTTGTTATCAAAGAAATCAAGACTGGTATGTTTGTTGGCAGACCTAAGAATTCTGGGCATAGGGGAATGAAAACCATAGTTAGTTCTATGTTTATCGGTATGAAAGAGTGAGTTTTGTCTGAGGTTTCTAGTTGGGATATTTAATTTTATTGAGCTCAGTAGTTCAGGCGCATCATAGAGTGAGTTGAGAATTTTAAATAGGACTATAAGGTCGGATTTATTTCGACGGTCTTGAAGAGAAGATATATTTAAGGTAGTTTCTAACTCATTATACGTATATAGGTCTCTGGATAAGCCCAACCTCCAGCCTATCTTTCTTAAAAATCGATGTTGAACTGATTCAATATTCTTGATGTGAACATCATAATATGGAGACCAGATAACAGAGGAATATTCTAGGTGCGGGCGAACTAGGGAACAGAAGAGAGTTTTAAGGGTATTGATATTTTTGAAGTCAGCTGTGCTTCTGTTAGTAAATCCAAGAAGTTTTAAGGATTTATTGATAACATGTTCAATATGAATTGTAAAAGAAAGTTTACTGTCAAGTATAATACCCAAATCTCGTATAGTAGACACAGATGATAATATTTCATCGTTCAGTGAATAGTCGTATATGATTGGATTTTCCAGACGAAAAAATCTCATAACCTTGCACTTACTTAAGTTGAGATGTAGATTATTGGATGAGCACTAGGTGCTAAAAGACAATAAGTCAGATTGTAATAGTGAACAATCGGAAGGGCTGTCAATCTGTTTGAGAATTTTAGTGTCATCAGCAAAGAGCCAAATTGATGAAGTAAGAAAAGCAATTTTTTATATCATTGATGAACAGATTGAATAGCAAAAGAGCAAGATGAGCACCCTGTAGTACAGGGTACAGTTTTTAAATACAGTTCTGTGTATGAAATAGAACCAGAATCCTGGGCGAGAATGGAAATTTAGTGGATATTAATTTGCCTTGTGGTTTAGTAGTCAGCGCGTATGTCTATCATGTCTGAGGTGCCGAATTCAATTCCTGGCAAGGTCGACGTAAAATATTTATATAATAGGTGAACTTTTACTTCAGTATTTCATATTTATATACAATATTCATAACAGCCTATTCTTCGGTTTTCAGGTTTGAAAAGGCGCATCGGAACAAGAGCACGCGGATTCATCGTCAGACTGTTCGAGGCCATCTGCAATTGTACCAACACTGGTGCTGCAGCGGCTAGAGTAGTTACACCGAGCAAGAAATAAATACTCCAACATGGAGAGGTATCCTTAAAAGACTTATCATGTTACACAATACCTATATAATAATACGCCTTTTGCTATTTTCATTTTTAATATAAAAAATTTATTGATTGCCTCCTAATTTTAGCGGACAGATTTTCACAGAAGTCATGCTCATGATAAAACAATACCTCATATCTTACATGATTTTTTATTAATCTAAACTCAGTATTTACAAATTTGATTATGAATGCTTGTGTGTTTTGTCTTGATATTACCATATTATATAACTTTGGTTTCATATTTGATTGTCGCTCTATGCAATAACCCTCGTGTTTCTCTCTATAGAATATATTGCTGCTAAAAATGTTGAATAAAGAATATAGTACTGTATTGGTAAAACAATTACACTATATCTCAATAATAATTTATCATGACAAATAAACGAATAAAAAATATTTTTGAAATTAAAGATTTTTTTGTCCTGTTTTTAAACTCTGAACAGAAAACCACCAAATATTTTTTGATAAATAGGTGGGGTACAAGGTATTGTTTTTCTATGAACGATTCAATTTATATATTTTAAATAGCTACATAGTAGTGTTAACATAAATAGTGTGTTTTTTTTTTCCAAATGAAGAGAACAAGAGGACATAACAAAAAAAATTACAACAAACTAGTCAATAATTCTCGATTGAACGCGAACAGAAGGAGGTGTCGAGAATGCTCACTTTCGTCTACTTGACATTTTCATTCCACTTTGAAGGCTTGTAATCAAATAAAATAATACATATATCTAACGTAAAAGCAAACACAATATCTTAGAAAAAAAAAAAATTTGAATGATGTTTACCATTTTGTTTAACTTTTGGTGCTCATTTTTAAATTTCAGAAAAACGGACACAACTTATGTTAACACCTAATATTTATAATAGTTTGTGTAAAATCACTAAAATAAATTTAATATGCCGACCGATTTCAGAACATAAGGCTTAGAAACAAACCATCACTAAACATTTTTAGGGGTTGTTATAGATAGTGATTTTACTCAAAATAAAAAAAAAACATAGTTAAATGATTTAATACAAAAATCACAAAGATAGTACATTAAATATAGATTTAATCAAATATATTGTTGATTTCACTTCAAATCAATTCAGCAGCTTAAATTAATGTACTAAATATAAAACAGTATTGCAAAACAAATATTATTTTATTGCAAACCTTACAGTTATTGCATTTTTAATGTGTTTTTTGGATACCTCTGTTTGGAGATTATGTACAAAACTGAATCTTGTATCATTGCGAATAAATGATCTTGCCTCATATATACAAATAAAATCTTGGCCGTAGAGTATTAGTCCAGTAAACCATACAAATTTGAGAATATGTTTTTTTTAAATTGTGCTTTCCTCGTCTAACTTTATGATTAATAATATAATATTGTTTGCTAATAGCTTATAACAATTAGTATTTACAAAATGTTATTCTTTCTTATTATTGTTATTTGCTTTTAGAAATTTTAATGCCATTTTATGTGTCTATTTAAGTATGTATGCAGTCAAACATTTATACTATGTATATATATTTTATTTATTTCCTTTAGGTTAAGTAAATTTATTATTAAGTGCAATATATTCATTTCCTTTATTGTTTTAGGCAAAATTTAATATAAAAAAGAGTTTTTATTACTCTTCAGTTAGAGTATTTATAATTTGTTATTATTTTTCTTCGATGCACGATTGCAGTTTGCATATTTTATTATGTAATTCACAGTGTAAAGCTATGCTTATTTTAAAACTCAAGGGTACTTGAGAGTCAAGTAAACGATTAGTAAACAAACATAATATTCGAGTGTGAAGTTGTCTTCTTTTGTTGACATCAAATTATCATATCACATAATATGTTTGACTTAAAAAATTTGCATAAAAATAAACTTGTTATTCTTGAGTTTTGCTCTGTGATGTTCATTCATCATTAGTTTATTTTAGTGATGCTAATTAATTTTATGCTTGTCTTTAGAATTTAGAGTCACTTCAGTTATTTGAAACTAGTCTTTAATTGATGAGCTGTTAGTCCTAGACAATAAATATGTAGTCAAATATGTATCAAAGATTTTAAAAAATAACAATTGAATTGATCTTAGTTTGATTCCTTCCATTTCATTTCAATTGTTCAATCTTTAATATATTTCAATCCTATTTTATTTTAAAAGCTGAATGTTTTATTTAAACTAAGGTTTTTCGATAATTATAAAAGATTGTATTGTGGTATTAAATGTTCAAAATTTGTATTTTTATTTAAATTAAAACGGTTGTGAAGAGGAAACTAAAAATAATCTATCTTTAAAAATATAAGCACAGTTAAACACAATATTATAGCAGCTAATATTTATGCTTAGATATTACCACAACCTCATAATGTATGCTGTTGGAATCATGACAATTCCATTGTTAGAATACAATACTATCTATTTTTTAAATTATGAGATTGCCGTATTTATGTATTTTGCTTTAAAATAAATACTGTAAACTAAGATGAAATTATTATTCAGTATTACAATCATTTTAAAAGCATAAATAATTTTTAAACAGTTTTGTTGTTGCATCTTCTGATATAATGATAATCAAAATATATATTATTTTTTTCTACACAATTTTTTATAGCTACTATGAAAATTTGTCATAAAAAGTTCAAATTAAACTTAATACCGAATAATATTGCTTCGTAAATAGAGCCCCTAATGCTTTTGTATCTATCATTTAGTATTTATTTGTTTTGCAGTTTATTGAAACTGTTTCTTTTAAATTAAAATTTCTCATCAATGCAAAAATGAAGTTAAGACAAGTTGAAAGGGTAATTATCAAGTGATAAATAGAGCAACCTTAATTAAGGGCGTGGTTTTCATACCATTATGTTTTTCGCACAAACTAGTTATCTTTCCATGAATATTGAAAAACAAGTGTTTGTTTAGATTAAGTATTATCCGTGCATTTTTTTTTTGATAAAATGATATCTTTATTTTATTACAACTAATTATACATAATTTTAACCTACTTTTAATATTTTTAAGGTGAAAAGTTTAAAAGACCAGTATTTTATCCATTTATTATATTATAAAATTCTGCAAACTTTCTGTGATATCATAATTCAAACGATTATATTTATTTTATTTGCACATAAAAATTAACAATGAAATTTGAGTATTATTACATTAATTATTTTTAATAAATTATTACAGTGTAAAATAAACAA
This sequence comes from Micrasema longulum, assembly GCF_059751315.1. Classification (NCBI taxonomy): domain Eukaryota; kingdom Metazoa; phylum Arthropoda; class Insecta; order Trichoptera; family Brachycentridae; genus Micrasema; species Micrasema longulum. Next base: position 647,236 of record NW_028277602.1, on the reverse strand, counting down.
AATTATTTTTCCATCTAGGAGGTAAAAGGTTAGTGGTATATTTTTATTTAAAAATAAATAGTTTTTTTTACTATCTAACCAGCCGAGTTAAGACAGTAAGTTGCTACTTAAGTCTGATTTGCACATACATATGTTTGCATAATTTTGTACGACCTCTGTATGAATAAAAAAAAAAGAAAATTGATTAATAAATTAATTGAGACTGAATAGCAGGAATTTCGCTTTTTTTAATGATCTAAAAATTCAGAGACAACCTTTTACCTCTAATGTTTTAGTCTAGAAAAAGGAATTTATTTTATACAATTAGTAGTTTCCTGATAATTAAAATAGTTTTTATTTATTCTGTTTAGTATCTAGTATTGAGTAGCTTTTACTTTTTTCCGGGAAATATTTCACTGTTGAAGTGTGATAAATATATTTTTTTCATTATCACAAAATGATAACATTCTTGCTTCCTTATCACCGATATTATAACTTACCAATCAACTTCATAGCAAATAAACTCTACTCTGAGACCTAAAAATCCATTTTTGCATAGAATTAGAATCCGTATTATTATATTTTGCAATAAGGCTTAAAAAACATACTTTACTTTACTATTTAAACACTGCCATTGTATTTTTACTAAGTTAAAATACAATTTAGGACCGGGAAACTTAAGCATTTCCGAATGATTTATTTTCAAAACAAATATTGCCTTATTACTACCTATTTTAAATACATATCGATCTATTTCATGTATTTGTTTGGTATTCTTCCATAACTGTTATTTTGTAAGGTATTAAAAGTATTACGTAAGTGAATGTAGATCTGTGTTTCTTAGTAATAGAAATACCTTGAAATAGTATATTACTGTTTAACATAAAAATATGTGTATGACTCAGGTTCAGTTAAATGTAATATTATATTGTGACCATACACTAGACTAAAATTCAGCCATTCTGATTTTGCTAAACTTGTCGATGAAACACGTGTTGTAAAATTTGCATCGGTACTGATTAATTTTTTAGATCTAAGTAAAAACCAATGAAATGGAATATTTTATGGTTTTTATCTCGTATATTTCTTTAAAAATTGGTCAAATGATTTAAATAAGAGGTAGTATCTGAATATAACATCACTTCTACGCGTATTTACAATGTATGATCCTTAACGGATTTAATTCTGATTCAAACAGTCCAACTGTTATGTCATATATTAAGTCGGTACCGTACAACTCACTAACAAATTTCGAATGGTTGTTTATTGCACTGAAAAAAAAGATCTGGCACAATTTGAATGTAATTTTTTCACCGAGACATTGTGTTCTAGAATAAAGATAATTGACTTAAAATAGACCATCCCCTGTGTGGGTTTTGAAATATGAATTGTTTTTATTATTTTATGCATCGTGTATTATTTATTTCTAGTGAATGTTCGAAAACAAAAGAATATTGTTTTAAGTAACGCCTATAAAACATACACATAGTGGCTAACAGCAGTTGTAATTTTCTTGACCTTTAACCTGATCAAATAATTATCAATGTGAATAGAAAAATGTAGTCCATTTCTGTTAACGATAAAATAATATTATGAATTGAATAACCTATTTATATTAGTATTCCTTTAATGGTTCTCAATTTTGATCTTCTCAAATATTAAATGGTTCTTGTGTTGTAATGTAAGTGTAAACAAAGGTACATTGTGTTTAATAGTTATTTGTACTAAATTAATTCGATGTTACCCCATCCCCAATATATTACTGTGCAAATGCGACACTAATGTGAGTCAAATAAATCTTTGAGATAAACTTTATTACTTTATGTTTAATGTCAAACTACTAAAAATATTCAAAACAAATTCAATTGGTTAATTTATGACCTTAACCCTTTATAACTCAACGTCTTCAAAATACAAAAATACCCGGTGTTTGAATAGCTTTCTACAAATCATAAAACACGTACGCATTAAAAAAAATCCCTGTCAGTTTAACGGCGAGTGAATGTTGAATGAATTAACTAGCAACTGACGTCACTTACTTGTAACAAAATATATTTTATTTGCATAGAAAGGTATGTATAAATGCAATGCTGATTTAAAATGAACTTAGGTGTTTATTTCGGATTTTGTGAGCATTGAAAGGGTTTGTAACAGAACTGTCACATGGTGTTATAAAGGGTTAATAAAAAAATAGTACAATATACACAAACTAACAGAAGTATTATTTTAAAAGTATATTGTCAGCTTTTTTATTTGTTTAAACAAAATGTTGAATTTTGTTAAAATAATCTGCCAAGCTTTATGTCAAAACTAGAAATTTATTTTGACTTACGCTAGTGTTAAATTCGCACAGTGATATGTAGAAGTGACATGTCATACCCTACAATCATCTTCTGTATCAAGATAATTAGGTGAAAATATATCCTGATTGATCTGACAATCACAATGAATTGGAAAAATTAAATAAAAATTCTGTACATAATGTATTTCTTGTAAAAAGAGCTCTTTAATCATTTCATACTAAAATTATTTTTGGCAAATTTACGATGGAAATTTACCTTCCAAAATTAAATTGACTCGAAAATGAACATACTATGTAATTTAATACAAACCATTCTTCTACTGAGGGTTAAATATATTAGTGTAAATGTGTTAAATCTATTTAATAATTCACTAATCAAATATAATTTATAACCTTTTCTATAATATTTATATTGACTGATTATAATGAGGGATCATGAGCTTATATTGTCAATACAATATACTATATATATACACATTTACTGAAAGCTATTTTTCATTGTTTTATTATTATGTGTTTGTACAACTTGTACATTATAATCTTCGTATAAACCTTGGCATGTTAAGTGTACCTATTTATATGTGTATTTCTCCACCGATTTCTGTATATGAATAATAAATTTATTCAAACATAAAATTTTAGTTTAATCATTTGATTTAGTTAAAAGAAATTAAAACGGACAGAGATTCTCTTTGGAAATAAGTTAAAAACTAAAATATAAGAAAAACATAAGAAGTTCAACAACTGAATGATATTTTTTTTCTTGAACTAAATCTGTGGCCCAGGGTTCGAAATTCACTTTGATTTCCATATTCCAGCATGATCCCAAAATTGGCCCCAAGATTAAAATACATATTTGAAAATTATAACAATGTAAATATTTATTTAAGAATAAAAAAATTACCTACCATAAATGTTGTTAAATTTGTGATAGGAATACAATAAAATGTTTTTTGTGTAGGAATTTTTATTTGAAATAAAATACGTATGTACATAAACATATATAATATGTTTTGCAACTCACTATGATTTGCAACTCTTCTTATGTCGCAATATTTCAATGGGGGTTAGCATCATTTTTGATTTACAATTTTCACACTCATATTTCTGAGCGTTGGGCTTATTTGAGATTATAATGGTATCTTCCGAAGTGCTTTGTGAATCAGATTTTTTCTCACTGTTTTGTGAACAAGTGAACTTGGTATGCTGAAGTTTCTCTATGGGTGACAGGCACACTGTAATTCCACAGGCTTCACAAGTCCAGGGGGTTTGTAATATCTCTTCATACAAACTGTGACTCCATTCTGTCTCTTGCAGACTGCAAGTATATTTAAAAAAAATTAAAGTCTAAATAAACATGAGATTAAATAAGTATTATTTTCACAGACTAACTCGACATATTATCGATCATTATATGTATCAAAACCATCAAGGACGTATTTATATATCGGAAATTAAAATATTTAAACAAATTTCTAATGAATACAACAACAAAAAAATCATCACAAATCTCACTGTACTATGAATATTTCATTATTTTTATTTTGGACCAATCTTCGAAAAAGTACCTAACAAATAAAAAAATAGACATAAACCAAGATAATAATATGTAGCAATACAAGCGCCTATTAGTGGAGTCATTACGTGAAGCTCTTTTGTTCCTAATTTCATTTTAACCCAAAAAAAATATTTTTTTCCATCAGAGTCCTTTTCAACTGGAATAATTTTAAAAAGAAGAGCTATCGTTTCTACTACAGTTAACCAATTTGAAAACTGCGGGGATGATTTCCTGTGTTAATTGCAGCAGCAAAGGTCGATTGTCTATAATTTAATAATGCTAATTAAAATATTACCTTCCAAGCACCACATGGTCTGTTATCCATATTCCTCCTTTCTTGTCATGCGGGTAGCAGTTGAAATCTTCATCAAACGGATTAGGGTTCAAATCAGGAAACAGTGTTCCCTGTTCCGTTCCACTAAACACATTCTTCATATCGGCCGGTAGTAATCTCTTGATTGTATAGCAGACTTCAGTAGCCATGTACGCACTTAGACCAGTTGATAGTTCATACTGCAATTGTTGATTCGATCTCTTCTCTGGCTTTGGTTTAGCCTTTTCCAAGCTACTTTCCACACTTGTATCCACAGCTTAAGATATAGCATTTAATAAAATAAAGATTAACATAATAATAAATAAATTCAGTTTTAAAGTACAACATCTGCGTGTTATAATAATCGATAAAAATGCTACTTTTGAGATAACTGAGATGAAATAAAATGGGAGATTTGAAAAACTACAAAACAGGAAATACATAATTAACATTGTAGTCGAAGAAAAGGAATCAAGTTGGAAAGTAATTTTTCTCTTTTTTTACTTGATATGTATTTCAAAAATAGTTTTGTCGTTTAAATAAATAAGACCAACAGTGTTTTAGTAGATTACTGGCAACATGTCATTTTAAAAAATACTCCGCAAATTGGGTATATTAATAACTAATTATTTTATGGAAACTAAGACATAAGTTTACCTTCTAGTCTATCATTGATTAAGTAGTCCCACTGCTTTCTTAATTGTGAAGCTTTAATGAGGAGGTTAAGTCCAGCTTCTGGAGTTGGGAATTCGAGCTGTAGCCATGAATCACACACCAATCTTAAAAAAAGTAAACACATTATTACAAGCTATCACAAAATATGAACAGGCTATTTATTGTTGTCATCAACTAACCTTGAAAATGAGAGATTTGTGTCGATACAATGAGCGAACAATAACAACGTCTGAGCTGCCGGCATCCGCATAGAATTCATCAAGTAAGGTTTTGTAGTTTCGAGCAAAGATCTTTAAAGGAAATAAAAAACTTTTACAAATTTTAAAGTCCACAAAAATTATGTTAATTAAAATACCATGTTTCATGATCAAAAATTTGACATAAGGTGACAAATTATCAGTTTAGTAGATAAAAAAATGTACTACAGAGGCAACTTACAAATAACACACTATCTGATGTTTGGAACTCAGTGGTAATCTGGATTTGTAGCTTGTATTGTCCATTTCCATATCATTTTCTTCCAATTGTAGGACTTGGGGGTGAGTACCAAAGTAACTCATGGGATGTAGGGAGACAAATGCCTTGTTTGATGTATGGAATAACTGTTCCGACACTGACTGAAAAAAAGATAAGCACAATTTTATATTAAAGTATAAAATAATCAACAAAATAAGGTGCCACATCTCCCAGGCATCGGTCAGTTAACTCCGTGATTGATTATCAAAAATCATTAAAGGATTATCAATCACAGAATTAGCTATAGTTTGCACCAAAACAACGGGCCGTAGGTACTCAGGTCGAGAATCGCAAGCGTAAACTATAACTGTCCATTATACGTTTGTTGTTAAACCAAAATCAAACAAAAAATTTGCAAAGCTTTTGTTCTATGCAATAGAGCGAAATGCCGTATGTACAGCTAAGGCACCTTATTACTCTGAGATCATATGCCTTCCCACACCCGATGGTGCATACGGCACTGCATGTAAACTACACTAAAATCAACCAATACACTAAATTCATTGTATATCGATCAACTGTTTCATGAAGGTAAGGTGATCAGCCTTTCGCCTTAGGTGTCAGTCCAGGAACATTAAATATATTTCAGTGTAGTATCACCTTTTCGATCTATATTTCATGCCGACCTTCCAAGGAATCGCACCCGCAACCTCAAGCATCGTAGGCGAACGCGCCAACCAATACACTGCGAAGCTGACTTACCTCCACTCATTTTATTCATTCTCTAACACAGAGAGTTTAATGTTATATTGGAAAATATAATTTGTATTATGCAATAAACGAAATGTAATAGAAATCTAGAAAAATATGAGAATTTTTTGTGAACACACCTTGCAATGATTAAATTCATCAGCAACAGCTATTTGCGGGTAAAGTGCTCGGCATAAAATAAGTTTTAAAGTTGACATATCTCTATGACTTGTTGCACTGCTGCCAGATATCAAATCCTAAAATCAAATTGTAAGTTTGTTGTACAATCAAATAATTGAAAACGAGAATCCTTCCATCACTTCAGCTAATATTTATCAAAATACTGGCATAATAATTTTTGCACTGATAGATTTATTCTCTTTTTAATTATAAGATAATAAAGAAAACATATTCTAAGCAGAAATAAGTATCTATCGCATAAAGTACTTATTTGTCAAAAATGAGCAGAAAACTGTAAAAATTTAACTATAACAGATTTTTATACTGGCAACACCAAATGATAAAAATATTATTTAGCGATTGGTTCTGATGGTACTGCTGTTATTAAAGTGTTGTCATAAAAGGAAAGTCAAGACCACGAGAGCCTACTTCAATAAATATCAATCTACTCTTTGTTATTTTATCATGCAGTGAGGATTTTTGCCATGGTGTGAAATATTCGCACATGTACAGCAGTCCAGTCTCCGTAAATGTACTTTGGTATTATTCTCACATTTTGTTTTTTTTTTAAATAGCATTTTTTATGTACTATACTGTTTTGTCAAACTTGACATCCTGAGTATCACTTTTATTATTTGTTCATCAGATTTAAAGTTGAAACAATAGATACCTGAACTTTCTTCATGTCATTCGCCATTTGGAACTCTACATCTTTAATGTCTATGGCATCACTATCAGGAGGGATCCCTTCTACTCCTTCTCCCTCTGCTTCCCAACTTTCCATCTTCAGCCTTTTCCGCTTTCTGCTCTCATCAGCTGCTTGGCTTCTGTGTTGTCTAATAAGAAATAAGCCGATTAAATTATTTGATTAAATAAAATCACACAGAGAAACTGTAATTGAATGTGTAACATAATGAATTCAATCGAAGAAAGTGTGCTTTGATACCATAATTTCAAACTCACTTACTTTCTCATGTCTTTAAGATGTTTAAGTTGACCATGTCTTAATGCTCTCTCTGTAGAAGACATGCTTTGTGTTTCCTTAACTGGCAATAACCCACAGTCCTAAAAAATATAAACAACACTAAACTTTGATTATTTATTTATAAAATTTACAAAAAGACAGTTACAAAATTGTGATTCGGTAAGTTAATTCTTTTAAGCATTAAAAAACATACTCCTAGCCAGCGCTTTATGCTTTCATGTTATCAAACTTTGATAAATGGTATAAAGCTTTGTGTGAGTGATCTATTTAAAAGCAGCGTATGATCTTCGAACTCACACAAATGTGCAACCTGCACCGTTTTAAACTTTCCGAGATCAATAGCTGTTCATGTGATGATGAAACCCCTTAAAATGTTCCTCACTTATTGACGCATTGCCCCCATTTCAATGTCAAAAAACTTAACCCGGAGGAGCGATGCAGAAGCATTGGTGAGGATCTAAGGCACATCCATTCCGTAATATCTTATCACAAGAGGTAGTTAGCATCTTCCATGGTTAGAATAGTATAGGTAATAAGGACAATAAATGATAATAAGAACAAAATGCCGTGATCCCTTTAAGTAAAATGAAAGGATGTCCATCAATATTCCGTCCGGCTTCTCTTGAATGAATTTTCTGTCATCACTTCTGATCTGGATCCGGATAAGGAAATTAGATGCAGATTAGAAATAGCACGATCAGCATTCAATGGCATGAAATCATTCTTCTGCAGTGATAGTCTTAATTTAAAACTGAGACAGAGGATGGTCAAGTGCTATGTGTGGTCAATACTGCTCTACGGGGTTGAAACATGGACTCTCAAGGTGAACTCCATGAACCGATTAGAGGCTTTTGAAATGTGGCTTCACCGGAGAATGCTGAAAATCCCGTGGACAGATTTAGTGACCAACGTGTAGGTGTTGAGACGAGCCAGTGCCGAAAAAGAACTACTGTCCTCAATAAAACAGAGAAAACTCGCATATCTGGGCCATATCATGCGCGGAAGCAAATATACGCTTCTACAGCTTATTATGATGGGAAAGATCGAGGGAAAGCGTGGGGTTGGAAGGTGACAGATGTCCTGGCTGAGAAACATCCGCGACTGGACGGGAGTGCGTGGGGTTGAGGCGTTGTTCCAGTTGACGCAGGACCGGAATGCCTACTCTAGAGTGATCGCCAACGTCGGGGAGACCTGATATGGCACAGAAAGAAGAAGAAACACACAAAACTTTATAATTTTTGCTCGTAAGAATAAAATTGTAATTTCGAGAAAATGCCTTTGTTATTTTGCAATTACCTGGTGTACATATTTTAATTAGCAATACTCAATACAATAGTGATTATTGAGGCTCCGAGATTATTAAAATTTTGAATCCTATTTTTTATCTTGATTCTTCACACATCTTGTGTGAAGGTCGGACATAATTACTGTCCACATTTTGGAGAGATTCTCATCTTTATCGGTTAAGCGACACTGGTGAATAGCGTATATTTTGTGATGGATATGATCTGCATTTATTTGTTCGGCTCACTTTTTGCATTGTCTCACTACAATGCACAGAGCGAAGCTGTTAACCAATAAAGGCACCATTTAATTTTTCTAAATAATTGAAGTTCATTTTTTTTTGTAAATCTTTAAAATCTGTTGATACATTGAGTATTGACATTATCTTATTTTATGAAAATTTGTCATTTTTCACACTCCTCACAAAGGGACGCTACACATTACTCGGCTAAAGATAGCCAAGAAACAAAATCCACTTGTGAAGTATAAACCTTGTACATTACAAACAAGGTTAATAATATAATGCAACTCCCATGTAATTTTTTTTATTGAAAGATCATCTGTTTATGTACGCAGTTTAAATACATAGAGAATTAACCTGCAGTAAGTCCTTGAATTGGGTCCTTAATTTGGTGATTTCATAAAACCTCTGTTCCTCCAATCCTCTTTTCTTACACCAGTGCTTCGAGTTAGTAGCGTGATGGTCGCCACTTCGATCATGTCGGCTGTAGGAACCTTCTTGTTTTATCTGCAGCCATCCTGCATATGTGTTTAGCAAGGTCAATGGGTCACCGTGGTCAGAATCCAAGGGTTTTCTGGCGGTCTGGAGTAAAATAAATATTCCTAGTCGTCAAATTCAACAAAATATGTTACACAAAATGCCACATCACACCAACTAAGCATAGAATGTAAGCTTCCAGTGTAAGCAGTCATCATTTCCCTAAATGTACCCAGTGGTGCATATAGTGGGATTGATTTATTATGGCTATATTTATAATTATTACTAACCTCACAGTCAATATCTCTGTGTGCTCTATTGGTGTAGGGAGATTGGACAGAGAGGGCGGCGGCAAGAGACAGAACAGCCTCGGACTGCAGTAGCACAGAACCGAGAATAAGCATCTTCCCCAGAACTATCTCTACTGGTAAACGGGACAGTGCTTTTCCCAAGGGGGTCAGTCGCTCATCGCTTGAAAGGGCATACTGAAATAAGCATAGAAAAATACTACATATAATTTTTTTTAAAAGAAATATTTGCGTCCTTATGATTTACCCAAATATTTAATTTTGCGAGCCATTTTCAACGAGTTGTAAATAACTCACTATTATAAAATTGGAGTAAAGTTGGGTTAGAGTGGGATTTGAATTCCAGAAAAATGCTTTTACAAACATTAAGAGATTAATCGTTTTCTATGTTGCTAAATAACACTCGTCAAAGAACTATATTGGAATTCTTTTAAAAGGTGTGATTAATAGGATTATACTTTAATAATATAACATTTTGCACGATTAAACATACTTTCAGTCACAACTTTTTTGTTTTATTTAAAAAACTGCCTTTCAAAATATCTGCATACTATTACAAATGCTACGTACATCCTAACAGGGTATAAATTTTGGGTGTTCGGACTATCGAGGGCCTGCTGTATGTATAGTCTTTTTTGGGTGATCCCGTGAAGATTGGAATCGTTCTGACGTTTCGGGTACCGTTGCAAGAGTAAAGGGTAAACTGTGTAGATTATAGATGCTTCCGGGAACGATAGCCAAAACATCGGAACGAGTCTAACTTACACGGGATCACCCAAAAAGACAATATATATTGATAACAGTGTCAATGAAAATCTATGCACCACTACGTTGTTCCATGAATTAAGATAATAGCTAAATAAATCATTTTTATTCATACACTTAAATCATCTTCTTCTTCTTCGATGGCGCTACAGCCCAAAATTGAGCCTTCGCCTTCTTTAACTTTTGCCTCCAACTCCCCCTGTCCTCAGCAGCCATTTTCCAATTTGCAATTTGTAAAAGCTGTGCTGCATCGTTTTTTACTTAATCCTCCCACCTCAGTCTAGGTCTTCCGATCCTTCTTTTACCCCCTGGATGTCCAGTCATGACTCTCTTAGTTACTGGCGCATCAGGCATTCTTTGTATGAGTCCAGCCCATCTCAACCTGAGCAGTTTTATGTGCGTTGAGATACTAGGGGCTTCATACATGCTGTACAATTAAATACTTAAATCATAATGTGCCAAAATCAATATAATATAATATATCATATTATGACAATAGCAATCACACAGCAACTGTGTATTTTTAGTTTCAACAAAATGCATGATTGGTTGATATGGCTGTTCATGTGAGCCTTTCACTTTTACATAAAACATTAGTACCACATTGTGTCAATTTGACCGTCTATGAGACAGAACCAAAAATTACCGATAACTTACATGTTGCTTCAGTTCCAATAATGAATTCTCCACACTATCTTCCTGTGGCGCATCTAGAAATGGAAATTTCCGCACATCATTCAGGCCGAGGGAGACCATTAGGAGAAGAAGACTGTCCAGTGGAACCCTGAGTAACTCTGGAGTACTAAATGGTTCGAGACCAGAATATTCTTTCTCCGAGTAGATACGATAGCAAACACCGGGACCTAGAACAAATAATAAAATAGATTTTGTAAAATATTATTTATTTATTTGACGTTGAGAAACTGATGCCCTGTAAAGCAGGCATCCACATTATATGGCCCAGCCAACCGCATCGCCTTTGCTTGATGACAGTTGCCAACGGAGTTTGCTGGGTCTGTTTTCTTATTTCTTCAACCCTCTCAAAGTCAACCCACCGCACACCCAAGATTTTTTTGAGACACTTGTTCTCAAAACTTAGTATTTTGTTTTATTTTGAAAATTGTAATATACATGTACGAAATATAAATAAATTATTGGGATGTTTTATGCCGAGGGCACTATTACTAGGGTACATTTTACTTTCCACGTAACAAAATGAACCAGATAAGCTGCAGTTGGAGTGTCAATGCAGTTCCCTATGCACCACTGGGTAACTTACCTACATTTTGTATTATTATAAACTAACCTGTTCTACCAGCACGACCTTTCCTTTGTTCTGCACTTGATTTAGAAATCCAAAACTCTTTCAACTTTTGCATTTTACAAGACGGATCATAACTCATTTCCTTTACCTAAAAAATTATTGCATCAGATAAATTTTCAAAATGGAGTATTTATTATTTTAGAAGAAATTGAACCATGCTTATTTTACCAAAGCTTTTATGAAATACATTTTTTTCTTTTAATATTGCCTACAGTTATTAACATAAATATAAAATTATTAAAAATGTGAAATAAGTCTATAAGCACATGACCATGAAATAAAATAAAACATACAAAAGACTAAATTGTAAAATTCAGAAACATATTAAATAAATTATAAAACTTAAAACAAAAATGAAAAACCAATGACAAAATTAGCTTAAAAAGATACAAGTAATAATAATATTTTTTTTAGTAATTGATATTTTTATTCAAAAAATGGTTTTCCTTTTTGAAACCAAAATTTGAAAATTTTCAAAAAATATATTATTATTAAAATATTTTTTTTTTCCTAGAAAATAAAAGATTTGTATCAAGGAAGGAAAAAGGACTAAAAGGATTTAAAATGTAAAACAAATTTTAAAATAAAAATAACTGCACATATATATAGTAGAGCGAGAGATTTAATAAATGAATATATATCAAGACTTATAAATGTATTACTTTATATAATTGGTACATACATTATTTATTTTTTATTATATATAAATATGTTACAATATTATTAATGTTTGAGTAACATTATGTATTCTTAGTACATATATTTACTTTTTATTTATATAATAATGATTATTACATTCTTATACCTGTTATATTAGTATAGAACTACTTATACTTTAAAACATGCAAAATCTTCATCTTAGAACAGGCTGAGCTATGTAAAATGGAAACTATCCTAACCAAAGGACGCTCCGTATTATTTTTTTAATTCACTAGCTTTATATAGATTTTCTGGTGTTAAATATGTATACGTATTAATGCAAAAAATAATTAAATAAATGCTATGATGATAATAATATTATACCTTGCCAGAATCCACAACAAATCTTATACCATCAATAGTAACTGAAGTTTCAGCAATGTTGGTTGAGACAATACATTTTCTCACTCCATCCGGAGGGTAGTCAAATACCTGAAAAAAATCTCAATTATCATCTACATTTGAGTCGAATACTCTTAATGATCAAAACTTCACGCAAATTAAATAAATCACAATTTATGCCACCAAATCAATTCTTACACACATTAAAAAACTACTCTTCCTCAGAACACGTAACTATGCAACATTCAAATGATCACATAACCCTAACATACTTCTTGTGTTATAATAATAATGATAATAATAATAATATTGTGATTATATTTCAATAATATAATCACTAGATCCTCAACACCTAGAACAAAGTGGTACATAAATATACCGTTAGAATTGAGGTATTTATTTTCTATTCATAATAAGTTTTATGACACAAGAGCATCATAATAACCACTGGTAGATCAGTTTTCCACTCAGTTTTTTCAAATACAATAGATTAATTATCTTTAACGTGGGTTAGGTTTTAGGTAAGTTTGCAAGACAAAAAAATATGTGTCCTATAACGGGTTAAACAAATACAAGCTTACACCACTTTTGGTCACAGAGACTTGAAGTATTATGCAATTAAAATCTGTAACCTACTTCCATTGTCCATTAAAACAATTAGTAAGGAAAGAACATTTAAAAAGTCGATAATAAAATTGACAGTGAAGGTAAGTAGAAGTAAAATGGATTGTGTCATTTGGCCAAATCAATTTTGAAATATTTGCTCCATTACAATACTTGAGAAAATGTAAAGTACATACTTTATTTTTAGAAATTAAATAAATAAATTATGCATAGTGTTTTAAATTGTGAGTAATACTGTTTTGAAATTTTGTAAGTTTCTCTCTGTATATTACGTTTTCTTGTACTCCCACATGTAAAAAAAAGCATATTGTGAAGTGTCCTCGGCACGGGTTACCCCAGTAAGGACACATTATTTTTAATGTTTGATATAGCGTATAATGCAAATAAATAAACAAATTAATCAAATTCATAAAGTTGATTGATGAAAAGTATAACTATGTTTCACCTTATCTTGGTCAGCGATAGACATACTACTATGAAGAGGTAAAACGATCCAATTATGAGATTTGTCAGCATACTGCTTGGCTGCATCCACAACTGATGTAATTTCTTGCATACCTGACAAGAATATTAACAAATCTCCCTTTTCATCTTCTGTAAATAAAATTTAACAATAAGTAGGTATTACAACTTGTTATATTTCTACATTATCTCTGGGTATTGCGATTGCAAAAATAATCATAAATGGTAGTTGATGTCAGTCTATCAAAGTGCTCCTCAGTTTTTGGTATTTTTTTGATGTTTTAAGCATAGAATTAAGAATAGTTCAGAAGGAGCGTAGAATCATATTTGAATACATCGGACTGTGTCCAAAAATCCCCCCCACTTTGCCCAACTTTCACCGCACGCATGCTTGAAGTCGCCGCGTAATGTTGCCAGATCGCGAAAAATATAACCATAACACAAATATAAGATTAATTAATAAAAATTTAAAAAAAAGCAATTTGTTAATTTCTCTAAAATCTTATAGTAGATGCGGAAACATTGGTTGACGCAACAGAGTAGGATAAGTAAAGGTTAATTTAATAATAGTAATTGAATTAATGAACTGAATCGGGTTGTGGTCCTGTGGCTAGTATCTCGAACTCACGGACCAAAAGTCCGTGGTTCGAATCTCACTCTACCCCAACTTGATTCCCATTTTCTAATAGTGAGTTATTTACAACTCGTTGAAAATGGCCGTCAAAATTAAATATTTGGGTAAATCATAAGAACGCAAATATTTCTTTTTCTTTTAAAAAAAAAAACTTTGAACTTAAAAATAAAACAAATTTTATTTTACATAAAACTGATTTTTTTATGTCATTTTAAATAATATTTTATGTTTTAAAGATAATGTCGGTCAAATGTCCATAATAATAATAATAATGTTTGGATAATTTATATAGCGCCATTTTTGTGAAAATCACCTCAAGGGCGCTGTAAAATAAATAAATATCCCAACACGTCTTGCAGCTACAGAGCGCATGGACGGTTGGGATTCTAGTTCATAGATGTGAACAGCGGAGCATTAGTAAACTTTACAAAGGGAAACACTACGCTCAGATTCAACCAGATATACCAAAGAGTCATTGGTTTAAAAAGGTTATACTCAGCAAACAAGAAACGTCCACCGTTTGCTGAATGCGATTAGGGGATTGTTGTATGGGATCCCACCTGGGCCTGTATTCCAATGGGAAGTTAACATTTATCATCAATTTTATCTACAAAGTAAAATTAAGTTTTCTTTATGAAAAATAGAAAATATTGCATGTATTCCTTATATAAAATAATAATTTATAACAAAAATCATTCTTCATAAAAAAAACTTGTAAATTTATTCCTCAGAACAATATTTCGCAGTGAGGAATACAGTGAACCCTCGCTCTGCGACAACTTGATTCCCATTTTCTAGCACAGTTATTTACTAGTCAAAAATGCCCCCAAAATTGAAATACATGGGTAAATTAAAAGAATTCAAATACAGATTTTTTCAATAATGTAAAAATAAGTTATTTAATTGAACTTACTGGGATATTTGCTATCAATTAGCTGCATCACTTGGAGATAAGGTTGAGGATCGAGACGTTCTGATTTACTCGGACGACCCTCTACAAATATCGGTCGGTAGATTAGCTGGATAGGAAATAGTCTTCCAGGGACCTAAAATCAATACTTATCAATTTATATATGACACCAAATTTATTTGAAATAAAAATACGGATTTCTCATAAGTACTCATTATGAATTATGATTCATATAATTAACTTTTGGATATAGAATACAGCCCTGTAAGTGAAATAGAGCAGAATCCTGGACGAGTGTTTTTGATTTAATGACTACTCAAGAAAAATCCTTAAAAGGGAAATCAAGTGGAGAGGAATGACAATCACCTACCATTACCAAAATGATTATTTACAAGGGTGGTTTAAAATTGTAATATTTCATGGATATGATGATGATTATTATCTTTAACTCGGGGTACTTTTATCATGCTATAGATTAGCAGCTTAGTCATAGCTTATCTTGAATTGCACAGTTCAAACCTGTATTCATGGATTATATAGGTAACCATTTTTTTATTGTCTTTAAAATATAAGTAAAATAGTGAATAACATCTAAGGTTGGGTTGTTTGATCATTATTAGTAATTAAAAATGAAAAGTAATAGTTAATGTTTTGAAAAAGAATTCCTTTATTTTGTTTTTGAAATTGTTACTATTACTTTTGTATTTTAACTATTACTAACGATCAAACATCTGACCTAAGGGTCAGTTGCACTACCAAAAAATAATTGAAAAAAAGATTAATGTTAAATAATAATGAAATATTTTTGAATATTTAAAAACTTAGTTTAAATATATTATAACAGAGATGAAGAACATTTTTAGAAGGGATTATAGAAGTCTAGGCATTTACAGAGGTTATTATCTGTCATTGGCAGGTTTAAAAAGCCACTTATCATCTCTGTTGCGATATGTTAATTTTGATAAATCCAAAGGGGGTTGGATCCCAGTCTAGTCAGTCTCCAGAATTTTGTCTATAAAAATTTGGACAAACTCAAGATATTGTTAACTTAGTTTTGAGAGTTAAGTTAGTGGTTGAGGAGAATATTAGATATAAGTTGGTTAGATTTCATTACCAAGTCCGAGAATGGACGCAGCAGCCCGCTATAAGAGCGTTTTGAGGGTGTGGAAATGGAACTGGCTTGGAAACATGATGCGGATGCCCCAGGAAGGCCTTAACCCGAAGTTGCATCTTCTTTACAATAGCAGCCTCCCGCCATCCTGGAAGGCCTTCGATGATGATCTGTCGGAGATACCTTATTTGGCGACTGCTGGCTTGCGATATGGTTTCCTAAAGGCTTCTAGTGATGTCCACATGCTCCAATTAGGAGCGGATGTGGAAAAGGAAGAAGAACTTAGCTTATTGGTGCAACTAGCCCTAAGAGAGAGAAATATTTAACAAACCTCTATAACCACTGCGTTTTCATTTGAAAAATAATTAGAAAACAGTTCAATATTAATAGTTGCAGACATAAGAACTAATTTCAAATCCTTCCTAGATTGTATGAGGCACTTTAGTATTCCCAGTAAAAAGTCTCCATGTAAATGGCGCTCGTGAATTTCATCTAAAATTATGACATCATAATTTGATAGTGCTGATTCTGATGCCACCTACAAAAGATACATGGAAAAATGTCAAATGATTTACATAATACAATATAAACAATCCCATGTTATACCAAGTAAATCCAAATGAAAGTTCTATTATATTTTTGTCAAAATGGATTGTTTTATCTTTTTATGCAACCTATTTTGTCCATTTTGACGAAAATGAAAAACATTTGCATAGTAGTAGTGTTGTGTGTAGTTTTTTCTTGTGATATATTAAATGATTCTAAGTAATGTTAAAATATAACCATTTTAACCATCAATTTGTTTTCAAGTGAATACGAAAATAAATGATTATTTATTTAAATACCTGTCTGAGAAGAAGACCTTCAGTAATAAAGCATATCTTAGTTCCCTGGTTTCTGTTGCGTTCAAACCTTATTTGGTATCCCACTTCAGTTCCGGATTGAGTTAAAGTTTCATAAGACACTCGTTTAGCGAGAGATATACAGGCAATCCTACGAGGTTGGGTGCAAGCTAGAAATAAGCATTATTAAATACAAAAACAATTGAATATATTTATAAGCATTCGTTGCATGTTTTTGTATTCAATGAATCTTTATTTCTACATCCATACATTATATTTAAAAGCGCCGGGAAGGTTATTATAGACAAGTTATTGTAAGATTCTTATCATTCTAGTGATTTACTTTTCAAAATTCTGCATATAATCAATTAAATAAAACAAAGAAATGTTTACCTATGCTTATGAATCCAGCATCACTTAAATATTGAGGAACTTGAGTAGATTTTCCACATCCGGTATCTCCAGCTATAATTACAACCTGTTCCTGTTTCACCGCTTCTACAATTTTCTCCCTAAATAAAAAAAATAACAAATTACAACGGGGATGGAGAACATTTTCATGATCAGTGGCGCTACAGCCCGTTGTGGGCCCTGGCCTTCTCCAGAATCTGTTTCCATTCCCCCTGCACCCTGGGGCTCTTTTCCAGTTCGTTAGAACAATTGCTCTAATATCACTTTCCACATTATCCAGCCATCTTAATTTTGGTCTGCCTCTGCTTCGTCTGCCTTCCCGAGTGGTATAAAGAATCTTCTTTGGGGTACGGTTATTGTTCATTCTGTGCACATGGCCCAACCATTATAATCTTCCTATTTTTATGAATTGTGCAATGTTGGGTTCGCCATACAGTGCCTCTAATTCATGATTGAACTGTCTCCTCCACACTCCGTTTTGGTTGACAGCACCAAATATCTTCCTTAATATTTTTCGTTCAAATACTAATACCATGTTTTCATCTCTTTTGGTCATAACCCGGCATTCGGCACCATATGCAATGACCGGTCTGAGGAGAGTTTTGTAAATAATGGTCTTAGTTTTTCTAGTGAGCAATTTGAATCTCAGATGTTTAAACAAGCCATAATAACATCTGTTTGCTGCTGATAGCCGTGTTCTAATCTCGGTACTATAATTGTTATCATTAGTCATTTCAGTACCTAAATATTTAAAGGAGTTACATTTTAGAGAAGAGAACATGGAAGTCTAGGCATCAAACTCAAAATATTGTAAACAAAATTAAGTACTTAAAAAAAGTGATAATTTATCCGATAGAAAGGATGAGTATTGTTCTTAATTGTACACAATAATCAGAAATTACATGCACACCAAATTTACTTCAAGAGATTATAATATACCCATCTTTCCGTCTTCTACAAATTATGTTTATATGTAAAAAAGTTAAATGTTAAGTACCTACTTCTAGAAGTAATAGGAAAATTACAAAGTGTTCACCTGAATTCCGCAACTGGCAATTCCGATTGGAACTTCCGAAGAGTTTTCAGTTTTTGGAACTTTTCCTTATTCTTAAAATCCAAATACAACATAACCACATCTACAAACTGCTGTACAATATTTTTAGTGAGTCGTTTTTTCTGTCTATCGCATTCTCTATCATAAGGCGAAATTCGAGAATACAACTCCTCTAATCCAATTCTAAGTTTGAAATTGATGCAATGAACTTTGCTATATTCCGATGGCATTCCCTGTCCATCACATTTGGAAGTATCAGTTATTCGTTCGTTTAATACAGGTTTTCCATTCTTCTTTAATAATCCTTCGTACTTTACAACAAATTGCCAGAAATCGTTTAAGTCTTGAATTATTTGTTCATTGCCAGTTCCCGAGAACAACAAGCGGTTTAGTTCAGATTTGAAATCAATAAAACTAAACTCAGAGTTATTTCGTTTATCAGTTTTATCATAGGATTGAGATCTTTGATCCCCTTTCTCTCTTCTTTCTTGTTTGGTAGGCTGTTTATATTGATTTCTGGATCTACTTCTAGAACGAGATCTTCGGTAGTTTTGAGATTCTCTATGGCTACTTCTTGATCGTCTCCGTTTTCGACTTCCACCACTAGATCTTGAATGACCTTCCATTTCACAAAAAATATTTCTGCTTGTTAGATAACCTCACTTAACTGACAACAGAACCAACTGAAATTGCTATTAATCATTCTTAAGAAAAAGTAATAATTCTCAGTGGAAAAAATAATTATCATGTGATTTATAACACCTTTTCAAATGTAAATTATTTTTAATGGTTTTAGAAGCACCGAATAGTAATGTTTACTTCTATAGATACTTGAAAATTGAAAACATTGTTTTGACGTTTGATGTAATGTCGATAACACAGGAATTACATTATTTAAAATTTCGCAAAGTGGTTCAATTCTAAAATAATAAGTGCTTGTGTCAGTTGTAACTCTACTCAAATATAGATGTCGTTAGTAATACCGTTTTACGCAAGAAAGGTGCCAAGAAAATAGCGCCTATTATCGACACATAAAAAAATGATATTACATTTTTTGACAAAAAATGTTTCCTTAAGCCCTCTGAAAAAACTCCACTCGGGATAAAAATCCACGCATTCAACAAAACATTGAAAATGTTTAGCATTTTTGTAGGTACCTACTTTAATTTAAAAAGAATGATAGTTAATGCGTAAATGATTTTCGATTATTTACTTGTATTAATCGTCTTTTGTTTAACACGCATTTAAATTAAAGAAATTCATAGAAAAACTAAGATGGTAAATGTTATCCTGCTAAAGACGTATGTAATTAAGGATATTTTTATTAACATTCTAAATTCATTGACGAACTGGTAAATTGCTATAACCCCATTAAATTAATTGCTAAAATCCTTTAACTATTTAAGTTATGAGATCGTTAAACTTTGTTTTTCGAGACCGTATTTAAGGATTATGTCATTCAATCAAGTTTTTTTGACTTCTTCCTACCATTTCGATTTGGTCAATTACTCTTTTTAGAGTTTCAGAAATTATTGAAAAACATATTGGCCGATAATCATCAGATTTAACAGATACGATCGTAGTGTGATTTAAGCAAATTGATTTTATCGCGAATCCACAGTCTTAAATTGAATTATTGGTAACCAGTATGTATTGTGTTACATTTTGCTATTTGAAAATTGTAAGCCGTGAGTACGTAGGCAAGGCAGAAAGGTATTTACCCAATCAAAATTACGATGCCAAATTTATTTTTGCTTTGGTTGGTACCACTGCATTAGCCGCACCGCGCCGGTGGTCGTTAGAGATGGGTCGTTAGCGATCGTTATTATGTTATTTTTTAGAGTAGGGAGGTCTTTGTGAGAAAAGAAATTACGACACAGAAAGAAAGGTCGGAGATCGACAAAATTTCGTCATAATACAATTCATACATTTCTTTATTAAATTAGACACCCACAAGTAACGCGTAGTCTTTATTTTCAGCTACATATTATATAGCAGGCGTAATCTTGAAATACCTATGTATATAATGGGATGTTATTGGATTTGATAAAGTTCTCCTTAATTTGCTTTGTGTATTAATACAAATATTTGGAAGTGCGGGGTAACAGGTTCAATTCACTACAAAATCGGCTTGCATAATTTATTTCAAAAGGTTGTTTTTCACTCATTGTTAGGTTAGAGTCTTCGATTCGGGTAATTTTTCTACGCATGCCGATTCTCCAATGTTCGGGATTTTACCGATTTGGTGCAGTGTGCTTAAAATGACACGTTACGACAATGCAAAATTTACAGAATATGTAATGCACGTCACACTTTAACCAAATTAGACACTCATCTAAAGAAAACTCAATTTTATTCTATTGGATTGTCATTTGAAGCGTTTACGTTAGATTAAACTCTTCTTACATTTAAAAAATGTCAAGATACGCTGTCATTAGTACAAGTAGGTATTAAAACACCGCAATATGCACTATCAATTTTTTTTTAAAATTTAAATTTCATTGATAAACCCTTACGGATTACATACATTTAACAAAATATTTTCATTTTTAAAATTCACGGTCTACTGTTAATAATAATATTGTTAACATCTTTTGTATAGGTTGTCTGAGTCTTTTGTTTAGTTTTGTCTGGTAGTTTATTGTATAATTTCAGTCCATGGTTTATTAGTCTCGATTGTCCTTTTCTCGTTTTAAAAGATTGTATATGATATTTTTGTGTTCATGTTTACTACAGTTTTTTTCAAGTTTTAATTCTTCGTCTACAATTACATCAGTGGCTAATTTATGAATAAATTTTAAAGATTCTAGTTTAAAGGGTTCAGTTACATTTAATTGTTTAGTTTGTTCAAAAAGTAACAAAATAAAATAAATAGTTATGCATAATTATGCATAATGGCGTTTGGTATTGAATAGCTACGCTTTTTTTTCGTAAGGTGGTTCACTTTTATAGATTAGATGCCAGTCCGGGTGAGGGAAAAGATGTTAAAATAAAAATATCTACTAGGTACTTAACAGGATTTTTGTGAAGGAAGGTTATGCGGTTTCAGAATACCTCGGTGAAATTTTAAACCCCGCTAGATATGTATTGTTCGAGAAATTTTTGAGAAAAAAAAAAGGATAGATAGGTTTTGTGAACACATAATATGAATTATATAGGTATTTTTAACAGGTAGGTATTTCTTTCATCTCACTGATTGTCAACTAATTACATAGGCAGTTAAATATTTATACAGATACATGCAATCATAAAACGTGATGATTGTAAATTTATATTTACAATAAACGAATAAAACGCAAATACATATAGAAAGCTGAGAATCGTAACGCCATCATAAAAATAATTTCCCAGTAACTACGAAACCAGATAATCCAGTAATATTGATAGTATTTTATTGCGTCCAATATAAAGACTATTACGTAGGGAATTAATAGCTGATGGCCAGAATCTCTCAAGAAGGTAGTAAGAAGTGTTTGTTAGCATCCGCGGGTTTCCTTGCAGACGCCTCGTCTTCTGTTGTTCCGTTATTCGGTATTATGTCAGTCATTAAATTAATTTTATTGCCGGGCAATAACGGAGCGGTTGGTTTAAGACGATAATCAATTTTCACAGAGCCACAGAACACATGGAACATGCAGTCGATCAGCCTTGCCTAACCTCGCCAACCTTCGTCATAATCTAGAGTCCTTTCACAGTGTCCCGAAGTAATTTTCCAATTTGCAGTAGTTACCTACTAGATCTAGATATTACAATTTACGATATCTAGTGCCAGTGGTGTGGAAAATACATTTTTATTCTTCAATCAATCTTTACTTTTTTAATATTGGCACTCGCCTGGTGGTTAACAAACGTAATGTAATAAAAATAGTGCAAAAATAAATATAATATCATGTTTAAATTTTAATTCATAAAATAGTTAAGTGGTTAAATAAAATAAATAATAAACTAATATTTAATCAACAATGCTGTACATATGAAACAAGAGTAAAAAAACATAGTATTATCAATGAGTAGAAAAACGGAGTTTCAAACCTCATTGTACGAGAGTCAAAAATTAAAAAAAAAAAAAGAAGTCGAGAATCTAAAAATATTTAAAATCAATAAAAAAAATTGTATGTTCTTGGTAAATTTTGTAGTTAAATAATTTAATGTAATTAAAATATAAGTGTACACTAGTTCATATTATGCAATGAACTAAATAAAGCATTAAACAAAATTTTATTAACATTTTAATATCTACTAAATTTTGTGACTTAAAAAAGAACTTTTTGAAACACTCTAAAGAGAAACATTTATCTTTAATGTTTAAACCAATTAATATGTTTATTTAACTTTCGTAAGTAAATTTCGAATTGGTCAACTATATTTAAAAAATCCCTCTCCTTCAATCCTCCACTTTTTTCCTCATCGCCAACCCTTTTCCAGTGTTTTTTTTTATTTTCTTATTTAATATTTTATGTTTTTTTCTTCATCGTGTAATATGTTCTCTCATTAAATTTGTGATTTTTTTAAACTGAAAGTACGTATGTACTATTTTTTACATTTTTTTATTTTTTAAATAACATCTGTTGTTTTTCCTGATAAAAAAAATAACATTAAAAATTGTTTAGTTTATCTGAAACCGGTTGTCACAAATAATGAGGAAGTTCAGTAGTTTTTTTAAATTATAGTTCGACTATCAAATTAAGCCAATTTTAAATATTTTTTGTTTTTATGTATCGTATTCTCATATTTATGATTTTTTTAAGTTTTGTAATTTTGAAATTACTCCGCTCGTGACGTCACTAGTTCTCTTCGATGAGTTGTTGTGACATTTAAACACAACCCCGTAGATATTTACTAAAAATTGCCTCTGGTTCAATCGACTGTCCTGAACTACTATGCAAACTTTCTATCAATGTTCCTTCCAAAGTTTTAAGAAATAACCCTCTTCTTCATATGCCTCTTGTTTCATTTAATTATAGGCAAAATTCATATTTATGGCAAACTTTAAAAAAAATTAATGTAATAAATAAATCATTTAACATATATTTATTTGCAAGACGTACGGCGTTTGCTTTCGAAATAATTCATAGTATTTTTTCTTTTCTTTTGAATTTACATTAAATTCATTTTATGTTCGAGAATCTTTTTTAACTTTAAGATAATTATAGCCGTTGGTTATCCAAATAAATAAAATAAAATAAAGTAAAATATCAAATAATAACCGGAAACCGGAAATATATCACAACTCATGTTAACGCTATAATTGATTGGTTGATTCATAAGAACTTGTGACGTCATTCAAAGTAGTTCGTTTTTCGACTGAGGGTTTAGGCATTAATTAAGTGTCATCGTTTTTGAGGGCTCAGGACATGTCTAGGTGTATTAATATGCCAAGGAGTGCAGCTTTTGACGAATAAATTGGCAACTTCAGCCATGAACAGTTTGAAATTCGAATGATTATTAAAACGTCACTGTTCTACTCGACCAGACAAGTTCCGCGAGCCTTTACGAGGTGTGTATTCCGTCTTCTCGCAACTACGAGCGGGCAGGTACCCTACCGAGGCAGGTACATCTCTATGCAATGCCGATCCTTTTGTTGGCAGCACCTAATTCCATCGGATTGTTACAGAAGTCAATTCCCGCGTAATTTTCCCTCCAATTTGCCAAAGATATTCACTATCACAGTATCCGAGCAGGGAGCCGCTCGCCGGGCGCGGGAAACGGCCGACTAATAATGGTGGACAAAGAAAATTCACAGCTCACGATCAGTTATGGCGCTGCGCTGTGCAAATTGCGAGCAGTTTTTTTATCCCGTTTACTGATCTAAAGTGATTTCAAGTAAAAGGTTAGGGTTCGACATGATTGAGATCTGGTAATAGTGACACGAAACTATCTCGTTACTACACTGAATGGATATTATTGATATTATTATACACTGTGGAATTGTATCTAGTTATTTGAGAATTGAGGTAGGTACATCTATTGAACTCGAATATAATAAAGGTTATAAATAAACATAATCTGTACTATTTCATGCAAAAAGCAATAAATTAACAAATCGTCAAAATAATCCACTTTTTTTATACCGACTGGTTTTAAAGCTACCCAAGTTTCTTTATTAAGGTATAATTTACCAATGAATTATATCTTAATCAATTTTAACAGTGTCTACTAAAATATAAAGTTATTATTTTTATTATAAATAACTTATGCAGCGCCATTTTCGTAATATAATACCTTAAGGGCGCTTTATATAGTGATTCTATAGTTATATGAATTTAATTGAAGCTTTTAAATTTGTAATTGAATTAAAACAATTTATTTTGTTGTCACATGCTACGGATTCATTCAAATGATTTAGAGAACAAGTGGGTTTTAAGTTTTTTTCCGAAACATCACTTCACTTGCACAGCCTCACACTTCTGCTGGGAGAGCATTCCATGCCATAGGGCCTGCGACCGCAAATGCGCGCTCACCAAATTTAGTGCGCTGTTTGCGTAGAGGTATAATAATTTTTCCTCTCGCCGTAGACGTAGCTGATCTAAGCGTGAGACGCCTGTCAGCTAGTTCATCTGGAATGTATATTAGATATTCCGGAGCAGAGCTGCGCAGTGATTTATACATAAGCAAACAGAGTTTGTATTTGACCCTCTGTGAAAAACGCAGCCAGTGCAACTCTCGAAGCAGTGGAGTGATATGACTGAACTTAGAGATTCCGAAAATAAATCTCGTTGCAGCATTCAATACAGATTGTAGGTGAGTCATTTTGTTCATTGGTAGATCTACATAGATACCATTACAATAATAGACTCTAGACACTACAAACGCATTAATTAATTGACGGGCGGCATCAACCGGCAAATTTTTGCGTATGCATTAAATTTGTCTCAGCTGGTAGAAGCATGAACTCATCGTTCTACTAATTTGAGCGTCAAGAGAAAGGTCAGAAAGTAAACATATTGACAATATTTTGAGTTTGTTCAAATATCTGTAGACAAGGACTGGATTCAACTCCCCAGGGAGCTGTTAATATAAACATATTATAACAGAGATTAAGAACATTTTAAAGAAGGGTATATGGAAGTCTAGGCATCTACAGGGCTTATGACCTGTCGTTGGCTGGTTAAAGTGGCTACTTTACACACCGTGTAAAATTTACCATTCTGCCTGTATTAGAACTTTCATATTTCTTCAATTCTTCCATCTGTGGATGTTTGTGAAGTTAAAGAGCTGAAACCTTTATTTATGTGGATGAGATTCATCTGATTGAATTATCTCACCTTCAATACAAGTCAACGTCTTAAATATTTTTTTTCAATTTCTATACTTCTTCATGGACCAGGTGGATTTATCAACAATATTTTTAGTTTCTCCAAATTTTTGTAGACGAGGACTGGATTTAACCCTCTAGAGAGCTGTTAATATTAACATATGCAGTTATTATTATTAGAAATCTGTTTTCTTGTATTAAGTTTTTATTTAAAATTAGTATCATATAGTGGAACATTAATTAACCTATGTAGAGTAAAATGCTGAATGTTTATGGGCAATTTGATGATTTCAGGAATATTATGAATAATTGTGTCTGGATAAGCATGTATAAATTCAAATACAAATATATTTTTTTATATTCACGTCAATGACGTATAATTAAATAGACATGTTAATAGCGCAAATAAATTAGTACTTCAATTAGTGGGTAATTGCCTTCCGTGCGTTCATTCTCTAACGGACTCTCATCATAATCAGACGTGATGCTATGCAGAAATATGCCGTCGTGCGTGCTGAAAAAATGCTTTAATTACATTGCAACTGTGAAAAACAGAACAGATATAACGTTTCATAAGTAAAAACAATCCAGTTTATGGAATAAGTGGATAAATATTTTTTTAAGCTGGAAATTCGACAACTGCCAGCTACTGTCGATTCTATGGTAACGAGCTTCACATAAATAAATGTGAACCAAAGAAATATGTACATCTTCTTCATACATGCATGATTGCATGTGTATCGTGATTTGCTATCTCTTATCTTAAAACTGTTGAAAGTAATGAAATATTAGCTATATCTAAGATGTATCCAGTAAAGAAATTACGTGTCTGTTTAATATTTAGTCTTCTTCTACAGGTAAAATCACTAAAATATTATTCCCAACGCTGGCTGATGCAGCAAACTTCCGTCGTCATCACCTAAGTACTTCCGAAACAACCCAATTTTTTACCGGACACCGAGCTATGAGAAGTTACCTACATATATAGGTTTGAATAAAAGAATGATGACTATTGTCCATGCGATGATATTTTTTCATGGAGTATCGAACATCTGTTATTTTCAGTCTACAACGCCATAATCTTGAAGCAGAATGCAGGAAAGATGGAATATCCTTAACAGATATCCACGCTGTAGTTAAAAGTAGTTATCACGCGCCATTGTTCTTAGACTTTGCAACAATGGTGATTGGACTCATAAAGGTTATAAACCAAAATCAGTGATCAAAAATCCTATTTCCAAGATAAAAAATAACGAATTTCCGAGTACCTTAGTCTTGTACATAACACGTAAGGCTACTAAATACAGGGGTCCAAACAATAATAATATATATATAAAAATATACTGTTTATTTAATTTTATTTATTTTGTTTATTTATTTAAACCCCTCGTAGACTTTTACATGTTTTACATACTCGTACATATATACATATAAAAACAGACATGTATTTTATACAAAAGTAAAAAAAAAAAAAATGTTTTTAAGACGAATAAGAAAAATCTAAAATATGAAAAAAAAAAATCTTTACTTTACAATACGTTGAGTTTGTCAAAATGTTTGTAGACAAAATACTATGACTAGAAATATGGATGGTCAAACATAGGAAAAATCGTGAATGTTACACAGTGTGTAAAGTGGCCACTTAAATCAGCCATTGAGAGGTCATAAGCCCTGTAAATGCCTAGACTTCCATATTCCCTTCTCTAAAATGTTCTCCACCTCTGTTCTATTAATCTTTACCTTAGATTATTCCTAATATATTATTATAAAATAAATAATATATGGGTATACTTTACATATACATACATATATTGCAGTGGAAAGAACAGAAGTGCATTTTTTAATATAAAGACAGACATTTATTTAACACAAAAGTAGCAAAAAATAAAATGGAATTAAGAAGAGTACGAATTATTAAAAAAAAAAAAAAAATGATCTTTACACATTATTATAAAAAATGCGTCATTCAGGCGAACTGTCAAAGTCAAATTAATATTTTTGCTACATATCTTGTGCTGCCTTTCAGAAAATAAAATAGATACATTGGAGTAGAATCAGTGGTGTAGTAGGGCCGGAGCGCACCGGAGCGGCGCTCCGCCACTTTTTATCTGAGCGGAGTGGCGCTCCGGCTCTGGTCAGGAACAAATATTACTTTTCAAAAATATATCTACTTAAGTATTTTCAAACAATTCGAAATAACAACAAATGTATTCATTGCCTATAACTGGCAAAAGTCTAAACATGTGTCCCTCTTCCCCCCTCCCACTTCAGTACCACTTCACCAAAGTGGTGGCGGTGCGCTCCGGTACTTTTTTATTTAGGACTACACCACTGCTAGGACGATCTACCAAATTCTTCTTAGTCTTTATCCTAGGAATTAGTTTGCAGCAAAGTCCCGCATCTCTGCAGCCCTCTTCAGCTTAACATATGAGGCGCAGTCAAGTCCTGTCACACTCGATCCTGATGCTCCCGTCGGGGGCGTTCTTCGTGATTAGTCCCCTCTACCATTTCCTCTATTATGTCATGCGGGAGACCCTTATGGCGCTTAATGTGACCGATCCAACGGGCTCGCTTTTCTGAGATGGTTTTAATCAGGTGCCTCCTTTCTTTGATTATACTGAGAACCTTGTCATTAGTGATGTTGCCTCTCCAGGAAATTCATATTATTCTTCTTTAGCACCACATCTCAAAGGCCTGTAGTCTTTTTCTACCTCTTTCGGTAAGGCGCCATGTCTTACAGCCGTACATCAAATAGCCCCAAACACATATTTTATAGGTAATCTACAAAAAATGTTCATTAATTTGTACCTTCATATAAGTACATAATATGTTAGTAATATAATTATAAATGAATATTTTTTCTGTGAAAATCAACTCAAACAACAATTATTACTAACCGCGCGATACACGTAGCTTTATTCTGGACTATTTTAATACAATACTTGCACAAAAGTTTATTAACAAATACAACAATGACATTCAGCAGTAACTGTCAATACTGAGCACTGGCCGATTCCTTTTAAAATTAATAATGCCAAAAACGGCTACTGTGAACGCCACATGTCCTATGTGATTATATTACATTACATTATATATGATATGTCAACGGTATCCTATCAAAGAAAAATAGTCCTTCAGATATAATGTTCGAAATACTAGTTTCCAAATAGAGAATCTTCTAATTAAATTTGTAATCTTGTTTTAGTACTAAAAAGCTGACTTGGGTTGAAGATGTGAAATATAGTATACTTTTTGTATGAAGGAATGACCCGAAGTAATCGGCTGGTTTCATCGTTCACTGAGAAAAGGCTGGGCGCTGAGCGCACTTCATAGATGTTTTTTTATAGGAAGATATAAACGGTGGTGGTGTTTTATTATATAAAACAATTATTTAATTTATTTTCCCGTAAACATGGTTACTATAAAACATTATTATCAAAAGTCAAATATAATGGTGAGCTGTGCGTAATCGCTTGTTTTGACGATTCGCCCCTGCCATGCATATGTCCTGGCAATTTGCTTGCGGAGCTTTAAGTCAATGTTGTTTGACTCAAAAAGTACTTACTCACTGTTATTTTTAAACGTTTGAGTGAAAATCCTTGTGCGTTATCTCTTGTTTTTAGGTTTTAGCGTGTTCTAAAAAGGCGGCACTTAATTTCAGGCGGCAACTCGAAATAATAATTATGTATTTGGTACACAGCAATTACCCCGAGGTGGGTTTTCCGCTCTTCGGTAGACATTATCTTCAAACCACGCTCGCAATCCACGAAAAAACCGCCACACGTTAAACAAAAAACAGCCTTCCGTAAAAAGAGATTCAGTTATATTGCTCCGAGTTTTGCGGGGAAGCCAGTGTTTATTTTCTTTTTGTAAGGGGCTCTAGTACTGCAGTGTGTGTTTTAATGTTTTGGCTAAAGATAAAGCCCGTAAATACGGTTAATTCAACATGCTTATCCATTTAGATCTCTGTGGATGCGCGCGCAGAAAGACTGCCATTTTTTACATGTCATGTCACGGTTAGGTTAAGTACTGGGTGTGCAAAATTCGATTAAAATCTTAATTTAGATGGTTCTCTATACTTAAGTTTGTTTCGTTTGCTACGATTATGTTACGTTATGTTATGTTATTTTATGTTTTTTGAACAAATGCAGAAAAGAGATTTTCCCTATAGTCATAAGTACTTTCCTACGTAAATCCCTTAGTTTAGAATTAAGATAATTATTTTTCCATAGACAATGATGCGAATGTATAAAATCTTCGGAGAATGGTATTTGCAAGCTACATTTTTACAAAATGTCTCATGAGATGAAAAGCATTTTAAAAGTCGGAATAATTAGTTTCAACAATAAAAAAACGCAATTCATCCAATTAACCTAATTATCACTAACACAATAAACAATCAAAAACGAAAATAATCATGAAAAACAAAACAAATTTATAAAGATCAATAGAACAAATTTCATAAACAGTACACACATTTTACCTATTTGTATTGATCCACTCATCAATCCGTGTGCAACCCACCTCCACTATCCATTTCTTAATAGCAATTTTATATTGTGAGAACTCACTAATTGTCCTTATGGATAATGGAAGTAGATTGTACACTTTAACCGAGTAGTAGGCCAATCCTCTTTGACCGAAGGTTGTATTTATTTTTTTGCAGCATCAGGGTGGAGTATCTAGTAACTCTTGTATATATAACGGAAGGTAGAGAATAATGTTTACGTGCGTATTGTAACAAAGCTTTTACATAAAGTTGTTTTATAGATTTTACATAAAGATTTTCAAATATACCGAGGGAGCTAGTTCTGATTGGGACTCTTAAGATAATTTTTATTAAAGCTTTTTGTGCAATTATTATTTGCTTGATCAGTGTGTCATTTGCATATCCCCATCAAATTATCCTATATTCTAAAACTGATTGAGTTATTGCGTAATATATTTTTACAAGTTCTTTTAAGCTTATTATATTTCTTATAGTTTTTAAAAAGTAAATTTGATTTTTCAATTTATTTTTAATATGATCAATTTGATTAGTCCATCTTAAATTCCTATCTATATAAATTCCCAAATATTTAATTGAATCTACTCTGTCCAACGATTTACAAATACATTTAATATTCGGAATTTAGTTACAATAAAGTTTAACAATAAGGTTAACAATAAAGATGTTAAAAAATATTTATTTATATGTAACATATTTTTGACCACAAAAGTTAATCATTATTTGCAATATTTCCTTCCGTAACTAACTCTTTTGGCTCGCATTGTCCAGATTACAAACAAGCAAGTTTCTAAACCAAATTTTACCTACGCTGTCACATTAAAAGCCTTCCAGATATATGAAAATATATCTGAAAGAAAATATTATCAATTGGAATTTATAAAAAATACCCGGAAGACTTGTGTTGAACACATAACACACCCGAAACATGAAAATCAAATTTTTCCTGAATCTACAAACATTCGAATTGCGATTTCTTAAAATGGCGTTTTTCGAGTAAGTGTCTTTTACTTGACGCCTGAACGGGGACGATAATTTATATGTATGGATCTAAAAACTACAAAACGAAAAAAAAACAGTCGATAATAAAATGAAAATAATTTATTTTATTTTATTTTTTCTTTTACAATTTATATATTACCTTTTTTACATTAAATATAAGAATTCATAATCTCAAATACTTACCAAACATAATTGTGCAAATGACACATTACTCAAACAACGTATCCCTGCATAAAAAGCTTTAATGAAAAATATCCTGAATTGTCCGTACGAACTCCCTCGACATATATGAAACACTTAAGGTTATGACTAGAAAACAAATTTTAGCAGAAGTTTTACTAATGTATGCATACAGAAATTATTCAATATCTCCCATGACACCAAACAAAACGACTAGAGTTACCAGACATTTTACCCCGATGCTGCAAAAGCAACCGAAAATTAAAACAACTTTCGGTCAAAGAGGATTGGTCCTCTATTTCCATTGTCCATAAAGACAATCGGTCAATACTGTCACTATAAAATCGCTATTAAGAAATAGATAATGGAGGTGGGATGCGCATGGATTGATGAGGGAAAAAAAATAGGGAAAAAGATGTTTTATGTGTTTTTATTAAGTTTTATATGAATTTGATGTGTATTTAATAATGTTTAATGACGATAGAAAAACAAGAAAGATAAAAATAATTACAAACAAAAAGCTACGAAGGTACGAAAAAATAAATATTTATTAAATTTAAAACAAAGAATAATAATGTAGTGCTTGTTTTTAGGAGACTTGATAACATTATGAGTTAGGAAGGAAGTGTACCAACGTACCTGCCCTTATTATACGAGTATTTACGGTGGTTTCGGGTCAAAGGTGTGGCTAATCAATCTGAGTGACCCTATGCCAACTTTCTGATATAAGCAACTATGCTAGAATACATTGATTATATATATATTGTTTTTGTTCAAATTATAATCATTGGTTTTCATCTATTGATATACTTAACAATAATACTTCTGTCAAAACATTACTGATTCGAACACTCTTTACAAAAAATATATTATCTAAGTGATTTTCAGAAATCATAAAGTGTCAGCCCTGTAGTGTGTTTCTACTTTTTTCTTAATAATAAAACTTGGACAATATTATTGTTATCTGACTTCTTAAAAGCAGATTACGAAATAAATTCACAGTTACTACTACTACTACCATCACGCCATTTCACCGTGAGGGTAGGCAGAGAGAATTGACCGCCACACACGTCCATCCTGGCATACATTCCTAGCTTCTTCCACATTCATACATCTTGTCATACATGCCCTTCGGTTCTGTCCGCTTTTGAAATGACCAGACTGAAGATTGTGGTTTATCTGATCATGCCACGTCTTCCTTGGTCGTCCTCGTCTCACGTTACCGTTAATTTTGGCCATATGTACTTGTTTTACCATTCTTTCGTCGTCCATTCGTTCTACGTGACCAAACCATCTCAGAGACCCTTCCTAATCTTATTAATTATACTTGACTCAGATTTACACTCTTGCCTGATTTCATCATTCGTAACCCTGTCATACATTGATTTCCCACACACTCGTCTCTGCCAGTTCCATGTTTCACTTCTATACATAAGTGTTGGGACTAAAACTCCGTTGTG
The DNA here is from genome assembly GCF_059751315.1 of Micrasema longulum. NCBI lineage: Eukaryota > Metazoa > Arthropoda > Insecta > Trichoptera > Brachycentridae > Micrasema > Micrasema longulum. Next base: position 614,146 of record NW_028277602.1, on the reverse strand, counting down.
CACTGCCAGTTTAGCTTCGATTGACATATTTTTATTAGAAATTACTGTGCTTAGTGCTCATTTTGTTGCCCGCATTCACTCTTCTTTCAACATATATAACAAAATTATAACAAATAAAATATACAGAGAATATAACCAATGACAGATATCCACAGAAATACATTAAATACACGTACAATACATACTAGTGTGTTTGTGTGAGTGTAAGTGTGTGAGAGGGTGGGTGAGTGGGTGTTATATTGGAATGAGGGTGGACATGTGTGTAAATATTGCACAAGTGTCAAGTGTCGAAAATATAAATATATTTAAAATATTAAGAATTAGAGATAAAAAATAATAAAATAAAATAAAATAAGATAAAATAAGACTTTATGATTGAAACTAAGTATAAGACAAAAAAGTATGTTTTAAGACGCGCATTTTAAATGTTATTTTTTTACAGTCAAATGGATCAATAAGGGGAAAGTTCAAATTATATTCACGAGCAAAACGTATAAGTGGAGAGTTTATTATAGAGAGCATAGTTCGTGCGAACTGCTGGCACATGAAATAGAGAGCTCGACGTGTGACGGGTGCGGTAGCCGGGGACATTTAATGATAACTCCGACAAAAGAGCCGGACTATCAAGGCGTCTACTAAGTATGTCATGAAGCACACCCATGTCTAATAGTAGACGGCGATCTTCTAAAGTAAGCAAGTGGTGCTTTTTGCACTATAGATATCATTATGTTAGCTATTGTTTTAATGTATTGTATACTGGATTTTTTGAACCATTTCAGTTCTATGAATATAATAAGTTATAATATAAAAGTATAGTTACTATTTTTCTGTCGCAAATGAGTTTGATGTAACTTTAGATGTATACACCTTAAGATTTTAGTGCAACATCTACCCTGTTTCCGGCACTCACCCTTCTTTCGAAAATTTCTCAGTATTTCTTCCTCTAGTAAAATCATTGTCTCTGGATCTGCACATGCAGCTTAAGAATGATTACCTTACCTTCTATGCGATAAAATTAATACTGATACGCTGCAATTTGAGTAGTACCTAGTAATTTCAAACGAAAAAGAGCACCGCTTACAATTTTTTCATCTTCCGACTACAGTTTTAATTAATGAAGTGCAGAATTAAGATGTGTGCATGTAGGAACATAGTCATCACGGAAATTACAAGAAATAAGATTTGTTTTTTGTTATTGTAAACAAAGTAGTGAATCTCGTAACTAACTAATTACTAATTACACCGCCGACCTCTGCATATTCCCACGGAGAGGCGTCATTACCATTATCGAGACCAGGCCCGGTGTAGGTACTGAATATTTAGTAGATGCTGTACAAGAAATTAAGTCTTGGAGAATATCAAGCGAACTTATATTAAGTGTACGGTCGACTTCACACCGGTCATACAAATCCACACGACACGGTAAAGTAAGGGTTGATTGATTTATGTTTTGTACTTTTATTGCCTGTTGCTTGACTTTTTAAGAAATGAAGTAATAAGAGCACGAATGCAGCAAACTCCGGTGACAACTGTCATCAAGCGAAGGCGATAAGACTGGCTTGGCCATATACTGCGAATGCCTCCTGAGAGCTTAAACCGAGCTTGCTCACTTTTCGAGGAATCTGAAGGGAAATTATAATCAGAAGTTAACAGAGGTATCTTTTTTATTTTATTTTGCAAAACAGGCTAGAAAGCCCAATTAGAGTGGATAATTACATCACAGAACACTCAGGCTTGAGAAAAATCATATTGGATTTTTGTATTTATTTATTTACTTTATTTATTTATTCATACAAAAATATATTATATATAAAATACAAAAAATAATAACGTATCCCTAAATCGATGAGGCCAAGAGCACTGTGTTGAGTTGGGATACAACAAGTTCTTTGCTCAATGTATTATTATTGTGTTTTTTTATAATTTTTTATTGTTAATTTTTAAAATCATTCTTATGTTGTTGAAATTCCATTTGTCGATGCGTTTTGTAGCTGCAAGACTTTTTGTGATGTTAGCTATCATATTATGTAAATGTTATCAACTATCAAATATCTAAATTTAGTAAATGGGGTCTAGAATTTCAACCGTCCATGCGCTCAGTAGCTGCAAAACTTGTTATCTAATTTCTAATTTTATAAATTTGCTTTTTATTTCGTTTTTTAAAATATCACTTAAACTCTTTTCTCAATTGTAAAATATTTTTTAAAAATTAAAAATGTAAATAGGGGCTAGATTTCTTACTGTCCATGCGCTCTGTAGCTGCAAGACGTGCTGTTATCTAGCTCCTATTTATCATAGTTGGAGACGAGGAACTAGAATCCCAACCGTCCATGCGCTCTGTAGCTGCAAGACGTGGTGGGATATTTATTTACTGTACAGCGAGGTGATTTTCACAAAAATGGTGCTATATAAATTATCCAAACATTATTATTATTATTAACATAATAGAAAGTGGAAGCATGTACATTGTACATTATTAAAAAATATGCATGTTTTCTCACCGGGAATCGAACTCGGAACCTTCAGTGTGTGAGTCAAGCATCTTAACCCTACACCATGAAGGCTGCCTAATATTCGACTACCTAGAAAGTAAAATCGATACTTATGTACAATAACGTGTGCATTTGTATAAAAAATTAACGTATCTTCGTCAAAAAACCGGTAATTGAAAAGTTTAAAAAAAAATGTATACATTTTATTGTATATTATATATATAATTTTAATTTTTAATTGAAGATAAATGTTATTGACGGGACGTTAACCTGACTTGGGAGGACGCACATGCGCTGGTAGCCGACAAAGATGCCTGGAGGCTCTTTGAGAATACCATACGCTCCAACTAGGAAGCGGACATGGAATGATGATGACGAATTATTGCCAGTGTCCGGGCGGATAAAGAATACCAGTCTGCGTGTGAAACAGAACCAGAATCCTGGACGAGTGTTTTTGATTCGATTGCAGTACTCAGGTAAAATCCTGTAAAAGGAAATTGAGTGGAGAAAAGTCCACTTCTTGTGAAGTGGTTGGCGCGTTAGCATACCATGCTTGAGGTCCCGGGCTCGATTTTTGGGAAGGTAGTTATAAAATGTTTTTTTGAAAACCCAGGCTTTTACGCAGCATCTCAGTAGACTTTGCTGTTAGAGTCCACGCTTCCCACCCGTACGAAACCACTGTTTTAATAATAGTTTTATACGGAATGATTTTTATCACTGAAGTCCGAGAACGGACGCAGCAGCTTCCTATAACAAGCGTCTTGAGGATGCCGCGGTGGACCTGGCTTGAACGCGTGCTACGCATGCCCCAGGAGAACCTAAACCCAAGTTGCCTGTTCTTTAAACCTGCGGGCTCATGCCGTCCCGGAAGGCCGTGGATGACGATCATTCGAATCTATTCGGCGGAACTAAAGAGCGCTGGATTGACGTAGAAGGAGGCAATAGTACTGGATGGCGATAGGGTCTCCTGGAGGGAATTGGTGATGTCCACATGTTCCACTTAAGAGCAGATGTGGAAAAGACAGAGAAAGAGATAGAGAGAGAGAGATAGAGAGAGAAGTAGAGAGAGAGATTTTTGTCTTTTCATGGACACTTCTAAATTTAAACGCTGGCAGCAGAGAGAAGAATTCTTTACCCGATGGCTACTTTTAGCTTAATATCCTGAAAAGGGGATTCGAAAGAAATAATTCTGGCTCATAGGGTAGCGGTTGGCTCCGTGCAAAGGATCTGATAGAAGTGTACTTGCAAAGTTTTGCTTTTGACCTAATAGGCTCAGCCTCATCAAGTGAGGGTTATCACTAGAGCCCGCCCAGGGCACTGCAGATTGAACAAACACCTTGCTAGAATAAATCTTTCCGAAACTTCTAGATGTAGGTTCTGCAGTGCAGATGAGGAAACACTTATAAACATTATATTAACTAACTTTTTTTTTACATTTGTTCCATTTTTGCGAATGTGATAGTTGACATCACAAAATGAGCCTTATTCTCGGGGAATCGCTGGATAAACCTTAGGATATTAAAGATCTTGCCCCGTACCTAATAGCCCGATACTTTATGGATCTGAGCTTGGAGGGGAAGATTTAGCAAAATGTAGCTTCTCGCCTTCCACACAGTAGCAAGGCTCTTTATAAACCTGGGCTTGAAGGAGAAGATCTTTTTTCGTTTTTTTTTATTGAGGAAACATTCAGTACAATAACATAGTTTTATAGTATACACAGTTAGACTTAATTCTGATGCACCAGTGAAGTTTCCATATTTATTTATTTATTTAATTTTACAATACGCCCAAGGGGCATTTACAAAAAATATACAGGTAAGTACAAACATAGTAAGTAATAATTTAAAAGATAAACAACGCTTTTTTGTATACTTGTAGAAACAAAAAAAAGTATACTGCTATGTAAAATAAAAAGTGAAACTTTACATAGTAAAAAAGAAAAAAAAAATATGGATATAAGAAAAGTAATTGAATTAAAAGCAAATAGTAAATATCTTGTAAAGAATTTAAACAAAAAAATAAACACATTTACAAATACTTATATGTATAAAAAAAATGGTATTAACAAATTATTGTTAAAAACAAATAATAAAAATTAGTTAACAGTAAGTATATATAACTAACTAACTAACTAACCATCACGCCATTTCCCCGGAGGGGTAGGCAGAGAGGATAGAACGCCACACCACTCTGTCCTGGCACACTTCCTTTGCTTCCTTCACATTCATACATCTTCTCATGCACGCACGTCGATTATTCCGACTTTTCACATGACCACTTTCAAGAATTTGTTGTACTTGATCATGCCATGTCTTTCTCGGCCTTCCTCGACTTCTACAACCAGACACATTCGCATCATAAATCTTTTTAGCCGTTCTTTCATCATTCATTCGCTCCACATGACCGAACCATCGCAAAAGACCTTTCTTAATTTTGTCGATAATGCTTAACTCAGCCTTGCATTCTGCTCTAATTTCGACATTAGGGCACCTATCATACATTGTTTTTCCGCACATTCGCCTGAGAGATCGCATTTCAACAGCATTTAGTTTACTTTCGTCCCTTTTTTTCCAACTCCATGCTTCGCTTCCATACATTAGGGTTGGTACCAGAACTCTTTTATGAAGTAAGTATACATGAGGTGTATAATCATTATATCTAATCTTAATTCTATGATCTAAGGTTATCAATCATCTATTTTTAGTGCAAAAAAAGGAAAAAAAACATAAATAAAAAAATATTCACGGGGACCCCACAATAGATCTTCACAGGTCGCAGTGACGTCAGGAGCTTGCATAGCACTGACCCTCACCTCTAATAATAAGAATAAGCGGTTGGTTCGCTCGCCTACCATGCTTGAGATTCTGGGTTCAATTCCTGTCAATCGAAGTGAAATATCAGTTTTAAGGATGGTTGTTTTGTCATTTTTTCACGCAGTGTTTCATTTGGTGGGAAAGGATAACGCAACTCGCTGGTTTCAAATTGTTGATGTCGATGATCTGCTTTGCATTGTACTTTGGTTTTGCGTTTCACGTTTTCCTGGTAGTCCGGTCGTGCAAGTTCTCGTTGCTTTTTGCGAGCTGACGTGACGAGAGAGGACGAGACGCGCGACGCTGGATTTTTTATGTAATTTCTCGTGTAATATGAATCGGGTACACTCAATTGAAAAGGGATTCACTTGATTTAAATTGAATTATTTTATACGTTTATGTACATTTCCAAAATATATTCAAACACGATTAGCAATACAATTTGCACGTGAAAAAGTGGCAAAACAAAAATACTCGGTAATTAGAGTAAAAGGACAATGTTTTGAGTATGTCCAAATGCTTGCAGACTGGCTGGATTTTCTCCCTTGGGAGTTGTTCATATTTAAGTTTGTTGTGACAGAGAGGGAAAACATTTTTGAGAAGGGAATATGAGAGTCTAGGCATTTACAGGACTTATGACCTGTCATTGGCTGGTTTAAGTGTGTAAAGAAACTACTCGACTAGTAGTTAGTAGACTAGCTTTTTATCTTGGCTCATAGAGTTTTTTAAAAGGGTCTTAATTCGCTTTAGCGTCGGAAAACATCCCTCACTCTCAACTGCCGTCATTGTAATTCCACAAATAAAAATTACTAGTAAATTTAACTTTTAAAACACAAACAAATTACTAAAAATGTACAGGATTTAAATTTTACCAGTCAATATGAGTTAAGTGCATACGAAACAGGACAAACACCTAGTAATTGAACACGTGCAAGAAACAATGTAATATTAATTTACTAAGTTCATCAAATCTTGTAAAAAGGGACGAGAAAATATAAGCTAATGTTAATCCTTTCCATTAAGAATTTGTCCTTGTGTAAGTGTGTAAAATACATAGGAATTCATTTATCATCGTATCTCTTCCAGTCTAGAGCAATGTCAATATCATATTATTATTATCAATCTTATTATTATCTTCCTTGTTTCATATTGTTATCTCCCGGGACAATGCCCGCGATCGAATTAATTTTGTGTGAAATGTCCCGATGTTCAGTACGTACGGAACGTTTCATCTCTTTCTTTCTCAGGAAAAAATCTAGAAATAAGACATTAGCTTTGAGACAGTTACAAAAATGACCTTCGCCATAGCATGAACATTTGACGATGCGCGTGCTGAATAGTATACCAGATAACACCTATAAAAACATGAAGATTAATAGGTCGTTATATATATTTCAATGAATGATTTTATTAAAAATATTATAAAACCTAATTGAATTATATTATAATATTGATCTAAAATGTATTTTAGGTAAATTATTTTAATTAGTGGCAAATTTTGGGGGTCATTGACCTAATGGACATTAGGGAAAGCCGTCACTGCTCTTAGCTGTAGTATTTCAAAAGCAATAAAATCACGCACTTATAAATCCGGATGTTTTTTTTTTTTTATATAACAGATTAGCATTAATGAGTAATACTTAATCTAAACATTCATAAAATCTACTTAAATCAACAAAGTGTATTATTAACAAAAGGTAAGTATATAGCATAATCTAGGCGGAAATGGCAAGTGTGACATCGCGAGTCAGGAGAGATAACACCGCTTGCTTCTTAAATGCCTGCCCTTGCTGTAGGAACACATCGACAGTACCGTTTAGTGAGATTTCGTTTACTGTTCTGAGGATCCTTGGCAGAGCGGAAAGAAATGTTAAATGTTAGTTTTATAATTTTCCACAGCAAAGACAAGATTGGTACGCAAGTTACGGCGAGGTACATTAATGTTTATCTAAGCAAGGATATCATGGGCATCTATAAAGTTAGATATTAATTTGTGCAAGAATATCAAACCAGTTAAAATCCTTCTGAATTCTAAGCTTAAAATGTGACGTAGTACTCTAGACGATCATAATAGTTGATTATGAAAGTATCTGATCCGATTCTAAATATTTACAATATTTGAGTTTGTCCAAATGTTTGTAGACCAAAGACTGGATTTCACCCCCTCAGGAGTCATTAAGATTAACAAATTACAACAGGGATGGAGAATACCTTAAATAAGGGAATATGGAAGTCTAGGCATTTACATGGTCTAGGGAAGTCTAGGCATTTACACAATAAAGGTTTCAGCTCTTCAACTTCACTAAAATCAAAAGATGGAGGAATTGAAGAAATATGGATGTTCAAACATAGGCAAAATGGTAAATGTTACACAGTGTGTAAAGTGGCCACTAAAACCAGCTAATGACAGGTCATAAGCCCTCTAAATGCCTAGACTTCCATATTCCCTTATTTAAGGTATTCTCAATCCCTGTTGTAATTTGTTAATCTTAATGACTCCCGAAGAGGTGAAATCCAGTCTTTTTTCTACAAACATTTGGACAAACTCAAATATTGTAATAAAACCAACTGGTCCAAGAAGAAGTTTAAAAATTGGAAAATTGTTTTCAGGCGTTGTCTTGTATGTGAAATAATTCAGTCAGATGAATCTCTTCGCAACAATAAAGGTTTCAGCTCTACAACTTCACTAAAATCAACAGATGGAGGAATTTAAGAAATATGGATGTTCAAACATAGGCAAAATGGTGAATGTTACACAGTGTGTAAAATGGCCACTTAAACCCGCCAATGACAGGTCATAAGCACTGTAAATGTCTAGGTTTCCATATTCCAGTTGTCATTTGGTAATCTAAATATTATCGTTCTTTTATTAGTTGTAGTTTTACTGTAATAGTTTGTCGTCGTGTGATTTGATTAACGAAAGAGGTTGCATCACTCGCTCTCATTGTCTTCCTTCCATCTCCGGAGAACTTGATCTTGGGAAAATAAAGTAAAGCGATCGCGTACTGATAATTCCCGGGACTCGGGTGCGGGTGTGTGCGGGTGTGTGCGAGTGTGTGCGGGTGTGTGCGGGTGTGTGTAGGTGTATCGCAGCCACCCTCAACACACGCACACCTTTCTTCCCACGCCTCCTCCTTACCTCGCTCACCCCTTAATCTCGGCTAATTGTCGGTAATCGCCGATTTCGGAGGTTCCTTCCGTGTCGTGAACCCGGTACCCATCGGCTGATTGCAGGTGCGTCGACCACAACGCAAAGTAATAGGCTCGCATCGGGTTAATAGTGGCCGATCCAAATTGTGGCCAGTAATGATATGGTGAGTGTGGCTAGTAGTGACTGCGGTAGTTGAAAATAAATTAAAAATATGAAATATAACTAAAAGTTATTAAATATTTGTATAGAACAACTTAGTGACTTTTAATTAATTTAATATTAAACCAACATGCCGATTAAAAACCAGAAGCTTTTAGTTTAAAACCCTTACATCAAAACTAATTAGAGCATGTAAGGGTTGCCTGCTAGAAGCACGTCACAAATCGGCATGTTGGTTTTATATTTTTGTGCAACAACTATGTTGAAGGTGTATAGTGGGTTTTGCACGTTAGTTTGATTGGTGTCCTGACGAAGAGATGGATACGTCTCAAAACCGGTAAACATAGATAAGTCGGTAATTGGTTATGTACACATATTTGATAACATTTAGTAAAGTGTTTGAACACAAAGTTACGCTTTAAACATTAATAATTAAAATATATTTTTGAAATATATTGCACAAGAGATGACGAACATTTTATAGAAGGAAATAGGAAGATCTAGTTATTTACAATACGTATCACCTATTATTGGCTGGTTAAGGAGGCGACTTTAAAAAATGTGAACATTTACTATTTTGCCTACGTTTGAACATGCATATTTTTTTAATACTTCTACTTGTTGTTTTAGCCAACAGTAGGAACTTCAGATTATTCGCTCAGTTTGTCATCTATTGGGGTGAAAAATAAGAGATTCTCAGGGGTACCCCACAATATAGTAACCGATACTTGCGAAATTCTCATCTTTAAGAGAAAATGCAGAATGGTTGGTAAATTAAATTTTATATATTATCCAGAGAGCTCCATGCCGCTCGAATTTCGTCGTCAAATTTTTCAACAAACATTTCTATAAGCTGATTTAAATACTGAAAGAGATCAGTTTATATGTTCCCAATAATTATACTAGAGCGAGATCTCACGCACTGTTTTACGCACCCAGAAGCCGTACAAATGCAAGTCTGAATTCACCCATTCGCTTGCTGAATACGGTTTCTGCTGATAATATGGATCTATTTTTCTGTACACATCGGCAGTTTAGCAGCTATCTGCTTTCTGTTCATAAACTTCCATTTATATTTACCGTCTGCATTATGTGATGGGTAAAATACCCCTCAAATAAATGCAGACTACAATTGTAAAATAAATATAAGAGCAACTCGTTTATTGACAAAAAAACTTTGCTTTTTTGGGTGAGTGAAACCAACAGGAAGACCCACGGTCTTTAAAACGATTTCGGGTATGTGAAGGAATGTACTTTTACTATTGATTTTCACAAAGTCAAAGAGCTGAAATCTTTATTGATATGGGCGAGAAGAAGTATGAGTGTTCAAATACAGGTAAAAGTTACGAATTACACAGTGTATAAAGAGGTCACATAAACCAGCAAATGACGGGTCATAAGCCCTGTAAAAGTGACAAAATATTTTGTTCTTTAATACGTTTTACATATCTATTGCAATATGTTAGTCTTAAAAACTCATTAGGGGGTAAAATGAAATATTTGTCAACAAACATTTAACAAAATCAAAATATTACTAACGTTATTTAAATGTACATAAAATATGTACAAAGAAGGGGAAAATGAAGAAGGAAAAATGGAAGGCCGGTCACTAAAGGGCTTATGACTTGTCATTTCTTCAAAATATTATTTTCCTGTCGCAATTAATGTCAATCGTGATAACTTCCAAGGGGCGGAACACAGCTTCGTTTAAAAACATTTAAACATACTCAAAATACAATACTTTAAAAACAAATTTATGATTTTAAATAGTCTCTTCTTACATTTTATGTTATATTTGATAAAAAATAGGTTTTATGATCAATATTTAAATAAAAACATTGATTTTACGTTCCTACCGCTAAAATAAAGCAAATATGCTCGTGTAAAGATAGGCAGGGAGTAAGCATCTCAATTTTTAATACATTTTTTAAAACTTTTTCAAAACGTTACTTTAAACATAGAATTATAAAATGCCAGAAGGCGTGTAGAATCAAGTTTGCAAACACCACACTGTGTCCAAAAGTTTGCCGAATTCGGCGGTTATTTTCCACTTTTACGCATGGGCTCTCTCTCCTATTGAGGGATGAATATTGTCATGTGACGTAGGCGCCGACCGCCCGCAGAGAATAAGGGTGGCATTTCGTGTTTCGTTACAAACGGTGCGTAAATCCAACGAATACAACGGATTTACTTTTAATCCGTTTAGCGACAAAACTACCTGTGTTTCCAAAAGCCGTGACAATATGGGTGGCGTCCTTTGTCAAAAAATTGATTAGCAAAATTATTTGTTTGAACATATTATTCTACTGTTTAAGTATAATTGAAATATATGACGAGTGAAAGTTAATTTTTCTGTATCCATTCGGATGAAGAATACAGTTCTGTGTGTGAAATAGAACCAGAACCCTTGAGGAGTGTTTTCGATTCGATGGCTGCTCGCAGGTAATAATAATTTATAAGGAAATCGAGTGTAGATACTTCGGCTTCGTTGTATAATGGTTGGCTTGTTTGCCTACCATTCATGACGTCCTGGGTTCGATCCCTAGCAAAGTGTTATTTTCAGTAACATTATTATTTAGTACGTCCAAATAATTAAAGACGATTTCTCTTACCAAGTACCAAAGTTGCCAATTTATTTTTCTCACTGAAACTTTTTCTCGTAAAAAAGCAGTTTTTGTAATTATTTTTAATAATGGTATATTGGTCATAACTTTTGAATAAATGGATAACTAACCTAACTAAAATATAATTATTTTTATTTAATTAAAAACAACACCAAGTAAAGACATAAGACATTCCAAGTATATAATTATGTGGCAGTTTGTAACAAATATTCAATTTCCTATAATTAAATTGAAATACTTTGGATATGCTTCAAGGTTTAAAAATATTGGGTGTTGACATAAATTGTGTCTGTTTTTTTCCTGTTGAGGGGAACAAGAGAATACAATAAAAAAATACAACGAATAATTCAATAATGTATTACTCTTTATTATTTAACAAAAAAATAGTCAATATTTTGAGTAAGTACAAATGTTTGTAGACAAAAATCTGGATTTCACCCCCTACGGGGTCATAAAGATTAACAAATTACAGCAGGGATGGAGAACATTTTAGAGAAGTCCTAGTGATTCCTAGGGGGTGAAATTCAGTCTTTTGTCTACAAAAATTTAAACAAACTCAAAATATTGTAGTCAAACCAACTGGTCCAAGAAGAAGTTTAAAATTGTTTTCAGTCGTTGCCTAGTATGTGAATTAAAAAAAAAAGTTTATTTTACCATACATATTTACATAGAGTTTTAATTACAAAAACACACTTCAAAAAAATAAATGTTAAGCTATAACATAATTTGGAAAAAATGTCCACAAAGACTTCAGCGTCTGAGCGTGGGACATTCCTTTTTTAATGATTGATACGTTTACAGCATATAAATATGGTATGATATGACCATGAAAAGAAAAGAAAAGAAAAAGAAAAGACAAAGAAAATTAACATTTGCTGATATTACGAAAACAGGATTTATTTGCAGTGTGCAATTTTTTTTAATTTTTTTTTTTTAAAAAGGTGTCTATATGTTTCTTTCATGCTAATCCACGACCTCAAACTTACTTTTTATGTTTTGTAATTCCTTAGGTAGAAGATTGAAGGATCTTGGACCAACATGTAAGGAGTGCCTCTGTGCAAACTTTGTTCTGCATCCTGGAACTGACAGTACACTATCGGATCTATTGAAAATACGATTTGAATTATTACTAAATGATTCCCTATTTAAGTTAACATAATTCAGGCACTTAAAAAAAAAAAGTTAAACTAAGGAGTCCACTCTTTACGTATAGTTACATATAATTCATTACTGGGAAATAGTGGTTATTGTTTTTTGTACATTATCTTAATTATATTTTTCTGTGCAATTTCTATTGAGCGACTATGCACGTCCAAGACTCCTCCCCATCCCATTATACCATATATGTTATTGAAGATTGAATCAAGCGTAATATACCATTTTTAATTTTTCATTGGTTAAAATATTTTTCAGTCTTTGGAAAACATAAGATAAATATCAATGACATAATAAAAATGATTCGATCAGATGAATCTCTTCACAACGATAAATGTTTCAGCTCTTTAAATTAAGTAATTAAGTCTTACATTAAGACCCTCTATTCTGCTATTTCAATATTTTATTTAAATTTCATTCTTGATAGCTCCCTAAGGAGTGAAATCCAGCCTTGTCTACAAACATTTTGACATACTCAGAATATTGTCGATTAAACCAACTGGTATAAAAAATATATAAATATAAGGTGTTTTCGTAGTAAGTGAAATAATTAAGCCAAATGAATCTTACCCACATAAATGAAGGTTTCAGCTATTTTCCTTCACAAAAGTCAACAGATGAAAGAGTTGAAGAAATGTGGATATTTAAACACCGGCATAATGGTGATTGTTACACAATGTGTAAGTTGACCGTTTAAACCCGCCAACGAAAGGTCATAAGCCCTGTAGATGCCTAGACTTCTGTTTACCCTTCTTTAAAATGTTTTTCGTCTCTGTTGTTACATGTTAATATAAAAAGCTCCCTAGAGGGTTGATCCAGTCCTTGTCTAAAGAAATTTGGACAATCTCTAAATATTATCCATATGTGTTTTACATTTAATATTTAGTAGAAACTATTAAAATAAAATAAAACAAGATTATTTAGTAAATTATACCTTGGAAAGGAAGCTTGTGTAGCCTTGAAATTTTTGAAATATAGAATAATGATTACAACGGATGTCCCAAAATTCACGCAATAAGTAATTTTGAAACAAAACACAGGTTTTTTATTAAAAACTGTTATTTTTTATTCATTCAACATACGGTTGCATGAATTTCGGGACACCATTACATAAATTTTTCTTAATAATTAATAACCCAGTCGGGGTCTCGTGGTTAGTGTCGCGGACTTATGGATCAAAGATTCCAGGATCAAACCCCGTTCCAATAAGTTCCCATTTTTCAATATTGAGATGTTTTTAACTCGTTGAAAATGGGCCCAAATTTAAAATGATTGATTGTATAAAAAAATAAGAAATGAATAAAGAAAATTATATAAAAAATAAAAACATGAAACATAAGTGGGATCCCGATTCGATCCATCATAATACGTTTGTATGCATAAATCTCCATGGAAATATTATTAATATTACCAGAAATCTAATTCTCAATATTCCAACCGATTAGCAATTATTTGGGCATTACTTCTATTGAGGCGTACAATAGACCATTATTGGTAGAAATGTACAGAAAGGGTCCGTTGGACACGAGTGCTCCTATTACAAATGACAGATCTAAGGGTTGAGATCAGAGGGTTAGTTACTGGTTGTTGGACGACCAATGTTCGGGTGGTCTTTGTGTCACTGTCAGGTGGACAATGAGAGTGAATCAGCCAGTTAAAGGTTAACTAACCGTGAAAATTATAATTCATTGCAATTTTACAATGACAAAAAACTCTTGACTCAGGTAAATCAACGAAAAATAGAGTACAAAAATATCAGATTTGAAAAAACAACAATCAAATGTGTATTATTATTTATTAAGTATTTTTTTGTTATACAAACATAAAACTGTCAAATTAATATGAAGTTACTTTGGCTCTATTACTAGGTTTAGTAACCTTGTTCTATGACAATAAAAAATATGTTTTTTTTACTAGTCTAAAACGCAATATGATATATATATATATATATATGAAAAACAATAAAAAGTATTTTAGTATTACAAATGTGATTACACAATAAAAAAAATAATGAAATATATATATTATTTATTGTTTCAGCATTTGCTTTGTGAAAAAACATTTTGAATTTATTTCAAATAAAACACTTTGTAATATTTTACGACATACGAGTTTAATATTATATAATATTACTACTTGTTACTAATCTGAATTACTCATCATCAGCTGTAAATAATAACTAGAACAACAACAACAAACCATCACGCCGTTTACCCGTAAGGGTAGGCAGAGAGGATAGAACGCCACATCACTCTATCTTTGCATACAGATCTCGCTTCCCGGTGTAAATATGAAGTTTATAATAAGTTTATAGTAGTGTTATTATATTAAACTCGTATGTAGTAAAAAAATACAAAGTGTTTTATTCTAAATAAATTTAATATAATAACTATTTATTTTAAAAGTTTTAAAGAACATTAAAAATCAATAGACCTAAAATAACAATTCAAACTAGATTGGCTACCTGTCAGCTATCATCAACCTCTTCGGAAGTCAGTAACCTTAAATCTTAAGGCTTTTACAGCATTTCCACGGTTATGAGACTAATGTGTTTTTTTTGTCCTATGTAAAAATATTTTCCCTGTGCCATGGACGTTTGCACTATTTCTTAAGAAATCCGATCGCTTTGATGGTTTGTTTTATTTTACGTTTTATTTGATTAAGCTTTAAAAATATTTCTATACCTGGAACTTCATTTTAAAAAACCAAGTACCTTTTTAACATTGTCAAAAACATGTTTTTTTTGCTGAACCAAATATTTTTAATCTGTCATTTACGTTAAAAAAAGAGAAATACTTGAGTTTTTATTATTAGGCCACAACCCGTTTAAATAAAAACATGAAAATAAAAAGCTCAAACATTTTTTTTGGTAAATTTTTCTAGAATTTTTTTACATTCCGTTTTAAAAATTACCGATTCTATGTGATAAATAATTGTATAACTCTTATTACTTTTGTAAATATCCAAAAGAATACTGTGCCAGGATAAGGACGTGTATTTAGTAAAACTCAGTTAATTAAAAAAATATATATGAAACATGTCTTAAATAATATAACATGGTTTCTAAGGAAAACAGAATGTATGTTATCACGATTTAGTAACGATTCCAAATAAACTATTTGCAAATTTCATGGAACCATTGTCCTGTGCTGAGTTGGGATATATAAAAAAAAAACAAACAACTTGTAATAAATCACAATTTCTATATGACAAAAAATAAAATAATATCAATATCTATGGAAGAAAAAATAAATTGATCTGAGATGAAGTCACATATATACCAAAATAACATCTAAATGCCTAAGTTCCAAGTAAGTCATGGTCAATACAGTTTGTTTTCAAATGAATAAAATATTATAATAATCTCCCCAATGAACTAAAAACTAATAAGTAAATTAAAAAATATTTTTTGAACTCGAATAAAAACAACATTTCATTTTAATTAGTATTTCTGTATTATTATTTTCTTTTTATTTCGTAAAACTTTTTTCTCATGTTTGTTTTGAAATGATATAACTTCAAATTACTAAATAGCTGTAATATTGTAAGTCATTCTCCAAGCACAAGAGCTGGTCTCTTTTTTTGTTATAACATAAACCCAATATATAACAGTAAATTGTCATAGAAAAGTATATATATCATTTAATGTAAATATATTAATTAATAATTAGTCATAAACAAGAATACATTACATTATATTGGCGTAGTAGGAAAAGAAGCCGACATTATTTCTAAAATTTTGTACAGCAAACAGAGTACTTGGCATACACTATTATGGGTATATTTCTGCAATTTTCAGGCATTCATCTTATGGAGGTGCCCGTTTTAAAGTAAAGATACGTAGTTCAATATTGAAAGGGATGTGGGAATGGAATAGGGGTTGATCGGTCGAGTCACTCCTGTCTCAACAAGTAAACATCCGCAGGGAGATAATCCTCCCCAGCCCTCGAGCAAACTAAAGGGTTCGCAGGTCAAGTTTAGTGCATGATGTTACATTTGGTACGGAAGGTGGATTAGGTTGCATTTGGGAAAATTGCGGTATGGAAAACTGGAGGTAACGGAAATACAAATATTGTAATACTCCAAAAGTATCTATGTAAACTTTAGTAGTATTAAAAGGTTTAATGCATTGTTTTGTTCGAAAGAATAATGCATAATCCTCGGAGTAATAATTCTCTAAAGAATCCCTTTAAATCTATAGCGTAGAACAAAAACGTACCAAATTTTTGGTTTGGTTTTTAGTTTAACAAAAAAACGTGTAACGGATGGTTTCGATTTGCGCTTGCCTTTCTCAACCTGAGTACCTACAGCCCGTTGTATTCTTGTAAACTGTAGTTAACTTCGTAGTTGATTTTTATAGAGTAATTCTTGTCGGTATGGGCTCTATTAACCAGTGGCGTATTATTACTCTTTAGAGAATACCTTAGTATCACCTGTCCTACACTACATTAAAAACATAATGAAAATTACATCTTAGGTCTGTAATCTGATAAAATATAAAGAAATAATACTATTTTGCCTTTTTTTTCACAAATTAATATTCGATTATAACAATAATTTTCTGAGGAGTTCCTGATATAATTGAAATTAGAAGTTTTGTGTAGCTAAAATATAATTAACTTTCGACTGGCAGATACACTTCTTGAAATTTAAACTATTCATAGGATATATTAGTGAATTTATTTTAATGATGAAGTCATAATTTAACCTTTAATTTAAGATTAATATCACAAAGTTTGTGTGACTTTAAATGCTTGTATTTCTTTTGAAAAACAAAAAATTAAAAACTTTCCTTCGATCACTTTTTTATTGAATGTATTATCTTTAAATAATCAAATTTAAAAAAAATATATTTGTCTTCAGATGATTACCAATAAAACCTAAGTTTAGTTTAAATTAATAGCGCGATTTTGAAAGAATGGCATTATAAAATGGCAACTTCGTATTTATCAGACATTAAACATTCAAACCAGTAGCTCAATCACAAATAACTATCAACGTGCCATATAAAGATAACAATTTCGCACCCCGGTTGTTTATCGTATTCGCTATCACAATGCAACATCCGTGAACATCTAATATTAAATGTGAAAATATTTACATATTCGAATTTCACCGGTGTTAATATGGAAAATATTCGAAAACTGCCATTTTTATTTATTATTTATCATACTTTTTGTTGCCTCAAGCCGGCGGTTGGCAAGCCAAATGTCAAGAAAAGCCGTCGCCATAGTAATTGTAATTTAATTTTCTCTTTTTTGTAGCAGATACTACTACTACTAATATAATATATACTTTTTTGCAAACGCAATATATTATTTTTTATAGTAAACGCCTATTTTTCACCAATGAACTGTATTTATTTACAAGAAAAACAAAAAACAAACCGACACAAGCGTTGACTTAGAGATTACACACGCGTTGACTTATGACTGCGATAACTTAGGCATGTTCATTATTGTTCGTTGTGATCGCTTGAATGCTAAGCAGGTTTTTAAGCACGTCAATGGGTATTGGTGATTGAGCTACAGTCAGTATTTAAGTCGTTATTGCATAACTCTGTACCTAATGTGAAATAGAACGAAAACCTAGAAGAGTGTTTTAGTTACTTTCAGGAAAAAATCCCGAAAAAGGTAATCGAGTGGAGATCGTGTTGTAGTTTTAGGGGCGATTATTTTTTTGAAAATCACATGAGAGTTTACAAAAGCAACTAACGCCATATTTTTGTGTATAAATCGCAGTCTCTGTTGAGATAATCCTCGATAATTTTTTTGCAAGCTAATGTAGCGGAGTATCTACCAGGGCATGACGAGCATAAAGAATATCAGTGAATCTGATACAAAGATTAGCGGTCAGGATTCTTAGCCGACCTTGTTCTAGGCGCTAGGCGCGCAATCTCGTCCCAGGCGAATCCTGTGCTCCTGGTAGCGGTAGCCGGGAATTGGCAGCTACTGAAACGTGCCTGCACTTCGTGACTCCTCGGGAACCTCACATTTATTATAAAGCGCTATATTGGCAGATGCATCTCGCCTATAACGAGTATGAAGGCTATCGGAGTGTGGAGGCCTGTTTTGCAATTGCAATTTGTGCAAATTAGATTTGTTCAGAAGTTTTAGCTAAACAAATATAAAAAGGCAGATGAAAGGTCTAAACAATGACCTAGTGGTTATTACGTTATATTGTATGTAAAATTATCAATTAAACCAACAAATGACAGGTTTATCGGATCAGTCATTGCTGGACTTCATATTCACAACACAAATAATGAATTCGTATATTTACGTCTGTTTATTTCTTAGCATCTCTCACGCCATTGAAAATAGTGAATGTTTTTGAAATTCCTCTTTTTAAAAAAATTTGATTAATATTCCATGGAAGAATTACTTAAAAATGGTGTCAGTTTTTATTCAATTGAAAATATTATTATTTTTGAGCAACTATTTTGGTGAAGGTGAAAAGTAGGATTTGCATGTTTAATGTAATTACAGTCCTGACAAAGAGACGGGTACGTCGCGAAGTCGATAGATATAAAAAAAAACGTTAAGTGGTTATGAACAAATATTAAAATGAATTTATTAATGAATTGGTCTGTGAATTGATAGTTTACCTATTTGTTTATTTTTTTGCGTAGCTTTGCCCATTGTTATAATCTTAATTACGTTACCAAAAGAGTTCTTAATATTGATGAATAATCATAAAAGAAATAATCTCACACGATTGATTAAAAACACTATTATAATTGACTACTTAACTATCTGACGAATTGATTTACTAAAATCGAATATGAATTTTATTTTGAAAAATTATTTTTTTACATTAATTAATTACTTTTATTATAAAACATTAACAACGATTAATTTATTTCATTTATTTCTTTGGGATTAAATTGAAATAAAATAAAATAAGCAAAGCATTGGAGGCCTTCGTGTTGTAATGGCTAAGATGCTTGACTCACATACGGATGATTCTGTGTTCGGTTCCCGGTAAGAAAACAAAAAAAGTTATTTTTCGCAAGCGTGGGTGTTTTATACTGTATTAAGCTCTATAATAATTGGGCCTCCTGGCCTGATGAGATGCAAAACATAAATAAATAAATAATTGTTAGATGTTAAACAGGTTGTGAGAGTGGAAATAAAGAGTAAAGGTGCATGTGCGTATATAAGAATGGGTTAGAATGGGTAAGAGGCTGCGTATAAAAATGTTTAAAAAAATAAAAAAACCCTACTAAATACTGAAACACAGTATGGCTTTTACTGCGTGTGAAAGGTCAAACTGCTAGAAAGATTAAATTATTATTAAAATATACGTGGAAAATTAAAAAAAATATGTAAAACTTATGTGAATGTATTTGAATTGGAATAATATATGTAAAAAATACAATATTTTTTTATTAATATAGTATTTATAACTTGAAAAATATTATATTATTCCAGGGGGAAATTTTAGAAAATTCGAAATGAACACGCATATTTCTAATTACGCGTAGGTACAAAGATTTTCATTTTAATATTTTTAAAATCTGACAACATTATTTGATAAACGGGCAATTGTATTATTGTTCTCCTTAACTGAGTTCTATATCGTGATTTCGGATTCTCTTGTTTTACCACCTGTATGGGACGGACATCATTCTCAGTTTAAATTACCCGCCATTTTTACTTCCAGAACACGAAACGAACGTGTTTCTGCCATTTTGTTTCTGGATGACGTGAAATTGAAAATACGTTCTCGAATCTCGTTTCTGATTTCAAATTGAATTTCTTTTCTTTTTACACACAGAAAGCACGTTTGTAACATAATACGTACGAATGTGCTTCCACTTCTGAGAACTTCTTCGTCTTTGTAGAGATCTGTCTGACTAGATACTAGATAATATCCCAAGAAGGTCAAATCTAATACTTGTCTCCAGAGATGTAAACAAATGTACATACATAAATATGTTTGGATAATTTATATAGCGCCATTTTTGTGAAAATGACCTCAAGGGCGCTGTACAATAAATAAATATCCTAGCACGTCTTGCAGCTACAGAGCGCATGGGCAGTAAGAAATCTAGCCCCTATTTACATTTTTTATTTTTATTATATTTGACGATGAAGTTTAGATTTTAAGTGATATTTTAAAAAACGAAATATATAAAAATAAAAATAAATATTAAAAAAATAAAAATAAATATTAAAAAAATAAAAATAAATGGAAGTTAGATTACAACAAGTCTTGCAGCTACTGAGCGCATGGACGGTTGAAATTCTAGACCTCATTTACAAAATACAGATATTTGATAGTTGATAACATTAAAATAATATGATTTATATAGTCTGATAGCTAACATCACAAAAAGTCTTGCAGCTACAAAGCGCATCGACGAGTGGAATTTATAATTTAAAATACAATAAATATAAAGAAAACACAATAATAATACATTGAGCAAAGAACTAGTCTGGAAAATTAGTGAACATGTATCAGCACAAAAAGTAAACGATAAAAATCTAAACAAATATAGCATTCCTGTATATATTGGTAACAATTTGATAAGTATGACAAGACGATTATGATTAATGAAAAAACGTTTTTTTAAGTGTTTCCTAGTTGCAAAACTCGAAGTTCGATAAAATAATATCCGGAAAATTTAAATTTAGAATTTAAATATTTGTAATAACCTATTTTTTTCCTAGATTGGTAACATAATTCCATGTCCACTCCCTAAATAGAGCATATAGTGCCCACGATGATCCTCCAAGCATCTCTTTCGGCTGGCAGCTCCTGTGCATCCCCCTAAATCAGGTTCGCGTCTCATAGTTCTGACACGAACTGCCGACGAACAGTCAGCAGCGAACGTCCAGGACGTCGAGAACCTGATGCCTTGTAAAGTAGGCAAGCGCGGTTAAGGCTCTCAGGAGGCATCCGCAGCACATGCTCAAGCTAAACGTATTGGCTCTGCTTGTTGACAGTTGTCAAGGGAGTTTGCTACGTCTGTTCTCTATTCACTTCATTCCTTACAAAGTTAAACCACCGCACGCCCAAAATTCTTCTGAGACAACTATTGTCAAAACTCAGGATTTGGCTGTTTTGGGCCCTAGCGAGGATAGGAATACACGTTTATAATTAATCTGTCACTTTACGACCATTTTGGACGCGTAGTTGGTTATTAGTGAGACGCATTTTGGTGTGATCGGCGAATTTTCCGGACTAGGTTTTTTGTGTCTTTTTCCTCTTCTCAAAGGCAAAGAGGACTGTAAAAATGAAGACCAAGGAAATGAAAGGAAAGTGGAGATAAAGACCGAATTGCTGAAAGAACAGAGGCCGTATGTATAAGTGTGTTTAACTCTTAAAAGACTGTGGTAAATAATCCCTTTGCGCGCGATGATGTAACATCGTGTTACCACTAGTAAAAGACGGAATATTCTAAAGTTCAGACATTTGAAAAAAAATGGGAAACATGTTGACTACTGTTAAATAACTCTTTTTCAGTAATTTATGGGAATAAACATATAATTTAATCCTGTTACAGCAAAATAAATTGAAAATCACAAATACGCCGCTCATGTTACGCGCGTGCGTCCCCCATCATTGTCATTAACCGACTGAAGACTAAATCTGTTTTAGATGACACCCACCGCAGAACAGCGTCTCAGTCTTCCTAGTTATGACTTCTATCTTCGTGCTCTGTCTTGTATAAGGTATCTGTATATATGTGTTGCTGAATTAGCGGACATTCATGCTTCGCGTAGCAAGGTTAAATATTTGTTGTATTTACATATAGCATAGTGATACAAATTTTACTTTCCAAATCGGGTGTGAAAACGTCCATTTGAAGATTACAAAAAATACGAATTCATCATTTAAAAAAATAAGAGAGATATATCAAATCTTGTGTCCTATGTCGACTAGTGTGACATCACAGCCACACAAGAGTTAAGAAATGTTTCTATTATCTAAAGAAACGCTGGCAATATTCCGATCGTGATTACTTTGAAGGAGAAAGTATAAATGTTGGAAAATAAATATAGATGTTTTCAAATATACAATAATTCCATATAAACAACAATATTTTGAGTTTGTCTAAATTTTTGTAGACAAGGACTGGATTCAACTCCCCGGGAAGCTGTTTATATTAACATATTACAACAGAGATGAAGAACATAAAGGTTTTAATAAACGTTTCAGCTCTTTAACTTCACAAACATCAACAGATGAAAGAATTGAAAGAATATAGATGTTCAAATATAGGCAGAATGGTAAATGTTACACAGTGTTAAGTGGCCACTTCAACCAGCCTTTGACAGGTCATAAGCCCTGTAGATGCCTAGACTTCTATATTAACTTCTCTTCAATATTCTTTATCTCTGTTGTAATATGTTAATAATTCCATGTGCTTTTTTTCCAAACAGTGTATTTCAGGTACATTTATAATTCCTTAAAAAAAAAATGAAAACTGTTTAGGTTCGTACCATTTTTATAAAATTTATTCTATTGAGGCCATTTTCAAAAATCGTTTACAAGAACGCTTGAAAATGGTAATTAAGAGGAAACTCAGTCTGACTTTTCTTTTTACAAACGTATTTCCGCATTTTCTCCCTAGATTATGGCTTCAGAGGAATGTTTTTTTTTTTTACATATTTTAGATATTTACTATTGGCGTGTTTCCATTTTGCTACTTTTTTGATAAATTGTTTCTTGTGGGAGTTAGAAGAATCCAAAAACCCATAAAAGCGCCTAGTTTTATCTTCCTTTTTTGGACGTACGATGAACATATATCATAAAGTGTTCTGAAAAACAAAAAAAATAACGACACAGAAAATTTCATTCTTATACTTTTTCTCAAAAAAAAAAACAAAATCGGTTCAGTTTTCAGGTGCGCAAAACTGGAAAAGGAAACGTCGATTTTAGTCTGCCATAATTAGTCCGACGTGCAGTTGTCTTTTTTGCACAGTACCGGGGAAGCATTTGCAAGAGTGACAGAAAAAATGTTAAAATACCTAATTATCAAAAAAAATGACACCTCAGATCTTCATAGAGTGAGGTTCGAACCTTGGACCTCTAATCTGTTAGTTAGCGACATTACCGTAGAACCTTAACTCGGTTGGTTGTGGTTTTGCAGTTGTACTTTTAAAAAATGTGATGATGTCTAAACGTAGACAGTGTCATATTAAATTTTATACAATGTTTTAAGTGATTTTATTTATTTTATTTTACTAACATAAACGGCAAGTCTGCCTTTTACAAACATTTAAAATACTAACATATTTGGGTTAGTATATTTTTTATTTTTTTTAAACGCAAATTTCTTTATACCCAAGATTTATGAAAAAAAAACATAAAAATTATACAGCATATTCAGGAAAAAGTTTAAATAATAAAACATTCTACAGTAATACAACAATAAAATCATAAGTACTGTTTCATACAGCTGGGCAAAGTGAACAAAAAACTGTATATATTATGAAATGCGTGAATAAATAAATATAATTACCAAACACCATCTTTGAAAAAGTTCAAAAGGTTTGTTCTATATGAACAATACCCTACACTAAATATATCTGATATGATTAAGTAAATCAGCCAATAACAGATCAGAAGCTTTGTTGATTCCAAGATTTAAAAGTCCTTTATAATTTAGAATCGCTTTCTGAAAAAAAATTGTAATTTCTGAGTTATAAAAATGAAAATCATTATTGTCAATGAATTTTGTGTCAACTTCGTAAAAATTAGCTTTAATTTTCATGTTATCACATAAAACAACTTTGTTATTGTTTTTTGTTAATATAAAATGTAAAAGTGATATGAAAACATGTAATGTTTTTCAAAAATATGGAACTTTTAAAAAATCCAGATAGTCATTCAAAAATAAATATATTTTTTTACTAAATCTGTTGCTAACCGTTTTGTGCCTTCTGTATCGGGAACTTGTGGGTTGTATGCTTGTTTACCCGATCATGCAAAAAATTTATACATTACACTGTAATTTTGGGAGCGACAGCTCCTTTAAACATATAAGAGATACCGTTCCTCCCGAATCTAAGTAGTAGTGAATAAATAATCTGTGTAAAAATAATAATAAATTAAATACAAAAATACCCCCTTTTCACACGATAAATACTAAAATTTTTGTTGTATGCGTATGTTTGTTTGGATTATTATTTTATATATTATACCCGTTTATTTTCGTTATCCTCAGATCACGTAAGTCTAGGATCCTTTGACTAAATATCCAGGGCGTGTCTGTGTTGGAGTCTGGAGAAGAGGGAGGGGGTATGACAGGGTGGAGGAGGGGGGAGGGTATTGACGTCACAACGGGTCGCCCGACCCGAGCGAAGGGTGTTAGAGTTTCCACATTCTAGGGATATAGGATACGGTGACCACGTAATACGTTGCGGAAACAAAAGAAACATAAATTAATACAAATAAGAGCACCTACTTAAACTTTGGTGTAACTATCGCACCCCCATCTAAATGCGTCGAACTGAAAAAAAAATACCCTTTTTTGCGGACGATAAGACGTATCGGACCAAAAGACGCACTCAAATTTTTGGTTGAATTTTCAGTGCAAAAAAGTGCGTCTTATGGTCCGAAAAATACGATACTTTGATGATTTTGACATTAGCAAATTTTGAACACAGATCAACATAAAACAATATATTTATTTTGTAAAATACATTCTATAAAAACAATTACTAATTAAATATCTTTAATTGTAAATTTTGACAGTTAATAAATATGACGTTATGACTGTAACATCTCGTATTAAATGGCAGTCTTGACGAATTATAAAAGATCCTAGATTAATATCTCGTAAAGGGTACAGGATTATATCCATAATGGATGAATGTTAAAATAGGTAGTTTGGATAAATTAAGTTTTTAAGTTTTCAAACCACTTGGACATTAAAAAAAACTTCAAAATATAAAGGAACCTGTTTAATGTAAAAATTCTACTGTTTTATGCAATCTTAAATGGTTTTCATTAATATTAAATTATCCCTATATTTCCAGTACTTAACTGATATCCACTCTCTATGCCATGTGTGCATTTTTTTCATAATTAATTATCCCGGAAAAAGAGCCTTACCTTTCCAAATTCTGTTTTATTTAATTTAATTTATTTTATTTATTTGGATAACCAACAGCTTTAATTATCTTATATATATAACAAAACAATGTCATACTTAACTAAAAACACCGTTTTTCCTTATGGCACCTTTAATGGGGTGCGATATGCAGATGCAAGTTCTTACGTTTTTCAAATATTAATGACAATATTTATATTCTTCCCCATGCAATAAAGTAAACAGTTTAAAAGAAACTAATTATCATCATCATTCCCTTTCTGCACCTAATGGTGCATAAGGTACTGCGTCGGTACACTAATCGGAGGGCATCTTGATTATTTTTTTGTTAGATAAATGTAAGATGATCAGTCTTGCGCTTCAAGTGCCAGTTCAGAGACTATGAAATATTCTAGTGTGAAAACACCCTTTTAAATAAATATTTCATATCAGCCATGTCAGGAATTAAACCGGAGAGCTCCTGCATGGTAGGAATTAGCGCTGACCACCACGAGGCCGATAAAAAAAATATTTATTTTAAATCTTATTGAAGAAAATTGTAGAGAAAAACATTTGATTGACACGTGAAAAATTTAAATTAAATTTTAAATACTCTACATTGCACTAAACTTTCACATACATTACATTATCCAAATCATTAACTAACATTTCATTTGTAATTGAAAAAAAAACACACAAAAGTATTAAGGTTTCAAATGATTACAAGAACATACCCTAACTCTTACTATTATCTAATAAAGACACCCGCAAAAAAGAACAGCTTTTGAAGGATAGGAAATGTTTAAAAAACTATTTTAAAAGTTTATTCTTATCGTGACCGTTTTCCTTTCTTTAAAGACATGGCATTCAAACACATCTTGAAGTGTGGTTCGTGCAAACAGTTTGCGATTTCGGGTGAAGATTGGGTGGACTTGGGTGTGGGTTGGAGGTGGCAGGGTTGGTTGGAGGTAGTTGAAATGGCGCGGGAGGGGAGGGGGGAGCAGAAAGGCTTTCAGACACTGAGGCTTATCTACGGTCCATGTCTGCTTGGAACAGAAGGGCAATATTAGACAAATTATCTAAAATAAGAGTTGAAAAGGGATGTTTTTACGAATACCAAAGCAAAACGTGATAATTTATGGGAAAACCAGAGATTCGATATATGTATTGTATATGTATGAATGTACGTGTGTATGTATGTATATTTGTATGTTTGAATGAGTGTATTCACGCACATATTTTCGAAACGTACAATAAATATTTACTTTCTTATCATCAATTTGAATATTTAAGTTTTTAAGCCATTTTCTAATAAATTATTTTCAATACCTATTCACCACTCTGTTTTTTTTTGTGTCCTCTTTGCTTTAGTTAAGTTAGCAGTTGCTCGATTATGGAGCAATCTACTCTCTGTCAGAGACGTCCCTTAAATCACGTTTAAAATGTTGCTGTTTGAGTTTTTACTTTCTCCTACTTCTTTCGTTCACATTTTCACCCCCTCCTGTGTTCATTAGTAAGAAAGATACTTAGTTAATTTCGTCGTTTTATAATTAAAACAAGTATTCTAATATACCTACAATGTGTTCATGTACTACTTATTTACTTGAACCTTACGGTTTGTGTAGGTAGGATGAAATAGCCTGAGGGCAATATGCCCGCCTTTACTCGTGTATGTATATAAACTGTGCAAAATTGCTATGAGTCGGCTGATGAAGATTTGGGAGAATCCCAGTAAACTATTAATACCAAAAAGAGACTGGTGAAGGTCTTGGATTTCTCAAGTGTTCATGTACGATGTAGAGCGTTAGACACAGAGAATATGAAAAAAAAATCGTAGCTGCGGATGCTGTGGTCAGCCAGACGTGTAAATATATTCATACTCCGGGAACGAGACATAAGAAACAGACTAACATCCATGTGCGAGAAAAGAATCCTGCAGTTTTTTGGACGAATTCCAGTGGGAACTCTGATAGTTTGGAGAAAACTATCCTCCTGGGAAGTGTCGAAAGGACAAGGTCGCGTAGACGTCAACTGACAAGATGGAGAGGCTTAGTCACCGAAATATCAGAATTATCACTGACAAATGCCTACAGAAGAGCACAAAACCGTTCCAGATGGAGAACGATATGTCATGACATGTCTGGAGTCAGGCGTGATCACCATTCTCAAACATGAGGCACAGATTGAATATATTAATCTCTTTAGTTAAATTTATTTTCTATCTAAGTAGTCAAAAACTGCCAAAATCATCATAACCACCATCATATCTTTATCCGCACCATTTTCATAAGGCACTAAATTGACATAAAAAATACGGTGCATATCGATAATCTGTTATAAACGGTAGACGATTGTTTTCCACGATTTGATGGCTACTCAAAGGTTCGTATCCTGACAAGGAAATTAAGTGAAAATAATTCAGCTTCGTAATGAAATGGTTGGCATGTCCGCCAAAAATAATTAAATAGGGACCGACCGAAACAAGATTTCCGCCTAAACCGAATTTTGGCTTTTCTTCTAGTTTCGGCCATAAATGAAACCGAAACTTATTTGAATAAGTAAAAAGTCAATTCAAAACGCCAAAAATTAGGCGTTACGAATTCATTCGAAGTAAGTTTGAAATAAAAGACGTATAATGAGTAAATTAGTTTTTTAGCGCTTTTTGGTTCGTTCTTACGTTATTCATATAACGTTTATTAACTTATTAACTATAAAGGAATGTCAGAAATATATCACCCAGAATCACGAGCCATAAGATGCACCTGAGTACAGACGAACGTAATCCGACACATTCAGGCCGCTGATCTCGACTGAGCCGAAGTTTCGTTCAATTTTTGGTCGAAGCTGAAATTGGTGGAAACGGTCAGTTACAATAATTGAAGTCACGTGTAAGATTTCTTGCAGGGTTAAAGTAAAATATTTATTTTCAAGGTGATTCACTACAGTATTTCACTGTCTCTCGACTGGCATCTGAAGTGTAACACTAATCACCTTAACATCATGTAACGATGATAGAAATACGTTGCATCTGGTGTATCAACGCACTGCCCCATGCACTATTGAGTGCGGAAAGGGAAAAAATAAATTATGTTTTTTTATTTTCCTACTGGTAATACACGTGTAAATAAATATGTTTCAAGATTTATGTTTCCGGGCGAGGGATGGAATAAATAACATGAACGTATATAACATGTTACTTTTCCATCTCATTGTTTAACATATTCATCATGTTAAGATGAAAATTCTTTCATGTTGGGGTGGCTTTTCAGTGCCCCGAGCGAGTGAAGAGTCCCTTATATAATGAAGCCGAGAAAAGCAACCTGAATATAAAAATAGCCTTTTCAGGACGAGATCTTTCAGCAGCAGATCCTTTCATGCTTTCATTTACCATACCGAGAACATTGGCCACCTCTTTCAGGACTGAAAATCAAATTGTAAAGAGATGTTTCCTAATGTACTTTATGCATCGCCTAGAGTCTACGTTATAGACAACCAGAATTTGGGATGGTTTTCATTGATTTAAATGAGATATTCCGTGGTTTTTGTGACCATCAAAATGATAGCAAACAAAAATGGAAAAGTAAACAAAAAAAAATACATAATAAATATTTGTATATACTATTTACACGATTTTTATATGCCTATCAGTTTCGAGGCGAACCCGTCTCTTCTTCAGGACACAACTACACTACCATTAAAAATTCACCAAATACCTTATATATATATAAATATGAAACCAACAGTCTGATAGGAAATATACTGTGCTACTAGAAGCTATCACTAACGTGCAATAATTATATTTTAAAAAAAATTGACTCTTGTCAGAGCAAAAGTTAATTCCGACGTTTCGGATACCATTGCAGGAGCCATCTCTAGGGTAAACTGTGTGTTTTGTAGAAAAAATCATGTGTTTAAGTACTAGCAATTTGTACCGTGTTGCAGTCAGCAGTAGGCACATTTCTATTTGTTTTTGTAGTATGTAGTGCGGGGAACCACGTTGAGTTTAATTTCAACCCGTCGTCTTTGTTTATGTTATTTAGGTGTCTGTGTATTTCAATTGCCTCTTTTATTATTCGCGCACCGTAATTACGTTAAATTATGTTAAATTTTTGGTTCGAAGGTGAAAAAATGAACGGTGTCTATAAAGTGTTCCACTATTGCGAATTTGTCAGGGTGCCCAAGTTTACACGCTCTTGTTCGTCAGGTAAAATATATGTCAGGTAAGTATTAACTAACATTTGTCTGCCTCGTGGTGTAGTGGTCAGCGCGTTGCCTACCATGAAAAAGGTCTCGGGTTCGATTCCCAACATGGTTGACATTAAATATTTATTTAAAAATATGTTTTTACACGATAATATTTCATAGCACCTAAACTGGTACCTGAAGCGAAAGACGGATCATCTTACCTTCATGTAATAAAAATTATCAAGATATCCTACGATTGGTTTGCCAATTCAGTGCCATTTATGTTAATGATTTGAACATGAATAATATTAGACTTATATAATTTATCCCTAGGTTAACAAATGATGTAAATCCATACTTTTAAAGCGTTTCTTATTTCGGTTTTTTCCAAGCTACGCACTGTGTCCGGGCGGACGTAGAAAAAAGCTATTGGGATAGAAGAATAAAAATCATTGTGTAACAATCCTTTTTCTAATGCCAGAGACGCCTCTACGTCGTTCACATTGAAATCACGGTTGACATATTATTACTATTCCAAAATTATAATTTTTCCTTTTCTTTACACATTTACCCCCCCCCCCCCCACTCACATACTATATTGTAGACTTTGGGTTTTTTTTTTACAAATAATTGTTTTTTTTTATCTATTGTTATTTTAAAAATTATATTTATTTTATTTGTAAATTATTGCAGTACATAAGGTCACATTCACGATGTATTTTCTCAAATTAAACGGCAAAGTTAATAAGAAATAAATTTATTTAATGCTATTATACCCGCCCAGATGCGCCTAAAAATATATATTATACATATAAAAAAGGAAAGTATTGCATTGCCCCTTTGAAATGATTTTATTATTAGACAATTTCATTATTCATAACATCTTTTACTAAGTGCCTTCGTTTTACTATGTTGTTTTAAATACAATTTTTTCATACATTTTTTGCTATGTCTTTTACTATGTTTTTTGCTATATTTTTGTTTTTTACTACATATTTACTGAGTTTTTTCATGTATTTTTACTATGTCTTTTACAACGTATTTTATTTTTATTATGTATTTTATTTTTACTATGTATTTTCGAGTTTAAAAATTATTTTTTTACTATATTTGTACAAATTTTTTTATTACATTTCTTAACCATGTACATCCCCTGTAGCTTTGTCTTTAAAGCTCTTCCTAGCTTTCTCGTCAAGCCCCCAAACACACCTTTATAGCATATAACATGGACATAAGGCTGTACCTTCCGTTTGCCTCACTTATTCCCTAAAATAGGAACTTGACATAAGGGAAGATGACAGCCATCACGTGGGGTATTCAAATACCATAAAGGAACAACAAGGGTTTTGACAAATCCTTCATAAGATCACATTTTTCATATTTTTTGAACGCCTATTTTCAATAATATATTGTCTTTCTAACCCGGGGAGGAATACTATTTTTTTTACTACGAAAAACACTTCAGCTCATTACAGTTTAGCGCCATATTATATTGATAAAAAAATCATCATGATGCGCTTCCTATGGTGCTTAGGGCATTGCATTGGTAAATCAAATGATATCTTGATCATCTGAAGGTAACGTGAGCATTCCTGCACATCAGACTCCAGTCCAGGGCCGCGATTATGAATGCTATCTTCATCGATACATATTGAGACGGTATAAACAAATATTGATATTTATGAGCAAAAATGCATATATTTGTATTAAATGTCTAAGTATCTTCATCGGTAACGTGTAATTAAAATTTTAAGAGGAAAAAATGTGAACATATATTTTCCATACGAAACCTCAATTTTCCTTTGAAGACGAAATTTTAACATCACATTAAAATACGAATCTTGGAACAATAAAATATTTCAGCCTTTTTAAATCATTATTTCATTTTGATCTTAGCGTATAGTTGACGCGTTTGCCTGCCTTGTTTAGAACTATTATACCACGGGGTGGAATTATCCCTACTCGTTTTATTTTTTCGTGATTTTTTTTATCTCAGAAATACTCATTTAAGATTCTAGTTCAATGACAAAATTGCGTACACTTTAAAAATATATAGATGTCAGTTGAAAATGGTACTTTCTACGAAATTTTTAGTTGCTAACCCAGATAGTTATCAAAGATTTATCGATTCGTTAACCTTACAAAAGTCAACAGGTGGAAGAGTTGAGAAAATGTATGTGGCCACTTAAACAAGCCAATAAAAAACTGACAGGTCATAAGCCCTGTAAATGCCTAGACTTCCAAATTCCCTATTCAAAAATGTTTTCAACAAATTTGGAAGATTTATCTGTTTTGCGTATTTGGTGGTATGCATGTTTCTGAAGTAGGGTTATCTTGTGTTTAGAAATAACTTTGTTTACTTTTTATCTTTGATAAAATTACATTTTACTATGATTTAAAATATTAAAGACAAAGCTAAGACTTGTATCTTGTACGGGGCTCCAAATTTGATTCCAGACGAGATTAGAATAAATATTATTTTCTCAAGGCTTGGTGTTTTGTGATTTAATCTACCACAGTAATTGGGTCTAGTAGTGCAAAAAAGAATATTATCTTGCACAAAAAACTCGAAAGGTATATCAAAAACATTTTGTTTTCGGTTGAATTATCTATTCATCTTGATAAACTCTTTGGGGTTTCAATCTAGTGCTTGTCTAAAAAGATTTGAACACACTAAAGAAAAGAAACTCTTAACAGTGCATTGTGCATTTATATATAAATATTTTTAGAAAAAACGGAATAACCACAAAATTAAAATGTTTATGTCACGAAAAAAACATATATTAGAAAATATAGTTCCAAATATTATTTCATTAAATAATAAAAAAAAAATACTACAAAACTTTATACATGTATCATTAAATATCGTCTTGGGTATACCTCCCCACGAATTCAAGTAGAAGTTTATTATGTCCTTTGATGTATTATGTAAAAGCGCTTTAGTCCTTAAGGGTCATTGTTCCATGAAGTTTTATGTTTCCCGTGTAAAAGTATGACAAAGGTCTCATTTATTTGATATGAAAACTGGAACGAATTCTCATATTTTCAACACAAGAATAATAAATACGATCACGCAAAAAAATATCAAAACTACAATGAGAATAAAATTACTGTACGAAAATTATCACAACACTTTAATTTGTATTGGATTATTAATTATTGTGAAAAAAAGGATAATTTGTAGACAAAATTGAAGATAAATGTAAACTCCCCATTTTAATACGAGCCCTGGTTTCAATGCAAGTTTTTGAAAAACCTTTTGAAAATTGCAATTTTACATCGTGTTTATTTGTGAATCCTTTGTAATATATATATATATATATATTGCTACAACAGGTCAGGAAGCCCAATTACAGTTGTGAATCACATAACACCCAGGCTTGAGAAAAATCACATTTTTGTTTTGTATTTTTGAAATTATTTCGCGTGTGACGTCTCGAGTTCTCTTCTCTTTCTTCTCGATGAGCTCTGCCGATTTGGCAGTTGACTTAAAGTAAACCGGAAATTTATTACAACTCTCTTACCCATTGTTGATTCGGAAGAACGAAATGTAGGAAATTTTTTTTCCTACATTTTTAAAAAACTTTTCTGTATAATTTATTGCTTTAACTTTTACCGTGCGTAAGAATATATTTTTGCAACCAATTTCCCGTATGGCCAAACTTCCTTATTATATCCGGCTCAGCAAGATTAAAAGAACTGGGCAAAACGCATGTTATTTGAATTTATAATAAGGAGATTTCTAATTTGTTTTCTAGCTGATGTAAAATGCATTAATAAATGGCATTAATTCGGTGAAAAAATTCAATAAATTATTTAAAATATTATCTTTCACTAACAAGCATCGCATGTCAGGACTCCTATCGGCTGCGCGTTTAAAATCGTTCCATTGAAATTAGAAAATGGACCACTACACCGGTTGACCCCGCGGGTGGCTTACTTAAAAATGGGCAAAGTCAAGTTGTTCTAACAATTTTAATAAGGAAAATAAATTATAAATTTTATAATATTTATCATCGGTGTCGAAAGGGTTGGCAAGATGTCTAAAAGACGTTGAATGCGTTATGATATGTTGCTGCGAACAATATGTCCACACTAAACGAGCATTCACTAGGATTTGATTGTCAACAAAATAAACAATATTTTAAGCCGAAATTATTATGGATAAGAACTGGGTTTCATATTCTGTGGAGTTTGCTGGAATGTGTAATGTATGCTTTTGCTAAAATAAACGAACCGATCGTTTTGTTTTGAATTCTTAATGTTTATTTAATTTATTTTTATTTAGTTTGTTAAAAAACTTATACATATAAACAGTTTACATACATATACATAAGGTGGGCATATTACCTTAAGGTAATTTCTTCCTACCTACCCAAACTGTTCAATTTGAGAAAATCAGTGGTATATTAACATGTTGTAGGTATATCGTTATATTATTATTATAAAACAAAACATTGATATGACATACATACATATTTAAAAAAAAAAAAAGAAAATTGACTAAATATGTACACTGTACTATTGAGAGAAGAGGGGTAAAGAGGGAAGGAAATAGGAAGGAAAGAAAAAAATATAATATTAAGGAAGTGACATTTTACGCGATTTAAATACTAAATAATCTACCCTGTCTGTTTTTGAGATTAGTGGGTATATTATTCCAGAATTGAGCAGCTACTACTGTGAAAAAAGAGGCAAACAAATAAAAGCGATGAATGGGTATTGAAAGGGCTCTCTAGTTACTAGAACAAAGAGATAGCCCATGCTGTGATAAAGGTTGAAAGGGCTCTCTAAGATAAACCAGCGAAGTGGGATTTGAAAAAAAAAAAAATATAATTTACTGACATAATTAAATGAATTAAAATAGTGGCTTACTTCGCGTGGGCCAATGATCGTTTAACACTAAGGAACTTTTAACTGATGAGAGAATTTGCAGATAAAGAACGTGAACGGTTTTGCGCGCCTTTTTATGACAACTGAATTCACTTCGAACCTTAGAGTATATACATACTGTAGCCGACGTCATAGTCCTTTATTTTATTATTGTATGTTAGTATAAATGTTTCAATTATTATTTTACTTGTATTTAATATATAACCTAGTATGTATGAGTCTGCGAGGCTAATTCCGTGCCTAACCGGCCGCTGCCGTATAAAGGACGAATTGAGCGGAGCGTGTCAAGCTAGCGGCCCTTTCACGTCCGCTCTAGTCGGCGCTCGATTGTGCAATGGAGGGACGGAGGCGGGGGTCGGGGCTTATACGTTGGCTAGGGGGCGCCTATTTACGTTGGCCGCTCGGGAGAATACTTGACAGGAGTGGGGGGCCGGCACCATTCCCATACCTAAGTTAACCGTAGGGTCAGATTTTGTAATCTTGTATAAATATGTGCACATGTGAGAAATAAAGACATCGATCGAAAACAGTAAACACTCTCTTTTAACTCTACTCTGCCCGATTACTTCGCCACTTCGTCTTCAGATCTTCACTGCATCTTTCCTGGACTCAGCTGAATCCAGAAGCGGATTTACAACCTGCTAGCCGCCACTGTCAGCCGACAGTATTTGGAATAAATATTCATACCTACGGGCTACTGATACCTATCGCAGCTCGCAGTAGAATACCAGCGCCTTGCCGAGATTTTTACAGTCTCACAATTCTTTATACGAGGCGGAAACGCGTCTCGTACACATACTCTAAGCTTCGAACATAGGCGCAAATTCAGTGTGCTCATAACAAGAAAAAATAAAAGAAATTATTTAAAGCTCTTAATAAAAAATCCTTATTAAGATTGATTTTTCACAAGAGAGATGGAAAATATTTATGAAAGGAAATATGGAATTCTAAGCATTTACAAGACTTTTTCCTTGTGTTAGCTGGCTTAAGCGGTCGCTTTAAAGGTTTCGGCTCTTTAAATTCACAAAATTCAACAGACGGAAGAATTAAAAAAATTTGGATGTTCAAAAAAAGACAGAATGAGGAATGTTACAGTGTGTAAAGTGGCCACTTGTAAAAGGTATAAGGCGTTGAATAAATTTATAGCCTTCTTAGGACACGTGTGCTGTGTTGAGTTGAGATTAATAATACTCGTATACTATAAAATTTCAATACAATAGTACCCAGATAATTTTAGAAAAACAATGACAGTAATTTATTTAAATTAGCAACATAAATCATTTTTAAAAAATCAAGGAGTTTCTAACTAAAATCCCCAAGGAAAATCCAGTACCTACGGAACTCCTCTCCAGAAATTAGATAGAGCTTAATGCACGCTTCCAAAATATTAAATACTCTCCATGCGATAAAAAAGCTTCTTCTGAGCAAAAAAAGCTTTTTTTTAAAAATTCAATGACTAAAATTAACCTAGCAGGGTACAGCAGCGACGCACTGTTTTTCGTGTCTCATTTCCACGACTAAATTTTGCTTTTAGAGTGACGGATCGCACTATTTTTTATCGGATAAAGTATTAATTTAAAAATGTATAATGGTGAGTGAATATAAAAATCTTTCAAATGGATTTGTTGTTTGTGAACAAGTGTGGTAATGTATAGGGCGACAATAATTCACGGTATGGAATGAATTAAAGCGCACCATCGACACGTCGGCGGAACCCTTTACTGGGGACACGCACCGCCGCGGTGTGGCGCTAGTTGTGGGGTGACCATTAGTTCTGGTGTCCTTGGGACGATCGATTTATTCCAAACTCCTTAAATGATCCCACTTCTTTTTCATTCCCGACCTCGTAATATTAAAAATTATAGTCGGTAAAATAGCGATACATTATACATTAACTTAAACAGTATGAGTATTAAAAACAAAATAAAAAAAATATTGTAAGATGTCACTCTCCATTGTGTACAAAAGAATTGTTTTTTTCTTTCACTTAATGGGAAACGTTATAAATATTAAATATGTATTTTATTTATTCATTTTTTTATTTTTATAAATATAAACGGCAAATCTGCCTTTTACAAACATTAAAAATATTAATATATTTGACTTACTATATATATTTTTAAAAACATGAATTACCTTATACCCAAGATTTATTTAAAAAAAATTAAACCAAAAATTATACAAGATTTATATTTTAAAAATTAACCTAACAATTATTCAGCATATTCAGTAGAAAGTTTAAATAATAAAACATTCTACAGTAAAACAACAAGAAAATCATAAGTACTGTTTCACACAGCTAGGCAAAGTGAACAAAAAACTGTATACATTTATATATTATGAAATGCATGAATAAATAAATATAATTACCATTCACCATCTTTAAAAAAGTTTAAAAGGTTTGTTCTATAGGAACAATACCCTACACTTAATATATCAGATACGTGGGAATAACTATTGCCGAGTTCATGAAGTCTATTTAATACGGCATTACAAGTATACACTGTTCGTGAATTTATTAGTAATATAGAAAATTTAAAAAAAATGTATTTCAACAAAAGCAATATTGGATATGGCATTCCGATGCGTGGGCTGTTATTGCATATATCGCTCGTTTTTGACACCATGCTTAACTAATTGTTTATTAAATAATAATACTATCCTAAAGACTAAAATACATATTAAGAAATGTAAATAAATGCACTGTCAGTATTTTTGGCTAGGAGCTATCTGTAATAGGTAATAAATATAAAAATAAAATAATGGTATTATAAGAAATAAAAACAACGAATAATATGTAGATAAAATATATGAATGAGGATTTTTCTAATAGAATCAACAAATTCAGATTTTGATTCAATATAAATTGTACTTGAAAGAAAGACTAATTTCATGTTAATAAAATCAAATGGGATCGTAGTTTGTTGAATTTGGATTAATGAATTTTAAACATAGATTTTTTTGACATCGGATAACAAAAGGCGTGTTTTGTTTATCTATTTTAATATCGATATTTTGTCTCCACAAAATGTTTTCAAAATGATGGTCACCGTATATCAAGGTCCAAGAATCGTGGTAGACGGACACAGCATGATAATATGCTCTGTTTGTTTAATACGTATAGATATTAATAATATATTTAAAATATTAAACAAATAAATAAACAATATAAATTAAAATGTTAACCGGTAGAATCCCGAGTTTCTTCCGACCAGGGTTTTAATTTTATTTTTATGAGTAATGTTTTGACAAGTTTTTTCGTAAAAACAAAATAAAGTATTGCTCTGGGTCAGATTCGAGATGTACCTAAATGTTAACCTGTTTAAATAAAAAAGATGTATATTTTTAGTTTTGACCACTTCTTTATATTGATCAACGACAGGATTTCATCGTAACCGACCTCTTTAAACAAGTGGGAAGCTAAATCTGAAACGTAAAACTGATCATCTTGCCTATTAATATGTAGAGTGTTGTGTGTTATTAATAATGTTTCCTTGAACATTATAACGATACGTTTTTTTAAAATCGTGACTGACCGATTATTATGTAGATTTTCAGCAAAAATCTAAACCTCGTGCGCACACGTCAACATCGAGAAATTATGCGAAAGATAATACTAATTAAGCTAATTTCTGATATGAGAAAATAATGTCTTTTTTAAATACCTTTAATTGAGTAAACAAAAAAATATTTATCGATTTAAAAGATGTTTTATTTGACCATGTCGCATTCTAACGGCAAACAAGCCCTTCTATTGATTTACATTTATTATCATTTTATAACCCAATGTTTATGGTAGTGTTTTATTGATTAACGTTTAGTAAAAAAATGTTAAATAGTTTTTTATTGATTGAATTTTCGAAGATCCTCAATTAATTCTCACTGTGTTTTTACCATATTTTTAAAATATGTTTTTTACTATAAACATATTTTATTATGTATTTTTTGTTTTTACTACGTTTTTATTAAGATATGTTTTTTTCTTTAAATGTATTTTTTTACTTTGTCTTTTGGTATGTTTTTTGTTTTTACGTATTTTATGAGGTTTATAAACATCCGCTTTGAAATGTATTTTGATATGTTTTTAATATATTTTAACTACGTCGACTACTTTTATTTATGTTTTTCTATTTATTTATTAACATAAATGTAATAATAAAGTTTATTACACATTATTTGAGACATAAGTATTAACTCCATGGGACTAAAAATTCTGTGTTGAGACGGGAGGAGCAATTGGTTGACACAGACACATGAGTATATTACCACAAATATGGGATCAAAACACAAAAAAGAATTACCTACTAATGTATTAATTACTGTTTTTATATTTTTTAAAATAGTTTGACAGGCAAAGCAATTGTGTATAAATTTATAGTTTTATGTAAAGATATGATCAAATAAATAATAATAATAAATACTAATAATAAATAAAATAAAAAAAACTGTCACTGATGGAGTGTACTTTTAGAAAATGTAGTATCTTTTTACCTGTTACTTATTTTATTACTCTAAATATTATGAGAATGTGGGAAGAATCACCTAATTTTACCGTTTTTTAAAAAATAATCTTTAAAATACGTTTTCAAGTTCAGATTGAAGCTTTTAATGTAGTTTTCTGTATACTTTTACCAATTAAATTCCATTCACATGAAAATTAAAAACCGTCTAATTGTGTTGAAAAAATGTATTGTCTGATTGCCTCTAGGTAGTCTAAGTCGTTCGGAAGGAGGATTTATCCTTATTTGAAGATAGCTGAAGTTTTGAAATGGAAAAATTAAAAAATGCATTAATTTAATAAACTGTATTATGAACTCAACGTTCTCAGTCTTTCGACAACGAGGTATATCTTAAGTAAAAAAAAACTGTGTGGAATTTGTTTCCAAAGTGGAAACGAAGGAATAAATATGTTCTGGAATTCTTATAAAAATGCTTCTTGGTTAGACTTGGTTGGTCTAGCAACTTTTAGACAAACGATTTTTTTCTTTACAATACATTGTGTTTTAAATACACAAAATACAATAAAAGGGAAAAGCCATTGTATAGTTCCAACTTTTCTTTTCTCTCCTCTCTCTCAGCTTTCATGAATATTTATATTTCTTAGTAAAAATTCACAACCAACAATAATTCATTCGATGCAGGTAGTAGATGAGCATATGAATAAGTATAAATTAAGAGTTGAACTTAAAAATTTAAATTAAAATAAAAAGTTAAAATCAAAAGTAACAATTAAGAATTAAAATTAAAAAGTTAAAATTGAAAGATAAAATTAAAAGTCAAAATTAAAAGTTGAAAGTTAAGCATGAGATAAATTTAAAATGATTTTAACAGATCTGATAAACAATAGGTATTTACGGCGTAATATTTTGATGTCAATAAAACTGTAATTATAGGTCATCTTTATTCTTCAAAGAGTGCTATTTTTCATATTTAGTCATTGAGTTAGGAATGTCAAAGAGTACAGATTGACAAGTTCTACGGACAGGGACTCTATCGAAGGTTATTTATTTATATATCAACGGTTCAAAGAACCTTTTATAATAAAAAGTTTTACAGAAATAATCACAACAGTGAACAATTCATTATATAATATATAATATGAAAATTCAACTAAATAATTACAACTAGTAAATTTTAATTTTTTAATTTTTAAAAACTACAGAAAAGTAAAAAAGAAACATACAAATCTAAGACGACAAATAAAAGATAACAATTAAAGTGAGAAAATCTTATGTTATCTAAATATAAATATAGCAAATTAAAATTGAGAATAATCCAACATAAACATAAAGTGACTAGTATTTAGCTAGGTAATAATGAAAAAGAAAAATAATGCTACAATAAGATTTTATAAATAATACGTTTTTTGGATCAATATGAAAGCTTAAATAATCTTAATAACACCTTTATTTTATCAGTTGGTTGGAGGAAGAAGTTATATGCAAGGTTTTATATATTAATCTTGAAGTTATATTCAGTTTACTTTTTAAAATTTTTTTTACCAACGATAACAAAACTAAAAATAAAAGCAGAATCATAATAAATAAAATAACAATTGAAATATTACATTAACAAATAATAAAAAAATTGTCGTAAAGGTTGGACACAAAAAAAAGGAACTAAATACCACCATTAAATAACTTAGCCTGCTTGATCGTCCCCGTAATGAATCGAACCGTCTCTCTTCGTGTATCATTACAGTTCAGAAGCTCAGCTAGGCTATTTGTCGCAGCTGTCCGAGTGTTTAGTTTGCATTCAAGATCCCATCTCGGCCCATCAAACATTGGGCAGTATATTAGAAGATGTTCTACAGTCTGCTTAGTGATGCCATCACATGGGCAGCGACTATCGTCTCGCAGCCCAAAGCGATGCAGATATTCCCTCATGCATCCATGCCCCGAGAGAGCCCCAGTTAGTTCATATGTAGGCGTTTCATGCTTCCAAAATGTTTTGGCCTCGTCTGCGCTTCTCAAAAGTTGTTTGATCCACTTTGAATGCATTAACTGAGCATGCACTAATAACTTTCCCGAGAAGGCCATTCCATTGCTCTACAACTCGGTTAGTCAGAAAGTTTTTCCTGGGGTTGGATGTGAAAGAGGTATTGTTTAATTTTAATAAATGACATCTGAGAACATTGAGTTTAAATTCGGTATATAATATTACTCAGTTAAAATTTTGAACGTTTCGATCAAGCCACCACGCCGGCGCCTCCTCCGTTCTTCCAGTGAACTCAAACCAAGCTATCTGAAGCGGTTGTCATATGTTTTATTCCTTAGAAAATTTACCATTTTCGTTGCCATTCTCTGGACTTTCTCCGACAACTATATCTTCACCAAAAAAATATTTTTTTCAGATTTAGTAGTCATACTTCACACATGCAGAATAAATTAATAAAACTTAACTTTAACATTAATGTACCACTGTATCAACTGTCCTATGTATTTAATGGCGCGGATAAGTGTACAAAAAATATTTTTTTTAAAGATGTAGGTAACCTATAAAATTTATATTTTGACCGATTAACAATATATTGAAAGATATTGGGTCGTGCCATACCTGTATTTATCTCAGTTTTGGAAGCAATTCTAAAATGCAATAAAAAAAGGTTTTGGCACGTGTCCATAATTATTTTTAAATAATATACTAAAGTCGAAATTATAAAATAAGGGTGAACAATTTAGAAATTAATAATTTAAAGGGTACCTTTATGTACTTTTTTCCAACCTTTTTTAACATGTGGTAAATTCGTTTAAAGAAGTAAACATCGTCTAATTCTGAGGTGATGTGGGTGTATGAATAACCAGAAGCAAAGATCGTGTAACGTACGTACCTACATATTTTCAATATTGTGATATGAAAAAAAATACCATTGAATAGATTTTGGATGTAATAAAACCAATATTTCGTAGTTCAAAAACAGGATTCACAAATTAAAAAGTTTGTTTCCTAAATGCAGGTAGGTGGGCACTGCTTTACTAACCGTGTGTTATGCTCAAACTTCGACATCTTATACTCTGCAGAATAATTGGATGGTGTACTGAAAAAATAGTTTAGTGAGTTTAAACTTACGCTTTTTCTAGAATGCGTCGATGTGTTAACCAAAAAACACGCAAATGAACTAAAAACGATGTAAGCTTTAATATGCTTAACGTATCGGTGCGAATTAAGATCAATATGAGGCTGACATGATGACAATATTGCAAAAATGTGTTAATCCCGCAATGGACGCTTTCTTTGTCAGAATTACCGATAAGTTTTGATTATTACAAACAGCAGCTATCTTTTTGTAATTCGGGGTTTCATATTGATAGTAAAATCCAAGGATTTTGCAACGTCTGGTTTAGAATATAAAGCTATTATTTCAATTTGATTAATTTTTTCAATCAAAATTTTCCATTACAATAAAACATTGATAATTTCACATGAAAAAAAAAAATATATATATTTTTTTTTTGCACCTGAACAGGCTTTGGTGTCCAATTATAGTAGTGAATTACAACGCAGTACACCCAGGCCTGAGAAAAATTACATTTAATTTTTATGATCTCCCCGGGAATCGAACCCATACCTTTCGTGTATGTCGAGTGTCACTACACTAGGGAGGACACCATATAGATGATTAAAAAATAAATGCCTAGACATTTATATTCCCTTCCCAAAAATGTTTTTTCTATCCATTGCAACAAATTTAAACAGTGGTATTCAGTTTAAAAGCTCTTTTGAAAAATTGTCGGTTTGTCACATTT
Source organism: Micrasema longulum (assembly GCF_059751315.1). Taxonomy (NCBI): domain Eukaryota; kingdom Metazoa; phylum Arthropoda; class Insecta; order Trichoptera; family Brachycentridae; genus Micrasema; species Micrasema longulum. Next base: position 571,386 of record NW_028277602.1, on the reverse strand, counting down.
AAGGTTTTAAAAGCAAGATGTTTTATTGTATTTCGACAGGATAAATCCCACTTTAATTTAAAAAAATTACAAAGTCTGAAAAATAAAATGCTTAAATATTATTATCCAAGATATTTTAGTTTAATAATCGTTAATCGTGGGTTTTTAAATATGATTTATCAAGACCATACATTAGTAAGTGTAAATGATTAAACTCGTATAAAAGCATTCATTTTGAACTATCCCATTTACGACCGAAAGCACATTTCTGTAAAAATTTAATTGGCTCTTTGTAAAATAAATTACTGTAATCGGAACAAACGAGGTTTTATACCTTGAGCTTTAGTGAACCTGACAAGGCCGGGGGCGGTTTACAAGTGCCAATTGTGAACCTGTCATATACCACGGCCTTTTATTTAGTTTGGTAAACACCTAATTGCAAGCCTTATTTCCATCTACACCTGTGTTTCTCAAACTCGTTTGTGTCATTCAACACAATGCTTTTAAAATCATTATGAAATGGCAAAAAAACAGAATATAAGACTGAATGTATTTGTATTTTAACATGCTTTTTGATGATAAAGTTAAATGAAATACAAAACGGCCATTACTTTTAAATGAATGTGAAATTTAATAAATCACAGGCTGACAATTTTATCGATTTAGTTTGATGGACCAATAACCAGTTTCAACGTTCTCGCGACTTTGTCGGACTGGTATGGTTTTTAAAAAGTATACATTATTTACATGTGCTGTGAAATTTAAGTATGTGGGGGTTAGAAACCAGTTATGAGGCCATCAAACTAAGTAGATTGTAGTGTGAACCTATTATTTATATTTTTTTATTATTATTTGATGCATTTTAGCGGGATAATTCATCTTATTTCAGCCAACCAAAAATCTGACTTGCCAGATTTTTTTTTTTGATAAAATTTACACAAAATTAAAAAATGCAAATATATCTACATAGTTGGAGAGCTAATTAGAGCAATTTTTAAGTGCGCAGATAAAGCTTGTACCCGTACATAATATTTATTAATTACTCTTTTTCTTACCAGCTTGTTTTTTGGCTGCCTGGAAGATATGCTTTAGGCAATAAGTCCGCCAAAGTACTTTTTTTTTTATAAAAGGATTTAAATGAATAAATAATTACAATAAATAATCACAATACAAAATTGCTTTTAAGGAATGGATAGTGGAGGTGGGTTGCGCACGGATCGATGAGTGGATCTAGTCAAATAGGTAAAAATTTGTGTCCTGATTAAGAGATTTTGTCTTCAAGACTATATGAATTTATTTTGTTTTTTATGATTATTTTAGTTTACATTGCTTATTATGTTAACGATGATTATAAGGTTAATTAGATTAATTACGTTTTTATTTTCTTATTATTTAAACTATGTTAAATAACTAATTTAAGGCATGTTTCATTATAATGTAAAATGTTTCCCTCCGCACGGGACCCCAGTGAAAGAACATTATTATGTATAAAAAAATAATACAAAAATTGCAAAAGTACAAATAAATGATTTTCTACAGAGAAATTTCGTTAGCTAATTGAAATATTTTAGCCATTTAGTATTGTGAAGTTAAAAAGTATATAGTTATCGGCACTTTAAGAGATGATGTTAACATTGTTTAGGGAAGTACTAAATTAGACACGTTAATGATATTTGGTAAGAGGAGGCTGGGAGGTCAAAAATTACATGATTGGTTAATTTTTTTTTAAAAAGGGGGCTATATTGAAAAAAAAAAAGATTATTTATTGGAGATTATTATTTTTGAAAGCTTTTTCAGTATGAAACACTTCTATGTTATTTCATTTAAGTCCATTTTTAGTTTTATTTTAACAGAGAGGGAAAACATTTTTGAGAAGGAAATATGAAAGTCTAGGCAATTACAGGGCTAATGACCTGTCATTGGCTGGTTTAAGTGGCCACTTTACACACTGTGTAACATTCACCATTCTGCCCATGTTTGAACATCCCCATTTCCTATACTCTTCCATCTGTTGACTTTTGTGAAGTAAAAGAGCTGAAACCTTTATCACGTGGGTCAGATTCATCCGGCTGAACCAAATCATCTACCAGGCAACGCCTGAAAACAATAAATTTAAATGTGAATAACTTCCTAGGGAGGAAATCCAGCCAGTCTGCAAGCATTTGGACATAATCAAACATTGTTCCATTTTTAGTATTTGAATAGTAATTTTTTACTCCTGCGTCCTTATTAAAATCGTGATTTGAATTTGTGAGATGATTAGCGAACTCTGGAAAAAAAAAATTTTAATGTCTCATGTGTTCTTTGATGTGAATTTTAAAGCTACGTGACGTCTTTAAAATATACATCGATGGACACGTGTTGCATTGTAGTTAGTACACCCCCGAGTTGTCAAATGTATGACTTTTATCTTTACAGATTATTAATAATTATCAAATATTGTTTTTAGTGTAAAAAACATGTTTATTAGTATTTGGTAAGATTGGCATCCATTCTTCAACATACCACTGAATATCATTAATCTAATGTTTATTGCATGTTCGGACGCGGTGGTGATTGCATTCCCCTATAACTGTGCATGTAATTTATGTATTTTTCCGTTAATACCATGTATACTTCGGAAAAGGTGAAAGTGTATTTTAGTATTTGCATGTTTGTGTAGTGATTGCCCTGACGAAGAGACTCGTACGTCTCGAAATTAGGACATAAAAAGACGATAAGTGGTTATATACGAAAATTTACTAACATTAGTTTAAATGAGGGGATAAGAAGTAAACTTAAAAATCTCCATTGAAGGAGTTAATGAGATATTTGCGAAAAACTTTTAAAAAAGAATTGTAAGATTTCTAATTATGCTTCACCAAATCAATGGAGAAAGCTAAGTTTGCGGTATCAAGTAGTATAATTGAAATATTTTTTTGCAAGATGTATAGACGGTTTTGAATTACGCTATTATTTAGGTAGGTAGGTTTTTATGTATGATTCATTTGAGCATCGATAACAAATTTTCCGTTTTTGGTGGAGATTTCTAAATTTTCTTCTAATACCCTCAAATATCCTCTTCTAAAAATTGAGCCGCACGTTGAGAAACACTAATCTCCAAAATTAATTGGACGACAGAACAGCATATTATTCGCAACAAAGGTCCGAATTTACCAAATTACAGTCGATAAAAAATTATCTAGAGGTAGTTAAAGTTCTCGTGGCCCTAAGGGTTGTTCTCCGCAATAATTCTTGTAATTAGTTGTGGTGTATCCTATTTTGCGGAGGAATCTATGATGGATGCCTTTTTGGATTTACGATTGAGGTTAGGATCCAAATTACGGGGTGTGGCGGTAGCGCTCTCGATCTTTACCGGAATGTGGAATTTCTGATCATTGTTGCCGGCACAATAAATGTTGAATACCAGCAATTTGTTACTTGGGATATTATCAATATAATGAAATATTCTGCCATGGCCGCGGGGTGACTCGCATAAAGACCCTTAAAAAAGAATTAATAACAAAACATGATTTTTAGATGAATTTAAAGTAAAACGGAGATGGACCGTATGTGCATTTTCAAAATACTTAATGCTATAAGTGATGTCCCACCTTCGTTGCAGTCAATTTCTATTCATGTTTCCAACCGTGTCACCAGAAGTTAAAATCTGCTATTTGTCAAATCTTCTAAGAGAAGATTTAATATTTTTTTATGCCCCAATGTCGACAATGTGTAGCTTAGTCAATTCGTCACAGAACTTGGAATTCTTTGGAATCTATCTGCCAGCTTTTCGTCTCTTCGCCAAATGTAGGTAAAACATATAAATCAGATGAACAATAAAGGTTTCAGCACTTAACTTCACAAACGTCAAAAGATGGAAGAATCAAAGGAATATAGATGTTCAAATATAGGCAGAATGGTGAATGTTACACAATGTGTAAAGTGGCCACCCAAACCAGGCAATGCCAGGTCATAAGGCCTGTGGATGCCTAGACTTCTATATTCCCTTCTGAAAAATGTTCTTCATCTCTGTTATAATATGTTGCTTTCTATTCACTAACTACTATCTTATATTTACAGTCCGCAATACTTGAAAGGGTAAACAACCACCCGTAAGGTAATGCAGACTACGATTGTCAAATAAATAAATAACTTTATGTGACAAATTATTGTGATACCCTGAAACAGGGAAATATAGTAAAGTTTTGATTAGATTTTTAATGAAATAAGGGTCAATAAAATACTGTCCAATAAAAAAATATTTTTAAATTAATAATTTTGAATTCCCGCAAAAACGGTCATTGCATCGTCAACGCCCCTTAAAACGTCACGATTCATGTTATTTTTCAACTTTGTGCCAACCCATTCAAATTTTTATGGAACATCGTCACGAATCTTGACGTCACAACTATCTATATAGGGTATGCTTGGTTATAGCAGTTTGAAGACTAGAAGGAATGTGTATTTAACAACGCACTTCTTTCGATTTTTGCGCGGTATTATTGACAACCCTGAAATTATGCGGAGCATTAGCTTTAATGTTCCGGATAATTACCTTAGACAGCGTCAGCATAGACTGCTTCACATTCCAATATACAGGACCAACCTGCCAATGAGTATGCCTGTTAGAAGGGCTATCTCTATGTAGAACAATATTACTTTGGACATTGACATTTTCCACGTCTCTGAGGGGGTTTTTCGTTACAAGATTCTCTTACTTTTTTAACATATTATTCTATGGATATTATGTATACTTAGGTGTTTTTTTTACATATACCTAATTTTACTTAATTATTTTATATATTTCTATATGTATGAATTAAGATATTCAATTTTTTAATGTACATATATATGAATAAATAAAATTGAAATTGAAAATCAATGCCAAAAATATCGCGTTTTTCTATTGACACGTTATTTTATAATTTATTTTTTAAAGTTATATATGCAAACATGTCTCCATAATATCTATATGGATTTTGAAAGTACAAACAATTATTGTAAATTATATAAATAGGTATTCGTAGGATATGATATTTCCCTATTGCTGTATCAATGTAGTGCCCTTAGCACTATTGTGCGCAATAATGGTAATAATAAAAACGACTTATCGTATAATGGACTGCTGCAGACATCAGTAGACACGAGAAAGAAACGAAGGAGAAATAATAAAAGAAGGAATAAAAGACAGGAGAGTGCGAGTGGGAGGAAAGGGTTGGTAGGAAAGGAAGGAAGGAGGGAAACGAGAGGGGGAATGGACTTGTAAGTGTGGATGGGAAGTCTTGTATTGGGATGTTTATAATGCTCATATTGCAACTACAAAAGATTCCGCGGATGACTGCGCAGTGGCGACTCGTAAAACAAATCAAATAAAATATGCTAAATGTCATTCAATATTGTATGTAACCACTCACCGACTTTTCTATGTCTACCGGTTTCGAGACGTACCCGTCTCTTTGTCAGGACACTAATTAAACCAACATGCAAAACCCACTAGATACCTTCACCATGGTTATTGCACAAAAATATAAAACCAACACGACATGCATTTTAATAAGCTCATGCACTGATTAGGACAAACGTGCACTGATTTTATTAAGTATTTTAATTATAAAAAAGTCGGTAAGTGGTTATTCACGATTTTTTAGGGCTAGACCGCGAAATTTCAGAGGAACATTCCTCATGGTAAGATTTAAAAAAAATCCTCATAGAAGTTTTCCAAAAAGTAATTTAAAAAAAAAATGTAATCTCAAAATGTAGTAAATCCGTAATTTCTCAGACAAGCGAACCCTCCACAAATCCTTACCTCTCTCCTACCCAGCCGCTTTCCTTGTCCGAGTCTGGTGCGTATCGCTTCGTAGGTCAAATACGTTTTTATCGCATTTTTTTTTGTCTAGAGGGGTAAGGGTTGGTGGAAGGGATGCTTGTCCGAGAAATCAAAGATTTACTCCATTTTGAGTACATAGTTTTTTTTAAAATGACTTTTTGGAGAAACTGTTTAAGGTTTTTTTTTAAGTTTACCACGAGGAATGTTCCTCTGAAGTTTCGCGGTCTGGTTCTGAAAAACCGTGCATAAAAACATTGAATAAAATTTAATAAAATGTTTGACCACAAAGTTTCATACCCTTTCACCGCTCTAATTTTCTTGCCTCCTCTTTCACAGTAGTAGCTGCCCGATTGTGGAATAATATACCCACTAATGTTAGAGACGCCTATTCTTTATTTATCGTGCAACGCGTTTGCCTACCATGCTAGAGGTCTCAAAGTCGATTCCTGACTTTGTTGACTTGAAATATTTATTAACATTTTGTTTCACTGGAATATTTTATAGTCCCTGGACTGGCACGTGGAGCGTAAGACTGATCATCTTACCTTCAGGGAGCAAAAATGATCACGTTACACTGCGATTATTGTACCAATGCAGTGCCCTATCACCATTGGGTTCAGCAAGGGAAATGATGATGATGATAATATTTAATTTATTTATTTTTATTTGGGAAAAAAACAACAATTTTTACATATATTGTTTACAGAAAATAAGAATATATATAAACGAAAGTTGTGAAAACAGTCAATATAAATTTTTCACAGTGGTGTAAGCTATTGATTAAGTACATTATCGGTATCAAAATAAAAGCAATTTAACAATTAAGAAATGTAAGGCACTTAGAAGTTGCAAATAAAATAAAAATACGTTTATTTATATACAGTATTAAAAATAAAGTAAATATAATCAAGATGAATTAAAATTTTAAAAAGAAAAAAAGAAAAAAGGTAAATAAAAATAATGTAAAAGGTACAAAATATAATTATGAACATCCCAGTACATACATAGTTACCGACATCGTATAACTAAACGGGTGTATTGTATAGCAAAATGTCCGTGATAATAGCCAATGATTAGTTGTAAATACATAAATGCCTATAACTTCAATACTAACGGAGATCTCTGTTATCCAATTTATGTTATAGCTTAATTTTAAGATGTATTTTTTCAAAGTGTATTTTTGTAATTATATTTGTAAATATACGCATGGAAAAATAAACATATTAAAAAATATAAATATGATATATCTGACAATCTTGTATTTTTTCACGAGTCTTCGCTGAGTGGGTGTTGTGCTGGCGTGCAGATCGCTCCGCGGAATGGATACGGCAATAACTCACCGGGTAATCGAATCCCGGTCGGGGGCACTGAAAGATGTGACCATACGTCATCGGGAACCCTTTACGCCTTTATAATATCGGCCCACATCGTATTATTCCCCTTTAATATACATTACTTCAAATGAGCAGTAACTAAATTTTGGGAGCATTATTTTTAAAGGCGAGTCACACCAAAAAAGTTCATTTCTAAAAAGTTAAATACCGTATTTACTCAAAATATTTTTTTAATTATTTGTATACTTTTTTCCAATTGTTTATTTTTCAAATTTATTTATTTATTTATATAAACGCTTAATGTGTTAAAATTATTATAAAGGATAGTAGAAAGACACATTGGTATATAGTAGACTTGGTGGGAGTCGAAGCGAGAGAGATGTATTTATAATTGAATTTGATTCAGTGATCGTTTGAAAGAAGACAACTTGTTATCAAAGAAATCAAGACTAGTATAATTGTTGGCAGACCTAAGAATTCTGGGCATAGGGGAATAAAAACCATATTTATTTCTATGGTTATCGGTATGAAAGAGTAAGTTTTGTCTGAGGTTTCTAGTTGAGATATTTAATTTTATTGAGCTCAGTAGTTCAGGTGCATCAAAGAGTGAGTTGAGAATTTTAAATAGGACTAGATGTTTGGATTTATATCGACTGTTTTGAAGAGAATATATATTTAAGGTAGTTTCTGCTATTTTATTTTGTTTTTTTACTATTTTTGTAATTTGTTTTTGGTCAGACTGTAAGAAATTTCTAGTGGCAATAAGTCCGTCATATAACCGTGGATACCATTGTTTTATTAAAGAAAAAAGTGTTTTATTATATTGTATATTTTATGGCTAATGAAGATTTATATTATTATTATTATGGGCAATATAGTCGGGGTTAAAAATTAGTGAATTTTTCCTTTCATCCTGCTCCAAATTGAATCGGGTTGTGGTCTTGTAGCTAGTGTCTCGGACTCACGGACCAACGGTCCGTGGTTCGAATCCTACTCTACCCCAACTTGATTTCTATTTTCTAATAATGAGTTATTTACAACTCATTGAAAATGGCCCTCAAAATGAAATATTTGGGTAAATGATAAGAACGCAAATATTTCTTAAAAAATATACATATAGGTCGCGGTATAGATGAGAGGCCGCGGTTTATTACTAATACGGAAATAACTGACAAAGTTCAGTGGTTGTTTTTTTTTGTTAAACTATCAATCCAAGCCAAAAAAAGGATTTTATTTTTATGTACTGTTTTATCAGCGCAATGATTTTTAAAGTTTTACAATTTTGAATTTACTCCGCCTGTGACGTCACAAGTTCTAGTCGGTGAGTTCTGCTGATTGGTGATTGGTCCTCAGAAACTAGAAATCTACCACAAAACTCTATCATTGGTTGATTCTTAAGAACTTGTGACGTAGTTCACAGTAGTTCGTTTTTATGAAAATAATGTTTATATTTTTTTAATACATTTTTATGAAATTTCGCAATTCAATTTAACGCTTTAATTTTTACCGTTTTTTTACCATTTTTTTTTACCATTTTTTACCAAAAAACGTTTTTTGGATACAATTTCCCGTAGCACTGAATTTCCTCGTGGGAGGCCTCCGTGGTGTTATGGCTAAGACTCCTGACTCACGCATGAGAAATTCCAGATTCGATTCCCGGTTAAAACACAAAAATGTACTAAATATCGATACTACATTATTGATTTATTTAATTATTTACGGATTTATTCAGTTCATTCACCAATAGCAAACACACTTCCTTATAATACATACAGGTACAATTAAAATAAAATACAACTAAAGAAAATTAAAGCCATGACGAAAAAAAAATTTACTACTTTAAGACAAGAAGAGAGGATGGGGTAAAGAAGGAAAGAAAGAGGGAGGGAAACTTAGCATTTTTTTAAATCTATTGGTTCCTATAAAATAAAAATGCTAAACCTTTAGTGATGTGGGATGTGGGGATGATTTCAGTGATTTTTTTTACTGACAGAAATTATTTACTAAAATTATCAACTTGTAGTATTGTTTGCTCAGTTGGTCACCCTACAAGAGTCGACCTTGGCTGGCCATTCCGAGGAACTAAAGGCATTATTTGTTCTGAAGAAGACTCACAACTGCCGATTGGAGACGGCTCCAATCATCCACAGTCGTAAAACTCTTCCATCTCGTCTACAGCCGCTCCTTTCTCCTTCCTCATTCTACAGTTCATCTATTCCTCGTTCCACCTCTATTGTCTGTTCTCGTGAGCTCCTGTTGAGTCAAATGTCGGTTCCCAGGATCGAGAAGGAAGTATGGCAATATCTTCAATAACATTCAATTATAATATAGCGCACTTAAATGAATTATTACGTATATTAAGATTATTTAATTATTTAGAAAGTAATGCTGATATTGATATCTTTAACGATACATAAAATAATTATAGGAGAACTGTAACGCAATTTATGGAATGAAATAGTCCCTTAGTTAAGTAAAATGATTTGTAAAAACCTTTTAGTATAATTTATTGTAATAACTTTCAAAATATGAATAGAATTTAATCAAGTTAGTCAATTAAATTTATTGATAAACGATAGTATTATATCTACACTTTGTTTAAGGGCCAGACTGCAAAACTTCTGAGGAACATTCCTCATGATAAACTTTTTAAAAATCCGTTTAATTTTTTTCCAAAAATAATTATTTTTGTTTTTATATAATTTGAAAACGAAGTAAATTTTTAACTTCTCAGACTAGAATCCTTTCCACAAACCCTTACACTTCCCCTACAAAAAATAAGATGAAAAACGTATTTGACCAACGCAACGAAGTAATGCCCACATGACGTAGATAAGAGAAGCGGCTAGGAAGGATTGGGGTAGGGGTTTGTGGAAGGGATGCTAGTCTGAGAAATTAAAGATTTACTCTTTTTTCAAATTATATTTAAAAAAACAATAATAAATAAAAGAGTCAAGAGAAAAAAACACTTGTTAGACAGTCAAGGTAACTTTATATTTTTTTCTATGTTTTTGATGTGTATTATTATTATCCTATCTCCTTCTGAAATTAATGTATCAAATATTTTTGTGTACCATATATTATCTTATACATATTATTATATATCTTATATATACTAATTATTATTACTTGTTTTTGGCATTAATTTGTTAATACCATTTTTTTATACGTATATATATGTATATATTTTTATTTTTTTGTTTAAATTCTGTACAAGTTATTTATAATTTGCTTTTTAATTCAATCACTTTTCTTATCCATATTTTTTATTTTCTACTATGTAAAGTTTAACTTTTTATTTTGCAAAGCAGTATGCTTTTTATTGTTTCTACAAGTATACAAAAAGCGTTGTTTATTTTTCAAATTATTACTTACTATGTTTGTACTTACCGGTATATTTTTTGTATATGCCCCTTGGGCTTATTGTAAAAATAAATAATTAAAAAAAATATATCAACGTTCAATAAAATAAATAGATATATAGTTTGTTATTTCAATAATATTTTGAGATTATTCAAATTTTTGTTGACAAGTACTAGATTCAACCACCTCAGGAGTTATTTATATTAAAATGCAATTATTTTTTTTGCACCAAAACAGGCCAGGAGGCCCATTTACAGTGGAACACCCAGGCTTGAGAAAAATCACATTTAATTTTTGTGTTCTGACCGTTAATCGAACCTGGAATCTTCCGTGTAGGACTTTACCTTGACTACTACACAAAGGGAGCCAATATATGGTGAATGTTTAAAATGTGTAAATGTGTAAAAAGACCACTTAAACCAGCCAATGACAGGTCGTAAGTCTTGTGAATGCCTAGACTTTAATACTCCCATTTATAAAATGTTCTTCATCTCCGTTGAAATATATGAATAATTTCCAAAACGGTTAAATCGAGTTATTGTCTACAAAAATTTTGACATACTCAAAATATTGTTTATAAAGAAGAATAAAAGTTGAAAAGTATTTTACCGCGTTGCCTACTATGTAGGTTAAACAATTCAGCCAGAATCTCACTCGCCTCAATGAAGGTTTCTGCTTTTTACTCTCACAAAGATAACCAAATGTAAGGATTGAAGCAATATACATGTTTAAACAAAATGGTGAACGTTACACATTGTGTAAAGTGGCCACCTAAACCAGCCAATGATAGGTCATAAGCACTGGAAATGCCCAGACTTCTATATTCCACCCTGTAAAGTGTTTTTCATCTCTATTGTAATATATTAATACGAAATAATATATTTTTTTTAATTTGTTGTTAATCAGTGTTGATAATTATTTATTTATTTTATTGGGTGAACAAACGGTGCGTACAGACATATTGACAATTTCTTTGTATATTAGTGTAGGACACTCATGCATACACCAAAAAAATTGTTTCAACTTAAGACAATATTTTAAATTATGTTAACTATAACAAAGCTAAGAAAATAAAACGTGTGTGTATAATAATAAAACATAATTAAATATGGGCTTCTCTCAATATTTTTATGTCATTTAAACTTTATGTTTGTTCTTAAGGTGTTATAAACTAACTCAGCAAAACGATGCATAGCTACAGTAATCCTTATATTTATTTAATTTTTTTAATGAAATTGATTATGTTTCTTGTTTAAGAACCATGTTCATACAAAATATTAAAACAAAATGGTCGTATTAATATTTTAAGAAATTAGTTTTGTATTTTATTAGCAAAGGTATGAAGAAAATTTTATGGGTGTTATTAAGCGAAGTCCTTCTCTATAATAATATATAATTGTACCCGTATTTCTAGGGCCAGTCGCGTCCCACACAATGGAAGTTGGATGGTGGATGTTACACGCAACGGTGGCAAGGAGCCAGCCCTACATCTACAGTCTACACGGTCTGCGATGTTTAATCGCTGGATTCGTTACAAGTCGCCAACGGAACAGGGTTGCCAAAAAAATGGACATTTATAAGAACAAGATATTAAATAAAGAACTGAGACGTATATTATTATAAAGAGATAACTATGACTATACCGACATGGAACTTTTCCTAAATACATATACAGTCTATCTCAACGTCAATTTAATGCAGATTTAATTTGCATGTTTAAGATACTTAATAGTTTATTTGATGTCCCGACTACTCTCCAACAAATTTCTCTTAATGGTCCTTCACGTAGACTCAGAAATAATGAAATTTTGTTCCTCGGTCATCATAAGACTAATTATGTTTTCCATGCGCCTCTACCCAGAATGATTAGATTTGTAAATGAAAATCAAGATCTAAATTATTTTTATTGTAAATTGAGTTTTTTAACAAATAGGCTGAAGAAATATTTCCATTAAATTGATTGAATATTTGTAGAATTAACCTGGATTCCAAGATGCCTGTCTAATGTGTTAACTTGTCTTTGCTCTTTTTTGTTGTATTCCTTCTATTATTTGTTACTGTATTATTTTTGTTTTTCGTTATATAATTAGTTTAAATTGGACATTGTCCGTAAATTTGTTAAATAAAATAAAATAAACATTGAAATTGTAGTTGCTTTAAAAAATCTATTTTACCCATGATTTATTAATTGAAATATGCATGTAAAATAAAACATTTAATTTACATAAAAAAGTTAAAAGATATTCGTAAATTAAGATTCATAGATAAGCGACGACGAAAAAAAAAGAAAAAAACAGCAAAAATAAAAACGAATAGTAGGCAAAAATTAAAATTAATGAAAATTGTCACAAAGATTCGTAGATAAAAAATAGGACAAGGTGAGACATTTTGAGAAGAACAAATATTTTATTGACATTTATTGCGACAGACAAGGAAATATGGAAGCCATTTACGTTGTCATTTAAGCGGTCACTTAACACGTTTGTTTCGTACCAATGACACATTTAAGACACATCACTATTAATTAATTGAATTAATCTCCATTATTTTTACACATTATATTATTTTATGCCTTCGTTTCTCAACAGTTCCAGCTTTTTTTTATTGAAAAAAGCCCGCTTTGGCTATGTCAGTTTTTAATTGACAAGAAAACGAAGAAGTATCGATAAATTTCCTGTTATATATTTATTTACGTTTATTGTTGTGCACATGGTGTTTCATTACATACATACGTTATATACAGTGATATTATTACAAAAAAATATAAACCTAATACAGCACCACTTACGTACACAACACAATATATATTACGATTTCTGAACAGGGCAACAGAATGTGATGAGAATATGTATAACACGTGACTCTATTTGTATTGGTATCTTCATTGTTGTGAATACAGAGTTCCACACTTCGGCTTGTTGAGTGATGTGTGTAAAATGTTGTGCTTGTTTTATATGCATAGGAGATTTAGTATTTTTCATCTTTGTTCTTTATCTTTATCATGTTAAATGGAAGAATTGTTAATCCCTCTCAACTCCCTACCATAAATATACGTATGATGAGCTAGAAACTAGCTTAAGCTAGGGTTTCCTAGGACAGCGGTACCCGTGTCTTAACGGCCGGAGTGAACGGTGATGCGGTAGACAGTCGTCGTAACGGTGACTAGAGAGTGGTTTCCTAGAAAAACGGTGTTGATAACATCGTTAAAAAATAAAACCACTCTCTCCTCACCGTTACGATGGCTGTCCACCGCATTACCGTTCACAACGGCCGTTAAGATACGGGCACCGCTGTCCTAGGAAACCCTAGCATTAAATATGTCTTCTCTTTAAGACCGTCGAAATAAATCCGACCTTCTAGTCTTATTTAAAATTCTCAACTCAACCTTTGATACGCTTGAACTACTGAGCTCATTAAAATTAAATATCCCAACTAGAAACCTCAAACAAAACTCACTCTTTCATACCGATAACCATAGAAATAACTATGGTTTTTATTCCCCTATGCCCAGAATTCTTCGGTCTGCCAACAAACATACCAGTCTTGATTTCTTTGATAACAAGTTGTCTTCTTTCAAACGATCACTGAATCAAATTCAATTATAAACACCTCTCTTCCGCTTCCACTCCCACCAAGTCTACTATATACTATTGTATCTTTCTATTTTCTTTGATAATAATTTTCTATGTATAAATATGTCCATAAAAATGCCCATTGGGCGTATATACAAATAAAAAAATATTTACTACGGTGATGGTGAAGGTGGAGGTGTATTTTAGTATTTGCATGTTGGTGTAGTGAGTGTCCTAACGAAGAGACGGGTACGTCTCAAAACCGGTAGACTTAAAAAGTCAGTAAATGGTTATATTCTTATATTTACTAACATCAGTGTTTTTATTTTGCATAGCAGTATGCTTTTTATTGTTTCTACATGTATACAAAAATGCGTTGTTTATCTTTTAAATTTTTACTTACTATGTTTGTACTTACCTGTATATTTTTTTGTAAATGCCCCTTGGGCGTATTCTAAAATCAAATAAATAAATAAATATTTCAAGACTACATAAAAAAAAAAAAATATTACGTAAACATAAATTTTAATAAATATTAAGATCGATCAATAGTTTATAAATGTATGCAATGTCTCGCAGCTGTCTCCTGCAACCATTTAGGAATACTTAAAAAAATGTTTATCAAATGTTTTTTTTTAAAATAGGTAGTTTTCCAAGCCCTCGCATCGCAAATCGCTTCGCAAGAGCAGAACATGGATATTGGATACAGCGCGTTCCTCGCGATCGCCTTTTATTTCTGCGCGGCTTTTGTTTTGACGTGTTTCAGCTGTTTTTTGTTTCGATTGTCTTTTTTTATTGCGGGTATATGTATCTTCGGACAGGTCGCGGGCCCTCTGCACAGAAAGGAGACAAATTAATAATGGGGCAGTCAGCCGCCGCCCGCCACAGCGAGAGGAAGGGAGACATCGGGACATGGGGACCTGCTCAGGACCGGACTGAGAGAAATATACGACAGTATTAAAAAAAAAAGAGAAGAGCTGAAACAAAAACAATACGAGATTGATGCACATGTGTGCTAACAGAGACATTTTTAACAATGATTTTGATAAAATTATAAATAATGTTATCAATAAAACTTCTTGGCTTTCGCTCGTTGGTCAGAATAATAAAAAAGTGAAACTAAATTTATAATTTAATCAAAATCATTAACAAGGTATGGAGTTCTATCAAGAAATATCATAAAAAACATCAATATTTCAAACAATATTTTAAATAACAAATTACAACAGGAATGGAGAACATTTTAGATAAGGAGATATGGAAGACTAGGTATTTACAGGGCTTTTGACCTGTCATTAGCTGGTTTACGTGGCCATTTTACACACTGTGTAACATTCACCATTTTGCCTATGTTTGAACATGCGCATTTCTCCGATTCATCCATCTGTTTATTTACGTGAAGTTAAAGAGCTGAAACAGCGACGAACTCAAAATATTATTACATTTTGAAAATGTCAAAATTTTTGTCAAGATTTAAAAATTGATATGATGTATCAGTATTTATATTACAGCAGTTTTGGATAACATTTTCAGAAGGTAATACGCAAGCCTAGCCATTTAATTAGGTTTAATGATGTTCAAAAATAGGCAGAATGGTGAACGTACCATAATAATGTTGTAGTTCCGTTGCTAGTGTCGCGGACTAAAAGATCAAAGGTCCGAGGTTTGCAGCACGCTCTACCACAACTTGATTCCCATTTTCTAACTGTGTGTTTTTTACAATTATTTATTTGGGTAAACATAAAAACGCAAATGTTTCTTTAAAAAATTTATATGTTTTATTAAATATTTTGATAATCTGACTGCGTAAGGAAAGCGTCTATAAAATTGAAGATGAAAAAAAAAATCACATTTTAAATTTTAATAGGGATAGTGTTTAAAAAATGGAAAACAGATGTCTAGGCATTTACTGCGTTTTTGAACTCTCATTCTATTATATTCATAAAATCTCTTTTTGCAACAGAGAGAGAAAACCATGTTTGAGAAAGAAATACGGAAGTTTGGACCTTTACAAGACAGTGTAATATTAAATATTCTGCCTTTGATAAAAAAACATCCACATTTTCTCTACTTTTCCATCTGTTGACCCTTGTGATGTAAAAGAGCTGAAACTTTTATTGATGTGGCTGAGATTCATCCGGTTAAATTATTATGACGTGTCTTTGAAAAGAAGCCAAAGGCGGGTCAGAAACCCTGCAAATGCCTAGACTTCCATATTTCCCTCTCAAAAATGTTTTCTCACTTTGTTGAAATAAAATTGGATCTCAATAACTGTCTAAGGAGTGAAATCCAGCCGGTCTAAAAACATTTCGACATATTCAAAACAATGCAAATTATTAAATAAAAAATATTCTTGACCCTGCCTGTAACTCAACAACGAACAATATGTACAAAAACCATTCTCATCACCACACAGCACCGCCCGAGGTTGTACGCTGACACTTTTCAATACCTCAACCGCCTCTTATTTTCGAATTCCCAAATAGAACGCCGACTCGTCTGTGAAGAAGAACTCAGCTTCGTTCTTTTTGGTCGCATTTTTCTTTTCCCATTTCTGTTCCAACGGCGCCACGCCCCCCGCACAAAACAACGCCTCGCGATTGGACGATATGGTCAACGTGTCTCCGATATGTTGCCAGTGATAAGGAAACTCGTATTAAGTAGGTACTGTAAAACGGGGTGGATAGACAGGTTTTGTGTTTTTACTTTAAAAATCACTCTATGCATTAAGTAGTACAAAAATATTTTGAGGCCTCCCATAGTAGATGGGATCATTCGAATAGTTTTGAAATCTCACGCACATCAATGAAGATGTCATTTTTCATTCACAGAAAAAATTGAATGGACGAATGAGGTAGTTCGGTGGTTTTTTGTATATTTTTAAAATTGTTAATAGACTATCAAAAGAAGCCAAATAAAAATATGTATCGTATTATCGTCGTTATGATTTTTAAAGTTCCGTTATTTATACTCAACTCGTGACGTCACTAATTGGCGTTGGTGAGTTGTCATGACATTTAAAAAAAGAATGCCGTACGTATGAGAACACACTAAACATGGTTTTTTGGGAACCGGGAATATATAAAAATACAATACTATAACTTGTAACGTTTTAAAGAAATTCATATTTATGAAATCTTATTTTTTTTATTAATTTGAAAAAATAATACGGAAAAAAAAAAATTTGCGTCCTTATGATTTACCCAAATATTTCTCTTTTGGGGGGCATTTTTAACGAGTAGAAAATAACTCAATATTAGAAAATGGGAAAGAAGTTGTGGTAGAGCGGGGTGCGAACCTCGGACCTCTGATCCATGAGTCCGCGAAACTAGCCACAGAATTACAATCCGATTCTTATTCATCTCTTCACACATTTTTGAGAAACTTCGCCATACAATTAAATGTTCCAATTTTTACCACGTCATAGAAAATATTTTTTATATCTCGTTTTGCGAAGCACTGAACTTTCTCATTAATAAAATAAATAATCATAAAGTGTCCTGTGCACTTTTTCTTACAGATAAGGATAGCGAAATGATGATGAAAAATTTAAATTAAAAAAATATATCTAATTTTTCTTTTTATTTATTTTTTTTACCATTTTAAATACATTTAAAAAGCACCAAAATTATGGTAAAAGAAAAGATACACCAAACATAAAAAATATTTATAAAAAATACTTTGAAGAAATATAGGTATACAAAATAAAATAAAATAAATAATTTGTTCAACAAAAACAAGAAAGAATATCACTGTATTATACCAACGTACCACTGTGTGCACAACAATAATTTGGATCGGGTTGTGGTCCCGTGGCTAGCCTCTCGGAACAAGGGCTCAAAGGTACGTGGTTCGAATCCTACTCTACCCCAACTTGATTTCCATTTTCTAACTCGTTAAAAATGACCATAAAAATTGAAATATTTGGGGAAATTGTAAAAACACCAATATTTCTTTATTTAAAAAAAATGTAAAAAAAAGAAGAAAAAAATAGATTTTCATGCTAACATAGTGGAGGTTTAAATGCTTAAACAAAGTTAGGAAAAAAAGAGATACATAATAAATTTAATTTTATATGTAGACTTGTGTGACAACATATCCATGGTGCTTGGTCATAGTGGCAAGCATTTTGCTGCGCGGGAAAGGCGCGATGAACTCAAACATTTTAAGGTTATTTTTTATTTACTTTTTTAAGGTTATTTTTTATTAGTATTTTTTTATATTTTTATTCGTAGCACTTGCCAAAAAAGAGTCAGCCTCTCGTGTTGGTCAAGAGTACAAAATAAAATAAAATAGAAACAAAAATGCATAAAAAATATAAAGGAAGTGTAGTGTCCATAGTGACCGCGCAGGCGCGCCGAAAGACGCTCGCTACTATGGCGAAGCACATACAAGAGTTGAAAGTTGGCGTCTTTTACCGACCATATCTAAAATGTCTAAAATCGTCATTGTTGAGATTAATTATTTCACTATAAAGCTGTTTGTCAAGTCGATATTTACCCCATTTTACCCGGCACCTTATGTATTTCGTGACTTCTTTATATTTTTTTTAACGCGTAAGATGAGAAATGTTTTAGGCATTGAACCACAATCTCCGCTGGCGTCCCCTAGCGCGCCAGGTCGTGTGATTATATATGATTTATGGCTGTTAAATGCTTTTTGTTCGGAGGATGTATTTCGGTCTGGAGATTGCGTCAAGGTTGCTTTGTCTGTTTGTTTTCATGTCCAAACGTAGTATGTTTAAATCGAAAAAATCATCATCATCATTTCTCTATTCCAGTCCCAACCCAGCACCCAGTCCCGCATAGGGAACTGCATAAGCACTACAATCGCGGCGTATCTAGATCACTCTTAATATATGTAATGTAAGGCGATCAGACCTACGTTTCAGGCACCAGTCGAGAGACAGTAAAACATTGAAATGTTTAACATCCATTGAAACCAAAATTTCACGTTGAGTCGAACCCGGGGCATCAAGAATGGTAGACGAAAGCGCCAACTTCTACCGTTACTCTACGAGGCCGACTTCTCCTCACTCGATTTAATTTTTTACGAGTTTTACCTGAGAGTACTCCATCGAGTCGAAAATGCTGGTCCAAGATGCTGGCTCTATTTCACACACAGAACTGTATTCTCCATCAAAAAATAATTTAGATTTTTTGTGTAGTGGAATTGGCTCCGCTTTATTCAACATTTTAACTGGGCTAGAATTTTTATTATTATTATGTCGATAAATAATATTATGTATACTTGAGTGAATTTACACATAACGTTGGTACAATATTTCAACCGTTGGCAGCTAGGGATGTCCATGACATTTCGATATGATAAATGACTTCTCACTTCACTAGAAGCGTATCCATAATATCGATCGCAGATATTGAATTATTCATTGAGATTGGCAGTTGAATTAATTCAACAGTAATTGAAATAGAGCAGAAACACAAACAACATTTTTCATTGAACAAAATCAGTATTTCAAGTTTGTTAGTAAACATTATTAGTGGAACTTTGTTGTAATTTATTATAGAATTAAAAGACGGGTGTTAACTCTTGTGTGGCTGTGATGTCAAACTAGTCGACATAAGATATAGGACTTGATATATCTCTTATTTTTTTGAAAGATGAACTCGTATTTTTTGAAATCTTTGAATGGAAATATTCACACCAGATTTAGAAAGTAAAATTTATATAATTATGCTGGATGTTAATACAAAAAATATTTATCCTTCCTCCGCGAAGAATGAATTTCCGCTAATTTAGCAACACATCTGTATAAGAGAGAACACGAAGATAAACTCATAACAAGGAAGACAGAGACGCTGTTCTGTAAAACTGATTCAGTCGGTTGATGACAGTGATGGAGGATGCACGCGCGTAATATGGGCAGCGTATTTACGATTTTGAATGGCTTAATTATATGTTTATTTGCATCAGTTATAGAAAAAGAGTTGTATGTTTCCATGGTTTTTTTTCAGATGTCTGAACTTTAGAATATTCTGTTTTTTATTAGTGGTAACAAGATGTTACATCACCGCGCGCAAAGGGATTATTTACCACAGTTTTTTAAGAGATATTTAAGGTATTATAAACGTCACGTCATGTCATCCCATCAGAAACAATATTACGAGGAGAGAACTTTCAATTTTAAACGGATACTTAGATATTTAATTATTGAAATCTTAAACTGAATTTTTGAAAACTTACGTGAAAACTCATGAAAACGCCTTTGCTGCGCGGCCGTTACAAACATTTTTATTTTAAAACCCTTTAATAATCCCGGAGAAAAAAAGTTAAGTAATAGTTTAAATGCATTTGAACCAATTCAAAGTAATGAAATTTTAACTGTTAATGAAACAAGAAAAATAAGGCTAAATTGGGCTATTTTTGGCAAGCTAAAGTATATTTTTGAAAATAAACGAGTCCCAGTATGGTTAAAAAGACAAGTTTATGAATCGCGTATATTGGCGGTGACGACATAAGGGCTAGAAAACATACCTGTGTCAGAAAAGCAGCCAGAAACTAAAATGCACGCAATGATTCATGAAAAGACAGATGTTTGGTGTATGTCTAAGAGACGGAATAAAAAATTAGGAAAAAAGGCGCCGAACCGGAGTCGTAGATATCATGGATCATGCAGAAAAAATAAAATGGCAGTGGGCAGGACAATCCGCGAGGCAAAATGATGGCAAGTGGACACCCAAAATAATAAGGCGGAGATAATGGGCAAACAAAAGAAGTGTTGGAAGGTCAAAAAAAGATAGGTCGATGACATTGCCTCGATAGCCTGAAAACATGGATGATAAAAGTGGGTGATAGAAAGGAATGGAGACGTTTGGACAAGGCCTTTACCTAGCAGTGGAGAGAACAAGGCTGAAAAAGAAGAATAATTCAAACAAATTTTGGGAATATTTCAGAATGCTGGATTCGCCCATCACCATACAAATTAGTATTGCGAGTTTCAACACACGGCTCCTAAAATAATTCTAATAAAATATTAATTTATTTGTCACTTCGGAAAAATACTTTGAACTGGACGCAGGTTGGTTAAGACTGTAAAACATTTGAAAAATATAAAGCGGGATGTGAGACTGTAAATAAAGTTACATTAACTTTTTAGCGGCTAGTTTGTGGTAAAAGTAATTTTAATATTAGCTTTAAGGTGGTTTGAATTTATAACTAACAATGAGGTCCGAGAACGGACGCAGCAGCCTCCTATAACGAGCGTCTTGAGGATGCGGCGGAGGTCCAGGCTTGGACACGTGCTGCACATACCTCAAAAACCAAATTCCAAGTTGCCTCTTCTTAAAACCTGCGGGCTCACGTCATCCTGGAAGGCCGTCGATGACGATCTTATGACTTTATTCGGCGGAACTAAGGGCCGCTGGATTGATGTAGGAGGAAGCGTGAGTGCTGGCTGGCGATAGGGTCTTCTAGAGGCAATCGGTGAATGTCCACATGCTCCATTTAGGAGCGAATGTAGAAAAAAAGAAGTTTGTGTTTGGGCCTTAAATTCACAAATTTGGTAAAACCAGTGACCGATATTACTAGATAGGTGCCTCCCGTTATATAATGGTTAACACGCTTGTCTTACACACGAAAGGTTTCGTGTTCGATTCCTGGTGAAATCACAAAAACACATGCGTTCTGCGTAATTTATTTCTGTACTCGAGACCTGTTTTGACGTTATTTAAAAAACTGGTTAAAGTGAATAAAAAGTGCTTGGTTTGAACATGACGTCTGAATAAGTTTGTTTAAATAGCTCCGGTTCCTGTGTTGTGAAGCGTTAGTACATTTAATGGTTCTCGTAATGGGGAGCTAAGGGTATGAAGCCAGTTCAAACTGTAATATTATGGTGTTGACACTTTCCATAAATATTGCTCACACTTTACAGTGAGTCACGTTGGAGCTTATTGATTAAGCAACCAGAGATAAAGAATCTTTTGAAAAAATATTTTGCAAATATTTTTTTTGTAAATGAAATCAATATTGAAATTGAGTTATTATATTATTTTTTAAGCTGCATCTCTACACATATTTTAAATAATGCAAGGCTTTCCCAATATACCCATAATGTTCCTAATAAAATGTACTCCGTATTTCCTAATTGCTTTTTAATTTCGTTACTTTTCTTGGTCTGTATAAAAATCCCCAATACTTGTTAAATACCCCTATAAAGTATTAACACTATTATTGTTAGTATATAAGGAATAAATAAAAATGAAATATTTAAGTTAGTTTAACAAAACGAAACGCATCACATATCTTTAAAAAAAGTAGAATATAATCCCATTGAAGTGTTTAATTTTAGATACCTTACAAATTATTTAAAAAGGTCGGTATATAATATTAACAAATTACAACAGGGAAGGAGAATACCTTAAATAAGGGAATATGGAAGTCTAGGCACTAACAGGGCTTATGACCTGCCATTGTCTGGTTTAAGTGGACACTTTACACCGTGTTTAACATTCACCATTTTGTCTATGTGTTTTTTCTAAATATGGATGTTCAAACATAGGCACAATGGTGACTGTTCCACAGTGTGTAAAGTGGCCACTTAAACCAGCCAACGACAGGTCATAAGCCCTGTAAATGCCTAGACTTCCATATTCCCTTATTAAAGGTATTCACCATCCCTGTTGTAATTTGTAAATCTTAATAACTCCCGAGGGTGTGAAATTCAGTCTTTTGTCAACGAACATTTGGACAAACTCAAATATTGCATGTAATATTGCTAAACCCGTCACTATTTATAATTAGCGTTCACAGCATGATAAAAAAAAATAATAAAGCTATAGAAACAATTTTTTAAAATTAAAAGAAAAAAATAGAGAAAGAAAACTTAAATTATAGCCAAATAATAATAAAATTAATAAAAAGCAGTAAAAAGCGCAGGAAAAATGACTTAATAATAACAAATACACATAATATTATAATATTATGGTTGACTGTAAATATTTTTCTCATTAATTGTTATTTTTTTTTTTTTTATACGCCTTTACTCGTTTGCGTATTGTTATTTTGGTTACTTGAATAAATTTGCTTTTTAAAATATTAATATATGTATATTTTTGAATATTTTTTTGCACAACAGGCCAGAAGGCTCAATTACAGTGGTGAATTACATCACAAAACACACAGGCTTGAGAAAAAACACATTTTATTTTTTTGTGTTCTCACCGGGAATCGAACCCGGAACCCTTAATGGGTGAGTCAAGCGTCTTGACCACTACACCACGGAGGCCGCCAGTAGCTGAATTACTATGTAGCAAAAAGTTCGCCAAATACTTAAGTTAAATGAATCAAAGTCATCTTTTTTTTAAGAAATATTTTCGTTCTTGTGATTTATCTAAATATTATAATTGTGGGACCATTTTCTTTAAGTCGTAAACAACCGTGTTTGAAAATGGGAAACGAGTTGTGATAGAGTGGGGTTTGAACCTCGGACCTCCTGATCCGGATTCTACGATACTACCCACCGGACCACAACCCGTCTCCCTTATCCTCAATCTGCACCTGATTGTGCACAGGCCACTAGAATAGTACATCAAATGCAGCGTATCTCGATTATATGTTTCATGATGATTAGTTTTGCGGGTTAATATTGTAATGTAAAACCACCTACGTTTGATTCCTGATAGGGTTGACGTAAAAAAGGTTTTTTTAAATAAGCAAATAAAAATAATAATATAAGGGTTGCATGAATGTTTAAGACCCCTGAAATTTCACGCCAGTTAACACTCAGTTTAAGCACTTTGTCCACAGTCTCGTTTACACTTCTCTTTTTAGGGGATGACTTTAAAACAAGTAACTGGAAAAGGGAAATATATTTGTCAGCAATTAAATGGCGCGAGGCACAAACAAGAAGTCGAGGCGAAGCACAAAACACCCTTAAAACTGTTTGTCATTCATTACACTAGGGCTTGTTGACAGACGTAATGAACGACCCGGAAAATGAGATTTGATGGAGAAAAATAATTAAGAACATACTCATGTGCACGTATCTTTAAAGATTTAAGCTATAAATGAACGATTGAATAACCCTAGGGAGAAAATCCAGCTGGTCTGCAAGCATTTGGACATACTCAAACATTGTTGAATTAACAACCTGGTAAAAGAAGAAGGATAAAAATCGGAAAATTGTTTTCAAGCATTGCCTAGTAGGTAATTTGGTTCAGCCGGATGAATCTCACCCACGTAATAAAATTTTTAGCTCTTTTACTTCACAAAAGTCAACAGATGGAAGAGTCGAGGAAATGTGGATGTTCAAACATGGGTAGAATGGTGAATGTTACACGGTGTGTAAAGTGGCCACTTAAAACCAGCCAATGACAGATCATAAGCCCTGTCAATGCCTAGACTTCCATATTCCCTTCTCAAAAATGTTTTCCCTCTCTGTTGAAGTAAATTTAAATATAAATGAACACATTAAATTGTAACATCCTAAATTAAAAACATGAACATCATTAGAACAAGTGTTTTTTTGTTGAGATTTCTATTTCAATTTATTCATTTAATACGTTTATGGAAATTACAAAAATTTTATTCAAGTCATACATAAAACGAAAAAAAATAGCGATATAATTAAAGACGATAAAATGCTAAAATAGAAATACGCAGTAATTAGAGTAAAAGGAAGCCATCCTCTCAGAACTTTCTTTCAGTAACACGAAAGTTGTCGATAGAACTTTCGATTGAAAATACTGTTTTTTGTTAAACTAATGATGACAATGTTTTTTTTACATTTGTGCACAGTAGCATTACTCAAATTTGTAATATTTAAAAATATACCAACTAGTCCAAGAAGAAGTATAAAAACGGGAAAATAGATTTTAGGCGTTGCCGAGTATGTGAAATACTGTAATCAGTTGAATTTCTTTCCAACAATTGAGGTTTCAGCTCTTTTACTTTACTAAAATCAGCAAGTAGATACATTCCTCTACATACTCAAAACCGTTTTGAAGACCGTGGGTCTTCCTATCAGTTTCACTCATATAAAATTTCTAAAATTTCACCCTTATTTCATTATATTATACGTTTGTCAGAAGCCATTTGGAATACGCCTCTCAGATATGGAATCCCCAGTATGCCATATATATAAGTAGAATAGAAAATATTCAGAACAAATTTATAAAGTACCTTAAATACAAAACCGGTATTTCTTATGTATCTACTCTCACTGCCTCCACCTTCCATGGAATCATTTCTCTACAATACCGCAGAGTGTGTGCGAACCAACTACTGCTTTACAAAATTATGACAGGAATGGTTGACTGTACAGAGCTGCTTGGTTTAATATCAATACATGTGCCAGCCAGGATTTGTAGACGGTACCACCTGTTTCATGTACCAATGAGTAAAACATCGTATGTTAAAAATGCTTTTTTTCGTAGGACTTTTTCAATGTACAATACAAAATTTAAAAATATAGATTACACAAACATCACTCTGTCAGATTTAAAATTTACACTAAAAATGTATTATGTAACTTAGTAGACATTATAATAATAAATATGTACATCTCCCCTCCCCTCCTTATCCTCTCTTCAAGCATTTTTGTCCTTATCCCGTCCAATTTACAGTAACTTAATGTTCTTAAAATTAATATTTAAAAAATCTTTGATTATTGCGTACATGAAAATGACATTTTAATATGTATAAATTGTATGTATTTTTTTGATATGTAATATATTTTCTTTACTAACTTTGTATACTATGTGGAAATCTGTTATTAGTTCTGAGTTTATACACTATATCTGTTTGTTTACTAAAAATATGTATGTAGAACTGTTGATTTCCCTAATAAAATAAAAAAAAAATATTAAAAAAAGCAATGTTATTTTTTCAAAAACGAGGTATTATTTTAAAATTTTCTATCTCCGTTTTTTTTAAGAACATCAACAGGCTTATGAAAGCATTAACAAATTTCCATTTTTATTATTATTATTGAATTTTGGCATTAATGATTTATAATACATTGAATTAACCTAACCTAAAAAATCTAAGAATTTATTTAAATTTACAATAGGTATGGGCATGTAATAGGCAAACATGGCAACTGTGTTAGAAGTAATAACACCGCTCGCTTTTTGAATGTTTGTTTGTTTTATACAAGTGAAATATTTTTATTAAGTTTTTAAAAATGGTTTCCCGAAAGGAAAAAAAAAATACATGGTGATGTTTTCTCGTTATAAAAAAATATATTCTTAAGTTTTGGACTATCAGGAAACCTCAACAACTAGCACTTCCTTACCTCAGTTCGCGGTACCAATTAAGTGCCCTATACATTGTAAGATGCGGATGGAGAAAGAATCGATTTGATCATGATAAAGAAAATAATATTCTTAGTTTTAAAACGACAGTTTAAATATTACAAGGAAGGTATTGTCTACATAAATGCAAAAATTAATACGTACTGTTTTTTTAGAAAGAAAATAACACAATTTGAAATTTTCCTTTTCTCTTGTTGACTAATGATGTAATCTGGAACAGACAGGGAGGAGAATTAGGAGAGGAATGGCAACCCTGTTAATAGTCCAGGCGGTAATATGGGGGTGTTAAGAAGTTAGTTACGAATGAAAAATCTATCTGCCTCTATGACACAAAACGGTACTGTGAATGTTCAAATACTCTTACTGGTATAACTTTTTTCTATTGTATAAATTTTATTTATTTCTGTTACTTAGATTATTTTGTTTCGATGCTTAGAGGTCTCGGGCTCGATTACGACGTGGTTGATATGAAATATTTATTTAAAAGGGTGTTTTGGCACTAGAATGTTTCATGGCCCCTTGACTGGTACCTGCAGCGTAAGACTGATCATCTCACCTTTGTAAAAAAAAAGATCAAGCTACGCTGCGATTGGTGTACCAATGCAGTGACCTTTGCACAATTAGATGCGGAAAGGGAATGATAATATTCATGCTATGCCTTAAATGAAAGAAAAAAGAACATGTGATAAAATACAACACATTTGCGCAGAGATACCAAATGTACGAAAAAATATAAATATCCCAAAACAGTTGCAAATATAGAAATTGCAAAAAAAATCATAGATATTTATAACTGAAACCTAAGTATACATGAAAAATTGGAGAGACAAGAAGCAATGTATTATATTGCATCCCTTTAATAAAGTAATTTGCGCCAGAGATAGTACAATACACAGTTAACAATTTATTACAGTTATATAAAAGTTTTGATTTTAATTTGTATAAGGATATATTATCATAAAATTGCCAAACGTTTCCATGTTTGCTTATTTGTGGAACCTTTGAGTATGTTAAATAAATTAATAATTTAATTAAACAATTAAATTAAAAAAGACATATATAACCTTTTTTATGGAGAAATTAGCTCTGTATCATTCAGAGAATTTAACAAATTAAAAATTAAATAGCGTTTTCAGGTATTTTTAAGCACGTATAATTTGGAAAAATCTCACTATTTTCAGCTCTTTTCGCAAAAATTAAAAAAAATAAAAATTTCGAGAAATGTCTCAAACAGGGTGAAATGGTAAAAGTTTCACAGGGAGTAAAGTGGCAATTTAAATCAGCCAATGACAAGTTATAAGCCCGGTAATTGTCTAGAATTTTTAAAAATGTCGTTGAAATATTCATTGAATCGCAGTATAAACAAATATGAATTTTTTGTTTGTCTTGTATTTGTCTTCTGGGAGTCGGGATGGGGGTCGTGGGTGTTTGGTACTTAGGTATAGGGGGGACGGAGAGATGGAGGAAATAAGGGAGAGAGTGAGAGAGGGGAGGGTAGTCACCCTCCCACGCTAGGAGCCAGTAGACCACACACTAACATGGAAAATAATTCATCCACAATGACTTTACAAATTTTCGCTTCAATCGTTTTGGTCTCCGCTAAGTGCTTCGCTCCTGGTAGAAACATCTAAAGGGGGTTAAGAAAATATATTGTTTTTTTTCTTTGTGTTCCGCAGAAAGTTCTTACTTTTAGATTGATATCTCAATAGAAACGGATAAAATATTTGGGGGGAACCCCTAGAGGATGAAATCCAGTATTTTGTATTTAAAAAATTGGAAAATTCAACATATTGTAATAAAACTAACTGATCCAAGTATAATTTTTTTTTTTTTTTTTTAGGCATTGCCTAGTATGTGAAATAATTCGATTCAATGAATGTAAATAAAGGTTTTAAATAAAGGTAAATAAAAGAAAAGGGTTAGATGATCATTCTGATTTTTTGCAAAATAAAGCAACTAAAAGACGTTTTGATGTTAGTGAGATTTTTATTGATTTCGCCCTACAAGAAATATTTTAAAACGTTTCGGTAGAATTTCACCTACATCAATAAAGATTAAGTTCTAAATATCAATGCAAGAATTGATGTAATATGGATGTTCGCACATAGACATAATGATGAATATCACAGTGTGTAAAGCGGCCAATGAAATCAGCCATTGGCAGGTCATAAGCTCTGTAAATACCAAGACTTGCATATTCCTTTCGCAAAAGTCTTATATCTATGTTAAAATATGGAAAGTACCTATATATTAATCTTTAAAAAATATTTGGTACACTCCTACTTATTCATTTGATCACTGCCACTTTGCTAACTGACGGTTATCATCTGAACTTTCATTACTGTGAAGTCTAAAGATGCACGTAAAACGGCAAAAGCGGTAATTGGTCAAATAAGCAAGTGGACGTGTAACAGGCATTTTAATAGCAGGTCAAAATACCAAATAGGAAAATATCACTTTTTTTAATTTACGATTTTAAATTAATAAGAGTCTTTAAAATACCGGTGAGTAAAAATATTTTTTTTTATTCATAATTTTAAATTTCCGCGAAAACGGGTTGTTGCATTGGCCACGCCTATATTAGGTTACGATTTGATAAAATTTTGAATTTTGTTTGTGACTGTTTTAATTGAAATATAATATCGTCACGGATCTTGACGTCACATTTGTCAAGGTCAAACATGTCGCGCTTTTGAGGAGACATATTTAAAAAAAATATATTTTAAAATTTATGTATAAAAACATTTCTCCACAATATCCATATTGATTTTGAAAATACAATTATTTTTTCCGAATCTATTTCACATATTTTTAACAATATATTTTTTTTCCCAAATAAAAATAAATACATATTTGTACCATAGTATGTGATATTTCCTTATTGTAAAGGGTGAATTACTCGTACATACAACACAAACATCCAGGCTTGAGAAAAATTACATTTGTCCTCAACGGGAATCGAACCCAGAATTTCCATGCTTGAGGCAAGCGTCTTAGCTAGTACATCACTGGGGCCGTCAACATAACTCACATAAAAAAATCTCAATTACTTTTAATTTTGTCACTATTTCTAATCAATCGTTTATACCTAAAGTGTCATTTAATCGAAAAATCATTAAACGATATTTTAATTCGATACGACTGAGCCTATATTATTTTTTGTATGTTTGCGGCCTCCCTAGTGTAGTGGATAAGATGTTTAACGCTCGTACGAAAGGTCCTAAATTCGATTCCCGATGAGAACACAAAAAATAAATGCGATTTTTCTCTAAAGCTTGGGTTTCTTGTGCTGTAATTCATCACTGTAATTGGGCCCCCTGGCCTGTAGCCTGTAGTGGTGCAAAAAAGAAAAGAAAATGTCTAAATCTGTCACACCTAAGTTAAGTCATTTTTGTGTTCTCATCGGGAACCGAACCTGGATCCTTCAGTTTGAGAGTCAAGCGGCTTAATCACTACACTAAGGAGGCCGTCACCTAGACTTCCGTTTTACTTTCTCCAAATTGTTTTCCATCTCGGTTGTAATATGTAAATTCAATCTTGGTAGAGATGTTATGATTTTCTTAATAAATAATTGATTGTCATTGTATTTCGGCTTTCAAATTAAACTTCCGAATTCGGCAAACAATGATAATGACCAAAATTAATTCGGACTGATATATTTATTGAAAGTCACGTGATAATAAATTGTATAGATATATTTCTGGCAGAGAAAGTTAACCGGAAAAGTAAAGATTTTAATGAAGCAGTAAGTTTAATAGCAATAATATCACTATCCTCAAATACACGGTACCAAAAAAAATATTCGTGTTATTGATTACCGGAAGTAAGTAAGTTCAGTTTGTTAAGATAAAAATGTTAAGTTTGAGTGAATCTACCAGAAGTATTACTAAAATGTTCCATGCCTTTGATTTCAGGAGAATTCAGAAAGCTGGCTACGAGCTCACCCAGATTCTCACGGGTCATGGTGGGTTCATAAGCTACCTGCATCGTTTTAAGCTCTCCGAGATCAACAGCTGCCCGCGACGACAAAACTCCTCAAGATGTCTCTCACCTGTTGATGTATTACCCCCCTTTCAGCTTTCAAAGACAATAGCTGGAGAGGCGATGCAGAAGCCAGGGTGAAGATCTTAGCGACATCCCATCGGTGATAGTTAATAAAGAACTCTCACGGGAGGTAGTAAAATACATGGTCAATATAGTGCAGGCAATTGGTAAAATAAACCAAACTAGGGAACAAAATGCCAAACACTCTTCTAATGGAACGGAAGGCCGGTTGACTACTGTCAATAGACTAGATTCTCCCGAAGAGTTTTAAGTGGTTTTCTCTCCACATGAGCAAATGCTCAAAAGTTCCTGATTGGCCTACTCTAGAATATCCTTACTGATCCCAAAAACTTAGCTAAAAACTTAGCTTAAAGGTAATTTAACTGCAAAAAAAATATTATTTTTAATATAAACCTTGTATATTAAAAGCGAGGTAAAAAATAATGCTACTCCTATATAAAAAATAAAAATAAGAGTATGTTTAGGGTATGTGCCAGAAACCGAGTACTAAAATGGCACTAAAATCATTGTGAATAAATTTTGCTCGTAGGAGACAAAATTAGCTATTCACAATGGAGTCCTGGTGCCCGCTCTTATGTATGGAAATGAAATATGGAATTGGAGAAACAAGGATGAAAGTAGGCCGAATGGTATCGAAACGCGAATGTGTGGTAAAACCTTAGAGTCATAACCATACGGGAAAAAAATAATTCTACGACTATTGACCACAAAGTTAGCTACAGATTACCGAAATATAACAAGTCGTAGGTACATGAGTTCAAAATTTTAAGGGCTAACCGAAACCGTACATTACACGTTTGTTGTTAAACTAAAAACGTAAAAACCAAACCAAAAATTTGAAACGATTTTGTTCTATGCAATATAGCTTTAGCTCTTAAGGGCCTCTCTAGAGAACTATTACTCTGAGGGTTAAACTATGTAGGCGGCCCCCGTGGTGTAGTGGTCAAGACGCTTGACTCACGCACGGAAGGTTCCGGGTTCGATTCCCGGTGAGAACACGAAAATTAAAAATGTGATTTTTCTCAAGCCTGGGTGCTCTGTGATGTAATTCACCACTGTAATTAGGCCTCCTGGCCTGTTGTGGTGCAAAAAAAAAAAAAAAAAAATGTAAATGTAAAATGTAAAGATCGAGACGCACAAAAATGTCGAGATTCGTAGATAATGTTAGACTGAGATCAAAATCAAGATCGGAGTTATGCGTTGGTTTGGACATGTAGAGCGAATGGACAGCGAAAGAAAGGCAAAAGAGATTTACGATGTGATTTTGATGGATACAGTTATTTAAAAATATTTTTTAAAGATTGATTATTAATTTTGATAAGGACTCCCTAAGGAAAAATGAATTATTTGTGTATAAACATTAGTATCCATCAAAAATATTGTTGAGTAAAAATATACATTAAAAAGATGTGATCAATAAACTCAGTTTATTTTTCTTTTTGTAAATAGTTATTGCTGCACACGGTATTTGAGTTAATAAAAAATACGAATTAATTATTTATTATAATGGAACTGAAAATCGTGAGTGAGAGGTGATCAAAGCATCGCGATCGGTGTAATTATATTTATTACTTATTTTAATGTCATGTCTCTTGCCGTCAAAATCATTAAGTGTGAGCATTAAGACACAGAGTGTCTGAACTGAAAATGTGTATTAAGCGAATCAAGATTGAAATAAAGCGGAAATCGCCATCACCGGAAAAAAAAATTGAGAGAAAAAATAATTCAGAGTCGC
Organism: Micrasema longulum; assembly: GCF_059751315.1. Classification (NCBI taxonomy): domain Eukaryota; kingdom Metazoa; phylum Arthropoda; class Insecta; order Trichoptera; family Brachycentridae; genus Micrasema; species Micrasema longulum. The sequence continues at coordinate 539,254 of NW_028277602.1, read as the reverse complement.
GTTGAATGCATTCGTTTTTACGAATCTGTAAAATTTTATTTCCCAACAATCATTAAATAATTATGGAATTTTATAGATTTATTCGCTCCTGTGGGACTATTACATAATGTACTTGTATATTCGTAAAAGCACGTTTCGAGAAATAATAAAAATAAATTATATGATACATTAAACACTCAAATATACACACTAAAATAAGAAAACAATTGACGAAATTGGCAATATATTTGAAATATAAAAGACGAGTGATATTTAAAACAAGAGAATAACCAGTGACCACTCTTGATGCTTTTGCGACATCTTCAAGACCGGTAGTTTTATTATAAGAATAAACAATTTTTATACAAAATTATTCAGAATAAAGAATTCCAATTTATCTAAAATGTATAATTTACTATTTAATTGAAAAATATATGAAAATACATTAACATAATATCATGATATATCCCATGCATATCTCAAATATTAATTTATTATCATATCATATACATACTATTTTGCATTACTACAAAGTTTCTTTGATTGTCTAACTAGAGTTATTTACCCCGTTCTAAAACGGTAATCGGGTTGTGGTCCTGTGGCTAGTGTCTCGGACTCACAGACCAAAGGTCCGTGGTTCGAATCCCACTCTACCCCAACTCAATTCCCATTTTCTAATAGTGAGTTATTTACAACTCGTTGAAAATGACCCTCAAAATTAAATATTTGGGTAAATCATAAGAACGCAAATATTTCTTTTAAAAAAAAAAAATAACAGTAATCAATACACAAAAAAGGTAGTCAAATGTAATGAAAAACAAAGTGCAATACATAGTAAAAAATGTAGTAAAAGACATAGTAAAAACATATTAAAAAACATAGTAAAAGACGTAGTAAAAAAAAAACGCATGAAAAAACATAATTAGAAACAAATTAAAAAGTTATAAGGATCTTCAAAATTATATTAATAAAAACAAATTAATATGTAGGAATTACCTTATAATTTAAATAAAAACATATGTTGGTCATTTAACAGCCACCATCTATATATTCCTAATGTGTTTCATACAAAAAAATGTGAAAATATAATCTTATACCGACATAATTGAAATATAATATGTTATACCTACATTATTGAATTATAAATAATACATTGCAAAACACAAAATACTAATAGAATTGAATTATTTCTGTCCGAAGAAGCTTTTACAAAGTATTTTTACGCAAATATATTAGTTCATAGTAGAATATCATAATACATATTATATTATTGTCATGAGTTAACTTATATTGTTGTGGCTCTTGTTTTAAAATATTTTTTATTATTTTGGTGAACTGGATTTTTATGGATTTAAGTGTCAGTCGTCATTTGTTGGTTTACTTCATTACAACAAGTTTCCATAAAGAATTTTCAAAACTAAATTGGCAAACACAATTACAGGTTTTTTTATGATAAATTTAGATGAAACTTTAAATGTAGTTTCATTAAATATCGTACTAAAGCCATGTTAAATAAATCAGGTGCTCGATAGATACAGCCAGATCAATTACAATTGCTACACGAATGTTCGTAGTGTTAAAATATTCTAAAAAACATTAATTTATCAATTATAATTTTTCTATGCATAAACTTACTCATTACAAGTGCTTTAGTATTTTCGTGAAAACCGTATAATTTTATTGAAAAAAAAAACATTAATTACTATTTTGTATTTTAATTTGGACATTTTGATAACGCAATATATTAAATACTTACGTATTAATGATACACCTGTTTGAACGATATGCGTGAAGGGCAATAATTTGAAATGAGAGACAGGAGGGCGAGTTTTCACAGATATTATTTTTCGGAATAATCTTGCTTCGCGCAAAAATCGCTGATAATAGAACATTATGTACATAATATACATATTCGCTAGATCCTGAGGGGGAATATCCCTGCGAAAATGCCATGAACACGACTTAAAGTAAAAAAAAAATTGTCAGGGTAGAGTTCATAATTTTTTTCATAAAATACAGTTGCGAGACGATGTTGTATGATGACATCGCAGTGTTTTCGCTGTGACGCGTTGAACTGCACTGACTTAATGTCGCTTCTGCCTTAGCGTGGAGGTACAGCGGGGAGTAAGGAAGGGGAATGCATGTAAAATGTTCAGCATGAAATCCAGATTTTTGTGGCTATGGCTACAAATGTATGCCCAAATAGCAAAAAGGGCATATGCGAATTGATCAACATATCAAAGATTATTAAACTGAAAAGAGATAAATTTTAATGTTTGCTGTTTGCACGGGGAAAGCTAAAACAATGTGAATTATTATTAAAAGAATTTGACAGAAAAATGTATTAATTATTTTGATATATTTTTATACTATGGGGTAGGATTATAAAAAAATATCAATCTGATGATTTAACAAAAAAATATGCTACCTGGGGGACCCTAGCTATCCCTCTTAGGCCCGGAAGGGTTATTTGTACGACTGCAAAATCTATTTAAAATGCACAAAAAAAATCATATTTGTCAATTTAACACACTCAAAAAAAATATTTTTAAGACGTGCTTGTTAGGAACGTAATAATATTTGCTAATGTATTTCTTAGTAATTATGTTGCCGCCGTTAAAAAAAATCGCTAGGACAAGATTATAAGGTTGAAATTAATAAAATCAGGGTTCACACGAGAACAATACAATAGGCAAAACAATACTGCTCTGTTTCAGCTCCGAGAACGCTGCAAAAATAGATACATGACGACATTCAACGCGGAGCTGAAAAGTACAGACATAAGTATTTAAAAAATATTTTTAAAATAAGCTTTAATACGAAAATATTATCTTGTGAAAACGCGCATTGAGTTCCTACTAAAAACATTCTCGAATAATTGAAGTCGTATTTAATCACTAGTATTTCACGTCGCAGATAAATAATAATCTCCCTGCGGCGTTTTACATCGAACTGCAATCAATTAATTTGTTTTTAACAGGTAAGTATTGATACTTACTCTTTACGGAAGTTAAAATCTATTACCTACTACAGGTAAAGTTAATTATTGGAGTATTTGGGAATTGAATTACCTATCTGCGTTTATGTCAAGGTTTTTAACAAACCTGCAAGTAATGTTAGTATGCTATGCCATGCCATCTTGAAAACATTGAGTATATTCGAGATGAAATCAGCATGCATTTTGCAATACTTTATAAATGATTGAAAATAAATCAGTATTTTATTACGAAGATACATCAAAAATTCTGAATGGCCAATAAAAAAGAGTCCTCGAATAAATAATTTCAATTTGTTTATGCACATTACAAAAAAACATTGTTGTACATTCTATCATAAAAATATATCGCATAACAATGAAGAGAAATATACGCTCTCCTTAATTTATAATAACGGGTAAAAATATATAAAGTAAAATAACTATATTTTGAATTACCTGAAAACGAAACACGTATTACGTTACCGCGCCATACTTAAGCAATGTTTGTTAAAAGCACACTCGCCGAGCAACGCGTGTTTATATGTACACGTTTTCAAACCTGAAAGTAAAGGTTGAGAACTTGTTTTTTATTTACTGACAGTTATATTATTAGAAGCGTAAAAACTCTCAGAAAACAATTTATATATTTTCAACGTTATTCCAGATTTGAGAAAACACCCTATTACGGTAGAGCCAGTAGGAAGAGCAATGTCTTTACTCAACCGCATCTCTTCGGATATCGACATCTTTCATGCAACTGAAAGAATGTTCAGAGAGGATAGCATCCTTTTACTTTAGAAAATGGGTATTTTTGTTTTACCATTTTTCACATTCAGATTGTACTGCTATTTTTTTTTGTGTTATGTATGCCTTGAATATATTTTTGAAATGCAAATAAATTGAAATGATTTGTTTTAACGGTCTTAGGTGCATCTGTTCGGACTGCTTCTATTCTGCATTTTATCTCAGTGTCAAAGTCTAGATTCTCAGTGATCATCCCTCCCAAGTACCTGAACTGTTTCACTCTCTCAATATTAATACCATAAGATTTACATTTTTGTGACTCTCTCGGCTAAAAACCACAAGTTTAGTTTTGTTTCCATTAATATTTAAACCAAAATATTCACCGACGGGGTCAATCTTATCAAGCAGTTCTCGAAAGTCTGTATTTTGTCCGCAATTAGAACGTGTCACCTGCATATCTAATATTATTGATGGCTTCAACATTAACCTTCACACCGAGATTCGTATCAGTCAGCGCTTCTTTGAAAACCAAGTCAGAGTACGTGTTAAACAAAGTAGGCGAGAGAACACAACCCTGTCGGACCCCTCGCTAAATGGGAATGCCTGAACAGCATTCGACCAAATGAAAAATCTTCTTTGTGACCATAATATAAACCTTTGGAAAGTTTCAAGCTGCCACATTTGGAAAGCTCCAAGGCAGAGTTTGGAAAAATGATAAACTTGCAATAAGTACAAGTTTATCAAGCCTCTGTACTCAGCGCGCTTCTATACAGTGGTGAAACCTGGCCAACTTACAGACACTAAGAAAGAAAAATCAACGCTTTTCATTTGCGATGTTTACGACGCATTCTTGGCGTGGCGTGGCAGAACAAAGTGACAAATGCAAATGTACTAACCCGTACTCAGATGTTTTCAGCGAAGATGATCTTCAAAGAAAGACACCTGCAATGGCTCGGTCATGTGAGTCAAATGGAGGATGGCCGAATACCGAAAGATAATTTATATGAAAAGAAAAGATCCCACGGTGGTCAGCAATTGCGATTTAAAGATGTATGTACACGTGACATGAAAACTTTTTGCCTTGACACTGATTATAGAGAAGATCTCCCCAGGGGTAGAGATGTGTAGAGAGGAGCCGTGAGGAGAGAAAAGTGGCACACGATGGCCCCTGGCTGGAAAGTCTGAGGCTTAAAAGACTGCAAGGAAAGCAGATACCTACTGAAGCCCCCCCAAAACCTGGAAGTGTGAAGGATGCAGCCGACTGTGCTGGTCCCGTAAAGGACTATATGGGCACTGGAAAAGCTGTTTTTCCCAGTCTTTAAATTAATTGTACATCACCATCGTCTTTCAAAGACAGACGGTTGCCATATAGATATTGAATATAAACCTTAAGCTAAGACAACGAAGGGTCACATGTTATATATGGTCAGTGGTTACGCCATATGTGCACACATTGATATATATGTATTATATATCTAGCCAATTTGCTAGGATGAGGCGTTCGGATTAGTTTACTACCTGCGGGACCCTGGTTAAGATGTTGCATTTTTCCTACCGTGGGTACCTATATTGTTCCGGCGCCAGAACAACGACTGAACCGACCGTGTGCACATGTTATTTCTCATATTCTCACCGCGATCGCAAAAAGATATTTTGCCATCAATAAGTATTAAATCTACTGTGTGTATAATTCGTAAAATACCCCTCCTTCCTGACAGCAAGGATGGATCTGATCCTGACTGCCGCGATAGAAGTACCAGCAATAAAGGTGCAAGAACCTAGAATAAGGTGGGAATTGCAATCATTGTATTTAGGGTTCTGTAGCAAAGTGAACAAGGGATCACGCATCCCGCGAATCAGCAATTTTCGAGTGTGCAACTGCTAACGGGCAAGTGGCGGAATGAGTCAGTCTTACTGTACGGCGTAGAGGAGTGGACACTTAAAGTTAATATTATAAACCGCCTTGAAGCATTTAAAATGTGGATCCACCGTAAAATGTTAAGAATATTTTGGACCGATATGATAACCAACAATGAAATATTACGTGGAGCCAATACGAATAGAGAACTATTTATCACCGTTAAGTTCAATAAGATATCAAATTTTGGCCATGTGTTGAGAGGTGATAAATATGCCATATTTTAGCTTGTCGTGAAGAAGCCAATTAAAAGAACGTAGAGGAGTTGGAGGAAAACAGCTTTCTTGGCTTCAAAACATCCAAATGGACCAGGATTAGAACTGTGGAGGAGCTGATTCGTACTGCTTAGGATAGGGAAGTTTTCGCCCAATTGGTTGTCAACGTCGCGTCGGGAGTACCCGACATGATCCGCAAATACGAAGAAAAAAATGCATCTGACCCTAAAAAATTAAGCAGTCTAGTTTTTTTTAAACACATTTATTGCAAAGCTTCAAACAAGCAAAAAAATGACCTAATTTATGTGACGTTATTTGCACATGGAACTAATATTCAAATACACGTAATTAAATGAGTTTGCAAAATAAGAACCAGGTATTGGTGGCACTGTACAGTTAAGTAAAGCAGACACAATAATGATAAAAAACCGTTTGACAAAAAAAAAACTGTTTGATACAACTAATGATCAGAGTGCTACTTTTGACAATTGTACTAGTATAGTTCTTCCAGTTTGAAGATTGAAATATACTTTATTTAATTTTTTTTTTTTTTATTCATTGAGAAATCACAAACAGACTATCAGATATTATCGAACGCCACTTTAGTCTATCTTGTGTACAGACCTCGCTTCTTCTACATTCATACATATTTTCAGGGACAAACGACGATTATTCCAACTTTTGGCATGTCCATTTTCAAACAGTATATTTAATGGACTTAGTAATGTCTTTGTTGGTCTTCCTCGATTTTTGCTTCCATCAACGTTCACATCGTAAATACGTTAAGCCGTTCTTCCGCTGTCCATTCGCTTTACATGTCCAAACCATTCATGCATTCGTTCATGAGTTTTATAGCTGCAAGATGTTTGATAATATTAGCTTTCGTATTACGTAAATGAAAATTATTATAAAATTAGTTGTAAATTAATATTTAACATTAAATAGGTTACAGACTTCTGTGGTCCATGTGATCTGTAGCTGCAGGATATATTGTAATTTAGATTCTATCTCAAACGTTGTATCAAATTTATTTTTATATTCATCATCGACCAATTACAGCGCGAATTAACCAGTAATGCGGATGCATGTACTCGCGAACCAATATACTAACAACATCGGTGTCTTTAACGTGAGTCTTGTAAATTTTAAATATCAATGTATATGTTCCATATCAAATAGAACTCAATATTCTGTTCATATTGTACATATAACATTATGTACCTAGCTGCTTTAAACCTTTAACTGCATTTCTTTAGCTAATTAAAAAATAAATATATAAATTTATTATATTTTATTTTTTTAAAACCAACTAAACTTTTTTAACACAGTTCTATATTTGATTACTTTATATTGTATTTAAAAAAAAAAATGTGTTTGATACATTCATCATTTTATTTTTATTTTAATACCAACTATACTTCTTAACACTGTTCCTATCTTTTATTTCTTTATATTGTTTTTTTTTATTTTTATTTTATGTTGTTTACATACTCATCTTCTTTTTTTTATACCAACTTTACTTCTAAACACTGTTCTATCTTTTGTTGATTTATATTTATTTAACTTTCATGTATGTAAAAGCCTTGTGGGCGTGAAAAAATAATTAAAAAATAGGAATATTTTGAGTTTGTCCAAATTTTTGTAGACAAGGACTGGATTCAACTCCCTGGGGAGCTGTTTATATTAACATATTACAACAGAGATGAAGAACATTTAAGAGAAGGTAATATAGAAGTCCAGGCATCTACAGGGCTTATGACCTGTCAATGGCTGGTTTAAGTAGCCACTTTACACACTGTGTAACATCCACCATTCTGCCTTTATTTGAACATCTATATTCCTTCAATTCTTTCATTTGTTGATGAAAGAATTGATGATGAAGAAGTATAGAAATTGAAAAAATAATATTTTCAGGCGTTGCCTAGTATGTAGGTGAAATAATTCAATTAGATGAATCCCACCCGCATAAATAAAGGTTTCAGCTCTTTAATTTCATAAACATCAACAGATGAAAGAATTGAAGGAATATAGATGTTCAAATATAGGCAGAATGGTGAATGTTACACAGTGTGTAAAGTGGCCACTTAAACCAGCCATTGACAGGTCATAAGCCCTGTAGATGCCTGGACTTCTATATTACCTTCTCTTAAATGTTACTTATGTCTGTTGTAATATGTTAATTAAAAAAAATAGGGGCTGGATTATAATCGTCCTTGCGCTTTGTAGCTGTAAGACACGTTTTTATCTAGCTCATGTGTATTTTTTAATTAAAAATAATCTATTGGAAAAGGGAAACTAAAATCCCAACTGCCTTTGGGCTATGTAGCTGCAGGACGTGTTGGAATGTTTATTGTACAGCGCCCTTGAGGTGATTTTCCACAAAAATGGTGCTTTAAAAACTATCTGGATTGAATAAACCAACGCACAACTCTATTCTCTCGATAATGCTAATTAATCTCAGTCTTACATTACCTACACGGATCGCGACATTTGTGCATTTTATCGTTTATAGTTTTACCACACATTCGCGTTTCGACAGCATTCAGCCTACTTTCACTTTTGCTTTTTCAATTCCATTCTCCTTTCCCATACATACGGGTAGGCATAAGGACTCCAATGTTACCGGTTATAGGGAAATATCACGTTTTTAAAACAATTTAAAATTAATAAGTGTCTTTAAAAGGCTGTCAAGCAAAAAAATATTTTTCACTAATAATAAGTAATAATTGTTATTTTATTTTACTCGACAGTATTTCATAGACCCCTATCAACTAAAAATTGTAAAAAAGTGATATTTTCCTATTGTATTAAATAAATCAACATACTAAATAACTGTTTTTTTATGGTCCAAAGTACAGTGGTGCCTCACACAACGAACTTAATTCGTTCCAGGAGCAAGTTCGTTATGCGAAAAGTTCGTTATGTGAAACGCGTTTTCCCATAACAATACATGTTAAAAAAAATAATTCGTTCTGTAGCATAAAATATGGTAAGATGACATAAAAAAAAGATAAATTTTTTGTTATTATTTTTATTTAGATACATCTAAAAACATAATGAAAAAAACACACATTTTTTAATTTTAAGAAATAATCGAATCTTGCACATCTTCATCCATTTTCCGCTTTTTGGCCGATGGTGCAGTGAAAAACCTGTCCAAAGTCGTTTGTTTCTCTCTTTTCTTCAACATCTGCCGGAAATAACGGACAAGAGTATCGGAGTACAGGTCGTTGATCCTGTTTGCTTCAGCGGAATCCGGATAGTGGGCATTGGTAAACTCCTGAACTGCTTTCCATTTGACCAGGATGTTCTTGATGTCAGCAGTTGGAATTGGTTGATTGTTTGATTGTTGCTCCTCGTTATCAGATGACGCTTCCCTTTGAGCATTGTCCTGTTGTTGGGCCAGAAGTGTTTGGAGCTCTTCAGTTGTCAGCTCTTATTTGTGTTCCTCAATAAGCTCCTCTACATCCTCTTCAACGATTGCTGCGACACGTGCGTAAGTTAAGCGTACTGCTCAGTGACTAACGACTGCCTGCGCGGAAGGATGCAATAAATCGGCAGTGATCGTGTGAAGTGGGCGACTTCGTTGTGTGAAGCGAAGTTCGTTGTGTGAAGCGAAGTTCGTTGTATGAATCGTGAAATGAACGAAAAGGAAGTTCGTTGTGTGCAGCGTTCGCTGTGCGAGGCGTTCGTTATGCGAGGCACCACTGTATTATCATAATCATCATCATCATCATCACACTATCGGTACACCATACGCAGCGTATCTTGATTATTTGTGTTACATGAATGTAAGATGATCAGTTTTACGCTTGAGGTGCCAGTCTAGGGACTATAAAATATTATATTGTAAAAACACCTCGAACCCGGGTTCTCTTGAATGGAAGGTAAACGTGCTGAAAAGTATTATATAACGCGTTTTTATTATTAAAAGCAGTTTCTAGGGCTGCGATTCGGTAATGCATATTATATTGAATTAAACAATTTATAAAAAAGGTAATATTAATTTACGATGACGTATGTTCTGATGTCTGCCGTAACTGTCAGAACTATACGCACAGATTTCTATGCATTTGATTTGCGCATGCTCCGTGCGCTCGCTGACAGACGAACAAAGTAAACGACCAAAAAATTGGTTAATTAAAAAGGCAATCAGATTACTACTCTCCGTCTCGGCGTTATGACCACCCAGAGCGTTCTTTATTTGAATTCCGATCACACATCGCGCTCTTTTGTCCTCGCGGGAGTACAATGCCGCTCGGCTGGACGGACGACTTAATGGAGGCTCAAAAAAGACTCATAAAAGAGAGATACTGAAACCAAAGAAAGACTGACGAAATCTGGTTGATTGCATCGAAATTATGGCCATTATCTGTATGGGCTTATAATTAATTAACGCGGCTTATCATGTCAAAATTAGTTCATATTATTGGATATCATATCTATTGGAAAAAGAAAACTAAAATCCCAAGTGCCTAATTATCCGGAATAAATAAACCAACGTAGAACGCTTTTCTTTCGATAATGCTAATCTCAGCCTAACATTATACGGATCTCGACATTTGTGCGTTTTTCGTACAAAGTTTTACAACACATTCGCGCTTTGACAACATTCAGCCTACTTTCTTCTTTGTTTTTCCAATGAGGAACTTCAGCCCTACGGGAAATTAGATTTAAAAAAATGTTTTCTTGCGCGGTAAAAATTTGAGCATTAAATTGTAAAGCAAAGTTTCTTGAAAATGTACGAAAAAAATAATAAAAAATATTTTAATGAAAACGCACTACTTCGAACGACGTCACTGGTTCATATGAACCATCCAATAACACGAGAGCTGTAAAGGATATCCGGTTTGCTTACCACGAACGAATCCATCGGAAGAACTGACAGATAAGAACCTTTGACGTCACAAGCAGAGTTATTTCAGAAATACGAAACCCTAAAAAATAATACGAAATAAAAAAAAAAAATTGGCTTAGTTAAGTAGTCCATAAACAAATAAAAAAAAGACACTGAACTTCCTCATTCTATACTCCTCTCCCATACATACGGGTCGGCAGTAGGTCTTCATTGTTACCTGGTTATAGGGAGTGCCACTTTTTTTACAATTCTAATTTAAATATGTACGAAACTGTTAATAAAAAAACATTTTTTTACTACTTAATAGTAGCATATTTTTTTTACAAATTTGTAATTTTGAATTCCCACGAAAACAGTCCATTGCATTGGCCACGCCCCTAATACGTAGCGATTCGTGTAAATTTTGTATTTTGTTTGTAACCGTTTAAGTTTAAACAGAACATCGTCACGAATCTTGACGTCACAATTATCGAGGTCAAACATTTCGCGTTTTTGTAAGGACGTAAGGACATAGGGGAAGCATAAGACTGATCATATTACCATCATGTAAAAAAAATAAATTAAGATACGCTGCGATTGGTGTACCAATGCAGTGCCCTATGCACCATTAGGTGCCACAAGTGAATAATGATGATGTGTATTATTTACATAAGCACACATTTTGACCACTCTGTCATAAAATATTAAGGAGGCAATCTTTCCAATTTTTATATTGTATTTGAATGCGCGCGCAGAACCCAAAATAAAAATACTGTCGAAATTTGGACGTATTTTAAAATTTTTCACTCGCATACAAGATTTTGACGAATTTGTTTAGTACACGACACAATATTTTCTGGGCCAAAATTTGATCACTTTTCTGACCCGTTTTGCCGATACGTACAATACAGTTTTTATTTTTGTTTTTTGATCGATGGGTTAAATCAAAGACTTGTGTACAATCAACTTGACATATTTAAAAAACTGTTATGTATATAATATATTTAATATGATATTTAATAGAGGAAGACCGAGAAGGGCATGGCATTACCAAATCTAACAAATACTTTTTTTTTATTTTCTTAATAAAAAGAAATATTAGCGTTCATATAATCTACCCAAATATTTCCGTTTTGGTGGCTATTTTCAACAAGTTGTAAATAACTCACTATTAAAAAATGGAAATCAAGTTGGGGTAGAGTGGGTTTCGAACCTCAGACCTCTGATCCGTGAGACCGCAACACTACACTGCCACGGGACCACAACCCAATTCTTGAATATGGACATGTCAAAAGTCGGAATAATCGGCGCGCGTGCATGACAAGATGTAGGAATGTAGAGGAAGCGAGATCTGTATGCAAGGATAGAGTGATGTGGCGTTCTATCCTCTCTGCCTATCCCTACGGGGAAACAGCGTAATGGTTTTTTTTTTGTGTTAAAAAATAATTTAAAGTCTAGTTATAAGTTGATTCATCCATCTTGCAAAACACAGACAAATTTCAATTAAGTGTCCGGACGCAACATAAAACTGGGCGTAATTTTAATTAAAATGAACCTACACGAGTAAGTACATGAAAAAGTCAGTTCTATAATGATTATTGTAATTGTCAAATCACTGACCGGACAAAAACATCATTATTGATGATCGTGTTCAGCGGGGTAATCCTGTTATGCAATGAACATAGCTGGTTTTGTTACAAATGAATTGGACTTATTATGTTTTGGTTGTGTCCAATGGCTTCCAATGGACTTAACCCCCGCAGAGAATGGTCATGAGAATTGCCATGAACTACTGGCGGCAGACTAATGATTATCCACTTATGTACACCGAATATTTACATACATCGATGACTTATATATAATACAAAAACAGGGCATCAAAATATATCAAAGATTTTTTTTAACACTGGATATGAAAGGAAATAAACACAGATTTCATAAAACCTTTTTACCTCTTACACTCTTTTTTAGAATATTATTTAACCTGGTCTATTCCATGTATTTTTGATTAAAGTTTAATCGATATTTTATCTTAGCGAAATGTTTTCCAGAGTATGAATTATGTTTAACCAAAAATCCGGACGAATTTTGCTCAGAGCCACCTTTGTACTATCGCACCGAGGATGTTTTAATTTTTGTACAACGTATTAATCCCTTATAACTCTATTTCTAAAAAATACAATTTTCAAATAAAATAGCAGCTCTTCAAATAATGAAACACGTATTTTTTAGCTCATCAAAATAAAATAAAAAAACGGGGAAAATTGAGTGTGATATTTGTGTCACATTCTGAATAATCTAAAATTGTGTTTTCTTGTGTGGCTGTGATGTCACACTAGTCGACATAGGACATAAGACTTATATGTTTATCTTATTTTTTGAAATGATGAACTCGTATTTTACACCTATACATTTTCACTCCGGATTTGGAAAATAAAATTTGTATAACTATGCTGGATGTTAACATAAAAAAAAATATATTTCTACGCGAAGAATGAATGTCCGCTAATTCAGTAACAAATATTATAAGAGAGAGAGAGAGAGAATTATATAAGAGAGAGCACGAAGATAGAACTCATTACAAGGAAGACAGAGACGCTGTTTTGTGGCGGGTGTTGTGTAAAACGGATTCAGTCTTCAGACGCACGCGCGTAATGTGAGTGGCACATTTATGATTTTTGATTTATTTTACTATAACAGGGCTAAATTATGAAAAAGAAATTATGAAACAGTTTGTCTCCATGTTTTTTTTCAAATATCTGAACTTTTAGAATATTCCGTCTTTTACTAGTGATAACACAATGTAACATCACCACGCGCAAATATATTATTTACCACAGTCTTTTAACAGTTAACGAAGCGCAAAATATGTACTTAATAGCAAATATAAATATTTCTTTAGTTCAAAGATTTTTTAGATATTTCAAATACGCGTTCCTATTGGTTTCACAACCAATATCATCAAGTAATCATCTGTTTAGGAGAAAATGTACTTTAATTGCAATGAATGGTGTGTACTTGTAGTTTAACAAAGATTTAAAATAAACTTTGGGGTTTATTTTGGATTTTGTAAACACTCAAATGGTTTATAACAGAACTGTCACATGATGCTATCTAGGGTTAAGGTCTCAAGGACAAAATCTATGTTTTTGAGAGGAGTTAAGAAAGGAAACAAATGTGACGTTAAAAAAAACCCTTTTAACTAGGTTTTAAGGTAAGTTGTGCCCATTTTTTTCAAATTTGAAAATTAACATCAAAAGTAAAAAAAAATGGTAAAGATACATCTTACGAAATAATTTTTTTGCTTGTCAAGATACTGTGTTTGCTTTGACGTAACACCTATTATTTAATTAAATTGCAAGTCTTAAATTAAATAATAGGTGTTAACTTGTTGTTTATTGACTATTGGTTTATTATTCTAAATTTGTTGCAACACAGAGGGAAAAAAATTTTGAAAAGGAAATGTGGAAGTCTAGGTATTTACAGGGCTTATGTTCTGTCATTGACTGGTTTAAGTGGCCACTTTACATACTGCGTAACATTCGAAGGTAACCCCGAAAGAAAAATTGACCAGAGAAAGCAACAGGAACTCACTCTGGTCATCTTTTCCCAGGAATTATTATGGCGAGTACATCCAATAAGCAGTTGTCCTGGCTGCGGAACGTAAGAGTAGCACAGGACCCGGGATGCTTTTGCTGTAGTGATTGCCAACGTCAGGAGGACTCGATAAGGCACCGCAAAAAGAACAACCCTGTTTGACCGCAAAGTTAATGCTTTAAATATTAATAATTTATTATTTATTGTTTTTTTGGCAAATTCACTGACCGGTACGACACAATTTGACTGACTCGTCTTCCTTAATTTCCCTTTTGCTGGATTTTCTCCTGATTTTTTGTCATTGAATAAATAAAAATCAATCCACCCGAATTTTCCGCGTCAGTGGATTTATTTGTTTGACCGGTGTAAAATCAGCAAATGGTGTTTTGGCAAAAACACTAGTACAAAAATAGAGAAATCCATATTATAAACCAAAATTTGATCAAATATAGCCCATTTTCTGTAGCGTACTTAATAGTAATATTATTTCGTTGAATTGCATGGATAATATTTTTAAATAATTATTTGTATAATATTAAACAGTGAATTCGGTACAACGTTGCTCTAAAATTTACAACGTATTCCAATACATTTGTTACAAAATATAATTATTTTTTAACAGAAATATCGTTCTCAAAAAAACATAACAAGTTTAAAAGAAAAAGAAATTAATCGAATTTTGGTCCCGTGGCTAGTGTTGTGGACTAACGGATCAGAGGTCCGAGATTCGAACCCCACTCTATCCTAACTTCATTTCCATTTTCTAATAGTTAATTTTTTACAACTTGTTGAAAATGGCCACCAAAATTGAAATATTTGGGTTAATTATAAGAACCCTTTTTTTTTCTCTTAAAAAAAGTAAATATTTATGGATATCTTTCAAGAATTGAACTCAGGATTGTGCATGTTAGCCAAATGCACTCAGTGTTTTTATTGCACTAAAAATATTAAAAATTCAATATATTTTTGAAAAATAAACCTCCACACAAAAAAACTGTATCTACATCGCGTATGTAGATACAGTTTTTAGATACCAAGAAAAGACAAAAACGATGTTTTTTAATGTATTCATTTTTTGTCCATCGATCGAAAGACGTTTTTTTGCCTTCAGAATTATGAAATCAAATGAGTTACGGCCCGCCTCGGATGTCGATCGGTTTTATTTTTCAATACAAAGGCTCTCAGTTCTCGTCCTGTCCGAGGAATAATAATTATAATGGGGCACATGAAGGGACTGATGAGTAATGGACCACAGAAAGGACACAATCCACAGGAGACTCTATTTTGATCTATTCACCTTGTGTCCATACATAATCAACGAGGTTCTCAAACTTTGATTTACGTTTATCTCAAGAAACTAACCCTAATATTTGATTTACCTAATTACACGACAGATTAATAATATTTTGGAGCAATGAATTTATTACCTTTGCGTCATTGTACGTTATTTATGTTTTATCAAAAAAGCAAGGCCAAATTGAGACCATATTTTAAAAAAACTCTTAGGAATTCTACAAAATTTGTCCCTATCTATGATGACCCAAAAGCAAAGAACTATTGGTGTACTCCGAGTATATACTAGAACCGCATCGTTCATCAGAAATTTTAATGAATTTGCGCTTACTGTCCTCAACGCGTTTAGTGTACTGAAATAATCAGATCTAGATTTCTAATGCCCGTATTTAGACATAAAACTCAAGTCAAGGAAAGTATTTTCAAATTTTATCTTATTCTCAGTGTAATTTATAGATGGATTGGCATGGTCTCGAAGTCTTATTTGTTTATCGTGTTTATGAATATATTGTATATTTTACTGCCCTTGTTTGTCTTTGCTTCGTAGTTTTGTGTTTTTTTTATTTTTTATTTTATTTTATCGAAATAAACGTCACTAAGTGCCTTTTACATATAAGTTACAAATACAATAAAATATACATACATGTAAGCATAATTATAAGTAACAAAAAGCATTTAGAACTATATTATTAATGAACAAATTAGGAAAGTCTAAAAAAGATAAACAATATAAAAAAATAAAATATTACCAATTATAGAATTATCGATAAAAAATGATAATTTGGTATTATTTTTCTGTTCAGTTTCTTGTAAATAAGTTTCTTCGTGCATCTGTTGTTATTAGCTTAGACCGTAAATATAATAAATAAATAAAGATACAGAGAAAAACTTGATTGTAAAAACAGTGAAATATACTTTCTTCAACTTAAGTTTCATTTGTGAATACGGACTTGTATGCGACAAACTCTGTATGCGAGAGGTAAACTACGGTAATTCTAAAATGGCGGCCTCCGTGGTGTAGTATAACAGAATATTTTATAGTCCTTGGACTAGTACCTGAAGCGTAAGACTAATCATCTTACCTTCATGTATTAAAAAAAGGTCAAGATACGCTGCAATTGGTGTACCAATGGAGTGCCCTATGCACTATTAGGTACGGAAAGGGGATGATGATGCTGATGAGAAATAAAATTTTCAGCCTCTATTGCATGGTAAATAGCATTAACTTCTAATTTCTTTAAAAACAAAGATAATTTGCATATTTTTAATTGTAACTCCACACAAAATTTTTGGTTAAGGACAGTATGAAAACACACAGTACACTTAAAGATTATTAAAATATGCGTTTTTGTAATGTGTATTAATATATTTTAGAAAACAAATCTACTTTTAAGCCTTTCATTAAAAAATACAAGATAAATCACTAATTTGTCTCCTGAAAAATTTTTGGAGACACATTTGCATGCAGAATTCTTTTTTTTTAGTATTAAGAAATGAACGTACAAGGCACATAAAATGTTAATAACTTTCTTCTGAAAGGCTGTCTAGTTATTTTAATCAATTTCCTAAAGTCGGAAAACGGTTATCGAAAACGGTGGGCATTATTTTGTTAATAAGTGTTTCAGTATATTTTTTTGATAACCTTAATTTTGAAATTAATATTTTTTTGATTTATTTTTGTTTCCTCTATTTTTTTTTGTTGATGCAGCTGATTGTTTGAGAAACGTGGTATTTTTTTTCAATCTCCCGCGATTCAAACTATGATTAATACGCATAGTCCTTTATTAAAATATGGTAATCTTTTATATTCCCATGGCATCTATTCCACGACCGTAACTCATCTTGCCGGGAAGTCTTCTGTCGCCTCTTTTGCCTTCTAGAATCTTCATTAGATGACATCTATGTTTATCCTCTTGTAGAAAAACACGCCATCTTGTAAAGGATTTTTTCAGTCACCATCTTGGTGACAAGACACCGTGTTTAACAGGAGTCAAAGAATCTTGTCATCCCATAATAGGGGATAAATAAACAGTAGGGGCTTCCGCATTTACACTATCTTAGATTCCATCAAAGGATCTTCAAAGAATTTATGGAGTGTAAGGTGATCACATTGTTTTATGGCATCAGAATGTTGTTATACTATTTTTTACGGATTAAGAAAGATTATTTGATACTGAAAACTGATTAAAGAAAGTTTTTTAGTGTTTTTGTAATCACTATATGAGTTAGAGAAGAAAGAGGAATTGTGGATGGGTATTAAGAGACTGCTTTAATAATTAGAACGAAGAGGAAAACCATGAACGGATAAGCGTAGAAAATTTTCAAGGAGGTATATAGGAGCGTTAGGACTATAAATTAACAAGTTTTTTTATTTGAATTAATAGTTGTTTTTGTAAAAATTCAATATTGGATCGATATCCTTATCATCATCATCATTATTTGCCACACCTAATGGTGCAAATGGCACTGCTTTGGTACACCAATCGCAGGGTATCTTGATCATTTTTGTTACATAAAGGTAAGATGATCAGCCTTACGCTTCAGATACCAGTCCAGAGACTATGAAATATACTGTTGTAAAAACACCCCTTTAAAAAAATATGACATGTCACTATTTCAAGTATCGAACCTGAGACCTCTTGCACGGTAGGCAAACGCGCCGACCATTGCACCACAAGGCCGATTATTGATATCTTAAGATAGAAAAAGATTGATTAAAAATATAATATGGAATTTTAAGTACTTTAACGTATTCTAGTTATTTTTATATTTACGATAAATAACTTCTTAATTTTTGACATTCTTTATTTATTAGCGGCCGTAGTCAATTTGAACAAACTGTATAACGTAGTTATAAAGTAATAAAATATAAGATACATAATATGGTGTTTATAAATATTAAATACATATTATAATGTACACAAAAGCATATTATGCATGTTGTGTCGAATACATCTGATAGGCCAACAGATTCATATTTAGAAGCAATTCTATGCATCTCGGCATCGGGAATACAACAACAAAAGGTTGCCGACTCATGCCTTAGAGGATAAACCACGGAAGTCTATTTTTTGGCGTTTTGAAGTTTAAAATGCAGAAATTATCGCAATCAGCTATTTTATACGCGAATAAAACACTGAAGTCCATTTTCATCGTAAAAAAGATTTTTTAAGTAGAAATGAATATCTGAAGTCAAGTTTGTTTTAATACATACAACATTAGTAGTCCCATATATGCTATTTGAATACGTACTATTTCCAACCTCTTTCACAACACGGACTATCTCTTCGTTTTAGTAACGAGAGAACCCCTTTAATACCCTGTCGTTGCTCTAATTTTCTTGCCTCCTCTTTCACGGTAGTAGCCGCTCGATTGTGCAATAATCTACCCACTAATGTTAGAGACGCCCCTTCTTTATTTACATTTAAGTCAAGATTGAAATGCCACTATCTAAATATTAAAATTGTTCCTTTATATCCTTCTTTTCTTCTTCCCATCCCCCCTCCTCTCTTCAAAGTATAGTGATAATTTTTTAAATATATATTTATTTTTGTTAATCTTTGCTATTAATTTTTGTATAAAATTGTAAGATTCAATATGTCCATGTATTTATAATTTTCTCAAACTGAACGGTTTGGGTAGGTAGGAAGAAATTGCCTTAAGGCAATATGCCCGCCCTTATATGTATATATATTGTATATGTATATAAAGTGTCATATAAAAAAATACTATTATAAACTGTTAAATTATATTACTATTCATTAGTTGTAAAATATTAAGTTCTTCATAGATTAAAATTATCTGATTTGGCTCAAAAGTAATGGTTTGTAAATCACACAATCACAAAATGTTGTTTTCTGAACATTCCGTTCAATGTGATTCCTGTGGATTATCCTTTAAGGGACAGATATATTGTTTATTAAATTATAGCGGACGGGGTGGAGAGAGTTTGATCGAGAAGAGGATCCAGGAATGTTGAGAAATAAAATGAAAGGAATTAAGGATAAACAATTATGTTTCAGACGTTTCTTAAAGGTGGCTAAAGCAAGTGCTTTTTTAAAAAGAAATGTTATTCAGTGTGAAAAGTGGCCACTTAAACCAGCCAGTGTCAGTACGTACCTGTAAAAATACAGATTGAGGCAAAAGACAACTATAAAATATTATTTGATAATGTAAACGTTTTGCCAATTAACGAGCAGTGTCAGTATAAGATAGTGACAGATCATTTCCTCGATTACAGTTTTAAATCCAAAGTAAACCACCAGATCGTGACCCGACAAGTATCGGCACAGCAGCTGATGGTTCCACGACAGAAAAACTACTATAGAGATAGAACAATGTGTACTACCAAAACTGTACAATTTAATACCAGCTAAAAATCGTGAGGAAAAAAACCTAATTTCATTAAAAAAATAGTCAAAAAATTATTAAAAACAGCAAGCGAAACTTAAGTGTGCATATAAATATATTTTATTCTTAATTTATTATTAAACTATGTACTTACTTTAATTATTTTTTTTAAATGTAATGTAACCCGCAGACAAGCTTAGGCTTTGCGGGAACAAAAATACAATTATGTATGTTACTGATTTGTCAAAATGAATAAAACAAAAAAAAAAAAGGTCATAAGCCCTGTAAATGCTTAGACTTCCACATTTTCTTCTCCGTTGTCATATATTAATTTATCTTAATAACTCCATAAGGGGTGAAATAAAGCCCTTGACTACAAAAATTTTGACACACTAAAAACATTGTTGAAATAACACCATTTTATCGTTCGCTTTGTTCTATACAGGTGCTCGTTTAGAATGTATTTAGTTTTTGTATAAAAGAGAATGCATTATCATTTAAGATTACAAAACGCATATTTCCCCATTAAATCTAAACGTATTACAACTTCAAACAAAGTTCTATTGATGTTCCAGGTGCCAGTTCATCGTAGGCTGATCGCATTCGTTAAGAGACGAGTCGTTTCGAAAATGGACATTTTTCATTTGGAAATAAATAAGGAGCTATTAACATGGTGATGATTAATGGAGGTGTCCATTAATACTCGCTATGATATACGGATTTAATGACGGTGTCCATGAACTTATGGTATCTCTGCGTTATGTGCTTTGTGCCATGTATTCTCTATATGGCAGACATCAGACATCACCTTCGGAATAAGCAATCATATTGTCATTTGTTTGTGAATGGAAACTCAAAATTACATTTTGGACAGGGATCTTAGTAAGCCGACTTAGTATTTTATTAAATTTCATCTTTCACAAATTATTGATTCATTTACATTTATTGGGACACGAGTCCCAACTTCACGGGATTAAGGTCCTGTGTTGCGTTGAGACGAATAATCATCATCATCAAACCCTTATTCACACACTACGGTGCATTGGGCACTGAATTGTTGGTAAGATGGTCAACAATTACATAGGGCATATATTGCAATTTGAATCAAATTAAACTCTACTACTTTCACCAGGAGTTGGAAAATTATATGAAGGGCCTTTGTCGAATATTGTCATTCTCCCTCTAGACCATATTTCAAACACGACTGGAAGCAAAAACTTTGTCACTTGTAACAGGTTTAGTTACAAGAGTCTACGCAAATTCGATTACATAACCGAATATCCTACGCAACTACACTGGCTCAGTATCAGGCATAGAAGAAACATTCACATTCTATCACTTCTTCACAATATTTTAAATAATCCCACTTTGCCTGTTTATCTGAGAGAGTTCTTCCAACCTCTATCACAACACGGACTATATTTTAGATCTAATGACGAGAAAACTTTTTCAATACCCTTTCATCGCTCTAATTTTCTTGCTTCCTCTTTCACAGCAGAAGCTGCTCAATTGTGGAATAATCTACCTACTAATGTTAAAGACGCCCCTTCTTTTTTATATTTAAGTCAAGATTAAAATGTTACAATCTAAATATTCAAATTGTTCCTTTAGCCTTCTTCTTTCTTTCCCCCCCCTTTCTCTTCTCTTCATAGTAAAGTGTTAATTTTTTGTGTATTTTTATTTTCTTAACCTTTGCTTTTAATTTATGTCTAAAATTGTAAGATTCAATATGTCCATGTACTTCTTATTTTCTCAAACTGAACGGTTTGGGTAGGAAGAAAGAAATTACCTTAAGGCAATATGCCCGCCCTTATATGTATATAAACTGTATTTGTATATAAAGTGTCAAAATAAAATAAATAAAAAATACGTTTCTTACGGTGTTTAAAATTTTTTTAATAATTTCATTATATTTTAAATTTCTTTACTCCAACGCCCTTCACACAAGTCATTAAAAGATAAATCCCGTTATCATAAAACTAGCACCGCTTACTTAACTACACCAATTTCACCAAATAACTGTAAAAAGATAGCCAGTAAATATCTAGATAACTTAAGAAGATATCTAGATAACTTAATAAGATATCTAGATAACTTAAGAAGATGTCTAGATAACTTTAGATATATAATTCAATGTAGACGTGTGAAACCACCTTTTAAATGAATATTTCATGTCCACGTTCAAAGGGCGTAGGCAAATGAGCCAACCGCTAAAATACGAGACGGACTTTTTGCCACTCGATTTCCTTTTTCAAGATTTTTGCCTAAGTGCAGCAATCTAGTTGAAAACACTCATCCAGGATTCTGATTCTATTACAGACAGAACTGTATTCTTCATCACATTTGTGTTTTTGTCAAACGTGACCAAATTGTCAACATAATGTAAAAAAAAAACTTTTCATTTTTGGGCGCATTTATTTTACGTAGTTTAAATTGATATTTCCGTATTAAAATAATACCAGTCATAAAATATCACGACCTTAAAAAAATGCATTTCACGTACATTTCTAGACCAGTTTCTTACATATTTTGAATAATTTTATTCAAATAAATCATTTTAATTTTGAAACATTAATTTTGGAAAAAGATCTCGGTCGTAAGTCGTCGTACTTAGTTCCCTCGCGAAGCTTTGGGACACGAACTTTGTACCTGATAGGTACTACAAAAAGCGTATTTTGGTAATCAATCTTAACTTTTATAATATGTAGCTCTATAATGCACAAATCTATGTACATCTACAAACAATACTAGTAGGTACTGGACAAGAATACACCTACATTGGCACATCTACTTTCAAACATCACATTGATCAACCTAACTGCAATTGAATATATTATACAAAAAACACTTTGCATTTATACGCCACACACGAGTTTAATATAAGTTAGAACACACAAGCTTCGGGTATCCAGAATTACCCATAGATCAGGTGTAAATATAAACTAAACAAAATTATACAGAATGGTACTTAGGTACTAGTGTGAACGAGTGTGGCGCATAAATACAACATGTTTGACCCAATTTACGAAACATTTAAAATGTTATTTCACCCATTAATGCTACATCAATTAATAGTATAACTGCAATGAGGAACTTCAGCCCTACGGGAAATGGGATACAAAAAATATTTTCTTGCGCGGGGTAAAAATAAGAGCATTAAATTGTAATGCAAAGTTTCTTGAAAATGTACGGAAAAGATAATAAAAAATATTTTATTAAAACGCACTACTTTGTTCATGTGAATCAACCTATGATCTGAGAGCTATGGAAGATTTCCGGTTTGCTTGTTGCTTCTGGACCAATGAAAAGATCTGAATGAGAATAAGCGGAAACGAATCTCTGACGTAACACGCGGAGTTATTTCAGAAATACAAAACTTTAAATAATCGTAGCGCTGATAATACGATATTTAAAAATTGAAAAAAAAAACTTTGTTTAATAGTCTATTAACAAATAAAAAAAACCACTGAACTTCCTCATTGAATTGATTTCCGTACTTGAGCATTAAAAATGTTACGTCATGTCGTGGTATAATCGATGTGCCGTCATTACTGAGACAGGTAAAATGCTATATTCCTACTTGTAGGCTAAAAACAATGAAGTACTGTTAATCGATCAGCATAGAATAAATTATGGCCTTAATTCTCCAATGACCTGTCTGTCTTATTGTTAACTCAAGACAAGATCTGGTGTTTTTTGTTTTCAACGATTTTAACGAGCACTAAATAAATATTTCAAATCTTGTCTTTATGTCCCCTATATTTGTCGATGCTTCTTTTTTTTTTTTTTTTACTGTTTTTAACATTTCCTATTTTGTAATATTCATCCCTATAAATTGTACAAATGGACAATATCCGTAAAAAAATAAATAAGGATCATGCATAATGAGGAACTTAAGCCCTACGGGAAATTGGATACAAAAAATGTTTTCTTGTGCGCGGTAAAAATCAGAGCATTAAATTGTATGGCAAAGTTTCTTGAAAATGTACGAAAAAAAATATTAATAAAATTATAATAAAACGCACTACTTTGATCGACGTCATTGGTTCATATGAACCAACAAATAATAAGAGAGCTATGAAGGATATCCGGTTGGCTTACCGTAAACGAACCAATCGGAAGAACTAACAAAGAACAACTTCTGACGTCACACTTGGAGCTATTTCAGAAATACAAAACTTTAAAACCATCATTGCGCTGATAATACGATACATAAAAAATAAAAGTAAAATTTTGCTTAGTTTAATAGTCTATTAACAAATAAACAAATTTAAAAAAGACACTGAAGTTTATTATTGTTGTCAAAGTGACAAAGAATTTGTTCCACCGATCAATTTTTCCTTTAATTACGAAATTTTTAATCTTTCTGAGGTTGGCACCCCTTTTCTTAAAAGCCCATTAAAAATATTAGAGAAAATAAGTAAATTTTGAAATCGAATTGAATTCTGACATAACTGTCAGTTTTGAAAACGAACGCCTAGATGTACGGATTCGATCATATGACGTCGAGATGACAAGTCGGTAGAACATAGCGAGTTAGATAGAGATAATACAGGAGTTAAGTATACCGCCTCGATATGTACAGATGAAGATAGCGTTCATAAAAGCCGCACTGATTAAAAAACTGCATATTGTAAAGAATGCTTTACGATACAAATCCTAAGTTAATAACTTCACGTAGAGTGCGGCGTTATCGAACGGGTCGTCTGGATCTCCGCTGCAGTTGAACATCCACCGGATACAATCCTGGTATCTCAATAGATCCTTCGGGGTCACCAACGTAGGAGTTTGGGTGTAGTGGTGATCCTTCTTCAGTTGGTTGGCCCGGACAGAAGAGACGGTGTTGGTGTTAAATGCGTATATTTATTGCATGTTGACGAGAAGTTGAACTGGCTGCACTTGAATTATATGCTGGAACTGAGTGACTGCGTTGAGTTGAAACATCGGGCTGGCTGAGCTGACTGGACTTTACCACGCCTTGTGGTTTCTTTATAGGCCACGTTACTTTGTTCTTCATATCTCCATGATAGGAACAATGTTGATGTACTGCAAGACGATGCTCTTTTCGTTATGAGCCAAATCTATACCTACTTAAGTATAGTAAAAACGATATTAAAATGAACATTGTAAAATACGTAGTAAAAAATAAAACATAGTAAAAAACGGTTTATATGGTTAAATTTATTTTAACAGAGAGGGAAATCATTGTTGATAAGGGAATACGGAAGCCTAAGCATTTACAGGGATTATGACCTGTCATTGGCTCGTTTAAGTGGCTACTTTACACAGTGTGTAACATTCACCATTCTGCCCATGTTTAAACATCCATATTTCCTCAACACTTCCATCTGTTGACTTTTGTGAAGTAAAGGAGCTGAAACCTTTATTATGTTAAGCCCTGTAAATGCCTAGGATTCCATATCCCCTTATCAACAATGTTTTCCCTCTCTGTTGAAATAAATTTAAATATGAATATCTCTCCCTAGGGAGGAAATCCAGCCAGTCTGCAAGCATTTGAACATACTCAAACATTGTTGAGTTTATATAGTATTTATTATTTATTTATATTACAGAGTTCACTTTATATATACGAGTATAACTATTTGTCAAACGTTAATATGTACGGCTAACATTACTATGTACGACAAAAACTATGTACGACAAATAGTACGACAAAATGAATGTGTTATGAAGTCGATCCGATAATAAATTAAAGTCCAGAGTTTTTTGTTCTGCTTTGTTCCAATGGACATTGTTTAAACGCCTCCTTCAAGCCACAAACAATATTTTTCAGTGCGGGTTCGTGATTAAACATACGTTCGTTACCATGGATTAAATTTTATTTAAATAATGTTTGATTGACAGTTGTTTAAAAACATTCCATGTAGAATTACCTATCTTATCAAAAAATAATACCAATAAAATATGCTTCCATATTAAAATAACATAACTACGTATTTACTTTGTATAAAATCAATAATTTCAATTTTATATGTTGACCGGTTGTAGAACATAACTGTTTCTTTTTCAGGAGTAAACTAATCCTAAAACATTTAATAAAATATCTTGATATATAACAAATAGATACCTGAAAAAACGTCATTTACTAATATTTGTAAAAAGTTTTATGTTTTTCGTCTTGGCTAAAAATTCACAAAAAAGGATAATCTTATTATATCTTATACATTTATAAAGAGGCCCAAAATCAGATGATTATGAACAATTAGAAATGAAAAAAGCTGTAAATTTTCACTGAAAAAGTTTAAAGATAATTTTGTTTTACATGTATTATTCTATTAGATCTTGCTATCCTTATTTTATTTCTGAGAATTTGTATCCAGGATCAAAAACTGTTATATTTTTATTGATTTATTTACTTTTGTACCTATTTATTAATTTCCAATATTTTTGTTTCTGTGCTATATTTTTTTAATTACATCTAATTATTGCCGTGGATAGTAAATAATTCTTCTTTTCCACATCCGCTCCTAAGTGGAGCATGTGGACATCACCAGTTGCCTCCAGGAGACCCTATCGCCAGCCAACAATTTCGCTTCTTCCCATGTCAATCCAGCGCCCCTTAATTCCGCCGAATAAGGTCTAAAGATCGTCATTGACGGCCTTCCAGGACGGCGTGATCCCGCAGGTTTAAAGAAGAGGCAACTAGGGTTTAGGTTCTCCTGAGGCAAAATAAAGGAAATAATTAGTCAGGAATAATAATGATTAGCGTTGGCAAAAAATATTTTGGTTCATGGAAAAGAAAAACGAGCCTAGATAAGCCAATCCCGTTGTGTAGTAGTGCTTGAGGTTTCTATACATGATTCCTGGTAGGGTGGACGTAAAATTTAGGTTTTAAAGGTGCTTCAACACCGTAATAATTCAATGTTCCTGATCTGACACCTGGGGCGTAAGATTGATCACCTTATTCTTATTCTAAGTGGTGAGAGTCAGTGCTATGTAAGCTTTTGACGTCACTGCGACCTGTGAAGATCTATTGTGACGGGTTCCTGTGAATAGTTCTCGCCCTCCAAACCCGGGTGTGTATAAAAAGCCTGTGTAAAAGGCGAGAGTTTTCATTTTGATAAATCTCCCTCTCCAAGCCCAGATCCGTAAAATATCAGGCTATTAAGTTGGGGGCGAGCTCTCTTTTTTCCTCAGGATTAACCAGTGGTCCCCTGAGGATGAGGCTCCTTTCATGATGGAAAGCATCACATTCACATAGAATGTGTAATGTGATTAATCACCTCACCTTTCATGTAACAAAAATGCTCTAGATACCCTGCAACTGGAGTGTCAATGCAATGCCCTATGCACCACTAGGTGCGTACAGGATAATATTAAGGTGATGATTTCTGATCTATTTCGATTTGACAGGACGAATATTTAAATATAGTAATTGAGGATCGCTTTTTCAAAACACAATATTCGCCCAACATGGTGGTTTGGTTTTTTTTATAACTAAATGCCAGATTGAGACGCATCGATTACCCGAAAAAATACTAAGTAAAACACGTTAAAAACTGGTTAAAAAAAATATCAAAGTCTCACATAGTAAAATATCCTGTTGTGAAAAAACTTTCATATTGGGTGCTAACGAAATATAAAAGAAAATTAAACAACTCACAATTAGATTACCTTCGTTTAGTTGTGACATGTTATTTTTAAAACAAAGATTGTTTACGCGATTTGACTCGAATCCGGTTCTTAGAGTCCGGCTCTTATGTCGGAGTTATCATTAAATGTCCTTAGCTACCGCACCCGTCACACGTCGAGCTCCGTATTTCATGCGCCAGCAGTTCGTACGAACTATGCCCAGAACTCTCCACTTATACGTTTAGCTCGTGAATATAATTTAAACTTTCCCCTCATTGATCCGTTTGCTTGTCACAAATTAACATTTAAAATGCGCGTTTTAAAACAAACTTTTTTTTCTTATACTCAGTTTCTAGAATAAAATCTTATTTTATCTCTAATTCTTAATATAGATCTTATCTTAACAAACACACTAGCATATATTGTACGAGTGTTTAATGTATTTCTGTGGATATCTGTCATTGGTTTTATTCTCTGTATATTTTTTTTACTTGTATTACTGTTGATATCCCTAATAAATAAAATAAAGTAAAATCACAAAAAACCCTTCCCTGAAAAATTACCTTTCAAGCGATGGTCGTGTTTTGAAAAAACGCCCTTAATTTTCAGTAGAAATTATGAGACACCAATGGAAAAATTCGATCTTTTGTAACGCAAAGTAGACAAAAGCGGTGATGCTGGCTAATGAGTTGGCTATCATAAATTCATTATTTATTACCGAGGGTCAGCCACTACCACTACGCCACTCTACTATACCATGGCACTATACCACTGCACTAAGTCACTACCCCACATCAGGGTAGCTTGGCGGTGCCGGTGGGACATTACTCACAGGCGCGAGTTATTGTGAAGTTTTTTTGTCCCGTGTTTACGATATTCATATTTTATGTAAAATAAGGATTTCCCGCCTAGAGAGGTGTAATTTTGTAAAAGATTTATGTAAAGGATAATGAAATATTTTACACCCTTACATTTAACCATGTTTGTATTTTTTCACAGCAAGGTCAAACCAGCAGTGATTTCATTTTACAATTTAAAAAATCAAATACTGAATATTGTCGGGTTTCATGGCACAAGTTGGTAACTACTAATTTTCAAAAAATTTGATGTTTTCATAAATGGCATCAATTGATATTTCAACAATATTTTGAGTTTGTCCAAATTTTTTTAGACAAGGACTAGATTCAACTCCTTAGAGAGCTGTTTATATTAACATGTTGTTATATGATTTTAAATATAATTTAAGATTTAATAATTTTACAAAAACATGTACTTTTTATGAAATTTATTAATATTTAAACATATAAAATAATAAATTTGATTTTGTTTGTTTACTTGTTCTACTTAATTTTTCGCAGTAACTAATATCTGGGTGTTCTACGAAAACAGTTGAAGTTTGTTAAAGGATCTTAATAGGTTGGTACCCCTGTAAAAGGCAGATGGATTTAAAATAGAACGTTACCATATGCCTTATCTACCACCGGTCAATCAGTAGGGTATTAATTTTGAAAATGATTTTGAGTTGGACACAAATGATAGGGTGCGAGGGAGTAGAATATAATATTGCACACTGCTGGTTACTACGGCCGATTGTGGTCTTAAACTACTAGCGTTAGTGAAGTGAAAGATGTACAAGTCGATTTCAATAACCGAATAACGAAAAAAAACAGGACAAAAGAAAGATTTTAGCAGAATTTTTTTAACCATTTAAAACAAATGTCCCTTATGAGACATATAGTAAAATATTAGAATTAAAACCATTAATTAAAAAATAATGTCAACACAATAATTGGCATGATCAGATGAACAAATATCACAAATTTGGCCATGTTAAAGGTATGCACAATCGAAGTGCATGTCTATTTCCAAAACTGGACTTTGGATATAGATGAATTTTATTTATTTGACACTTTATATACATACACATATGAGGGCGGGCATATTGTCTTAAAGCAATTTCTTCCTACCTACCCAAACCGTTCAGTTTGAGAAAATTATGAATACATGGACATATTGAATCTTACAATTTTTAACAAAAATTAAAAACAAAGATTAACAAAATAAAAATATATTTAAAAAATTAACACTATACTATAAAGAGAGAAAAGGGGATGAGAAGGA
The DNA here is from genome assembly GCF_059751315.1 of Micrasema longulum. Classification (NCBI taxonomy): domain Eukaryota; kingdom Metazoa; phylum Arthropoda; class Insecta; order Trichoptera; family Brachycentridae; genus Micrasema; species Micrasema longulum. The sequence goes on along the minus strand of NW_028277602.1, from coordinate 509,630 downwards.
ATTAATCATATGTAAAGATGTAAAATACGTGGAAAAAGCAATTGTAAATATAATAAGACAGAAACGCTGGTTTTAACCCTGTTTGCCGAAGGGGCTTAAAGGTAAATGAAAAAATATAAAAACACGTTTCATGTAAATATGCACGTGAGTAGTAGGTACAACTATAAAATAATGTATGATAATTTTATCATTTGTGGTATAAAGAATATTAAAATCTTAAACTATTGTATTAAGTGTGTGTATGTGTGTTTTTTTTTATTGAAAAAGAAAATAACTCGTTAGTCGAAATCAATTCAAAAGAATGGCAACTTTTATCGCGCATTTAGCAATAAAAAAAGTGCTTCTGTTTGACACCTTCGAAACTCATTTTTTATTAATAAATTTTTTTTAAAAGTAAATGTTTTTTTAAAATTCTATACATATCTACTGTTACACATCTAGTAAATGTTATCACTGTAACTCTCCAAAAAAGAGACTAACTCTTATGCTTGGAAAGTGACTTACACTGTTGTAGTTGTTTATTGTTTATTATAAGAGTTTAAATAATTTTAAATGCGAGTACACGAGAAAAAAATTAATACATAGGAAATATAAAGAAAAAACTTCCTACTAATTAAAATTTAATGTAGTTTTTACACGTGTTTACAAAATTCTTTAGATTTACTTTAAATTTATTTATTGATATATGATTTTAATAGTTTTTAGTTCATTGGGAAGATTATTATAATTTTTTACACCATTGAAGACAAAGCTATTTTGACCATGACTTGTGTGGAATTTAGGAATTTAAATATTATGTTGGTATCTGAGTGACTTATTCATCTCAAATTATTTTATTTTTTCCATTTTTATATTTGTATAATAGAATTTATTTTATAAAGAGTGTCTATGGTATGAACCTTAAATATTTTACATAGACTTTCCGTATTGAATGTTGAGGGTTTCTTTAGAATTTCATTGCCAGGGTAATCTGTTTGGTTGGCTTTTCTTATTCTTTAACTGCATAATCTTCAGTTCTGGGTGCCACTTTCATCTAGGCCGTTTTTCTGCAGGATTTTGGAACATTGAGTTATTCGGGAGTTTTTCGGTCTTCCTCTGAATAACTGTCGGGAAAAATCCATAGATATTGCTTTATTTACTGCATGGTCTGGTGAGACCAAATCTCCTAAAACTGGTATATAAAATCGGGAAAACTAACTATTTTATTTGCAATCGATCGTTTCCGTTATTGATGTTGCGCATCTCTAAAAGCCGTCAAATGTGTTTTGTGACGCCTCTCTGATAGCTATCCAGGTGTAAGTTCCATATATCCGTTATATTATTATCCTTCATACAACGAATTGATGCGGCAATTTCAGGCCTTTTTGAATCTCCGATTTGTGATATCTATGTGTAACTTTTTCCAACCCTACAATCGTCGAGATCCGTCCAGAATGCAAGCCTGAGACAGGCATTATCAGCAAAATGAAGTAGATCAGCGGTTTTTTATTTTTTTAAAACAGCCAAGTCATAAGCCCTGTAATGCCTAGACCTCCATTTTCAAAAGTGTTTTCCCCTTCTTTACGATAAATATACACTTCACTGCCCAATTCGAACTAAAAATTAAAACTTTTAATGCTTACACCTATCTGGGTACGTTTTTTGATGCACATGCTGGAAAAAATAATGAAATTTGAAAAAAAAATAACTTTTTAGGTGTGAATAAGATAATATACACATCTACATCGAGCATAAATGTTTGAAAAATAGAAGAAAACAAGAAAAAACGTCAATTTATGAATATATTTTTATCTAGCAATGAAAGTTGGAGAAACAAATTATAACTTTTTTTTTTAATATAAAGAAATCACTATTTGAATATTAGCCAAATTGCAATAAAAAATTCCGTGGCTCGAATCCTACTCTACCTCAACATGATTCCCATTTCGTAATAGTAATTTATTTTCGACTCAAAATTTAATACCTATTTGGTCAAATCATAAAATCGCAAATATTTATTTAAAAAAAAAAATTGACAAATGTTTCGAATTTTATCCTTTTTTTCCGTGGTTGCAATTTCTGAAACAGATTAAAATGGATATGTATACAATACCGGAGTGATAAAAATATTTAAAAAATAACACTTCTATATTCCGACTATCAGTATGTTGCATATCGTCTATATTGGGCAGCGTAGAGTTAAGAAAATGCTTACGTGTTACATATTTTAAGATCAATAATAAAAATTCAATTCAATAGGTGATTTTCAAACCGTAATATTTAACGGTCCTGGATTGGCGCCTAAAGCGTAAGGCTGATCGCGTTGCCTTCACGTATCTAGGTATGTTACAAATAATCACTTATACGCTGTGAGTGGAACCTACAAATGCAGTGCCATACGCACCATTACACGCAGATAAAGAAATGACGATGATTTATATATGCAAATCCACAAAAACAATACAGTGAATATTACATCTAATTAAAATTGATGATGATTATATAATGAAGTGTGAAGAGATGTATGAATTTTTGAAGACGCTAATAGTCAGAATGACCTCGTGTAGCATAATGTCAGAATAAAGGTGAGTCGTTTTATTTATTATTTATTTTTTAACAAAGAAATGTAGAGCAAAATGGACTTACGGAAGATGAAATCAAGGACCTTCATAGTAATAACAGCCGACTTAACCGGTACAGAAAAACTTTTAACATAATTTGCGTGTGAAAAAAAACAATTATACCATTCTTCTAATGATCGTCACCTTAAGAGGGCTCAGTGTATATTTTTTAACAACATTTTGAGTTTGTCCAAATTTTTGTAGACAAGAACTGGATTAAACCCCTTGGGAGTTAGTAATTTATTTTATTTTTCTCATAAAAACATAACACATTATATAATTTATACAATGGTTTCAACATTTCGGTAGAAATATTTATATATATATAGTCCAGAAGGAGCGTAAAATCATATTTTAATACATCGGACTGTGTCCAACAATTCCCCCACTTCACCTTACTTTCGCCGCGTGCATTCGTGAAGTCGCCGGGTAATGTTGTAATGATGGGGAAAATAAAAATCATAACACAAATGTAAGGTGAAAACAAAGTAATCTGTTGATTTCTCTAAAATGTTATTGTGCACGCGGAAACATTGATTGACACAACATAGTAGATAAGTAAAGGGTCATTTAATAAGAGTAATTGGATTAATGAACTTTGAACTTAAAATGTAAAACAAATTTTATTTGACGTAAAACGGATATTTTTATGTCATGTTAAAAATATTTGTTGTTTTAAAGATAATGTCGTTCAAATGTCCCCCACGACGTTCTTTAATCTGAGGTCTAATTTTCATTAATTCTTTCATTAGAAGAGCAAAGTAGAGTAAAAAAAAATACTACCCTGTCAACACTAACGAAATTTCCATTTTGTTTCTTCGACAATCTGACAGATGGAAAAATAATTCAATTTCTAAGTAATGCATTTGTTATATACATATTTATTTGCAAATTACAGATGAAATGTGATCCTATCCTGTTTCTTTAAGATCCTAGCAGTATTTCTTAACTTTAAAAGGACACAACACGGCATAGTTGAATTCAAATAAGGAGTTGTGTACCGAGCGACGTTGACAATGAAACTAATGGGTCGAAACGTAAACTTACTCATTTATGAGTAGTTAAGTCGCCTTCTGTTTGATGTGCGTATGCGGTTTCTGGACTATTCTTAATTCTATGATATTTACATAATGTATCTCAACTACATTATAAGGATTACTTTAATTATAATACAATAATATTTATAATAAGTACTTGTTACAGTGATTCAGTTTTATTATTGTACATGTTAGTGAGGATGAGTTCATATATATTGTGTGAGGGAGTGTGTATATGTGTATGGGTGTGTGAGTATTTTGTGTATGTATGTGACAATGCTGAGTGACAATATAAGTGGACTTATTGAACAATGATTATCAAAAATTATCTGTTTTTTTAGAAATAAACCTTAATGAGGAAACCTATCAACCACCTTATCGATCGATGTAAAATTGTTAATAAAATCGTTAAGAACGCTCCGGCCTAGAACCCAAATTTAAAAATAGGCAAAAAAAAAAGTGATAAAAAACAAAAAAAAATGCGTAAACGTAAGTAATCATATACACACATACATATATGATTACATATATGACGACATGATTTTTTTATTTTAGAAGTTATACACATTTTATAGACAGGAATATAGAAATCTACAAAAATATAGAAAAACTCAAAATATTGTTAAAAAAACAGCTGGTTTAAGAAGAAATGTAAAAATTAAAAAATATTTTCAGGCGTTGCACTGTAGGTAGGTGTTATAATTCGGCCAGAATATCACCCGCATAAAAAAAGGTTTCAGCTTTTTCTGAAGACCAACAGATTTAAGATTGGAAGAATTGAATGAATATAGATATTTAAACATGGACACGGTGAATGTGACGCAATGTGTGTAAAATGGTTCCTTAAACCAGCAAATGACAGGTCATCAGCCATGTAAATGACTTCTGGACTTCTATATTACCTTCAGTAAAATATGTTTCATCTCTGTTGTAATATAATAATAACTCGCAAGCTGGTTGAATCCGGTTATTGTCTACAAAATTAGATTTGTTTAAATAGAAAAAATATTATCAGTTGGTATGTCTGAATATTTAAGGATACGTAATGGGTATAATCTTCGCAAAAGTCAACAGATGGAAGAGCTGAGGAAATGTGAATGTTCAAACATGGGCAGAATGGTGAATGTTACACAGTGTGTAATGTGGCTACTTAAATCAGCCAATGATAGGTCATAAGCCCTGTAAATGACTAGACTTCCGTATTCCCTTCTCAAAAATGTTTTCTCTCTCTGTTGAAATAAATTTTAATGTGAATAACTCCCTAGGAAGGAAATCCAGCCAGTCTGCAAGCATTTGGACATACTCAAATATTGTTGAATTAACTACCTGGTATAAGAAGTAGTATAAAAATTAGAAAATTGTTTTCAGGCGTTGCCTAGTAGGTGATTTGGTTCAGCCGGATGAATCTTACCCACGTGATGAAGGTTTCAGCTTTTTTACTTCACAAAAGTCAACGGATGGAAAGAAGTATGCTCGGCTACAACAGTTTAGAGTTATCTAAAACATTTAAGTTTGTAAGTGAAAATTCTTGATGGAAGTTCATTGTAATTTATTATATAAATAAAACACGAGTGATACTTTAATCCACAAATTTGGAATATCCAGTGACCGGTTTCATCGCTTTCGCGACATCTTCGAGACTGGTATCTTTATTAAAAAGTTAAATCTATTTATACAGAACAGAGGTAAGGATAGATAATTCAAAGTTATATGTAAGTAAATTAAATAAAGTTATTTTTATCTTAAGGATCATTATCAACAAATTTTCTTTGGGTTAACTAATGAATTGATATAATGCTACTCGTATTTTAATGAGTTTTGTCGTTAAAATAGTGAAAATTTGTTGATAATGATCCTTAAGATAAAAATAACTTTATTTAATTTACTTACATATAACTTTGAATTATCTATCCTTACCTCTGTTCTGTATTAATAGATTTAACTTTTTAATAAAGATACCAGTCTCGAAGATGTCGTGAAAGCGATGAAACCGGTCACTGGATATTCCAAATTTGTGGATTAAAGTATCACTCGTGTTTTATTTATATAATAAAACAGTTTAGAGACTAGAATGAATGTGTATTTGGCTACACATTTTCATGGATTGTTGTGCGGTATGATTGATTATTTTGAGATTATGATGAGCATTGGTTTGTATGTTCCTGATAATTACCCAAGACAGCGTCAGCATAGATTGTTTCATATTCCGATATTCAGGAACAACCTGCCTATGGTTATGCCTGTTGGAAGGGCTACCACAATGCTGAACAACATCGCTCTGAATATTGATCTGTTCCATGTATCCAAAGGGGTTTCTAGAGCAGGATTCTCCTACTACTTTGACATGAGTCTCTTTCGTGTATTTTTTTTTCTATTTTATAATATGTACGTATTGAATATATGTTTGTAATGTATATGTTATATTTAAAATGAACAAATTAAATTGAATTGAATTTAATCATTTTTGACGTCCTGGAAATATTGATTTCAAAGGTTTTTTAAAACGGAAACATTTCACTGTTCCAGGAATGGCATCCGAATCGTAGGAGTAATTTTCTTACATTCATGCAACAGATGTTAAACATACGCTGCATTTGGATTACCAAGGCAGTGCCCTACGCATCGCTAGGTGCGGATAGAGAATGATGATGATGATTTGTTTCAACGGCAAAACAAATGAAGAAATGTTTGATTAATTCCCGTGTAGCAATTTAGCAGTCATATTGGGTCGATAGTGGTTAAGGAAACAAGACTTGATTTATAGAATGCAATAATTTATGTGTTTTATCGTCGTTGTAGGTACCGAAGGAGTATTCCGTTCCTCTACAAATGCAGGTTGATTAATGTCGATTGATTTCAAAGTCATTTTTGTGATCTGATAGTGCAAAAGGGGGAGTTACTCGATACTTTATAATCCACTCCATTTAATCATAAAATATTTAGCAAACGTATAAAATTATTAATACATGCATTTTTATATTTTTTATTTATTTATAAATCATATAACACAAAGTATTTTACAAGTATAATACGTTGAACTACATTTCCAGGGGTTACAACAATTCAATTCGGGACATAAGAACCCCCACAATACATCACATAAAATGAATATAATCACTAGATCCTCAACACATAGACAACTTAAACAAATACAAACTAAAACCACATTCGGACAAAGGGATTTTGGGTATTATTCAATTAAAATCTATAGCCTACTTTAACAATTAGTAACGAGGAAATGTTTAAAAAGGCTATAAAAAAATGGATAGTGGAGCTAGGTAGAAGTAAAATGGATTGTCTCATTCGCCCATACCAATATTGAATCAACTGCTCCACAAGTGTATAGCTTATGTTAGGTTTTTGTTATTTTCATTGTGTGTTTTGTAATATAAATAATATAGATGTACATAAATACTAAATACCTTGTTTTTAAAACTGTCTGAATATTTGTTAATTATCATCGTTTTATTAAGTTAGTCTTCTTTGTTTATTTTCAAATTTAATTTAAAAAAGTAAACTGTTAAGTGTCCTCAGCACGGGAAACCCCAGTGAGGTCACATTATTTTTATTAATAATTATAGTTTGTAAGCAAAAAATATGAACAAATAAATAAAATAATATTAGCATTTAGAAAATAACACATATTGAGAACAACAAAGAAACAAAGCAAGTTTAGCACCTTAAAACTAAATATACAACAACAATATATACGCCTAAAATGTTTTCTTACACAAGCAGAACAAATAAATATAAAAAATCGCTTTTAAGAATATATATTTTTATACTTCTTCTTTTACCAGGAAGTAATTCAACAATGTTTATGTCCAAATGCTTGCAGACAGGCAAAAATTTTTTTTTCCATAATAAATAAAAATAAAATACCCGGTATTTTATTCAGGCTAAAAGCTTTAAATAACTTAATATTTACTTGATATAAAATTTAAAAACGGAATTTTTTTTAACCTGTTCTTAAATGAGCACCTAACATCTTACTTCATTTAAATAAGACGTAACATAGTAAAATTGGAACAAAACTCAAATGCTTGATTTCTCGAAACAGGGATTTGAGAGTTAAAGCTTTTTGCCAGTATACCCACGATATGTAAATATAAGTTATTACATTAAAAAGCATTAATTGGGTCTTCTGTAAAGTTGCTACCTGTTGCTGAGAAACTTTTTCCTTTTGAGCGTGAAAATGGTTTTTTTAAAGTGGAAATAAAAATCTAAAGTTCACTTTGTTTTAGTGCAAAAAAACATTAGTATTCCCAGATACGCTATTTCAATATGTACTTTTTTTTATCAAAATAATCATTATTTTACTTTGAAAGTTCTGTATATGCATATTAAAATATATTAAAGTGGTAATGCATTATAAACCGCACTACATAAATTTGTTTCCCAAACATTTCGTTGAATGAGACTTATATTCTTTATCCTTTAAGGTACATGTATATACATGCATTTCTTTTTAACCGGTTTATTTACAAGTTATTTTTTAAAAAAAAGCCAATCGACAGGCTTAAGTAAGCCCTAATAGATAGGCATAAATGAGTAATACTTAATCTAAACATTCTTAAAACCTACTTAAATGAACAAAATGTATAATTAACAAAGGTATGTATATAGCATAATCTAGGTGGAAATGGCAAGTGTGACATCGCGAGTCGGGAGAGACAACACCGCTTGCTTCTTAAATGCCTGCCCTTGCTGTAGGAACACATCGCCAGTACCGTTTAGTGAGATTTTGTTCACGGTTCTGAGGATCCTTGGCAGAGGGGAAAGGAATCCGATGTTAGTTTTATAGTTTCCCACAGCAAAGACAGGATTGGTACGCAAGTTACGGCGAGGTACATTTATGTTTATCTGAGCAAGGATATCATGGGCATCTATATAGTTAGATATTAATTATTGATGAAGATAATGAAAGATTTCATACAATTATTCACTTTGTCGTTCAGAAAATCCGATTGTACTTCAAACAATTATTGAAGATAACTTTTCTAAGTAACTATTGTTTTTGGGGCCTAGAACACACAGAAATTTAGAAAGAAAAAAAAACTTTGAATTTTTCGTAATAGCGGGAATGGTACCCGTGACGCCACTTTCACAGCTTGTTTTCTTAACAACTAGCAACAAGCTAAAGCACTCGCCTTTTGATGATATTTTTGAAACTGCTCTTAATTAAAGTTATATTATTTTTGCAAAGTTGATAAGCAGGTTCCATCATAGGGCTAAAAGTGTAATGGTTCTCGCAAGAATGTATTTCAAATATTCGCTAGCAATTATTACGTTGAGATAATCAGACTTCGCGCCTGGTTCGGCCATTAACTAAGACCTTTCTGGTAAGCCTTACACATTTTCCAGGCGAGTTCTATGTGCACATCTATCTCTGCGTGGTATCCGCCCTTTGGCACTTAAAACAGTTCAGGTATTCATAGGATAGTCAGCCGTGCTAAGGATGAGTGCTGAAAACAAATGAATTTAATGGGATGATGTTCTCGATGAGTAGAAAACAGTTTACAACACAATCATCATCATCACGCCCCTGTCTTCTCGCAATGGTAGCTAGGGCACTGCATGAGTACACCAAATACAGCGTATCTCGATCATCTGTTAAATGCGCAAGTCCATAAACATAAAATACTGCAGTGTAAAAGTACGTTTTTATTTATGTTTAATGCCACAAAATGTTATTAACCTAATTTTGAGTACATAATCGGACACTGTGGTGATTGCATTTCCCTATTACTCTGCACCCTGTCGGCCTCGTGGTGTAATGGTCAGAGCTTTGTCTACCATGCAAGATGTCTCGGGTTCGATTACCGACAAAATTGATAAGAAATATTTACTTAAAAGGGTGTTTTCACCCTAGAATATTTCATAGTCCGTGGACTGGTTCTTGAAGCAAAAAACTGATCATCTTACCTTCATGTAACAAAAATTATCAAGAACCGCTGAGATTGGTGGACCAATTTAGTGCCCTATGCACCATTCGGTGCGGAAAGGGAAAGATGATTATAACTCTGCATGTAATTTATGGATTTTTTATGGAATATAAAAGTGTGTTTTAGTATTTGCATGTTGGTATAGTGAGTGTCCTGATGAAGAGACGGGGTTGTCTCAAAGCCGGTAGACATAAAAAGTCAGTAAGTGGTTTTTCACAAATATTTACTTATGCAGGGGGGGGCGCGAACGAAATGCCCGGGTTTTGAAAATCCGTTGCTCGATCTGTGGCCGGGGTAGAGAAATGGAAGTGTCAAAAAGCAGCCCCAAATTTTCGAAATCGACAACATAAGTGTATTGCTGCTGATAGCCGATGTGGTATTAAAAACGTGATAAAAACACGGTATTATGTACAGATTTGAATAAAAAATTGTTCGATAGTTGTATTTTACAGCTCCTTAAAAGACTGGTATTTCTTTCGCCCCATTTAGTTTGTAGAATCTCATTATTTCGTACCACGATTGTTAAATATAAAGACAGTTCTTCGCACAATATAGTACAATTTTTTTTAGTAATCAATACCTTTATACGTTTCTATATTTCATCATCAATAAGAGTCTTTAAGCTCTCGTGCATTCTTCTCTTTACAAAATGTTTTTCAGAGATCCATAGATTTCATGCATCACCTGCAAAAATCTTTACCACTTAGCAAATTTTTTGATGACTTTAGATAAACAAATATTTTCAATATTGAGCTGAAGTAATGCGATTGGTAGCACGTTCCTGACCGGATTTCGAAGCTTTCCTTGTCACCAGCATACTCCACCTAATGCTGAGTAGACTATGGATTCTTGGACAAGAAAGCACTACATATTATTAAGGTGGCATGGTGTGGATGGGCAAGTATCAGATCAGATGACTGACGTCGTATTGCTCTGCACTATGTTACCATCTACTGTTTCTATCAGATTATTGTATGAAAGGCCGACTCGTGAACTTAAATATTTTTTTTAAATACAAATAAAAAAAATTCCCATCTGCATATAGAAATTGAATCTTTCACATTTACTTTTAAAAACTATCTTGCTCTGCTTAGTACAAATAGTTTTAAAAAAATATTGACACACTGAGAAGAAAATTAAAAATGCATTGAAGGTAGGTATATTTTTATGCAAATCAAGTCAAATTTAAGGTTGAGGTTAAACAAATTATGAACTGGTGAACTCAATGTATTTGAGGATATATTTAAAAGGTGTTACAACAATTAAAGTACTTTTAAAGTGAATTGATTCAGAGTACTTTTTGAAATACATTGTTGCCAATAATGTTTTGCGCATGCCCAAATGTTTGTAGATACTGGATTTCCTCTCTGGGTAATTAAGATTTAAATTAAGATTAAAACAGGATGTGTGTGTGTGCGTGAGAGAGGGTGGGTAGGAGGGTGTATATGTGTGTGTGTGCGAGTGAGAGAGTATCATGAAAAAAATATATAATTGAGGATAATTGCAGCTTAAATTTTTTTTTTTCAAAATACTGTTTTTAAACGATGTTGCAGAGTCTTGTAAAATGTCGATATCGAAAGTATCCATTTGGTTGTACAAGGTCAGGGCACGATTAATGGGTGAATTTGTTGCTGCTTTCGTATTGTATTTCGATATATGAAAAAGTTTTGTGTGTCTCATCCGCCTAGGTGGGATATTGAAATGAATCGAGGAGAGTAGGTCTGGAGTCAATTTATTTAGTCAATTCATTGCAGTATGAAGAGACCGTCATGTATTATAATTCACCTCACGAATCTTGAATCGCGAGTGTTAAGCTCAATCATGTCGCGTTTTTGAGAAGGCGTATTTTAAACATTTTATTTCAAAAATTGTGATTGAAAACATTTTCTCACAATATCCATGTTGATTTTGAAAATACAATGAATTTTTCAAATCCATTTGACAAACTTTTATCGGTATTTTTAGTATGTGATATTTATCTATTAGGGGAACCTTTTAAAATAAATCCGGAGCTTTTATTAAAATTAATTTATGGTACCTATGTTTCAAAGTAAATGTGTGCTTTTCAGGTTGATTTAAGGTTTCTCTGATTGAGTCTAGGCACACCACTGTATCAGAGCATAGGCGTAATGTTATCAAGATTCCATTAAGGCATGTAATGGTATTTCTCTCATGTTAGAATAACTCGTGCCGATGTATACTGCTTTGGAGCCTTCAACCCCTTTTATCAAAATGTTTTTACTGGTAACAAGATAAAATAGGTAAAAGCAACTACTTATGCATGACGCATTATCATAAATTTGTATTATTATCTAGTTACACTCAAAGTAGAAATTTCCTGACCACCCAGCAGTGGCAAAAGGTGACTTAGTTTATAGTTGAGCAATTTTTTTTTTCATAATTTGTACCTGCATGTACATAAGAGTAGGTCGATGATGTATGAAGTTTTTTATTTTTTTAGACATCAAAGTGAAATGGGTCTAAAAATTTTTATTTTGGATTACATTAACGTAAACATAATTAAAAAAAATATTCCATACTACTTTTGGCCCTCAACCGAGGTTTGAAGTTTATAACTGTCTGAAAATTTTGTTAATTATCTATTATTGATAAATTTATTATTTTGTTAGTAAAGATGTAACTTAATCACATTACAAATTGGAACAAGTTTTAAAACTACCAAAATGCAAAAAGTTTGCACTCCGCGGAACTGATTCCGTTGAGCGCCTGGCTCATATTGACAAAAACAATGGCTCATTAAAACAATGCTCTCCATTTATTACAAAACACTGTGCGACTTAGGCCCTTAGATGCTTATTAAATAAGGTTAAATGCACATTATAAAATTTAATAAGACTTATTTTCTTACTTAAATACTAAATGACAGTCAGTTTACCACAAAAATCGTCTTTTTCGAAAACTTCAACCTCTGGTTGACGGCCAAAAGTAGTACCGAATATTTTTGATGATATTTTTTGCGTTCCGAGTAATCCAAAAGGAAATTTTTTAGACCCCTTTTATTTCGAAATTCGAAAAAAAAATTATCCGCCCACCCTAATGTACATACATACATATAAGTAATAAAGTTTATCCCCGTTTTTTTTTTCTATTGTTTTGTGTGGAAACATCTTCATTTCTCCGCTTCACTTGCTGACAACAGAAGACGGAATACAAACTTCTTTTTAATTAGAATAATTATTACTAATCCACCAATTAAACTTAAATAACAATCGTAAATTCACGAAACGTTAAATAATATTCTCCATTATTTTAATACAGTACATTTATTAAAAAGTTTAAATTTTTTACATATATTTAAAAATAAGTATAATAAGATATTTATATTCGTCACTAGCCCTTGTATGTGTTTTCTTCTACTACGCATTATTTTTTTAATATAAAATATTTTAAAAATAACTACGAATAAAAAAATAAAAAAAACGTAATTAAAAATTGAAATTATTCTGAAATGTATTTTTTTAAAAAAAGTTCTTCTTTATGTAGCACTGATTGAAAACACCGTATATTTTTTTGTAATTTTTATTTTATTCTGAAAATATTTACTAAACACGTTACAGTAAGATGTCACTCCCCATTATGAACAAAAACATTGTTTTTTATTTTACGTAATGGAAAACGTTAATATTTTTTTTTTCTAAATAAACTTTAAAAAAAATCATATTACCTAGACATATTCGCTATAATATTGCAACAAAAATGTTGTAGTGACCGTCACTGTCCGCTTCCTTTCCGTTTCCTTCTAAAAATGAATAATGCCAAAAACTGACGCAGTACCGAGCGGAGTGCCACTAACTTAGACGGGCGGACAAAAGAACTGGTTTCATATGTCAACAGTATACTATCAAAGGAAAATGGTCCTTAAAAAATAACGTTCGAAATGCTATTCTCCATTTAGAGAAGCTTCAAATAATATTTTGAATACCTTTCCGATTAGAACTGTGTCGACTAAAACTTTGTCATTATTATTATCAAACCCTTATGGACACGAAGGTGCATAGAGTATTGAATTGTTGAATAAATTGCACCGTATCTCGATCATCTGTCATAGGAAGGTTAACAGTCTTACGATTCAGGTGCCAGTACAAGTACAATGAAATCCAGTAGACCTCAAATTATCCAAATATCAGAATCGTTTTTAGAATTTCAGAAACACGTAAACGTACTGCGATTCGCAAAATAATGATTCCGTCTACGCGCGCTATTGTCCTTCCCTCCGCGAATTGTCCTCCCTAGGGAGTTATTATTCTATTTTTTTATTCTTTATTCGGATAACCAAAAGCTATATTTATCTTAAATATAAAACAAAACAAATTAGAAATAAGCCAATTACAGGTTTTCATAAGTAGCATCACAGTAAGTAAAAAAAGATTCTCGAACATAAAATGAACAGTAATCTTATGTAAATCCAAAGGAAACAAAAAATAGTACGAATTATTTCGAAAGCAAACGCCTCACGTCATTGTGATTATTTAAACATAAATCTATGTTTAATGATTTTGTTATTACATTAAAATTCCATAAATATGAATTTTGCCTATAATTAGATGAAACAAGAGGTATTTGAAAAAGAAGGCTATTCCTTAGAACTTTGGAAGGAAATTGGTAGTTCAGGACAGTCAATTGAACCAGAGGAAATTTTTAAGTAGATAAATTATATCCGCTATTTCACGACGTTTTTGCAGAGGACATATTTGAATATATTGATCGGATTTAAAGTCAAGTTTCAACCGGTAACACATGAACTTTACGAACTTCTTTTGAATATAGATCCAAATTGGTTGCAACAGAGAGGGAAAACATTTTTGAGAAGGGAATATGGAAGTCTAGGCATTTACAGGACATATGATCTGTCATTGGCTTGTTTAAGTGGCCACTTTACACACTGTGTAACATTCACTCTGCCTATGTGTAAACATCTACATTTCCTCAACTCTTCCACAGGTGTAAAGTGATACACAGTATACAAATGGGCCACTTAAACCAGTCAATGACAGGTCATAAGCACTGTTAATGCCTATACTTCCATAATCCCTTCTCAAAAATGTTTTCTTACTCTGTTGCAACAAATTAAAATTTTAACTAAATTTAACATTAGCCCGAATAAATATTTTTTCAATGTTTGATAATGCTTTGGTGAGGTAAAATGGTCGTTACAGAAAGTGACAAAAAAGTAGAACAAAAAAAGTTTTGTTGATTTTTTTTAATTGAGGGGTTTAAATGTAAAACCGTCACTGAGTGTGATCACTGTTTTTGGGAAGACCAACAACTAAAACCAAGAGCAAAAATACTAAATCTTTTGAGTTCAATGTGCAGCATGATCGTGGTATAATAACAGGTATCAAAAAGACTATTTATTTTAAGTTTAATGTGCACATTCAACTTAAAATAAATAGTCATGCATTTGGCTACTAGTTTTGTTGATCTTCTCAAAAATAGTTATCACACGCAGTGGCGGTTTTGCATTTAACCACCTCAATTATGCGTCAATAAAAAGAGTTAGAGCGTTTGGCTATGGTACATTAGGTTTCGCAGTTTGATTCTAGACAAAACATACTTGAAATCATTTTGCTTTATGGATGACAAAAAAGTAAAAAAAAAAATACAATTATAAAACAGAACCAGAACCCTAGATGTGTGTTTTTGACTAGATTGCTGCTATAAGGTAAAATCCTGAGTGAGAGATAAGTCCGCCTAGTTGGGTAGTGGTTAGGGTGTTCACCTACCATTTTGAGGATCTGGTTTCAGTTCCTAGCATGGTGAAAATGGAACACGTATGTAATTTGAGGGTAGTTTAAACGGCAATATTCAATTGTTCTTAGCACCTTAAGCGTATTTAATCACCTTGTCTTAAAGTAACAGGTGATTGAAATTCACTGCATTTGGTTTCCCAATGCAGTGCCCCGTATACCATTTGGTGCGGAAAGAGGAATGATGATGATGATGAACCTATGTATGTTTGAGAATACTCTGACTTCATCAGCGTTATCAACTAACCCCGTAATCCGCACTTTGGTCACCGCCCAGAGCCGCCATCTTGTACGATGCTTCCAGAACGTTCCCGCCACTTTTAATTCCCGCGCCCGATTAATTTAATGGTTAGGTTAGTTATGTAGGTACCTACCTTATCTCCTCAGTCGTGTAATAAGCCACGGTATTCCAGCGTCGTAAATCACAATCTGTACTGACGTGGGTCAATATGTGGACAGGAGCGGATTAAGGCTTCAAAACTATCTGGGGTTTTAGAGTTCAGGCGACAGTGACAAAGTCAACAATATTTTGAATATGATCAGGTAAAATAATTTTTAAAAACGTCGAATTAAGAATACCGTCACTGGTATACTTACTAAATCTGCATACAATTTCAAAGACAAACGAGTGCAGGCCACGATCACTAATATACTCGCACATGAAATTCAGTAGTCGTCTACAAAGATGTCGGCATGCTCAAAATTTTAATAGTGTAACGGTTACAATATTTGAGTTTTTCCAAATGTTTGTCGACAAAAGACTGGATTTGACTGGATTCGACAAACATTTGGACAAAATCAAATATTGTAATAAAACCAACTGGTCCAAGAAGAAGTTAGAAAATTTGAAAAATGTTTTCAGGCATTGCCTAGTATGTGAAATAATTCAGTCAAATGATTTCCTTCACAACAATAAAGGTTTCAGCTCTTTAACTTGACTGAAATCAACAGATGGATGAATTTAAGAAATATGGATGTTCGAACATGGGCAAAATGGTGAATGTTACACAGTGTGTAAAGTGGCCACTTAAACCAGCCAATGACAGGTCATAAGCCCTGTAAATGCCTAGACATCCACATTCCCTACTTTAAGGTATTCTCCATCCCTGTTGTAATTTGTTATATGTAACAGTTAATAAAAATATGTTTTTATTTGTTCTACTAGGTTGCTTTATTTTTTCTTCTTCTTCTTCCTGACTATATGTCCCATTTACTTAGGGTCAGCCCTTTTAATCCTCAATCGAGAAGTCGGAGTAGGAGATTTGTTGTTTGGTTTCTGTTTTACGGCCGGTTGCCACCTCACGCTAAGACACTTCCGACATTAACCCTTCTTGCTAACTAGGGCTTAGGATGCCACCATTTACCGTTGTTCCTCCGCTGCCACCCTCAACACAACGGCCTGTCCGACGCCGCTGTTTACCAACAGATCACATTTTTTTAGTGATTTTTGTATTTAAATCTCCAAGTTCAATGAATAAGTACATTGGAGGACTTACTGCTAAAAGCAATGTCTTCCAGCCTACCAAAAAACATACTGGTCACAAGAAGAGTTGATCAAAAGTTTGTACTTAAAACATAATATATATCTAAAGGTACATATAAAACCTAATTAATTCAAAATAACCGCAGTCTTTCAATGGAGAGATAAGGCTTGCACATGTTAACTTAAATAAAAGTACATTATATTGTACTAATTAAGGGATGAGGAATGTGGAATTAGGTAATGCGTTTAGAAAGAGAGAGCAAGAGGAATCAAGAAAAAGAAAAGATTTTTTTTTTTAAATGAAGAGAGGTTAAGAGTACAGGGTTATTTAGAAATATTTTAAGCGTTTCTTGAAGGTAGCTAGAGAAGGTGCATATTTCATACTAAGAAGTAATTATCTCCAAAGTCTAGCACCTTTTTTAGCAACAGTTTTATGTTTGACTTCCATGAATTATATTTTGCGTTCAATTTACATCAATGGATCGACAAGAATTTTTTTTCTATTGGTTTTGGAAGAAATTTTTTTTAAAAAATGAGTGAAATAATCTAAGTACGTCCCTGTAAAAAGAGAACTCCTGGTCTGGGAGGAGATGGTCCGGAATGGTATGATTCCAACAATGTCCTAATGGCAGTTATTAACCAGCCCATCATAATTATTATTTTCTAAGCGCCTTCACTCAGCGGCTGCCGTTCCTTTTCGAATTGAGGAATAAGCGGTATCGTTCTATTCCGATTTCAAACGAAATTGCCGTTTTTTTCTCTAAACGGCTTTAAAACGTCATTAGACATTCTTGCACGATTTGGATTTATCACCCTAATATAACTCACCGAGTTGTTAACTATCGCATGGAGACAGCGTGCTATTAACTTAATTAGTAGATACCCAGCAAGAGTAATAAGTAATAGCCATTACATACTTTGAAGCGCGAAATAACTGTCACTCAAAGATTTAAAAATAAATTATTGTTTCATATCTAGATTACTTTCTCACGTAGGGTACAAAAGTTGGGTGAGCGTTTTTAATTCGCACCGGCTTAATTCATACCACGAAAATATATTTATTTCCACGAATGTTTCACAAAGTACTTATATCGAAATAATATCGTTGACAGATATTTAAAATGAAGCAAAATTTTGAAAATAATTAAAGAAATTTAAATTTCAGCTGACTAAATTTTATAATTATAATATGTTTATATGTTACATAATTAATTTATTAATTAGATTATTTAAATTTTTTTTTTTTTAAACCAACATAACTTCTAAACACAGTTCTATATTTTGTTACTTTACATTGTATTTTTTAAAATTTATATTGTTGTTACACTCATCTTTTTATTTTTATACCAACTATACTTCTTAACACTGTTCCTATCTTTGATTTCTTTATATTGTATTTTAAAAAAAAAATATGTTGTTTATACTCATGTTCTTTTTTTTATACCAACTTTACTTCTAAACACTGTTCTATCTTTTGTTGCTTTAAATTGTATTTTTTAAATTTAATGCTGTTTATATACTCATATTATATACAACTTTCATGTATGTAAAAGCCTTATGGGCGTGAAAAATTAATAAAATAATATAAAAAATTAAAAGAAAATATGACAAGTAAAATAGTTATAATTTATACGTTCCGATTTTAGTCAACATTTTATTTGGGGCTTTTTATCAGTTATCAGGTTTACGACAAAACTTGGAAATAAAAAAAATAAAAACAACCATGAAACGTCGATAAAAAATCTTAATTATTTTCTTCTATTGGTACATATTAGTTAATACGTTTTGCCGGACGGACACAATAAAATCATTTTTCATACTTTCTTTTACAAAATAAACCAAAAATATTTTGAGTATATCCAAATGTTTGAAGACACGGCTGGATTTCACTCTTTTGGAAGTTATTAAGATTGAATTTATTGCAACAAAAAGGAAAAACATTTTTGTCGAAAGGAATATAAAAGTTTAGGCACTTTATAATAATCTGCCATTGGCTAGTGGTTTCAGTGCCCACTTTACACAATGTGTAACATTCACCATTCTGCCTTTGTTTAAGCATGCACATTTAATTAAATCTTCCATCTGTTGACTTTTGTGGAGTAAAAGAGCTGAAACCTTCATTGATGTGGGTGAGATTCATGTGGCTAAATTATTTTACCTACTAGGCAACGTCTAAAAACACCTTTCATTTTTTATACTTCTTTTAGACCAATTAGTTTAACCAACAATGATTTGAGTATGTCTAAATGTTTGTAGACAAAATGCAGTCAAGGCAAGACCGATCAATATGAGCAGCTCTTATATTCAAGGCAAGACCAATCAATATGAGCTGCTTTATGTTTCGTAAAAATACATTATTTCATCGGAATGTTTTTTATTGCTAAACGAAATTAATTTATTCCTAATACCACGTAAGTAAAGCCACCAGTAAAAGCTAATATATGATATATTTATTTTAGACAAAAAAGCGATAAAGTTAAAATATTAAGTACCCACGAACTACGCACATACATTTACTAAAGTAAGTGTTGTGACCTGTCACCCAAAAGGGCTTAGAAATTGAATTTCATATAATATGATACTACTCAAGTTATCTCCCTTATCAAAAGCAACACTTTAGACGGTCAATCATGAAAAAAATCACATCCCCGTTTTTTCAAAATGATCATTAATCATAGCAAAAAAGTATGTTTGGATAAATAATGGATTGTAAAGCATACGATTATCTTCATAAAATAATTTGAAAAATTATTTACAATAAACAAATAAGATATTTACTCTCCTGAATATACAAAGATGGGCAACTGGGCTATCAATGATAGTTATATAATTAATGGATACAATAAAAGTTTAAAAAAAATATTTTTTTAAACTTTTATTACATACAAAAATAATACTTGAATGTGATGTCGTTTTTTAAGACCATTTTTCTGCACCTGATAATGCATATAACAACTTCATTAATTTATTCATAACCATGCAGGTATGATGATCAATCTTACACATCAGATCTCAATATAGAAATCATAGTATATTGCAGTTAAAAACGAAATTACAAATAAATATTTTGTATTCATCTTGTCAAACTCCTAGACATCAATACCCCCTTAAAAAACTCCTCTCATATATTTTGAAATATTTTGATAAAGCATTTATAAAGTTATATAGAACATACTTTGATAAATTGATGGAAAACTTCAGAATTTTTTTTTTCTTTTTTGTTTAATGTCATTCAAAATATCAAATGGTCAAATCTTAATCTTTGAAAATTGCAATTACTGCAATTAATTTTAGTAATTTATATCATCTCTCATAATTTGACCACTGGCAACCAGTGGTGCCTAGGGCACTACATTAGGAAACAAAATGCTCTGTTTCTCAATCATATGTTACGGGAAGATAATGTGATCAGTTTTAAGCTCCTGGTGCTAGTCCAAGGACAGTGAAATATTACAGTATAAAACTAACTTTAAACCAAATATTTTATTGTAATGTGTAATCTGTGTAAGTTATACATTTAACTACTCTTTATGCATAATTTACTCTTGACACTATTCAATTTTAATTTTCTTAGTAAACGTTTTTAGTATAACTCAAACATTATTTTAAATGTTTAAATAGATACTGAAGAATAACCTATAAATGTAATCGTCTGTCAAAAACATTATATAAATCATGTATATTATATTATTATTTAGCGAATCTTTATTTTTGAAAACTCACTAAAGTATTCACACTGATACTAAATATTAAAATGTCAATCCGTAATATTATGTATTTTACAACAAATTAACTTATAAACCACCGAACAGGACTTAAGTATTATCCTAATCTAAGTTTTATGTTATATACTCGTACACATATTCGTTATCTCCTTTTCACATTATAACGGGTGCGTATAATACTATTTCACTTGCACTGTCTTAAATGAAGCAGTTTTATTTTAAAGAATAATGGCCCTTATAAAGGAGTGTTGAAAAACTAAATTGCATTTAGGAAAGCTGCAAGATTTTACTGTAATCGTAAGTTAAATTTTTCTAAGGAAAATCTGAAATTTGGAGTTTGGAGACGAAATGAAATTTATGTTTTATCTTTGGCTACGCAAGCTTCTGTAATCCGGTAGTAATAATTTTGGCCGATAGAGGTGTAGCTTGCTCGCTGTATGGAATATGATGTAAATTAATTAACCCAAGAAATGCAATGCATTATTATTATTACTATATTTGTGATATATTTTTTCCTAATAATAATGTAATATAAAACACTACTTTTGATGTCAAAAAAATATGGTAATCTGCAAATAATCGGTTATTGGGTGAGCTCACCCCTGCTATGAGGCGGATCCCCATTCAATTTCCGATTATTAAGGATTTTTACCTGAAAGTAGCTATCGAGTAAATATTCTTCCAGGATTCTGGTTATTTTTCACACTCAGAACTGTATTTATACGCCCGGCATATATAATTTGCTTTATTTAATAACTATCTACATATTACTAAAAATATTATCTTTATTACATACTTGGCAACATTATAATACGTTTTGTTCTCAGGATAATACACCTCGAGTATCTTTAGTCATATGTCAATGGTAATTAAAGCAATTCGCCTAAGTTGACAGCCTTTCCAATTAACTGATATAAACATAAGATTAATTCATTAGTTGAATCTTCTATTTAATTAAGTTTATCAAAGAATCCCGTTAAGAGGTGATGGATTGTGACAAGCCTGAACAGCACAATTTTACACCGGAAAACGATATTGACTTTTTATTACTTTATAAAATGAAGAGGGGAATGTTTAGACACGCAATATGACTGAAAAGGCAAATTAATTAACAGTATGTTTTAATACCAACTCCACATGTTTGGTACGATTTATTGGAGAAAAATTTCTTATATTTTTGTGAACATACAATAATATTTATTTATCACTTTATATACATATACAATATATATACATATAAAGGCGGACAAATGGCCTAAAGGCAATTTCTTCTTACCTACCCAAACCGTTCAGTTTGAGAAAATTACAAATAAATAGACATATTGAATCTTACAATTTTATACAAAAATCAAACGCGAAGATTAACCAAATAAAAATATACAAAAAATTAACACTATACTATGAAGAGAGCAGGGGGGATGGGAAGGAAAGAAGAAGGATAAAGGAACAATTTTAATATTTAGATAGTGACATTTCACTCTTGACTTAAATGTAAATAAAGAAGGGGCGTCTCTAACACTGGTGGGTAAATTACTCCACAATCAAGCAGCTACTACTGTGAAAGATGAGGCAAGAAAATTAGAGTCATGACAGGGTATTAAAAGGGTTCTCTCGTTACTAGAACAAAGAGATCGTCCGTGTTATGAAAGAGGTTGGAAGAGCTCTCTCAGATAAACAGGCGAAGTGGGATTATTTAAAATATTGTGAAAAAGTGATGGAATGTGAATGTTTCTTTTATGCCTGATACTGAGCCAGTGCAGTTGCGTGCGATACTCGGTTATGTAATCAAATTTGCGAAGCTCAAAAAAATAACCTATACAAATATTATGAAATCGTTCTAACTTATCAAGTATTTCAGAGTTAGCATCTTGATAGTATGCATCCGCATAGTCAAGGAGTGGAAGAAGTAAGTTCTGGACTAATGTTTGCTTTACATTCATTGGCAAGAAATTTTGTAATCTTTTATGTGAGCGCAAACTGCTATAAAGTTTACGACTAACTTCAATAATATTAACAATGGTACGTACAGCTTACCCACCACATAACGCAACACCGCATCTGAGTGAGGAAGTCTCCTTGGCGGTACCCTTGGCGGTGGCAACACGGAAAAACTGCTCGTTTCCGAACGAAAAAAGCTGCCTGAAGGAGCTCTCTGTTTCCTGGTAGTCTTATCATATCTGTGCTGAATGAAAGTAATCCAGAAGGACATATTATGTACTTTATTAGATCGAGAAAAAGAGGGAAGTGAATTCTTCACAGACTCGGATTAAATTGATTGGACATAATCAATCCTTGAAATATATATATTTTTTTTAAAGCCTTAAAATTCTTTTTGGAAACCACCAGATCTGTTTATTCGACAGCATCTATAATAGGGCCACGGATAGTAGCGAGAAGCTATATTCGGTAATCTGATAGGACAAGACGATAGACAAAAATAGTACTTACATTAAAAAATTACAATAGTTTTAATATTTTCATCAGTATGGAATAATAATTATAATAAACTATGGTATTCCCAGGCAGATAAAAAATACAGTACTGAGATTCGAACTTCCCTCTACCACAAGTTGATTCCCGTTTTCTAATAATGAGTTATTTAAAACTCATTGAAAATAGGCCCAAAAACGGAAATACTCGGGTAAATCATAAGAACGAAAATATTTATTTTATTTTATTTTATTTGGAAAACCAACAGTTCTACATACATATTTCTAGTAAACAAACAAATAAAGTGTATAAACTCGGAACCAATAACAGTTTTTCACAAAGTTAGTAAAGAAAATATATTACATAATATATAAATACATATAAATTTGTACATATAAAAATTTTATTTTCATTTACTCGTATATATAATTGAATTTTCAATTTTATTTATTTATTTTACAATAAAAATATAAAAAAATATATTATCCTCTCCAAGATAAGTTGTACTTGACTACTGGATAATATCTGTAATTACAAAATAATCAACACAGTATTTGGACAAAGGCGCAAGGATTATTTTTCTTAATATGCTTTCACATAAAATTAAGTTAACTAATAACAAACGATATTTTAAAATCAAAATCTGTCTGAAGAAAATGAGGTATTAAATGTAGAAAATAAAATAAAAATTACAAAACTAAAAAAATCCCACAAACGATTGTGAACAAATGGTGCGATCGAACCAAAATTATTTACTAATTTATAATATTTTAGCTCTTAATCTTAAGTTTTGAACACTGATATCTACTGGATTTAGTTAAAAAATAATAATTGAAATCCACATTAATATTACAGATGATATTTATAAAGATTATTTATAATTTGGGGCGGGTAAGAAAGGTAAAGACAAAACCCCTTTAATGATTCGAAACCAAAAGTGTGAATTTTCGCGTACGAATAAAAAACAAAGGCAAGAAAAATACACCATCAGATGTTTAATTTTTTGGTGAATAATAATTACAAACCAAATGTGCGAGTTTTGAAGTCAAAGTAAATAAAAAGAAATAAAAAATACACATTGGATCATCACATTTTGACGAATGAATGAAAATGATTTTAAATGATATTCGTCATCTTATAACGATGATAAATGTTACCCCTTTGTGCTCTTTTCACCTTACCTAACCTTTATCAAGGCTAAAGAATCTAAACCAATATTTCACCAGCTATGGTGTTGACACACCACTGTGCCATCTGTCCGATCTCCGCAGCACAGAGGGTCCATATTACAAGGGCCTTTGTGTCAATTCCCCGAGGAATACCAAGATTGATCATTCCTACTGTACGCGCGAGTAATGTGGGATTTGCCCCGATCCGGCTCGAAGGACCAAATCATGACCTGAATTTCTTATGATCTTTGAATAACTTTTCGATATTGAAAAAAAATCATTTTATCGTCGGTATACAGATCATCGTGGTGTAATGTAAAAAAAACATTCCTTTTTTCTACCATGCAAGAAGTGTCGGGTTCGGTTCCCAACGTGCTTGCTATTAAATATGCATGTAAAAGTGTTTTCACACTAGAATATTTCATAGTCTCTGGAATGGTACCTGAAGCGTAAGACTGATCATCTTACCTTCATGTGACAAAAAATGATTAAGATACGCTGTGATTAGTGTACCAATGCCGTGCCTTATGTACCATTAGGCGAGAAAAAGTAGATGTCAGTAGATAGGAAGAGAAACCAATAAAGAAAATATTTTATTTTTTATTTTTTGCTTACAACTGGCGCGAATCGAACTCGCGACGCCAATTTCACAGTTGACCGTCTAACCAATTGCTCCACAGCGCCTCTCAAATGACACATACAGCATTACTACTACCCATTCTAGATTACGCCGATGTTTTCATGACTGATTTAAGCTGTGAGCAACTCGATAAACTTGAACGACTTTAGAATACATGCATAAGGTACATTTTTGGTCTTGGGAAATGTGATCACATTTCTGATTATCGTGGGCAACTGAAATGGCTCAAAATTAGACAGCGGAGAGACTATCACTCCCTCTCACTTCTTTTCAATGTACTTCATAGTCCTAACGCTCCTATTTACCTGCGTGAAAAATTTCAACGCTGATCAGTTTATGGTTTACATCTTCGTTCTATTTCTCAAGGCACTCTCTTAATACCCATCCACAATTTCTCTTTCTTCTCTAACTCATATAGTGTCCATGCGGCTCGACTGTGGAATCATCTCCCATCCACCATCAAAGATGTTACTACATTATCTCTGTTTAAATCACGTCTGAAGAAACATCTCCTTTCTCTTCATTAATCTCTCCTCCTTTCCTTTTTCCTCTTTCCTCTTTTTTCCTTATTCTTATTAAGTAATAGTTTTGATTTAAGGTAATTTATAAACAAAAACGTTTATTTCTATTTTTATATATCTTTAGCTTTTTAATCTTTATTTTCTATTGAATATGTTTCGTAACTTGAATTATAAAAATATAACTATTATTTTATTTGTTGGTTGGAAGAGATTGCCATTTGGCAATAAGCCCGCCAATGTACAAATAACATTATGTACAAAAAGTTAAATAAATGAAAAAATAATAAACATACTCATGAAACCGTCTTAGTTCCTTTAAATTGTATCAATAGATGAGATTTTGAAGAAAAATGTCTAGTAAACGGGATTAATGTTTTTTACCAGAAAATAATAAAAAACTATTTTGTAGGTTTTTATCTTAAAGCCACTGGCTAATACAGTCGCCCATACGAACAAAAACTATTTTATGATTATCAACCACGAAGTTAGATAGAGTTTACGGCAATTTAACAGGCCGTAGGTACTCAGGTCGAGAATTGCAAGTGCAAACCGGAAATATCCGTTACACGTTTGTTGTTCTGAGGTTTTTATAGTGTGCTAACTTTGAAACTAAACCTCGGATGATTCAAAGGAATTTATCCGTTGATAAATCTCGAAGCATGGCATATAGGTGCATTTTTAACTTGCTTTCGAAAATTTTGTAATTTAGAAGGTACCTATTATCAGTATACCGATGACATATTATGTATTAACATTTATTTTTTAACACCGTGTAAAATTGTGGTTGACAGTGATAAATTAATACCTAGATTTGATTTTTTAAATTCTGAAAAAAGTTTATTCGGAACCTGTAATATCTGTCTGTACCTTGTATCTTTTGCCTGTGTCCAGGTGGATGAAGAATACAGTTCTGCATGTGAATTATAACCAGAATCCTGGACGAGTGTTTTTTACTCATTAGTTATTCGTTGGTTTTTAAACTAAAATATATGGTAAATTTTACATTTAAATCACTAACATTGTGGTTAATTATTCATTAAAAAAATAAAATATTTCGATATCTACCGTAAACCAACATATACAGACACAATTATTCAAAATGCCTTAAACCATCCAATTGCTCATAAAAATTCGGCATTCTATTCAATGATACAAAGGTTACATAATTTTTCACTAGATGATACTAATTTTAAAAAGAACTTAATACAATAAAACGGAATACTCACAATAATGGATAAAATGAGAACTTAATTGATAAAATATTAAATCAAAAGCTAAAACGCAAACTTATAATCAACAAATTACAACAGGGATGGATAATACCTTAAATAAGAGAATACGGAAGTCTAGGCATTTACAGGGCTTATGACCTGTCATTGGCTGGTTTAAGTGGCCACTTTACACACTGTGTAACATTTACCATTTTGCCTATGTGTATTCAATTATTCCATCTGTTGATTTTAGTGGAGTTAAAGAGCTGAAACCTTTATTGTTGTGAAGAGATTCATCTGACTAAATTATTTCACATACTAGGCAACCCGTGAAAACAATTTTCCAATTTTTAAACTTCTTCTTGGACCAGTTGGTTTCATTACAATATTTGAGTTTGTCCAAATGTTCGTAGACAAAAGACTGGATATTACCATTCCGTAACTTTTGGAAATAGTATTTTATTTTTATGCTCGTATTCATCTATTTTTTTCTCATGGACAGTAAAAGTAAAACAGAATTCAGGTAAGACGGTTTACCCACATTTTTCAGTATTATTGCATTAAAAAAAATCCACTTAACAAGAAAGCGTTCCTCTGTCATTGGCGGCGTCCGTCTACTCCCAACTGAAGGAATGTCACCATCAAATAAAAAAAGGTCTTTAAATGCTCTTTTTGATGCTTGGCAATCCCGATGGGAATCTTCCCTTCAGGGAGGGTTAGAGTGGAGAATAAATTATTTTTGTAATATAAAATCTGGTTCAAGTCGATGTTAGGGAATGTTCATAATAAGCATTTATAATGCATGTCTATCCCCATCTGATTGGAGCTTAATTAAGCATCGTGAATTGATGATTGCAGTATATCATGGTGGTAACTTATCAACTCTTTTTTTTCCTTCAATCCGTCAGCACTTCTTGGGTAATTCCCGATTACTGGACAACACAGTTTTTATCAGGTCATGGTAAATTTAATGACAAATTATTGGTTTTTATTATAGTTGATTCCCCTTCGTACTGCTGCAGATATCCTAATCAGCCTTTAGAACACATCCTGTGGTCTTGTCCCTTTCTCTCCTTCTATGACTATCGAATGGAGCTTCTCGCTACTATCCGTGGCCCTGTTATAGGTCCTGTCAGATAAACAGATCTGATGGCTTCCAAAAATAATTTCAAGGCTTTTAAAAAGTTTTGTGATCATTTCGGCGAATTGTTCATGTCCAATCAGTTTAATCCCTGTCAGTGAAGAATTCACTTCCTTCTTTTCTCAATCCAAGGAAGTGCATTTTATGTACTTTTGGATTACCTTCTTTCTGCACAAATATGCTAAGGCTACCAGATTACATAGATCTCCTTCGGGCAGCTTTTCTTGATCAGCAACGAGCAACTTTTCCGTGTATGTGGGCACCGCCGAGGAGACTTATGTCATCAGATGCGGTGCGTGGTATGTGGTGGGCAAGCTATTACTGCATTATCAGAATTCAGCTCAATAAAATTAAATATCCCAACTAAAAACCTCAGACAAAACTAACTCTTTCATACCGATAACCATAGGACTAACTATGGTTTTCATTCCCCTATGCCCGAATTCTTAGGTCTGCCAACAAATATACCAGTCTTGATTTCTTTGATAACAAGTTTTTTTCTTTCAAACGATCTTTAAATCAAAATCACTCCCACAAAGTCTACTATAAACCATTGAGTCTTTCTAGTTTTTTTATAATAATTTTCTATGTATTAATGTGTCCATAAAAATGCCCTTTGGGCGTATATGTAAATAAATAAATCAATAAATAAATTTATAATAAACTTTAAATAAAAAAAAAATAAAAAAAGTTCAGGATTCTGAGGCCTTTTCAATAATACTTGTTTTTCATACTTGCAAGATAAGGATTAAATTTATCATTTTAAAAAATAATGATAAAAATTTAACGATACCCACATTAAAAAAAGCCTATTTGATTAAGAACAATCAACATTAAAAAACACCTTGGTCTTTCAGCAGCAAACCACACTTAGTGGGATTGCGAGAGAACGTTGAATTTTATCGCATTCTTTGAAAGAATCGAATTTCAATCGGACTAACGCATCGGCTACTTAATTTTATTTCTGCACAAATAAAGGGGTAGCTTTGTAGTACTTCTACCCCTCCTGTACAATAGAAATCATCCAATCTACTGGAAACTTTTAAAGGAATCAAATATTATCCAAGGGATGTGAAGGCATTTCTTCGCCGTCAATTGTGTTAGGAAAAATACAAATTGGTGTGCCGATGATAAAGATTTGCTGAAATTGGTACCGATGCACTTAAATACATTTTAAAATACTAATTTGTTTAATGATATTTTTTCTTATTGCGTGTTGTGTTGTTTGTGTAAGAGAGTAAGAGAAAAGCTAAAATGTTGATCAATTAAGAGAAAGAAAAATTAATTGAATACGATGTTCAAGCATAGGCAGAATGTTGAGTATTTTACGGTGTATAAAACTCAAATCATATTAGTGACGTATTTATTTATTTATAAACGGTTCAAAGAACCTTTTGAGAAGTAGAATTACAAAAATTTATAAACAAATGAACAATGAAATATGATAATAATAATAAATAATAATTAATTTCGTCAATTTTGAGAGCGCCGTTTTCGTGAGAAATCACTTCAAGGGCGCTGTACTTAATACGAGTATGCACTTAATTAAAAAAACAAAATAAAGTCTATCTACAGGCTAAGTCTTATTTATTTATTCATTATGGAAATTATAGTCTTTTCAACAACATCAAGGTACAAGAACACAATTAAAAAATTGAGAGCAATATTCAAAAGTAGATATATTTTTAATAACATATAGGTATTACATTTACATGTACATTTTTAGTAATATTATAAGTTTTGTATAATTAGTTATTTTATGTTTTGTTTAATTTTTAAGTGACAGCATTTACAATAACAATATTATGTGAAAGCCTCTAATTTGACTTTATGATATGTATTTATAATATAATTGTATCTTATAAATTTATAAATGTCTGTTGGCTTTCCAATGAAATAAAATAAAATAAGTAACAAAAAATGATCAAAATACACTGCGGTTCGTGAACCAATGCAGTTCCCTATGCACCATTAAGTGCGAAAAGGGGAATGATGATAATGATAATATGCACTTTGGTAGGTAGGTATATTGGTAAAAGTACAGACTGGTCAAAAAATTTTATCCTTATTTGTGCTTTATTAAAAATATATTTATATGCATATATATTTTCGAATTATGTCTCTTTTTAATGGACGGATAGAGCTTTTTCATTTAAACTTATTATAAAATACCCACATGCAATTTTTTTAAAATATCAATCACATTTTTCACTTATTTATTTATAAATTTGTATTAACTACTTCAACTTTTGAGTAATTCGTCGACCGGTTTCCAGGTTATTTTCTCATCACCAGGACTTGCCTTCAAATTCTGATGATGAGAAAGTAACCTCAAAACTGGTCGGTGTATATCACAACAGTTAAAGTGGTTTAAACAAATTTATAAATTAACTATCGGACCCAACAGACGTTTTCCTGCCCGAACGTTGGCTTGCCTGCTATTACATTGGAAAAATACTTTTCATTGATAAGTAGGCACCCAGGCACTTATTTATGGTTGAATTCCAAAACATAAAATAATTAATTTTGAAAAATATAATTATTTTTGCAAATATCAAGCTCGGCTCTTCTCGCCAACAGGGTGCACTTTATTCATGAATGCGATTTTCAAAAATGTATCGAATGTCAGTTAATATTATTTCAGTTTTACGAAAAATCCAGTAAAAAAAATAAAAAAGGAAGAAATTATGAGAAATTAAAGGAAAGAATCTAATTATTTATTAGACACATAAAAACAACATCAAACCATTTTTTTGTATTTGCATTCTTATCGAATGCAACCCTGGTAGGTCGATGAAAAAAAGATTTATGCTTCTAACTTTTTTTTACAAATTCGATTGAAAAATTAAATATCTACAAACACGCGCAGTGCAAAGATCTATGTTTAACTGGAAGCCGCACGTAAATCAGTTTAGCCGTTTAGGAGGAGTTCAGTGACATCACACGTACAGAAGAATTTTATACATAAAGATAATTTGAAAATAATTTTGTTTTACACATTATGTAGGTACATATTATATGATAAGGAAATTGGGATCAGGTAATGAGTTTCGAAGGAGATAAAAAGAAGAGCCAGGAAAGAAAATAAAGTTTAAAAAAACTCCGTCTCCTTTACAATATCCACATATAATAATTTATAAACAAAAAAAAATACATAAAAAATATGTGAAACCAATTTCTGAGAGTGTAGAAAATTGAACAAAGACAATGACAACCGTTTCAAAGTAACCCCAAAATGCAAATAGTATCCCTTTGTCGTTTCCTCAGACAAATAAATACTTTGCATTGCAAATTCACCCCACGGCTGTATGCAGATTTTGTTACGCCACTTTACTTTCACAACCCTTCAAGTAAGTAAGGGTTACTTTATGGAAGTCAATAAAAGAGTAGAAAGAATTCAAATGTTCCGTTTTGTGGTTATTTGGTACTTCCCACTTGTACTTCAGTATTCACAGTCGTTTTGTTTTACAACCCGAGTCTTTCGTAGTTTTAATGATCACAAACTTCAAATACTCATGCTCAATGTATTTAAACAAATATTTCGGCAGAGATGGAGAACCTTTATGAGATAATACCCAACAAATCTAACCATCATTAGCATCATCATTTCCTATCTGCACCTAATGGTACATAGGGCACTGAATCGTTACACCAATTGCACCGTGTCTTGATATTTTTTTGTTACGTGAAGGTAAGATGATCAGTCGCACGCTTCAGGTCCACGGACAATGAAATATTTCAGTGTAAAAACACCCTTTAAAATGAATATTTCATATCAACCATGTTGGGAATCAAACCCGAGACCTCTTGCGTGCAAATACGCTGCCATTCCACCACGAGGCCGACAAACGAATCTATACTATTAGACAAAATATTTTATTCGATTCTAAATGAATAACAATAAAACGATTAATTCTTTAATCGAATAACTCTGTCGATGGAGAAGATATACATATTTATTTAGGTATTTATTGACTGCAATATGAAAATACGTTTTTATTAGGTTTAATGCTTGGCCATAGTGGCGAGCGTTTTGCGGCACGGTGGGAGTGCGGTACACGGCACCTTGCTGCGATTACGCGATTATTATGGACATTACACTTGTTACCATTTGTTTGAGTTCTCCGTTCCGCGCCGCGCTGCAAAACGCTCGCTACTATGGCCAAGCACTGAGTGCATTTTAGTTTTTTGTGAGCAGAAGCTCGATGAAAAATTTCATGTGATACCAAATTTGTTAATTACGTATTCAAAATTCAATACTAACCATATAAATCAATAAAAAAATAGTCTTGTATCTTAAATACGAGAAAAAATACGTTTTTAAGCGTAGGTATAATTAATATCGATGTATAACAAATAGATAAAAAAATGCTTTGAATTAAATAATAATTATTATTAATACCTTCATTTTTATCACTAAACTATATTTCATAAAGCGTCTATTAGTAGATATATTTAATAAGTAGCTATTTAACGTTGGCATCGTGGTAATATGGTCAGCGCGTTTGCCTACCATGCAAGAGGTCTCGGGTTTGATTCCCGACATGGTTGATATGAAATATATTTTTAAAAGGAGGTGTTTTTACATTAAAAATATTTCATAGTTCCTGGACTGGTACCTAAGGCGTGAGACTGATCATCTCACCTCCATGTAACAAAAATGATCAAGATACGCTGCGATTGGTGTACCAATGTAGTGCTCTATGCACTATTAGGTGCGGAAAGGGAATAATGATAATGATGATGATGTATTCAAAGAAAATCTAGTTACCCACATATTTTGTTGTGTTTATTACAAAGTCATGTTAATCAAAACGATTATGATATCAAAACAAAAGAATGTCTTCTAGATTCGTAATTGAGTAGGCGTTCCGGAGAACACTAGTCAACCAATCAGCGGTGTCGCAGTCAGCTGTGACATTATTGTACGACCAATGAGAAGGAAGCTACTTAAAGCCGGGACTGAATTAAAATATACAAAAATGCGTCATATCCGCCGTGTGGTGTAGTTGTAAGTTTAGTTTAAAAATACGAGGTCCTGGGTTCAATTTTATTAAAATGTCTCTCAACAGGAACTCGATGAACAGGAGTCTTCATGTATTAATGTCTCACCTCCGATAAAGAATTCATAAAAAAAACTTATTTTGAGTTAAATATAATATCTTTTAATTATGAATTATTAAATTATGTGAACATAGAATAAATTATGAAAAAAAATATCTCTTTACTTATTAATTTATTTAATGCACACAATACACAATTTTATCATTTTTTAATTATTTTTTAATATTTTCTTTTACTCAGGAAACATACAGTACAGTTACATAGTTTTATATTTTACACAGTTAGACTTAACTCTGTTGGACCAGTGAAGTTTTCATATTATATTATAATCATATCTAAGGTTATCAATGAACTTTTTTTTTAATACAAAAAAAGAGAAGGAAAAAAAACATACATGGAAGTTGTTTAAAAATAAAAATCAAAGTAAAAAAAGTTATTTAAAAGTTGGTAGTTAGTATTTACCAATGGAAATAATATTTAAAAAATAGAAGTTTTTTTGTAAAAGTAATTAAAAGGTAAGAATTAAAATAAAGAATGTTAAACAAAAAAACATTTTCAAAAAGGAAAAACATATATATACAAACACATTTTAAGGGATTCAAAGAAACAATGAGAAGAATCTCTAAATAAAATAAAAGACAATAAATTTAAGTCAATTTAAAAATTCATAGAACAATTATATTTTTTTAAGGTCCCCACTTCTGTGTTAAGTCGGAACTCTTCAATATATAAATCAAAACATTTAAACAAAATAACAATAAAAAAAATATACAAAATAATAATAAAAAAATAAACATAGTAAAAATCAATACATTCCAAGAAATGAAATGCTGATAAGTTATTTAATAATACATACATGGCAGTATGTAATTATTAATTAATAGTAATTTTATAATTCAATTCGGCAATAAATTGATAGTAAAAGTAAAAACAAAATAATACGGAAGAGTATTAGGTTATTTAATAAACAGAATAACAAATAATTTTATACTTCGATTAGCAATAGTTTAAATATATAGGTATTCACAAATTATTAAGCATCGCTATTAAGTTTATTCAAAGAAGATATACATATATAGGTACCAGTGGTGAGCGGTGAGTTTTTAAATTGGTAAGCTATGAAAATTCTGATAAAATCTCCATAGCGGTAGTATGGCATATAAAAAACAAGTCTATTTTATATTTAATAAATAATTCCTAACAAATGGCTCCAGCGTCTAATATTTTCAGTAAAAATATTTTCTAATGTAGCACAAACATTTGATTTAAAAAATACAATTTAAAAAAACATGATTGCAAAAAAAAAAAAAACCCCTGTGGACTCGAACCCCCGCCTTCATCGTTAGATAGCAACAACCCAACTGCGCAGCTATTTCGCGTTTTGGGCTAAGTGTCGAAAAAGTAATTAATAAACTGGATAATTCATTAGCGCACCAGTGCATCTTTGGTTAAGTCAGACTATTATACCTTGTCTTAAAATAAAACACTATTTCTTAATAAATGATAATACTTAAATAATTTTAAAGTATTCCTTACCGAGTATGATAGTTCACCAAACAAAACATAAATTACGTTTTAAGAATCATTGTTTCATCGACTTTTATATCACATTATTATTCACAAAACGACATAAGTTATACATATTATAATTCTTCATATATATTTATTCTTAACACTATACACTAGTAACGTTTTTATCATTACTCTAACTAAATTTTAAAAGTTTAAATGGATACTGAAGAATAACCTACAATATTCAACTGTCATCGTTTGCACAAAAACGAATTACAATCAAAAAACAATAAGCGAATCTTTTTTTTTTTAAAACCCACTAAAGGATTTATACTATATTATGGATTAAAATATCAATTCGTTTCGATTAAAATATTAGTATATTAATTTATTTTAAAGCAAATTTACTTTCACCGAAGCATAAGTATGATCAATTACTTACTTATTATTGTAACTTTCCTGTTAAGACACACAAAATATATTCGTTATCTCTTTCTCACACATAACGAGTGCGTATATTGTCACCTCCCTTAGACTGCCGTAAGTCAAATTGATGTATTTCAAAGAATACTAGCCCTTATGAAAAAGTATTGATAGACTAAATTGCATTAATGAAAGCTGCAAGATTTTACTGTAATCGCAAGTGTAATTTTTCGAACGAGATTCTAAAGTTTTAGGTTAAAGACGTATTTGAATTAACGATTTTGAAGTGAGCAGAGTAATCTCGTGTAATCCAGCAGTAATAATTTTGGCCAATAGAGGTTCAACTAGTTGCTGTATGGAATAAAGGAATAATATATAAATTTACTTACCCAAGAAAAGTAATATATTTTTTTGGTGATGTGTTTTTTCCTAATAATACTACAGTATTATAAAACATTACTTACGATGTGAAAAAAATATGGTAAGCTGCATGTAATCGATTATAAGGAGCATTCGCCCCTGATAGGTACGTATATGAATAATAATGGAGACAGCATCGATATTATATATTTATTCCCGAAGCAATCTTATACAGTGGTCTCTACCCCTCGATAAAATCCATCTTAAATATTGATATTGTTTTGGAGAAATTAATATGTTCATTTAAGACGTTGAACATTCTTGGAGCTATACATGAAAAGTGTCTCCGAGCAAACATCGTACTATAAAATAGGCATAATTCTATCCTGACGATTTTACCATTTAATATCTTCGTGACATACTTTTACATTAATACTTATTTGAACGCGGCCATTCTCAAAGTATCCTACAGGTATTATACATTAAAAATCGAAGATTTCTTTAAAAGGTGTAAAAGCATTTTTTGAGATTAATCTAATTTATTAATTTATTAACGGACATTGTCCTTGTATACAATTTACAGGGTTTAAATATTACAATAAAAGAATAGTTTAAAAAATTAAAAAAAGAAGCATTGACAAACATAAGGGACATAAAGACAAGATCTGGACTATTTATTTAGTGCTCGTTTAAATCGTTGTAAACTTAAACCAAAAAAGTCCAGATTTGTCTTGAGTTAATAATACGACAAAGAATTTAGGCCATAGTTTGTTCTATGCTGATCGATGAACAGTACTTCATTGTTTCTCAACCTACGAGTCGGAATATTGAATTTTACTTGGCCTAGTAATGATGGAACATCGATTGTACTATTTAGTATGCCGAACATATATATGGAATCAATATTAGCTCTACGTTTATGTAGACTTGAAATATTTAACTTTGACTCTATATCAGCATAAGAATAATAATCTCTCTCTAGTCCAAGCATCCATGCTATTTTTCGAAGCAAGCGATGTTGTACGGATTCAACGTGATTTATGCGATCTAATCATAAATGACACATCGGAATTACTTATAATGGTAAAAATTAAAAACAAACTGTATAAACAAAGCATGCTTAAAAAACAGCATGTTATTTTAGGATTTAGGCTCCCCTGGAAATTCTGCTTCTTTTTGTTAAGACTATTTAATCGAATGTGCGATGTTATGTTTAGCAACTACGAATAAATTAGGCCCCGGGTTCGCTTCTCAACAAATAAAAACATTAACCGATTTTGTAATAAATGTTTTTTACTTTAGTATATGATATTTGAGAACCCCGTACGTATGAAAACATGCCAATCATGGCTTCCCGGAAATCGGAAATCTGTCACAACTCATAATTGATTGGCTTCTCTAAACTTCTCTAAGCTTTTAAAGTAGGTCATTTTATCAAAACGTACTTTTATTTATTTTTTCATTCATTTTTGAGAAACTTCGCGGCATTATCAAATGCTCTAATTTTTCCCGCGCGCGAGTCAGAAATCATTTTTATATCCAATTTCCCGTAGAACTTAATTTCCTCATTAGCTAACACTATAATAAAGCCTTGACGGAAAATAAATATTTACAAATTTATACAATTCTTATATTGGAATATCTATCTGTTTTACTTATATCTAACTACATATATAAACAAGCATATACACATATATTAAATCTGCCTGCCCATTTTCAAATAATTTTGTCGCCAGGTGGGAGTGTCAGTTTCGGAGTGAGAGAAACAAAAATACTAATCCAAACGCATAAAAGAGGGACATCTATACCTTTGCCGCGGGCCAGTCCGAAACTGTCACCAGGTATAGAAGGAGCGAGAACATTCTTATGCGCGGAATCTCGCAAGAGTGAGAGAGTCAGCAGTATAGACAGATGACGTTTTTCAAATGTCACCAAGAAGGGGCGTGGCCTGTTGACACTTTGAAGACTGGAGCGAGATGAATTAGGTGTTTCGTTTTATTATTTGTTTTTATTATGAGTTTCTTTCAAGGAAACCACGTGTATGAGTTGTTTGATTCTTATTAGACTCATAATCTTTTCTTACTTTATTTAAATGATTATTTTTATTAGAGATAGAGATAGAGATAGTTTATGTGCCATCTAGACCGACAAGACAAAATCTTCTGTTTTACACTGAAAACGCGTCAACAAACTATTTTAAACAATCTGCAATACCTAAAATATGCGACCAATATAACAATATATTTACCGAGGCCGATATTTTTTGTGACAATGTATGTAAATTTTGGTAAAAAATTATAGAAATTTTGAGAGAAGCAGATATTTAACTTTATTATAATTATATACATATTTTTTCATTTCGTTTCTTTTACATATATTATATTGAACATAAATTAAATTATTGTAAAACATTTAAGTTGGTATGTGAAAATTCTTGATGGAAGTTCATTGTAATTTATTATATAAATAAAACACGAGTGATTCTTTAATCCACAAATTTAGAATATCCAGTGACCGGTTTCATCGCTTTCGCGACATCTTCGAGACTGGTATCTTTATTAAAGAGTTAAATGTATTTATACAGAACAGAGGTAAGGATAGATAGTTAAAAGTTATATGTATTTACTTACATATAACTTTGATTAGCAAACTGGCGACATTGTATACACCATGATTTGGTCTGACACACGTTTTGTGTATCCGAATTATGTTTCCAATAATTATGTGTTCATTATACTATACGACATTTCTTAGGCATCCAGATGTTTACTAACTGAGATGGATATGTTCTCATCATCACTATGGCAGCATCATCTGCATGGCATGTGATGTTAATGATTCTTTCTCCCTTAGTAGATTCACTACTTTATTTTTTTCTTAAAAGCGTTTTTTTATATACATTTATTCTGTTCGTGTAAGAAAAGATTTTTGGCGTTTGTATTGTGCTATATTTAGTTATAAAGGTGCTAAACTTGCTTTGATTCTTTGTTGTTCTCAATATGTGTTATTTTCTAAATGTTAATATTATTTATGTCCTGAATTAAGTTGTTGTAATTCCTGGGAATGTAATTAAATGTATTCAAAGTTCTTGTAAAATACTTTGTGTTTTATGATTTATAAATACAAAAATAATAAAAATTTTAAAATAAAAAAAAAATAAAAAATATCTAGTCTTTTTTTTAAAATCAAAAACTTTGTTCCAATAAAGGAAAAAAATGTATGAAGCCTATGTAAAAACTAAAATATGTTATATGCTACTGAATGGGGTAGAGGAAATCAAAATGACATAAACAGACTATAAAGACAGCAAAATAAAATATTAAAGTTAGTATATGACCTACCCTATCTTACAGAAACTAAAGAACTTTTAAACAAACTAAACAATTAAATGTAACTGAACTCTTTAAACTAGAATCCTTAAAATTTATTCATAAATTAGCCACTGATGTAATTGTAGACGAAGAATTAAAACTTGAAAAAAACTGTAGTAAACATGAACACAATACGAGAATATCAGAAAAATATCATATACAACCTTTTAAAACGAGAAAAGAACAATCGAGAGTAATAAACCATGGACTGAAATTATACAATAAACTACCAGACAAAACTCAACAAAAGACTCAGACAATCTTTACAAAAGATGTTAAAAATATTATTATTAACAGTAGAATGTGAATTTTTAAAGTAAAAATATCCTGTTAAATGCTACATGCATAAACCCGTAAAGGTTTATCAATAAAAAATAAAAATAAAAAAGAATTAAAAAATTCGTAAGTCAAATAGTTTGTTTTTCACCCTCTGTGGAAAACGTAGCCAGTCCAATTTCCGTGTATGAATATTAATCTAACGCACCAAAGTCTGCCGTGTGGTCCATTAGTCAGCACGTTTGCTTATCATGCAAGAGGTCTGAGGCTTGAATCTGACTTGGTTGACATTAATAAAGAAATATAATTTTCTTTTCTTCATAAATGTATATGTAGCATTTTATGAATGAGAAAATTCAGTGGTTTTTTATCAACTATTTTTTTTTGTTAAAAGACTTTAAACTAAATTTAAAAAAATACTTTTATTTTTGTACATGGCATTATCTTTTATAAGGTTTTGTATTTTTTTACTAATCCGCGCGTGGCGTTACTAGTTCCCTTCGGCGAGCTGTTTTTTAGCTTCCCGGAAACCGGAAATCTATCACAACACTATCATCGGCTGATTTAAAAGAACTTGTGACGTCATTTAAAGTAGTCCTATTTTTCGTACATTTTAGAGAAACTTCGCTGTTCTATAAAATAATTCAATTCTCTTATTTTTACCGCGCGTAAGAAAACATGTTTAAAATCAAATTTCCAAGTAGCACTAAACTTCCTCATTGGGTATGTAATGGGTTATATTTCACGATAAGTATTATGTACCTATTATATATGCCTTAAACATAAATAAATAAAACTAAATAATATCTAAAATTTAGATTCTAAATGAACCCTTAAAAATTAATTCCAAGATATTTATTCCAGGTAAAATAATGCGATAAGTATCGTTCTAGATTTTGAATTTAAAGTTGATCAAACGTTTATTTTCAAATTTGGAGCACCCGCCTGCCATATTGTCCTTCGGTCACGCACTCAGCCAATCATAGTACTGCTTACACGTCACGTGATCGGCTGTAGGCGAAAACGATCACGGTAGAGCACGTGACCGATTTCGCCTACTGGCATTAACAGACGAACAGAAGCACGCATGCGCGGTTGGCGCATGCCAGCGGCAACTGGTAGCGATTTTTTATATAGATTAGAAAATAGGTTTATCATCATCATCAAACCCCTTTCGGAACCCGGTGGTGCATACGGCACAGCACTGTAAAATAGTAAAATAATTTTACTGAAATATTTCATTGACCAGTGACAACGAAATGTTTTAGAGAAAATTACCATATAAACAAACATTTCAGGTTGATCCTTCCAGGAATTGAACCCAGGACCTCAAGCATAGTCGGCGAACACACCAAGCACTAGGTACACTACGAGGCTTCAGGATTTTTAACTGAGAGCAGCCATCGAGTCAAAAACACTCGTCCGGAATTTTGATTCTATTTCACACACATTTACTAGGTGACTAGTAACTATGGGTACGTTTTCGTGTCACAACTTTTTATAATATTTTACTCTATTGAGGTGATTTTCACAAAAACGGCGCTTTATAAATTATCTAAATGTACAAACATCATTATACTTACGTAGGACGGAAGCTTTTCAATAATTTACCTCAAAATCTACGTCAAGAAATAAATTACGAAAAATTTAAGGATAGATTAAAGAAAAGCTTCTTGACATAACTCTTGACATCTTGACATTAACATTAACTGTATTTTAAAAAAAGAGATGTGTGTTTAATATGTGCCCGTGTTTACAAATTTCGTGTTTTTATTTAATATATTTTTTTTTTTTATATATATATATATATTTTTTTTTTTAGTGTTATATTTTCTCAATTTTTTAAATTGTTTAATTTTTTATTTATTTTATTATTTTGTTTTGCATCTTATGTTTTATTTTTATGTTATTTTGTAAACTTGCCAAACACAAGAGCTAGACTCTTTTTTGGCAAGTTCAACCTTAAGTGTTTCATTTTTCTACTGAATGTATTGTTTATTTATGCTAAAATAAAGGTTTTTAAAAAAAAAAAAAATATATATATATGTATGTATTTATCATATGTCAATAGTTTGTACAGTATAACCATTTTATTTTGGAAAACCAACAGTTTTAACATAAACATATACAATACATAAAAACAAAGAAAGGATTGAAAATGTTCAACGAAAATTTTTAAAATATCTAGATTATAAAAACAATAAAACGCTTAGTACTTACAGCCAATCAGCCAAACAATATGGATTTTTTACCCTTGAAAATAGACGCACTGTATCTGAATTATGGTCTCAACATAAATTATTAAATAATAAAGTAGACTCTTTTAACCTACTCTCCAAAATTAATCTTAATGTCCCCTTTCGCCTAAAAAGAAATTAGTATTTATTCCATCTGCCAGTCTGTAGCATTAACTATGCACAACACTCTTTCCTCTAACTATAATGTTTTTTTTTCATCTATTGATATATTTTACACACCCCTTCATTTAAAAATAAATAAATTAAGACTTATTATTTCTGGCTGCGATTCGATCCCACTTACTATTTAATGATGCACACTCCTGAACACTTACTCCTACACTAATACACATAAATACACATCTACACTTACTCTCATACAAATACACATAAACACATCCCTTTGTTGTAACACAATTTAATAATATTTATGATTTTTATTTAGAAACTTTGCTGGTCTATCTTTAAACTGTATATTTAAAAAAAAAATGTTATTATATCATTGTCGACTGTTAGTTTCTTTAAAATAAATAAATAAATAATAAAATATGAAAAAAATGTACATTCATCCAGTTTTTTTTACATATATAATGAAAGAACATGATACACAGTAAAGAGAAAAAATAATTTGCTACAAAAGACAAAAGAAAAAAAATATTAAGAAGGTTAAGGGATGAGGACATAGAGTGAAGGAGTGGAGGAAAGGGATTTTCATAATATAGTTGAGCGATTAAAATTTTGATATGATAATAACATGAACATAATTAAAGGTACATAAACGTATTACACACTGACAAATTAATGTTTTATTTTGGAGTGTTCCAAAAAGT
This sequence comes from Micrasema longulum, assembly GCF_059751315.1. Classification (NCBI taxonomy): domain Eukaryota; kingdom Metazoa; phylum Arthropoda; class Insecta; order Trichoptera; family Brachycentridae; genus Micrasema; species Micrasema longulum. The sequence goes on along the minus strand of NW_028277602.1, from coordinate 467,887 downwards.
TTTACTTGAAAGGCTAATTTTTTTTTTATTAAAAATATTTAAATGGGGACAAAGTAAGTTGGATTTGGAGCAGCTACGATAAATAATCGAATTTTGAAGATATTTTTTTTTGGCAATGGATTATAAAAAAAAATAACTTGTCGTGTTGACTTTACGAGACAATTTATTGAAATACACTCTAAAAGATAAGGACTATCCATAAAATTGTTTAAAATTTATTGAACATATCGTTGGCCTGTCTTATAAGGCAAAGTCCCAAACTTACTTTTGTTGAGGGGATAGTAAAAACAGTTTTTACTTCAGTACCGAAATTTTATCTGTAAAAGAATATATATTGGAACACATTATCGTCATCATCATTCCCTTTCCGCCTCTCATGGTTCATAGGGCACTGGATTGGTACACCAATCGCAGTGTATCTTGATTATTTTTAAAATTTGTATTCAAATATATATATTTTTAAATGAAGGTAAGATGATCGGTCTTACGCTTCAGGTACCAGTCCAGATACTATGAAATATTATATTGTATAAACACCTTTTTAAATAAATGTTTTATGTCTACCCTGCCGGGAATCGAACCCGAGACCTCTTGCATGGTAGGCAAACGCGCCGAACACTACACCTGGAGGCTGACACGATTGGAACACAGTGCGAATAAACAAGTTTTACACTCATACATATTATTTGTGGTAACAAAAAACGCCAAAATAAATACAAAAAAAATTAAGTAAAAAGAAATGTACGCGTTCTTCTGATTTACCCAAATATTTCAATTATTGGGCCATTTTCAACGAGTTGTAAATAATTAACTGCTAGAAAATGAGAGTTAAGTTGGGATAGAAACATGATAGTTCAAACCACGGCTTCTGATCCGTAAGTCCGCAAAACTAGACACGGGACCACAATTCGATGTAATTTTTGACCATTTCGCACCTTTAGGACGAAAACGACTCAACTCAAAAAATCAACTTATAGGGGAATTGCAAAAGAAGAATGTAAATTGTGACATCTTCGTATTATTACGTCGATTGTTTCGTATTTTTCAAAGTAAGCACCAAATTTTGAGTTAAAAATTATACTGAAAGCTTTCATCTATGAATCTATGATAAAAGTGTAAAAAAATAAATTATTATAAGTTTAATCAAGACATTTATTTATTGAGTCATGATTAGATTAAAAAAAAACAAACTAAGTCTCTTTGATAAATAAGATAACGACATAATTTATATGAGGTCAAATCAGGTCACCAAACACATGTTTTTATTTATTAACAAAATGACATAAACGTACATAAGTCACTAAGATTATCGATAATTTAAATTAAAAAAATTATAGTAACTTAAATAAGCCACCAAGATGACCAAGAGGTAAGTCGGAACGAAAGAATCACAAAACTAAATTGTTCGTTTTAGTATTTAGAAAAAAAATGTAAACATGCCATTTGTATCGGAATAAAATCGACTCAACCGGCTTTCGGTCACAATATGTTTATCGGCGTTGCGTCCTTCACACAGAAATGTAAACAACATTCATTGCGTCGCTTCCGTACTGACACGAAATCTAATTTTTTTGAGTGATAAAGAGATCGATGTACCGGTTTTGTCTTATTCCCACCCGAAGGTTGCGTTTTTTTAAATGCTGAAAGATGGAAAATGTTCATTGAAGTCGTTTTATGATCTTAACGCATTTTAAGCTTTTTTTGAGTTAAGTCGTTTTCGTCCTAAAGATGCGATTTGTGGACTTGAGAGTTTAACAAGTTGGGGTGATTATATGTAGCAACCGGTAGCACACATGCCTCTAATACTTTTCTCTTCAGGTTGATGGGTTTTTTTAAACTCTTCCAAAAAGTACATGAGATTCAACAAAATATGCAGAATTAAATTACAATATTTTTCAGACTACTTTAAAATACCTTAGGCATATGGCACACACGCCACTGGTAATATAATGTACAGGCTACAGACATACAAAAAACAGAGCTACTTAAATGGGGTAGCTAAACATATTATGTAGGCGTTCTTAAATGCAAATAAGTTGATTTCTTTGTTACAAAATCCGTGTTTGGCAAAATTATATGCAAATTGTGATATATGCTATCGGCCACTGCATTTTGCCCCAACAATTTAACTTTTTTTTTCTCCAAAATACTGTTAAATGTAAAAGTACCAAATATTTGAAGTATGTCCAAATGTTGGTCGACAAAGCCAGGATTTCACTCTCTAAGGAGTCAGATTACAAAATTTGATATTAATTAATTTATTTATTTTCAGTTCACAAACAGTAAAAGATATCACAATATAAATACAATTTATAAAATAAAAAATAATAACACTAAACATTTTTCACTAATTATATGTGAACACCAATAGCCACAAAAGAAACTGAATACAGACCAAAATTTAGTTTTCATTATATGTCAATAAAGCAGTTTATTGGAATTTAAATAAGATGAATTTTAATAAAATTTAATTTAAGATAAATGCAATTTATACAATCGAATATAATTTTACTAGATAATTAATAAAGTCTCGGAGTAGTAATGAGTTTTTTTTAAATACCTATCAATAATTATAGTCACAATAACATAATAAAAAAATAATAAAAAACAACGCGTACTTATTTATTTAGTGTATGGGTGAGTATATATATTAAGGGTGTGTGTAAATGTGTATGGGTGTGTGAGTATTGTGTGTATGCGAGAGTGTGTAGTGAATATAAGTGGACTTATTGATCAATGATTATAAAAAAAAATATCTGTTTTTTATATGCGCAACAAAGAAGGAAAACACAAAGAAAATAAAATATTGTATAAAATTAATATCCTATAGAATAATTCTAGAAAAGACGAGGTTTATGTTATTCTTTTTATGTTTGAGGATTCATATTATTTATTTACTGAGAATTTTGCGGCTATAAATTATCATTATTTCCATCTAAAAGTTAAAAAGCTGAAACCTTTATTGATGCGTTTGAAATTTATCTTACTGATTTATTTCTCATACAAACCTACTATGCGACGCTTGAAAATATTTTACAATTTTTATTCTTCGTCTTGAACCAGTTGGTTCAATCAACAATATTTTCACCCCCTCGGTAAAAGGTTTAACATGTTACTTATAAAAATAAAAAAAACGTTTTAGAAAGTGGAATATAGAGGTCTTGGCATTTACAGACACGTTTATTTATTCATAATGGTTAAAGGAATTTTTTACAAAAATTGTAAGGCAAAAGTAATTACAGCAGTGAAAAAAATTGTAATTTAATACATAATATGAAATATGTTATGTTTAAAATATAATCAAAACAACGATTTAACGATTGTAAAATAAAAAAGTATACAAAGTGGAATGCAACAGTAAGATAAAAATAAAGTATTATTAAATAAAAAATAAGAGCTTCGATGAGAAAATCTCGTGAAGGTACTTAAATATAAAAGTAAATATTACTGAGTAAAGCCAAGAATTATGTCAAATGATAAAAAAAGAAGTAGTAATTACTAGATATAAATTTGCTACAGCAGAGAGGGAAAACATTTTTTACAAGGAAATGCGGAAGTCCAGGCATTCACAGGGCTAATGAACGTCATGCGGTTTAAGCGCCCACTTTATACACTGTGTAACATTCACTATTCTGCCTATGTTTAAACATCCATATTTCCTCAACTCTTTCATCTATTAACTTTTGTGAAGTAAAAGATCTGAAACTTTTATCATGTGGGTGAGATACATCCGGCTGAACCAATTTAACTACTAGGCAACGCCTGAAAACAATTATCCGATTGTTATACTTCTTATTTTACCAGTCAGTTGCCTCAACAATATTTTGTGCATGTCCAAATGTTTGCAGACAGGCTGGATTTCCTCCCCGGGGAGTTATTTAGCTCTTAATTTTCAAACATCGGCACATTGCTGAATGTTACACAGTGTGTCAAGTACCCTCTTATACCAGCCAATGACAGATTGTAAACCCTGTAAATGCCAAGATTTGAATATTCCCATCTCAAAAAAATGTATTCACTTCAGTTCTAATATCGGTAGTTGAATGGCAAAAGGGACCATCTGTAATTTTCAAAAATGTTCAGGAGAGCTGAAATACGTCTCGACTTTCATCCACTAACTAAAATATTGTTGTGTTGCTTTTTAATAATAAATTACCATTCTAAATGACGCTGATTTAAAAAAAAAATCTGCTTGTATTTACTGAAATACGAGTATTAATTTCGAAAACTAAAACATAGACAGAAATACAGATAGTCCCTTCTGCCATCTGACTACCGATCTGTTCATCCTAATAACTCCCTATGGGGGTTAATCCAGTCCTTGTAGATACATACAAATTGGTAAAAATTAAAAATACTGTACATTATAATATAATGTTTTGTCATTATCATGTGAAAATATAAAAAAAAACGCTAACTTTTTTTTTACTTATTTGAAAAAAAATAAAATATTATGTTGTCTCAATAACAAATTTTATGTACCTATGGTTTGTTATTAGATTATTTTCATGAATTTGTAAAATTTTATCTTCGGATTTGTGTACCGTAGTAAATTGAAATTTGGGACGAACGAAATCAAGACGTCATTTAGCTTCTGATCTTGAGATTCGTTTTCAGATTTCCAATCACCCACATCTGATGGTATTTTATTGTGATATCACGTGATGATTTGTAATTATTTTGAAGAAATAACTCTGACAGAATACGTGCGTTATGCTGCGGGCATTACGAAATTGTTTGAATTCGATTAATTTCAAATTGAATCTTGAATTTGGAGCGTAGCACGCGCCATTTTCTCCGAATTGGCGCGCAATCATACTGTCTCGGTCGGAAAAGGGAATAAGGGAACAAATTACTACTTTATCGACTGCTGCCGATTCGAATTGTGAACGTTCTACGAAAATTGGTAGCATTAACAGTAGGTTGTTACTATTGGTTCCAATTTTAAAAGTTTTTTGACACTTTTTATCTACAATAAAAAATTTAATCTCCAGAAACAGTTACTCTCATATGCTTACCCTCACTCACACAAACACACCCTCACATACAAATACACACATTCATTCTAGACTTGTTAATATTTACGGTACATTTGTGGATATCCGTTACTGGTTTTATTTGATGTTTTTTCCCTTATAGTATTTTGTATTCTCTGCATTACCTAACGCTTCTAGGATTTTATAAACAATTTTGTAAGAGTGATTGATTTGTTTTTTTTTGTGATTCGTTTTTCTTATTCTGGGATGAATCGATGAAAATAAAAATGCATTTGCTTTGTTTTCTAGCAATATTGCATTTTTGATTTGTTGGATTCAAATGGTTTACGCATTTGTTCATTTCACAATATTATGAGATGCATAGAGTTTTCAAACCATAAAAAACATGCCCACATGCAATGAGATATTATAGAAAGAGATGACACTCCATACAAATCTGAGCTAAAAAGTCGTTCCCAATGGAATGGGAATGACCAGCGGAAGAAGCGAGTGTCGTCACGTCATATCACGTCGACTTTGGCAAGCAAAACAAGTAGTACAGTAAAAATCACGGACTGTTTACATCGGTCTACTGCATGTTCTATTCAGTATGTTGCTCCCTTCTGCATACGCGTCGCCTTTGTTTATCGTTTCACTATACACCCGACTAATTGAGCAGGACAGAGACAGGAGATAGCTTACGACTAATACTAGTAACATATTAATAATTTTTTTTTTTACATTAAAATAGCTCTTTTAAACAAGTTTTGATTAAGATAAAAACATTACTTACCGGTGAAAGGTTATAACCATCGTTTTTTCTATCTTTTTCAGATTGATTTGTTGACCTTTTAGTAACTGCAAGGAGACAAAAGCTCAAAAGTAGACGGAGAATGCTCGCAACATACTAAAGTCCGTTCTATCAAACATATGCCAATTGGCTGCAGGTTAAGGGACCATATTTCGAATGCTCATGTTTACTCTAGTTATATACCTCAATGCCCACGTGTTGATTTTAGCTACGCCTACAAGCGTTTAATCGATGTAAATTTAGAATTCAAGAATATTTTTGCGTTTTAAATAATGCAAAATGACGACCTTGAAACATTATTGACGTTCAAAAATATGTCCTTACACTAAGGTATCAAAAATACAAGCGGCTGTTTTTTTAATTAACTCAAAATGCTTTTGTCTATTTTTTTTCGTATTCTAGCGGTTGAGGTATACAGTTCTGAATAAAATCAGAATCTTGAACTTTCGACTCAGGCCTCAAAAATGTAAAAAAAAAAACCGAGTAGAGATCAATACATCTTGTGGTGTGGTTAGCGAGTTTTCCCGCCATACTTGCGGTCGCGGGTTCAATTCCCGAGAATATCAAGGTGAAATATTTATTTAACACTTGACTAATTGGGCACAAAACACAGAGCGATCTTTGAAAACAGTGGTAGACCGAGTGATATGGGCACAAACTCAAAGCATGGCGACACAAAATACTTACGGTTCATGCTTTATTTAAAAATATAATAATTATTACAATCGTGTTTTTTTTATTTTTAAATACATATGTCTACCACATACATACTAAGGTAATAGATTTCTCTGGATTATGTCTAGTCTGCCTTAATAGGTACAACCTGTTTTAAGGCAGACATTTTTATGTAAAATAAACAATAACATGCTTACCTACTAGTTAATTTATTATACAATATTGCTTTATACAATTTATTATTTTAGAATGTTTTTCAGTAAATTTTACTATTTCTCTCTGCCTGCATCCACGAATACATGAACTTATCAAATGACTGGCCAAAAACTTAAATCTGTTGGCTTACCTTTTGATAATTTTACTCAAATCTTGTGTGGCTTTAATGTCACATGAGTCTTCACTCGAGGAATACAAGACTAGAAAATATATCTGTTGTAAAAAAAAAATACATGAATTCTTTTCTTGCTATAACAGGTTTAATTTATATGAATATTAGGTTAATATACGTTAAGTTTTTTTATTAAATACCTGTGGGCACTTATTCAAAAAAGAGTTATCTTTATGTAACACGCTATTATAGCACTGTTTGAAGAGTGAGTTTTAAGCATTCTTTTAAGAGTTAATAATAATTTTTGCCACCACACCACGTTAAAATCAGTAAAAAACGATTGAAAAGTGCATTAAGTAAATTGATAAGTTCAATATCGTTTTGATTCGGCTTAATTATAATTTCGGCAGGTGATTTTGTTATCAAACTACCGACCGACGCTAACCACTTTGCATCAGGCAACCATAGAAAAAACAGTATTGTAGATTACCGAAAATCGTCCTAATTTGAATATTGCCGCTCAAATTAATCCCTGTGCCCTAAGCACAGACATTGCGTGACGCGTGAAGGGTTCTTCAATGCATTCATTAGGCTTTGCATCTGCAGTGGGGTATAAAACATACACCTAGTCATTAAAGGGTTAAAACAAGAAAAAATATGTGGCTAAGTGCAATTTGAATGGAAACATCGGCGCTAAATACAAAATACAAAATACAAAATTCAAATATTGTAAATAGGTCATAAGCTCGGCGAATGCTTAGACTTACACAATACTTTTAAAATCTATATCTCTGTTGAGATGTCTACTTATGTATTTTTAAATATTATTCTTACAAAATGTTTGTCCGACGGTTTTGTAGAAAATGTCCAATCAATGAGGAAATTCAGTTGGTTTTTTAAAAAAAAAATTTAAAAGACTAAAATTCAGCAAAAATAAAAAATATACATTTTTATGTATCGCACTATCATCGCTTTGATATTTTAAGGTTTTGTTACTTAGAAATAACTTTGCCCGTGACGTCACAAGTTCTTGTCTGTGAGTTTTGCTGACATTTAAAAGTAGAGCCAAGTAGCGTGAAAATATACTAAACATTAACAAAACTGCTAACGGAAGCTGGAAATCTATCACAGCACATGACAACGCTTTAATTAATTGTTTGATTCTGAAGAACGTGTGACGTGGGTAGTTCACAGTAGTTCGTTTTTATTAAAACCATTTTCAATATTTTTTCATACATTTTCGAGCAACTTCGCAGTACAATTAAATGGTCTAGTTTTTACCGGTTGTAAGAAAACATTTTATCATCCAATTTCCCGTAGCACTGAACTTCCTCATAAACAAAGCTCTTTCTTTCTGCATTTTTAAATCATGTGATGTTGTCGCTTTCCGAATCAATTATAAGATACGCTGTAACCTCATGGTCTTTTTCCAGTAATACAAACATAAACCTCGTTCAGAGCTTTCAAAATTCAATTACCAAATTATTGATTTAAAAAAAAAAGTACTATCAGCGACACAATGTTTCAATATCCTTATTTAATAAATCTTTAAATATTTTATCCGTTTGAGCTTTTTTATGGTTCAAGATGGTTTCTCAACATGCGTTTCTATCTGAATATAGAAATAAATTGGAGCATGTATATAATACTCGGTTCACTAGTGTAGATGGACTAGCTCTCCCCAAATCCAATAATAAATACAGGAAAAGAACACTAGAGTACAATATATCAAAAATGTATGATGTGTTCCCATTAAATATTAAAAACAAAAATACTTATCAGGCTCAAGAGACAGACGTATGTTGAAAATCTTTTAGAACGTGTTTTTTTATATTGATTTTTTATTTGTATTTTTCTTATATATTTGGAAAAAAAAATATATTTCTACGTGTAACATATTTTAGATGCTCATGGGAATACATATTTCCTTTTTGTTTCATTAGTAATAAGAGTTTTTACATGTAATAGAAATTAAGAGATAAGAAAATAGATATATATTAGAAACACCTGCTGACTTGATAATTTGTATTTTAATTTTTGTGTGTTTTTGATAAATAAATGTGTTTATTTTATTTATAAAAGATATCAATAATAGGTACTTACCGATTGATTAAGTTCGAAAAATCACATTGTATTTTCAGACACAAATTCACAGTTCGATCGACCACATCACTAACAAATTGATTACATTTTTACGCACGTAAATACTGATTTTTAATAAGTATACGTCAATCGTTCAGTTTTAAGTTCATTAGTCAGACAAGTCCGAAAGAGGGAAATTGCAGTTCAGTACGTATGCAGTTTTATGTAAACTTTTCCTCTATCTGATGCACTCTTCAGGTGACTGTAAAATGTCACCAAAAATATGTTATAGTAAAAAATTTCTGCAGAATTATATGAAAATATTGCCTGGGTAACTCAAAATAAAGCTGACATATTGCCAATGTATGCAATTACTAAAAATCAGTTGAAAAAATATAAAATATTATGCAAAAGTCGACTAGATTCGATTTTATGTGATAATCAAAATTATTGAAATTACCTCTGAACATGCTATTTGGAAATGTTTTACTAACGAACTGGACGATTGACGTATTGCAATGTGAACGTAATTTGTAACAACGCAAAACAAAAAGACTTAAAAAAAAAATTAAGAGACACATTTCGATAAATCCTAAATCAAGAATTCAATTAAAAATGCAGCACACGCGTTTTAACCGATTTCTGATATTGTGTTGTAAGTTTGTGTTTAACTAGACAAAACTAAACACAGTTTTCAAACGAATTAAATTAAAATTGATTTTTGTATTAGATTTCAATGAACAATCAATAGTAAACATAATATAATAACTTATATTTGAATGTAAGTTCGTATATCATTACAATGGAATCCTATCAAGAATTGTCAATCAATAATTTAAATCGAATAGAAAACTTATTTAGTATTAATTACACTCGCGTATCTACCGACCTAGACCTCTATTGCAACTGCAAATAAAATATGATTCATAACGGAAAGAAGGTAATTTGTAACAATAATCTGTTTTTTGAACAAACAAGTCTCATGGAATTAAAGTCTGCATTTTTCGGAAATATTATTTAGGTAATTATATTTTTAAATTATAATCATCATTTTTCCATCTGGACATAGGATAGTGCATTGCTACTCGTTCCTACACGAAATTCAAGTTTATCATATAACACACACACATAAACCATCACGCTGTTTCCCCGTGAGGGTAAGCAGAGAGGATAGAACGCCATATCACTCTTTTTTGTAAATGGATCTTGCTTCCTCTACATTCATACACCTTCTCATGTATGTGCCCAGATTATTCCGAATTTTCAAATGTCAATCTTCAAGTATTTGTTGAATTTGGTCATGCCATGTCTTTCCCGGTCTTTCTCTATTTCTGCATCCATCAACATTTGCATTGTAAATATTCTTAGCTCTTATTTCGCCGTCCATTCGCTCTACATGTCCAAACCAGCGCAGAGCTCCTTTCTTGATTTTGTCGATAGTGCTTATCCCAGCTTTATATATTTTTTATTTTTTAAAATTTATTTATTAAATGGCACAAGTGCGTTTTAAAATATAATATAATGAGTTTGTGAGATATACAAAAATTAAAAAACCATACAACCATATTAAAACCTGGGTTTAAAAAGAATAAGAAAAATAACAAGAAAAATATATGTATACATGTATGTATATCAGCATACAAAAGATATAAAAAATATAAAATGTATGGATCTCAACATTTGTGCTTCTATCGTACATAGTTTTTCCACACATTCGCCTGAGAGTTCGCGTTTTGAGAGCATTCAACTAACTTTCATTTCTGTCTTTCCTAGTCCATACTTCACTCTCATACATCGGAGGCCTCCATATCATTAATTTAACCGTAATGAATGAACGGAAATACGCGGCAATTGGAGTACTAATGCAGTATCCTATGCACCATTACGTGACGATAAAGAAACGATAATGAAAATAAGTGAAAATTAGTTAAGAAAAACATCAAAAAATCAATAAAATCGCCCAATTAATTTAAGTGCCAATTTGAACTAAACTCCTATTTTTTTTTTACCTAATTATTAACTTCTCTGTTAAAAAACCTCAAGAAGTACCCTGATCAAAAACTTATAAACATTGTATAAAAATGATGCAGGTATACTAAATTAGTGATGTGCAAAACCGATTGTTAAATGTTGTTGAATTTTAAAAAAAAAACCTATTTTTAGCATCGGCTAAATAAAAAAATAATCGATGGAGAAATATATGAATACTGGTTTGCATAAATAACCCAGTAAACAATATAATAGTGTTATAACTAAGTAATACCCATCGGCCTTGTGGTGCAATAGTCAGAGCGTTTGCCTGCCATGCAAGAGGTCTCGGGTTCGATTCCCGACATGGTTGATATGAAATATTTATTCAAAAGGGTATTTTCACACTAGAATATTTCATAGTCTCCGGACTGGTACCTGATGCGTAAGACTGATCATCTGACCTTCACGTTACAAAAATGATCAAGATACGCTGCAATTAAAGTACCGATGCAGTGCCCTATGCACCATTAGGTGCGGAAAGGGATTTATGATGATGATGAATACCTAAAGGGTGTTTAAAAAGAGTGTTCATTGCAATAGTGTATTTGTTTTAATAAGGCGGCTTCCATAGTGTGGTGGTCAAGGCGCTTGACTCAAGCACGGAAGGTTTCGGTTTCGATTCCCGGTAAGAACACAAAAATCAAATGTTAAAACTGGGTGTACTATTATTAGGCCTCCTGGCCTGTTTTGGTACAATTTTTAAAAATAAATTAGGTAAATAAAACGATACGTTTATGGGTATATACTCGTTTGGATAAATAACCGATTGACCTAAGTAATAAAAAAAAATCGATAATTCATATTCTTACAAAATGGCTAAATGGCCACATTATGCACTGAGTAACATTCACTATTCGGCCCATGTTTGAAAATACGAATGTTTACGAATTTGTTATTTTTTGTGAAGTTAATGAGCTGAAATCTTTTAAATGTTACACAGTGCGTAAAATGGCCATTTAATCAAACAATGACAAGCAATCAGCTCTGTAAATGCCTAGACTTACATACTATTTTGTAATATGTTAATAATATGTCTGATTATATTCTTTTATTTATTTTATGATGAAACAATGATAGACAAACATGGAAATAAAATAAAAAAGTACCCACTTCGTCAAAATACTTGTAAAATGTATTCCTCGGCATGAGATTTCCTTGTGAGGAAAACATTATAACCTAATAATGTGTATTTTTATCAATGAAATACTTGATAAATAAATTCATAATATAGATTACCTAAAAGATGCGTAATGTAGCTAGAACCATCACCTTTTATTTCTTCTTCTTCTTTAGCCCTGTTCTTTCCACTGCTGGATAAATGTATCTTCAAAACGTCTCCATTCCTTCATATGACCCGGTTTTTTAATACATGTTTTATGTCATCGACCCATCTTTTTCACCCTTTATAATGAGGAAGTTCAATGTTTAAAAAAAAAAAAAACATTTTTTAATAGGCTATCAAACTAAGCCAAAATTAAAAATATTGTGTATCGTATTATCAGCGCTATGATTTTTTAAAGTTTCGTAATTTTAAAATTCCTTCGCCTGTGACGTCACAAGTGCTCTACAGTGAGTTGTCTTGATCGGTAGGTTGGCTTCCCGGTAACCGCAGATGTATGATAACACTCTGTCATTGGTTGATTTCGGAGAACTAGTGACGTCGGTCTAAGTAGTTCATTTTTATTTATTTTTTCATACATTTTAGAGAAGCCGCCCTACAATTAAATGTTCTAATTTTTACCTTGTGAAAGTTAAAAAAATATATATCCGAATTCTCGTTGCACTGAACTTCCTCATTATTTATAGGATGAAATGTTTTACAAACGATTATTCAATTAAAAAAGTAATAAACAGCAAAAGATAAAAAACCAGTTTGAAAAAAATTAAAGAACAATATTTTGAGTTTATTCAAATTTTAGTTGATAAGGACTGGATTCAACTCCCTAGGGAACTGTTAATATTAACATAATACTTTGTGAATGATATACAGTGTGTAAAGTGGCCACTTAAACCAGCCAATGACAGGTCATAAGCCCTGTAGATGCCTAGACTTCTATATTATTTCTCTAAAATATTCTTCATCTCTGTTGTATTATGTTAAATAAAAGTATATTAACTCCTGTAAGAAATATTGAGTAAGTGTATTTTGACTTTTTCAATAAATACAATAAATAATTAAATAACCTCAACAAAAAATAATCGAATCGTTCAATTGTAGTTTAAAGGTATCACCGCACTATTATAACCGAAATTACGCCGGATCACGAAGTTTGTTGGTACATAATTGAGACTTAATGCTGTGATTAAATGCTGTAATTTATTAAGTGCAATGAATGGTCGATACGGCTTTTTATTGAACTTAATATGCACTTACCGCCCAAATACATGATCAATGAAGAAAGGGTCCTTTTGTATTTTATGATTAGTTAAGTTAAACACATTGCGCTTCATTTTCATTTGACATTTAAATAATAAACAAACAAATAACCAACCCCTCATTGCCCAATTTTTCTAATTTTAACTAAAAATATTTTTTATGTCTGTTCTTAAATGCACATACTGGGAAAAAATTAAGAAAAAAAAAGATTTAATTTTATATTTAAGTTTATGCGGACAGAATGCTACATCGGGCATTAAAACGTTAAAAAATACAAGAGTATAAGAAAAACAAGAAATAAAGATTCTTATGATTATCTTTTTATATGATAATGAAAGTTGCGGAAACAATCATAACTTCAAATCCAAAAAAAAAAAACACAGAAATCACCATTTGAACTTTAGCTAATTTATACTTTTAACATAATACCAACTGTTACTGTCGTTTTGTTTTAAACTTTATCGTTTTTTTACACCCTGGTGGTGATTTTGAAGATAAATTAAAATGACTAGTATGTATATAATATAATAAACTAGTCGCCGAGTGATAAACATGTTTGAAATCACTTTTATACACTGATAATTGGTATGTAGCAAATCGTCTACATTGAGCTTTGTAGGGTCAAAAGAAGTATTAAAAAACGGATTTGCGATATAATGAGGAAGTTTAGTGTGTTTTGAAATTTAAAAAAATATATTTAACGTATTATCAGCGTTTTAATTTTTTTGTATTTTGTAAATGTTTTGGATTTCTGAAATTAATCTGCATTTTACGTCTTAAGTTCTCTTCCACTTCTTCTCGGTCAGTTCTGTCGATTGATCCGTTAACGGTAAGTTTTTCGGAAATCTTCCACAACTCTCTTGTCATTGGTTAATTCAAATGAACTAGTGACGTCGTTCAATGCAGTTCGTTTTCGTCAAAATATTTTTTTAAATTCATTTTGTACGTTTCAGGAAACTTTGCTGTTCAAATTAATGCTCTAATTTTTACCACGCGTAAGAAAACATTATTTGTATACAATATTCCGAAGGAAGGGAAGTTCCTTATTTTTAAATAAATGAATAACAAAACAAAAAAATGAGATGTAAAAAGAATTAATACATTTGGATATTGAATAATAAACAGATAGGTAAGTGTTGTATCGTCTGTAAAATGATCACTTTAATTAGGTATGATTCCTGAAAATGCTTAAACTTTAAAATCATACGAGTATGTTGTGATAAATAAGATTAATAAATGAATTAGTAATAACTTAAAAAAATTTAAAAATATGATTGTAAATATTTGTATATAACCACTTGTGATTTTTCTATGTCTACAGATTTCAAGACGTACCCGTCTCTTTGTCCGGACACTAATTACACTAACGGGTTGTAGTCTCGTGGCTGGTGTCATGGACTCTGGATCAGGAGATCCGAAGCACGAACCTCGCTCTATCAAAACTTATTTCCCATTTTGTAACACGGTTGTTTACTTAACATATTACAACAGAGATGAAGAACATTTAAGAGAAGGTAATATAGAAGTCCAGGCATCTACAGGGCTTATGACCTGTCAATGGCTGGTTTAAGTGGCCACTTTACACACTGTGTAACATTCACCATTCTGCCTATATTTGAACATCTATATTCCTTCAATTCTTTCATCTGTTGATGTTTGTGAAGTTAAAAAGCTGAAACCTTTATTTATGCAGGTGAGATTCAACTAATTGAATTATTTCACATACATACTAGTTGAATCCAGTCCTTGTCTACAAAAATTTGGACAAACTCAAAATACGGTTGTTTACGACTAAAAAAATATGATTCAAAAATTAAAATATTTGGGTAGTTCAAAAGAACGTTTTTTAAATGCATAAAGAATTATGGAATTAAAATTAATGCTCTAATCACTAAAATCATCATTTCCTTATTTACAAAAAATGGTGCTAAGGACACTGAATTTAATACAGCGTTGCTGCTGCAATAAAATAGTATTTGTAATACACACAAGGCCAATATGATCCAGTCACACTTCGGGCGCCAGTCCAGGGACTATTAATTCCTCAGTTTATTTCAGTGAAAAATTACAATTGGAAGAAATATTTCGTATAAAACCTACAGGAAATCAAAACCGGAATATCAATCATGGTTGGCCAACCACAACACTACGAGATGAACTTATCTTTATTCTATGTCCTTTATCAGGATTTTTACCTGAGTGCATCAAGTCGAAACCACTTGTCTAGGTTCTGGTTCTATTTCACACACAGCACTGTATTCTTCATCAACCTGGACTCGGAAAATTCACTGATTGAATTAAAATGAAATTTGTATTTTAGGCCACTAAAACTTATTTCATTTTGAGAGGTCACTCCCTTAAGTTATTTTTTTTTCCTGAATAACGCGTAATGCACAAAATATTGCAATTCACAATATTTTCTTAGTACTAATAACGAATAATATTTTTAGGTAGGTTACCTACAACCAATTTTTCTCAAAAAGAGATTTTATATAAATGACGTATTTTGTATTTTTTGTGACAATACTTTCGACGTTCTAACAACATTGCATTCTCTGTCAATTTTGTTCAGTACGAAAAACTTCACCGCGGTGACTGCCGGAAAAGTAGTTAATTGATTTACCGGTTAATTTTGTGAATCTTTAAATATAATTCAATTAATTCGTGTGATAAATGACAAAGTGATGTGTGTGTGTGTTATCAAATAGCTCTACAGCAGTGAAAATAGTGATAATTCCGGTGAGTAATGATTTATTTTACTAATTGAATATAATAATCTTTACAAGCATTGATGCCGACGCCATGCTTGACGGTCCTGAAAATATTGGCTATAATGAAAATTTCAGTGCTTTAATAAAATTGCTTTTTACATTTTTGACGTGAACAGTAGAATTCTTTATATTTACTTAAAAAAATATAAGATATTAAAACTCATCGATTTCATGAAATGTCTGCAGCATAACCATTTTTGATATGTTCGCGGTATTGCGACATAATGGTGCAATATTTGTTTGTAGACTACAATTTAAATGAAATTAAAATAATTTTAAAGAGTTTTATGATTATATTTCTGTACCTTCGAAAATAAAACACGGGAGTCCATTTTTCCCGGTACGAAGTTAAAAATACAGAAAAATTTGCAAAAAGCTATTTTATACGCGAATAAAACTGCGGAATCAACTTTCTTAATATAAATGCATTATAAAGTTTAAATAAAAATGCCACAAGTTCACTTTGTTAATAATGCAAAAAACATTAGAAGTCCCAGATACGCAATTAGAATATGTTTTATTATAATCAAAACAATAATTATTTCAACAAATTACAACAGGGATGGAGAATACCTTAATGAAGGAAATATGGAAGTCTAGGCATTTACAGGGCTTATGACCTGTCAATGGCTAGTTTAAGTGGCTACTTTACACACTGTGTAACATTCACCATTTTGCCTATGTTAATTTTAACGACTTCCGAAGGGGTGGGCGTATGTATAGCCTGTGAGCTCGCCAATACATGACAGATGACATTAACATAACCATAGAAAAACATAGCAGTTGAGCTCTCAGAAGTAAAGCAACGTGAATGCAGCAATGCTTGAACTACATGTCAATAATATTCTAATAATAAATAATATTATTTGGCCATACGGAACTTTAAAGCACACCTTGGTTTAATTACTAATAGTATTTTATCGGTTAGGTAGGTGTATTTAAAAAAAATGTTGCGTACCTGAAAAAAGCACAAATAATTATGTTTTTGTAAATGATGTCAGTAGCGACACTCAGAGAGTGGCTTTGTGACGTTTTGACATTTTTTATAAGAAATTCATGGCGTAGCCGAAATACTGTTATAAAAACGAGGATGTTTTTGTTGATTGACGTTAGCAGGCGCTACCCAGGGACGACTTTGTGACGTGAGAAATTATTTAAAAAAAGAGATTCATGGCTTAGCCGAAATATTGTAATTAAAACGAGGATGTTTTTGTTGATTGACGTTAGCAGGCGCTACCCAGGGGCGACTTTGTGACGAGAAATTATTTAAAAAAAGAGATTTATGGCGTAGCCGAAATATTGTAATTAAAACGAGGATGTTTTTGTTGATTGACGTTAGCAGGCGCTACCCAGGGGCGACTTTGTGGCGTGAGAAATTATTTAAAAAAAGAGATTTATGGCGTAGCCGAAATATTGTAATTAAAACGAGGATGTTTTTGTTGATTGACGTTAGCAGGCGCTACCCAGGGGCGACTTCATGACGTGATGAAATTATTAATTTAAATATTTTTTTTATTTTACATAGCGTAGCCGAGATAAGAAATTGCGTGGTGTTTCGAAATTTAACCGTGTAGGTAGCCGCCTAGTTACAATATTATTTTTGTATTTGTATAACTCCTGTTTTATAATGTTTATGTATTTATCGCTATAAGAATTAAACTAAAGATAGTTTTTACTTTTAATCGCTATCCGTTTTTTAAATTATGTTTGTAACACTCAGTAATATTTATTTTTCAAGTATTCAATGTTATTTTTGCATTTTGATTAATATTGTTAATATAAAGCGTATTTTTATTTATTCGAATTTACTAGACTGTTTTATTACAAAAAATAAAAATGCATATTTCTCTATGTATTTTTCTGTTATAAACAATCTATTAAAATAATACACATCAAATTTCCATTGTCTGTTGATTTTATTTGCAATCTTCTTTTTTTTCAATGGTTAAAACTCTAGGAAATTCAAAGACAATAAAATTTTTACTGTCATATATTGGCGAGCTCACACGCTATACATAGCCCAAGGGGTGAAATCCAGTCTTTTGTCTACAAACATTTGGACAAACTCAAATATTGTAATAATTATTTCACATTAAAAGTTCTTTATAGTTGTAATCATCTCATTTGATCACAAAGTTATGATGTTTTAAACATCGTACAATAAAAAAATCTTGTTTCCTGTTGCTCAATCACAAATAACTATCGACGTGCTTAAAAACATGCTAAGCATTTGAACGATCTCAATGAACAATAATGAACATGCTTAAGTTATCGCAGTCATAAGTCAACGCGTGTGTAATCTCTAAGCCAACGCTTGTGTCGGTTTGTTTTTTTGTTTTCCTCGTAATTAAATACAGTTTATTGCCGAAAAATCTAGGTTTATTATAAAAAAGAATATAATATATTATATTGCATTTGCAAAATAGTACGGAGTATCTCATACAAAAAAGTTAAAATTAAATTACAAATTACTATGGCGACTGCTTTTCTTGTCATTTGGCTTGTCGACCGCCGGCTAAATGCAATAAATAGCATGATAAATAATAAATAAATAAATAAATGGAAATAGCAGTTTTGGAATATTTTCCATATTTACATCGGTGAAATGCAAATGTGTGATTGCGCAACAGGATTATACGTCGCGAAACGTAAATATTTTGACATTTAATATTAGGTGCTCACGGATGTTCCATTGTGATCGCGAATACGATAAACAATCGTGGTGAGAAATTATTACCACGTCACTTATTAGCACGTCGAAAGTTATTGTGATTGAGGTACTGAACATTTCGTTCAATGTGACTCCTGTGGTTTATCTTTTAAGGTACAGATTAAATTATATATTTTTATTTACATATTACTGTTTTTTTTTTATTTAAAAAATGCATTGTTACTATTAAAAATAAAACTGTATTAAATTCAAAAAAACAAAAATACATACAGTTCAGGCTGGAATTGCCAAATAAGAGTTCTCTTGTAATTATCAAGCGATTAATTAACTTTAATAAATAAATAAAAGAAACAAATTAAAAGACATTATTTTTTTACGGTAAACATATTTGTGGCTTGGATATAAAAAGCCAAATGTCAGATTTTTTTTTCTTGCCAACATTTTGTAGAGGGTTGATGTCATTAAAAAATATACACAATAAACTATTTTATATACACATACATTAGTATTACTGTTTTTTTATTTATATTCGTTATCAAACAAGTAAAACAGTTTATTATAACGCCACAAAATAGCTAAAAACTTTCCGTCCTGTTTTGTTGCGACTTATGACATTGGCCCTTTTAGATACAAGCCAAATATTATCAGGTCATGTCATGTAATGCCTCATCTGCTTAGTGTAGTTGTTATCATGTGCTATTTAAAGTTGAATTTTGAATTTGTGTCCAATGTAAATACTCAAGTAGTCAGGTAAGACATTCGTGGTGTAGTGGTCAAGACGCTTGACTCACGCACGGAAGGTTCCGGGTTCGATTCCCGGTGAGAAAACAAAAAAAAAATAATGTGATTTTTCTCAAGCCTGGGTGCTCTGTGATGTAATAAGGCCTCCGGCCTGGTGTGGTGCAAAAAAAATTTAATAATAATATTTGTTTTTAATATTATAAATTTTATGTTTAAAAAAAAATGGCTGTTGCAGTAGACATGAAATCAAAGAATAAACTATAAATAATAATCACGTCTTGGAAATTTTAGATAAAGCATAAAGAGGAATCTTTTTATTTTAGATATTTATTTAAATCTTTAAGGTGTGTTTCCAAGTGTATTTTAATTTTTAAGAAAAATTCTCTTAAAGTATAAACCTAGTATAGTTTTAAAAAAAGATTTTTTCAAATAAATGCAGTGAAAATTCTTTGATAAATACTACGACAGAATTATTGTATTCGTAAGTAAAATTGGCTGTGGCCTGCCAATTTTTTATTTAATACTATTATTTTTTTCTACCTGCAGCTCAGTCACAATGGCCGCACTTGCCGGTAACTTCCGACGTGATTTGCTTATGGAATAAGTGTTGGTTACGTGATAGCATCTATGATTGAGCGCCTGATTCTGGGAGGAAGATGTGTTTGCTGATAGGTAAGTACTAAAATAAAATGAATTATTACTTTATTTTTAAAAGAGAAAAAAATAATTTGTCAACTCAAAATCTGTTTGACTTACATATCCACGTATTCGACAAAAAAAACATCAAGAATATGTAATTAATATTGATTACTTATAGATCATCTGTTCTTTGTCTGTCCCCTCAGCGACAGAAGAATTCCTTAAAAATATTTGAGAAAAATACAACACTGAAAGTAAATTTTTTACTCGCCCGGAATGATTTGGATACTAATTTACTTCTGACTCAATTCTTCACGTGATATATTTTTTTCGGGGTATGTTTTTTTTGTCGTTTCATTGATTTTTATTTCATCTAATTTATTATGGTTCACAAACAATAAAAAATACAGACCTACGAGATTGGAATAATAATGAAAATTTGTTATGGTTGGATATTGTTCATCAATTATATGTGAGCACAACATGTACAAATAAATAAAAAAAATGTCTGTTTTTTTTTAATGGACAAGCTTAATTAATTTCTATCAATATTATGAAAGTTATTACAATAAATTATACGAACAGGTTATTACAAATAATCGTACCTAACTAACATAAGGAACTGTTTGATTTTATGAATTGCGTTACAATTCTCCTATAATTATTTAATATTTTGTTAAAGATATCAATATAAGCATTACTTTCTACATAACTATATAATCTTAAAATACGTGATAGTGCATTCAACAGCGCCATATTATTATTGAAGGTTGGAAGTTAAAATGTAGTGTATGCTCTCAATCGCCGACTGGGGGACATTCAGAGGTACATTTTCTAAACTAAACGTAGAGTCAACATAATCATAACCATAATACACGCTTCACGTAAAATGATGGTTTGGTAGTACCAAAAATATGTGATAAGTATGGAAATAGAACTCTCAAATATTTAGTACCCAGCGTTTTTAATTTATTGCTGAAAGAACTAAAATTTAACTGACTGCTCGATCAAAAGTTTATAAATGAATAGTAGCTTATGTGTAAATATTTTAATTTTTCATGTATTTTCTTGTATTTTAAAAATAAATTTATATATTATTACTTGTACTATATACATGTATATTCTGATCTTTCCGGATGTTAATTTTTGTCTGTTATTCATTGTTTTTTTTTCAAAAATGTAAATAATATTATTAAGTTAGTATAAATATAATCTTCACCAATAAGCTACAGAAAGTGGCTTGGTGGGATTTTTAGTAAAAATATAGCAAGTGAATTTTTTTTTATTGTAAAAATGTACAATTATACTATTAAATAAATAAATAAAATGTAACTAAAACATGATTTTATTATAAAGGTACATCAAGTCTAAAATTTGTCTTTTAAATTCCAACTTATCTAGGCCAAAATATTCTAGGCGCTGATCATAAGACTGAAGGGTTCTGCCCAGGTTACATTTAAATGTTAGTTTACAAAGTTTTTTTTACACAGATTGAATTAAATTAATGTGAGTAATGTAATGTGGGGACTAGACTGCACAAACGAGTGGAGGCGTACAATGTACAATCTACTAATGCAACGCTATTTAATAAAGTTAATAAGTAGATAAATTAAAAAATGGCTTAAACATTTAGCTACTCTTAGATTAAAACTTTTGGAAACGTAAATCGAGTGGAGACTAGTCTGCTTGTTGGTTGATCAGAGCTTATACCCATAACCTTGCAAGGTCGATATGAAATAAAGGAGAAAAATCAAATTCCCTAAAAACTCTAACGTTTAAAGGATTAAAATCGAATATTGAGGTGACTGAAAATACGAAGAGTGAAAGAAAACTTGTTTGTTTTTTGTAATAATGTAGAAAAATCTATTAATTAGTCTATTGCAATTAGTGTATTCGTTGATACACGAATGTAATATTACGTAATAAAAAGAAAAAAAATGGTAATGCATCATAATGCCTGTACTGCGACTGTTTCAAAAGCGTAATACTGATCATTTTAACTTCATATATATAAAATTATTAAGATTATTTGCAAGTTGAGTACTAATGCAGTGCCCAATGCACCACTGGGTTCGTATAGGGAAATAATGATTTGTTTTTAAGGGTTCTTGACCTTATTATTTATTTCACATTTCGTTTTGCATACTGTTTGAAATTTCGCTTTATTATGATCACATGTTACAATTTTGAAAATAATTATGGCCCCAAGAATCCTTGTAAAATTGATACATGCCGTAATGAAGCACTTTGATGGGATATGGTTTAAAGCTACTTTCGCAATGGGTTTTTATGCGTCGATTTTTTTTCCTATAGAATTTGAATAGGATCGCAGCCGGAAGGTTGGGCGGGTTAGACTTAATGGCTTACCATGTCATTACACCATTGCAACACATGAATTTTAGATGGTGTATGGAAATTGTGCATATCTAAGCCTCGGGGAAATTTGGATCCGATTTGAATATTTGAATCAGATGTATGTGATTTTTTTTAAACATTGGGTGCAGTTTGTTTTTAATCGAGCTATCTTTGATAGTAGGAGTATTTTGTAAATCTTAACTCTCCCTTCACGGTGATGTGTAACACGTATACATTACACATTACATCCAATAACTTTAATATCTCTGTTAATATAATAAATTATGGGTTAAGGTTTTCGTTCTACTTCCGTCATACGTATGTGTTAAAATTATATTTTTAAATAAATTGTACTTATTTAAAAAAAAAAAAAAAAAAAATATTCATTCAAAATTACAAAATTAAATATTTATGAACTAATTAAGGCTTTTTAGGCTATGCCCGTGTCAAGCCACAATAAATAACAATAAAAATACATAGTAAAATCAAGTAGATCAAATTATTATGACATAGAATAACAATCTAGTAAAAAAAGGTAAATGTAATAAATAATCAAATTCCAAAGAATACAAAGCAAAAAAAGATAATCAGAAATAATTTTTAAAATATATATTATATAAATTAAGAATCACACATAATCAAATATACAAAATAGTGGTATCATTAAAATCAACAGAATAATAGTAAAATATAGTAGTATTAAAAAAAATACAAAATAAGAGTATCATTTAAAACAACAGAAAAAGAATATTTTTATTTATTTATTATTTACATACAATATTACATTTTAGTTATTTTGAGACATTTTTGAAAAAAATTTTTTTTTTACAGGACTCACCAAGCCAATGAATATGGCTTGTCGGTAAAGATCCTTTACAATTAATCATATGATAGTCCTACATGGTTTTATAATAATAGTTACTACTAACTTAGGTATAGGGAGCGAAAAAAAAGTACATATAATTGATGCTTTCAAAAAAAAATATTTAGAAGATGTAAAAAAAAAATATAAATATAAAAACATAATTGAAATGATAATTGAGATATAAATTCTAGAAACTCACTCAATACTATAGTAAGAAATATAAGAAATAGGAGCAATAAATCATATGCCAAATAATAGTACGTACTTAATTAAAATTAACAAAAATACATAATACATAAGCCCTAGTGAAGGACGTGACCGAACACTTGGAAACATGAAACCTAATTTTGTTTCGCCTTCCCCATTCAGATATATTAGATATGTCCGCTTGGAGAAGACGAAAATCGTCAGAAGTTAACTAATATTAGGTATTGTAATGTATTTATTTTAGATAGTTTTACAAATCAAATTTGAACATTACGTTATACTGTAACTAATAAACAATATATAAACAAAAATAATTTCAAAAACAAAACATTGTTATAAAATCCAGACGCTTTTCGATGACACTCTATCTACCAAATGGATATTTTTCTTTTAACAAAAATCATCGCCATCCCACGAAACGATGCGATAGCCCCAGCATCCCAAATCTCTTTTGGCAACTCATTGAACATCTTAAAAACTTTATGATACAGATTGTTCTGAGTTGCCAGGATTCTCGTTTTGGGGAGTCTGACACCTTTACCTCCCCTCGTAGGATAGCGATGAATTTCGGTATTACGCTGAACATCACTAAACATGTATTCGGGCAACAAATTATTTAACAATTTAGCACTGTCAAGATAATATGTTGAATTTTTGTATATCTGCCACATCTCAAAATTGTCCTTATTTAATTTGAATTTTTTTTATTTGTTTTTTTTTGCATTCATATATTTATATAAATGATGACATTGGTCGTAGGGAGTCAGAAAAGGATTGGAGAACCTTACTGGATGTCAAAAATAAAATATAAAAAATAAAGAATAATTTAAAAAATATATTTTTTTAGATGACAACCATGAAGTTTCGCATAAATAAATTGTCTATGTTTTTATGAATGTATGTATGTGTATGCGCATGGGTGTATGTACGTGTGTGTGTATGTACATGTGTATATATGTGTATATTTATATATACATGTGTGTATATATGTGTATGTCTGTATGTATATGAATCAAAATGTGTATTCGAATAAGTTTATATTTTGTTTGCCTGTGCTCTATATTAATTTGTTAAGTATTATAATATATTAAAATGAAATTGCCTAGCTTGGAACGGGGTATGTACCCTTGTTAGCTGGGCAAAGTGAATATGGAATTGTATTTTGATAAAGAGTGTGAATAAATAAATAAATAAATAAATAAATAAAGCTCTTCTCACAAAAAAAAAAAAAAAAAATATAATTAAAAAAATTCAATTTAGAAAAATACATCTTAAAATAAAGCAATAGCATAAATTGGAAAAAAATGCCCACAAAGACTTCAAAGTCTGAGCGTGGGCCATTCCTTTTTTAATTATAAATAAGTTTATAGCATATAAATATGGTATGATATGACCATGAAAAGAAACGAAAAGAAAAAGAAAAAGAAAATTAACATATTCTGATATTACGAAAACATAATTTATTTGCAGACCTATGCATTTTATTTTTAAAGAAGGTGTCTATCTATATTTCCCTATTCTAAGCTGTCTGCATTAAATTTTATCGATTTTCAGTGCTTAAAAGACAATACTATAACAATAATTGAAATGTGGCAAAACAATTGCCTTAAAAAATATTTTTTTTGTATTTAAACTGAGATTTTTTCTTATTCCATTAAAAAATCCTATCTTTTTAGAAATTTTGTTGTTATAATATTAATTAACAATTATGGATAACTTATAAAGCGCAGTTTTCGTAATATGTTACCTCAAGGGCAAACATATTTTCAAAATATGATGCAAAAATAAGTTTGTTATCTATTATTACCACTAAATATTATATTTCTTTTACTTCATCAATATTTTTCCCGTGAATATTTGGTTTATTGTATTATTTAATTATTTTATTGCTTACTATCATGTATTTATTTTTTGAAACATTTCATTTTAATTTCTTTATATCGACAATATTTTGAGTTGGTCCAATTTTTTTTTGGGGACCTGTTAATATTAACACATTACCACAGAGATGAAGAACATTTTAGAGAAAGTATTATAGAAGTCTAGGAATCTACAGGGCTTACAACTTATCATTGGCTGGTTTAAGTGGCTGAATGTTCTTCATCTCTGTTGTAACTGATATATGATGTAAATCTATTTTAAGCAAAAAGTTCGAAAGATAATTTTGAAAGCGTTTAATAATATCATTTATACAAATAATAAAAAGTCTTAGCCCCAAATATATGTATCGTCACAAAAAAATTTTATTATGTACCGTCCCAAATGCTATTTTATATTTATTATATAAATAAAACACGAGTGATACTTTAATCCACAAATTTGGAATATCCAGTGACCGGTTTCATCGCTTTCGCGACATCTTCGAGACTGGTATCTTTATTAAAGAGTTAAATGTATTTATACAAAACAGAGGTAAAGATAGATAATTCAAAATTATATGAAAGTAAATTAAATAAAGTTATTTTTATCTTAAGGATTATTATCAAAAAAAAATTCTTCGGGTTAACTAATGAGTTGATGTAATGCTATTTTAATGAGTTTAAGTATTTTATTTTATTTTTAGTGTCCCATCCTTCGTGAGTGTGGTTTTGTAAATAATGATTTCTGAAAAACAAAGGGTAAAAAGTCATTAGTAAAAATATATTACAATGGGTAAAGTAATGGAGAATGCACATGTGTTATCTGTTCATTAAGTAATTCTACGTCGGGTTTATTTTTTAATCTTTTAATTTCGAGAATTTCTAATTTGTCAAGTTTATGGCCTTTAGGTGCAATATGATTTTTTTTTTATCACTCGTGTTTTATTTATATAATAAATTACAATGAACTTCCATCAAGAATTTTCACTTACAAACTTAAAAGCTATTTTATATAACTAGGAGAGTGTAATTTGTTATTTATTTATTACATGTTTTATTAATATTAAAAACAATTTAATTTTATTGACTATGATTAATCATAGAACTAAACAAATATAACATAATTAATAAGAAATGCGAAGTAACATCTTATAGTGACACAACCAAGAACGAAAAATGAGATTCTCGTATAGATTATAGGCCTGCGAGTGTTTCATAAATGCATAAATTATAAATAGGGATGAAATCTTGCATCTTAATCACTCCCCTTAGGGGAAAAGACACGCATTTTAATATGAGAATATATACATTCATATCCAAGCACACTATCCACTTTCCATCTTGTTTGCACTCGCTGGTATAGCACGACATGTGGAATATTATAAAAAACACGTCATTGGTGGACTTGTTCCACCTAACAGGACCAGATTTATTTATTTATTTGGAAAAAAAACTGTTTTTATGAATATTGTATACAGAAAATAAGAATATACAGAAACTAAAATTGTAAACAGTTAATATAAATTTACCACATCCAAATTACATTATTATTGTTCTGATCCCGCCGAAGTTATAATAACTTACTGTTCTTAAAAAAAAATAAATTCTTTAATGGTTGATAGATATTTACGAGAACATGAAAATAACATTTTTATATATATAAACTTATATGTACATATTTATTTAATATGTAATATACTTTCCTTGTATACTTTGTGGAAATCTGTTATTAGTTCTGAGTTTATACACTATTTATTTTTGTTAACTGTAAATATGAATGTAGAACTGTTGATTTCCTAAATAAAATAAAATAAAATAAAATGGAATAGAATAGAATAGAATAGAATAGAAAAGAATAGAATAGCATAGAATAGAATATGTATTTTAGTAAATGTAATTTAACAATTGAGAAATGTTAGAAATGTAGAAATGCAAATAAAAATTAAATATAAATGCATCTACGTTTATATATAATAATAATAATAAAGTTAACCAAAATAAAATATAAAATACATTTTATGAAACAATCTTTTAAGTAATGTCCAAATGCTAGCAGACTGGCTGGATTTTCTCCCCAGGGAGTTTTTCATATTTAAATTTGATGCAACAAATTTTTAAAAAGAAATTCAATGAATTTAAAAAATCCAGTTATATAAAAATACTGTCGATGGTACAACACATAGTACCGAACATACGTAACAGGGAAATATCACTTAATATTAAAGAATACCGATAAAAAATATATGAAATGGATTTAGAATAGTTAATTGTTTTTTCGAAATCAGTATGGATATTGTGGAGAAATGTTTTCATACACAAATGTAAAAAAGAAATTCAATAAAAATAGAGAAAAGATAAAGGAGTTATATTTTTTAAACGATTTATTGAATCGGCATTAGCATTGTGGAAATGTGAAAAAGACAAGACAAGACATTGTGAAAAATAAAAGTTTATAAATCGTGTATATTGCCGGTGACGACATAAAAAGTAGCCAGAAACTAAAATGGACGCAACGATTCATGGAAATACAAATGCTCGGTGTATGTCTAAGAGACTTATTAGAAATAAAGTCGTTGACATTATGGATCTAAGCAAAATTCAAATGGAAGTAGGCAGGACACTTGGCGAGGAAAAATGATGGCAGGTGGACACCCAGAATAATAAAGTGAAGACCATGGGTTGAGAAAAAAAATGTTGGAAGGCCACAAAAAAGATGGGTCGATGACATTGCCCCGATAGACGGTAAAACACGGATAACGAAAGCGGGTGATAAGAACGAATGGTGATGTTTGGAAGAGGCCTTTGTCCAGCAGTGGAGAGTATAAAGCTAAAGAAGAACAAGGAAGGTTCTGGAATAAGAAAATAAATTCAAGTGGACTCATAAAAAAGTCTTTTATTTAATACGAATTTTTTAAAATGTTAAATACGAGTACATATGTTTTTGTGCTGTTTCGTACTGTAGCTTTAACACCATACCTGTATATTATTATTTATACTGCATGTCATTGATTAAAACAATTTTGATTATTAAAAATGGTTAAATAATAAACATGGTTCTCATTTGACCCTGTTCACGATTGCCCCAGGATGTCAAGTGAGTCCGCCCTAATTCGTCCATAATCACACTCATGGTATTCCTAGATGGCATATTGCCCATGGCTGACAATATAACCATGGGAACACGAGACACATACCACATTTTTATGGGGAAATTCCGAAACAAAAATGAATTATGCATTTGAATAATCCGGATTTTAGAATTTTTCAAATAATTGGGTGCATTCTGAATTCCTATGCCAATATTTTAAACGACATAAATGTTGAAACGAATTTGCATTAGGAATTTGAAAATTGTTCGAATATTTTACTAAACGTATTCTACATTTGAATGCAAATTCGACTTATTTTATTTAATACGAAATTTACAGCGGAATTTTTAAATCGTTAAAATATATTAACATGTAAATGCCTTGAGTTCGATTGTTTCATATAAAATTCCGATTGATTTGATATGTGTTTTTATGTATAAGAAAAAAATCAAATGTCATTTTAATTTATTTAAAAGGAAAAAGCTAATTGGTTGATTAATATTTTGAATGGAAATGCAGAGTATCTTTGAGAAGATAACATTTATTTATTGACGGTTCAAAGAACCTTTTACAAAATTATGTTAAAAAAAATTATATGTTCGTCAACTATTTTTCTACTCGTAAAAGGGTCGCGTACTAATTTTTTTTAAAGTAGAACACTGCTTTAAGGTACAGATATATTATGTTACTTACTGTGGAATGTAGAAAATAAGCCTAATTAACAATAATAATAATAATCATGGTTTATTAAAAAAAAAAAAAATCCTTATCTACTACATACATAACTAGGTTATACATTTCTCTAGATTATTTCTAGTCTGCTTAACTAGGTACAACCTGTTTTAAGGCAGACACTTTTATGCAAAATAAACCATAACATGACTACCTACTAGTTAATTTATTATACAGTTTTACAATATTAAATTGTAACATTTATTATTTAAGAATGTTTTTAAGTAAGTTTTGCGATTTTTCTCTACTTATTAAACTTTATGAAATTTACTAAATGATATTAAATATTTGTACATAACCACTTACCGACTTTTCTATGTCTACCAGTTTCGAGACGTACCCGTCTCTTCATCAGGACACCAATTAAACTAAATGCAAACCAACATGCAAAACCCACAATACATCTTTACCATAGTTGGTGCAAAAAAATATATAACCAACGCGACATGCATTTTAATATGTTGGTTTGCATGTTGGTTTAATTGGTGTCCTGATGAAGAGACGGGTACGTCTCAAAACCGGTAGACATAGAAAAGTCGGTAATTGGTTAAATACAAATATTTTATAATATTTAGTAAAATGTTTGACCACAAAGTTAAAGCTTTAAATATTAATAATATTTATGAAATTTATTTATAATAATTCGGAACTTAGATGGCAGAAAAAACCATTTGTAATTTTTCTGTTTTTCAGTATTTAAAAGTTGTAGTAAATATTTCAGTAAATACAAATAGAAAAAAAACATAAAAAATGTAATTAAGAATGGTCATTTATTATTAAAAGTAATCACTAAAATATTTTAGTTTGTGGATTGAAGTCCTGAAATTGACTCGTATTCCATCTCTCCTAAATATTTTTGAAAATTACAGATGGTCCCTTCTGCCATCTGACTACTGAATAACCTTTTGGTTTAATTATTGTGTGATAGTTTTCGAATAAAATTAAATGTGCGTACCAAACTTGATTTTTTTATTATTATTGCAACTGCCAGGAATCGAATCCGCGACGCCAGTTTCGTTAGCCGTTAAACCATTTACAATCAATCCTACGATATGAAAATTGAATGTATCTATGTATATTGTATTGTATACGCGGTTAGATTAGTAAGGTAAATCTCATAACTCGCTAAGTGCCGCGGATTAATCGGTTAACGCGTGTATTAATCATGAACACACCCACACATTTAATACGACTCGGTTACTCGAGGTACATAGTAGATAGGTACTGGCGTCAAATTATGCCTCGGAATCGCTATCGGTAAATTGAATCTCACCTTTTGACGCATTCCGCAAGATCAGGACTATGCAATCAAAACAATAGCGCACTGGTCCTCAAACTGTTTTATTTGCTGCGTTAAATTACAGTACCCACACCGGTTTCTTTTCATTAATGCCAAGAATGCTTAGGCTGTAATATGAAGTGTCCAAAGACAGCTCGGTCGATGTATTCCTACAGCGAAGAGAGTTATACAAAATAAAAAAATAATTAACTCAATTTTCGATAGATGAAACTTACCGACAGGTCAATGTCTTGTCTCTTGTCTCTCTGAGATAATAAGTGTTTAATTATATATTTCGTTAATGATATTTTTAATTTGTTCAAATGATTGTAGACAAGGACTGGATTTAACTCCCTAAGGAGCTGCTAATATCAACACACCCCAACAGAGATGAAGATAATATATAAGTCAAGGCATGTACAAGGCTTATGACCTGTCGTTATCTGGTATAAGTGTCCACTTTACACACTGTTTAATATTTAGCATTCTGCCCATATTCAAACATCTATATTCCTTCAATTCTGCCATCTTTGGACAAACTCAAAATATTGTTGATAAATCCACCTGGTCCATGAAGAAGCATAAAAATTAAAAAAAAAATTTTTTTAGGCGCTGCCTAGTATGTAGGTGAAATAATTTAATTAGATGAATCTCACCCGCATAAATAAAGGTTTCAGCTCTTTAACTTCACAAACATCAACAGATGACAGCATTGAATTGATATAGATGTTTGAATATGGGCAGAATGTTGAATGTTACACAGTGTGTAAAGTGGCTACTTAAACCAGGAAATGAAAGGTCATAAGCGCTGTAGATGCCTCGACTTCTATATTACCTTCTCTAAAATGTTCCTTATTTCTGTTGTGGTGTGTTGGTATATTTCGTTGTTATCTAGTATTATGCAGTTTACAACATGTAACTTAATGTTGTTTTGAACATAATTTTTCAATCGTAACTGTTTTCATACCAATCCAAGAGGGTTTATTAACCTGTTTATTGGTTTAGATAAAAATAGTAAAATTGTTTAAAAAAATTAAAATAAGGGGGAGGTAAAAAAATATAGTTCTAGTTGAGTATTACAATGAAAGCATCCACCCCTTTCCCGAAACTGTTCATAAAGACTCAAGTCTTTCTTCAGTTTCGCATATCAATATCAATTTTTTTCAAAACTAATTAAGCGTAAATTTAATATTTCTTTACAATCAAACCGCGAAAATAACAAAACAAATAAACTTTAAAAACATTCATTATACCCCTCACTGCAGTATTGTCAGTTTGTGATCAATCAAATACACATGGTCAGCACAATCACCTTTTTTTAATTTCTAATCTATTGAAGCAATACCAATGACTACAGGCGTTGCCATCTCAGATACTGTTGAGTAGGTTGAGATGACTCTTAGCACACTCCGTCTTTGTACGGTTAAGAGGTTGTATTCGTTGGGTTAGGTTAGTTTAATTATTATTAATCTAACCTAACCTGCCAGCTTAGTTCGGCCGCTTCCAAAGGGCTAGCTTACAACCAGTCAAAACGTTGAACGATGAGTTATCTTAACTCATTTAACGAACGACCTAGCCATTCAGGTGAATGCTGGCATTTAAATAACAGCATAGCAGCTCTATTGAGTGGCTGATTTAACTATTTGGCGGCGACATAGCTATATATATATTACTATTTGGTTTTGTACTTGGAAACAATTGACATACTAAGTTTTTATTTATGATTAATTACAGTTTTAAATAATTTTCACAAAGGTGATGTATGCCAAAAAGTTTAAAATCTTAAAATACGATTTCTGCAATTAGCTGCCTTTATGCTTATGACGGCAGAATAATATTTACCGTGAACTAATACTGTAACTTAAACATAAAAGTTTGAGAGCCTCCGTTTTACTAATATTTGGGGTAAATGATACTCGCATTAGGCTTGCCCCATACAATGATTCGTGACCCCTCCGGGGTAAGCAGAGCGGTGTTGGGATAACTCGGTACCTGTTGACGGCTGACACTCGGGCTAAATGACTCGTATTAATTATAATTTTTGTGCAAGGTTTTCTTTCGTAATATTAAATGTATCAAATTCTAGGTCCCTATCAATCAAAAATAATTCTAAGTAGTACCTATTTTTTGTTACATAAATTACACTATACCGCGTACAAAAAACAACAGTTCAAGCGAACCGACCTTCCTCATAATGGGAAAAAACATTTATAAAGAAAAAAAAAACATTTTTATTTCAATATATATGTATTGATATAATATGTTATTATAAGAGCACATGTACCCATTTATAAATAAAACGTTTATCTATACCTTAGAGCATAAAACAAAAAAGTTCAGTTTTTTTTCGTTTTGAAGTTGAAAATGAAAAAAATATTGCAATAAGCTATTTTATACTAGAGTGCATAAAACACCGAAGTCCACTTTCATCATAAAAATGTTTTTTTAACAATGTTTTAAGTATGTCCAAATATTTGCAAACTAGCTGGATTTCCTCTCTAGGGAGTTATTTAGATCTTAATTTGTTGCAACGGTGTGGGAAAACATTTTTAAGAAGGACATATGGAAGTCTAGGCATTGACAGGGCTTATGATTTAAGTGGCTATTTCGCACACTGCGTAACATCCACATTTACTCAACTCTTTCATCTGTTGACTTTTGTGAAGCAAAAGAGCTGAAACCTTTATCACGTGGGTGAGATTTATCCGGTTGAAGCAATTCACCTACTGGGCAACACTTGAAAACCATTTTACAAATTTATACTTCTTTTTTTACCAGTTAATAAATTCAACAATGTTTTGAGTATGTCCAAATGTTTGAGTCTAAATGCCTAGACTTCCATATTCCTTTCTCAAAAATGTTTTCCCTCTCTGTTGCAACAAATTTAGATGCTTTTTTTAGCTTATCAATCTGAAGTCCGATGTAAAAAGCATCAGTAGTCCGAGATACTTTATTTAATTGCGCCTTTTATGATCAAAATAATCATTATTTTACATTGAAAGTTCTTTGGAGTTTGAAACTATTTAATTTGGTTTGAGAGTTATCATGTTTTGGAAATTGCGCAATCACAAAATTTAGTTTGACGATCATTTAGTTTAATGTGATTCCCGTGGTTTATCCTTTAAGGTACATATGAGGGTACTACTTGCAAACCCGGCAAAATCCAAAATCTAAAAAAAGTGAGATATTTATTGAATCCTATTCAGAATACAATTTTTTACAATAATTATAACACTGTCAGTTAAAAATACGGCTTCATTTGAAAGAACTTTACTTTTAAATTATCGGGTTTGATGCAAACATGGTAACCTCTACTTGAGTATTGTAAAGTTGGAATGTATAAAATTAAATTTATTATTTCACTATTGTTTCTTGACATTACCATGCTTATGTCATCATTGCTTACGTATAAAATATTTACTGATTATAATAAAAAATTAAAGTTGGAAAAAAAGTTGAAGTTAAGTATTGTACCAGTTTTTTGTGATTTGCTCAAAATAAAAAAAGATGGATTTTGCCGAGTTCGCAAATAGTACCCACATATAAAATATGTATAAAAAAAAACCTATTGATTTTTAAACGGTATTTTAGGAATGTCAAAGTCTTTGTAAATAAGAAGCTACTGTTTTAACCCTCAAGAGAGTTTATCATGTTTTAAGGATACGTATTTCAATAGAGATAAACATCTAAAATTGATATAAACATATTTACAGGGCACATAAATTATCATGTTGTGTATTGATAAATCGCTCTTTTCCCTATTTTATTTTGAAGTCCATTTTTTTTCAGTTTTTGCTTGATAGTACATAATTATATTTTTAATTTAAAAAAAATTTATACACTAATATCAGTAAGTATTGTACGAAAAAATAATAAAAAATTAACAAAATAAGACCAATCACAGATTTCAGTAATTGTAGTTATTTTTCAAATGATATTTATTTTCATTTATTATCTTGAAATTATTAGAACAAATTTTACTCAAGTAGGTAGTATTTATATGAGTACTAATGTACCTTGAAGACTAAATTTCAAGAAGCGTAATCTTCCGGCTGAAAAGTAATTATACCGTAGTAATATCTATTAAGTATACATTTTTTTATAAATAATTATTTCTCAAGATATTTCTGATAAAAAAAAAGTATATATAACGTTAATTTACTTTATTTTTTCGATTGTGCGATTTTAAAAGAACGACGCTGTTTTAAAATTGCAAATTTAACATAAGTTCTAATAAAAAGTCCTTTAACTTTAATTAACGTCCTTTATTAGGTCTGATTTTACTTAGCAGTTAATTGTACAGGGTTCGAAAAATATTTTCTTAAAACTTTTTACCAAACTTAGCAGAATAACAAAAAAAAATTGTACAGTAACTATGAATGTTGCTGTGGTTTTAAAATAAATTGCAATAAATGTTTATATTTATTTCATAAACCATCTATTTTTAGAGCAGCTATAAGAGCAAGTCATTATTATCACCCCTTATATGCACACAACGGTTCATAGGACACTGCATTGGTACACTAAATACTGTGTAACTTAATAAAATAAATAAAAAAACAGCTTTGATGAATCCACCCGGTCCATATAGAAATTGAAAAGAAGCGTATAAATTAAAAAATAAGATTTTTCAGGCGTTGCCAAGTATGAAGGTGAAATAATTCAATTAGATGAACTTCACCCGCATAAATAAAAGTTTCAGCTCTTTAACTTCACAAAAATCAACTTGAAGTAATATAGATGTTAAAAATTGGGCAGAATGGTGAATGTTACACAGTGTGTAAAGTGGCCACTTAAACCAGCCAACGACAGGTCATAAGCTCTGTAGATGCCTAG
The DNA here is from genome assembly GCF_059751315.1 of Micrasema longulum. NCBI lineage: Eukaryota > Metazoa > Arthropoda > Insecta > Trichoptera > Brachycentridae > Micrasema > Micrasema longulum. The sequence continues at coordinate 432,563 of NW_028277602.1, read as the reverse complement.
ACTTTTATATTGCCTTCTCTAAAATGTTCTTGATCTCTGTTGTAATATGTTAATAAAACAGCTTTGTTTTTCACCAACTTTTTTTCCCTATCGACCGGTTTTAAAGCTACACAAGCTTCTTTATCAATCTTCTCCTTCTTATCTTTTATCGTATTTTATTTTAAGTGTTTACTAAATATTTAATCAAAACATATGGAGCAAAGAAGTCAAGTTTTTTGTCATCTTTTAAATTGATTTTATTTTAATAAATAACCACAAAGTTAGTGCTTTAAATGTATATTTTTTGCTGTTTAACTTGGTCGTATTTTGCGTGAAGTGTGTAGGTGCCAGTCCGGGGACAATGAAACACTTCAGTAAAGACCACCCTATAAACGAATATTTTATGTTGACCTTCCCAAAAAGCGATTTCATGACCCTAAGCATGGTGGGCAAACGCACCAACCACTACATTACGAGGTGGATTTTTCACCACTACGATTTCCTTTTCCATGATTTTTACCTGAGAACAGCCATAGAGCCAAAAATCGTCCAGGATTGGTTTCGTTTTACATAGAGAACTGTATTCTTCATCGTCCTGGAAGTAAATGTATACCCATATATATTTTTATGTATTATATAAAAAATATTATAAACGCCTAACATAACCATAGTAATATATTATATACTTACTATATATTAAATGCATTATATATTTTTCAATCGTTGTGTAATTTGATATGTTTTATCAACAAGCTTGAAATTAAAACGACAAATCTCCCTATAAATCCTTTAGTCTCTTACGACATTTAGAGTTTCGATCGTACGGGTACATAAACACGACGCAGTTTCAACAAATCAAAGTGTTCTAAAATCAATCAATGTCAAAGGTTTTCTTAACTGTTGAAAGTTGAAAATGAAACGTCGTAAGTCCAAGAAGTCGTGAGACGGAATTGTAAGCTTTAGAATCACTGGTTATGTGGGTCACATTTTGTTGAGATCATTAAGATTTTTTTATTTAAAAAATAATACCACAGTCGTGACAGAGTTTTGAAAGAAGAACGGACCAGTGATTCTAAAGCAGTTTTGTAAAATCATCTATCTAAATTTTTTGATATTTTTTTTTTTTTTAAAGATGCATTAACGTTCTTATGATTCCTTTAAATATAATCAATTTTAAATGTCATTTTCAACGAGTTATTAAATTACTTTTAGAAAATGGGAATCAATTTAAGGAGGAGCGGGATGTGAACCTCAGACCTTTGATCCGTGAGTCCGCGACACTAGCCACAAAACCACAACCCAATTCATATGACTAAGTAAGCCCGACTTCATTTCTAAGAATGATTAACAGCACAAAACAACTCACCGGGAATCAAACCCAGAACCGCGTGCTTAAGGCAAGCGTATTCACCACTACGCAATGGGGCCACCAAACGTTCTTATATTAATACATATTTTTTAAAAGGCATAACCCGTTAGCTTCAAGTTTTTAAAACATGTCACCAGGTAAGAAAGAAGATGTGGAAAGAAGTTATGAAAAATACAACACAACGTCTTCTTGTTCTTTTTTCACATCCACTCGTAAGTGCAGCATGTGGACATCACCAGATAATCTAGGAGACCCTATAGCTAGCCAGAACTATCGCCTCTTCTCACGTCAATCCGACGTCCTGTAGTTCCGTCGAATAAAGCAGAAAGATAGTCATCGACAGCGTTTCAGGATGGTAGAAGCCCGCATGGGTGAAAAAGAGGCAACTTGGGTTAAAGCTCCCCTGAGGCATCCCCACTTCATGTTCTGGTCAGGTCCAACGTCATTGGAGGCTGCTGCGTTTATTCTCCGAATTCAATTTTTGTTATAAAAACGAAATACCTTATTTTTAATATTCATCTCAATTTCTTCCTACTTACCTGAACCGTTTAACTTGAGGAAACTTGTGGTGTATGAACGTATTGTTGGTATATTATAATAGTTTGATTATAAAATAAAACAAAAGTTAACTAAATACCTACAATATACTATGATGAGAGGATGGAGAAACAGGAGAGAGGAAAAACTCAAATATTCAGATAGTGACATTTTAATCGTGCTTAAAATATGAATAAAGGAGGAGAGTATTTGACATTAGTGGATAGATTATTCCACAATTAAGCAGCTTCTATGGTGAAAAAGTTCTCTCGTTGCTAGAATGACGAGATAGCTCATGCTGTGATAGAGGTTGGAAGAGCTCTCTCAGATAAACAGACGAAATGGGATTATTTAAAATATTGTAAAAAAGTGATAAAATGTGAGTGTTTTTTCCATGCCTGATACTGAGACAGCGTAGTTGCGTTCGATAGTTGGCTGTGTAGTCAAATTTGAGAAGATTTAATAAATAAAGTATACAAGCATTCTGCAATCGTTCCAACTTATCAAGCAATTCAGAATTATCATCTGGACAACAAACTATAAATCTGCATAATCAAGGAGTGGAAGAAGTAAACTGTGGACTAATGCTTGCGTAATATTAACTGGCAAGAAATTCTGCAATTTTTTAAGTGAGCAAGTAGAGCCAAGAGTTCCAAACAGTAACGCAAGGTGCTAAAGTTACTCCAGCAATTCCTAGGCGGGTCACAAGCTTTTTGTACATCTCATCATCCTCTGTTATGTGATCTCCCAAGTATTTTAATTTATTAACATCACAACGCCCAGACCAATTGAAAAAAATATACTTATTGGATTTTTTCTTGCAACTAGCGGGAATCGAATCCACGACACAATTTTAATCGTCTAGTTTAGCCACTTAGCATAGCGCCTGTCCTGTATTATATACGTACGAGTATGTATGCATATAATTAAAAAATATATATAAATACATTGAAGTTGTCGAAAATGGGTTAAGACATCAAGGTACAACTAATTACAATTTCGACAATATCTTTATGTGTTTTAAAGCACGCTACAATGTTTTTTTAATTGATATTAAAAAAAAAAAAAAATACTGTGCCATATTATGAGCCATTACAGCTTGCTCACCACATACCGCACACCGTATCTGAGGACATAAGTCTCCTTGGCGGTGCTCACATACACGGAAAATTTGCTCGTTGTCAAACGAGAAAAGCTACCCGAAGAAGCTTTCTGGTAGTCTTAGCATCTTTGTGCTGAAAGAAAGTAATCCAGAAGTACATACAATGTACTAATAATAAGTGCGGACAAGAGATTAACAATGATCGGATTTGAGTTCAAAATTAAAAAAAAATTGTTGCAACTTCTTTATTCGCAGACCACAGTTTGAGAACCACCCGAGGAAGGTAAGTTTACATACTAAGAATATATTAATCTGTAAGGAGGTGCCTGTGGTATTTGTAAGTGTCCATTTAAGTTTTCAACTCCTCTTTTCATAACCGCCATAATGGAAGTCATTTTTTATTCTTCGTAATAATTTCAAAGTGCTTTTTGTACTAATCAACAATGGACATTAGTAGATAAAAATGATCTCAACTTGCTTTGAAAATATTTGGACACTGAAATAATACATCTTTTGAATGAATAAATGGTTGTAATTAAACGTTAGTAAATCTGGACCCGCATCACCGTGAAACTAAAACGGTAAGAGATTTGGCGATGTTTGTCGATATGGTAAATCTTGAATTTCCCTAACGAAAATTTGAACGAAAATATAGTTTTTTCATTAATATAAAATAAACCTACTTTTTACTAATAAAACCGGATGAAATTTTTGTATCGACATTTAAAAAATTCGAACCGCCCTCTTGTAGTAAGATTTTTCGATTTCCTAGGTGTTAAGTAGAATTTAAGTCTGCGTTCGGGTGAATAAAAATCCAAAGATGAAGTTCGGTGCTACGGAAAATTGAATATAAAAATGTTTTCTTGCGCAGGTAAAACGTAGTGCATTTTATTGTACTGCGAAGTTTCTCGAAAATGTGTGAAAAAAATAAAAAAAATGAACTGCGTCTCAAGTTCACTCGGGTAAACCAATGATAGTGTTATGATAGATTTCCAGAATCTCCAGAAGCCAACTTGTCGATCAGTAGAACTCTCTGACGAGAACTTGAGACGTCACTAGTGGAGTAAATTCATGTTATAGCTTAATTTTAAGATGTATTTTTCTTAAGTGTATTTTTGTAATTATATTTCTATGTGAATAATATATGTATGGAAAAATAAAGAAAAAAAAAAATAATAAAATCAGCTGATGGCATGAAACCTAAAAATATTTTTTTTTGCCTTAGTTTGATAGTCTTTTAAAAAAAAATAAAAAACACCATTGAACATTCTCATTCTGTTGTGAAATAAGACAAGATTTCAAGACGAGTGTTTTTGGCTTGATGGCTATTTTCAGGATAAAAATCTTTAAAAATGAAATTGATCGATGAAAAGTTCGTGTTGTAGTGTATTGTTGGTTCGCTTGTTGTCCTGAGTTTTTAATTCCTTGGAAGGTTGACATAAAATATTTGTTTTCATAGTGGTTTTAAACTGCAGTATTTCATTTGGTAGATGTATGCATCAGGGTATCTTTTAAACTGCAGTGTCATGAGAGGGCTATTCTGTACGAGCTGTTATAGAATGTCTGGCGGAGGAGTCACAACTCTGGTTTACCCGATCGGACTCTGTTCACCAGGTCTACTAATGAGCTAATGAACTAACCTACCCTATCACCGTCACAATCGGGAAAATTAGATTGACGGGAGGTACACTGACAGAAATAAGGGCATTGAAAGCATTAAATGTAAATTCTAAATAAAGCAAATATTTTCAAGGCAAATAATATTTTTTAATAAAGCGTATTTTTTTGCAATGACCGGATCTGTAATAGTGATAAATACACATATAATACTAGTGTTTTTAATTTTTTAGATTAAACGCAAACAGAATATAATCTAAGTTAAACCGCAAGACATCGGAACCTACCCTCATATTTAAATGTACCAAAAGTTATTTTTTATTCCTTTTTTAATGATAACAATAATAATGGCTTATTAATAAGCAACAAATTGATATTTCAATCTTAATTAAAAAAACACACGATATTTACCCAATTCTAAACTCGATTCAGTAGAAAATTGTGTTTTTTTTAAGAAAATAATATCTCATTTTAAGGCCCTTGTTCAGAAAATAAAAATTAATGTGAAACGAACTCCCTATTTAAACGCGAATTTTCGTTCTATTCGAGAGGAAAGAACGTTATTATCAATGATGTAACAACATATCCCATGTATTTTTATTTTTTAAAACAATTTTTATTCCTTAATTTTTCAAAAACCTTTATCTTTAATTCGTATTTTTTTCTTCATGTTAAAGCCTCCTAAAAGTTTATGTGAATTAAGTAAAAAAATCAATCATTTAAAAAAAAAGACTAATAGATAGATAATCATTTATAACTTTGGAGACATCACTTTTTGATCACTTGTACGCCAGAAATCTATTACTTACCATGGGTCGTTTTAAATGTATTTGCAATATAGTCAGTTGACAAGATGTAATCTTTCTTAAATAAGAAAATAAAAAAAAAAGTTTTTTTGTGGTGTTTTACAAGAATGCATAAATAATACACTTTATTTTTATTTTTGTCTCCGTTGAAAAATCATTTAATAGTAATAATGTTATATTTAATTTTCGTTTGTGCTCCTTTGAAATTTTTGTTCATGATTTAATTGCTCACAGTAACAATACGTTTTTCGAACCCTTATTTGGCACTTAATTTTTAATAAATATGACCTATTTCATACGAATCGCACAAATCCATTTTATTTTTATTGCTTTATTAAAATATGTTCACTGAATGTCAGGCAAACACACTTATTAGTAAACAATTACGCGTGTTGTGTGGATTCTTACTTTTAGCGTATAAGTCTATTTTTAAAGACTATTTTACTTTAGACCAAATACAGCTAATATTATTAACAAAACAATTGAAGGTCTTAATTACTTTAAAGGATCCATAATTTAAGGGTTTAAGAATTTATCTACTTTTCATATTTTATTCTTATAAAATATTACCAATTAGAAAAAGTGCTGGTATTGGGGTACATAATATATATATTATGTCACTATTTAAAGTAGATAAAATAACTTCCACATATAACTTGGGCTGTAAGAAAAGTTTAATTTAGGTGTTTTTTAAGTATGTTAATTTTTTGTATGAGTATTTGTTTAAGTATTTTGAATGTGAAATGTAAAACTTTACCGCTGTATACAAAATCTGTTTCTTTTTCAGTAAGTCCTTTTATTTTAATATTAAATAAAACATGAAATTTGATTCCATAATATTTTATTAATCTTAAAATTCTTATAGTTTTCATATTAAAATATTTACAATAAATACAACAATACTGTGAGGGTTTATAGTATAACAATCACATTTTTCTAATACCTAACTATTTTACATAAGAAAAGCTTAACATCTTGACAGTGTTTTTTAAAAATGATTTATTTATAAATATTACAGAATTAACTATAGGCAAGCGATGGGAAATATACAATATTATACTTCGACAATCAACTAGGTTTAGGTTTGCTACATTTGAAATGATTTCTCAATTTATTTTTACAATATTGACTTAAAAACAGGGATTTTGTTTATCTAACTTATCGGTAAAAATAATTATTCGTTGTGCACATTATTACAACCTTCAGAATTTGGGCCAAATGAAGAATTTAAAAAATACATTACAAATAATTTGTGTGGTCTGGATAATTTTGATTATGTTGTATATTGATAGAAAAGTGACGCTACAAAAAGAGGTTTTTAGAAATTGAAAAAAAAACAGGCGCAATAAAAACAATAGCCCTCTTTCTACTGTTCAGCGATTTTTTGTCATTATCAAAAAGCTATACGCAATAATTCATATTACGAAAAATACATGATTTTTCATATTTTGGCCACTTTTATTTGTCATTTTTGTATTGAAAAAATGTTGTGGTAAAACTAACTTTTGAGTAGTGTCACTTTTGTTATCAATGATAAATGAGGCGGGAAATAGAATAAAGGTTCATTTTCACAAGTTTCACTATAAACCTGGTTTTATTGGAATAGTTTAAATAACTGTATTATACTTTTTTTTTGTAGCCTCTTTATTGAAGCACGAATGTGTCTGATGAATCGTAAATATGAGCTCTCATAAGTACTAAAATATACTGATAAATTCGCTCAAAAAATTTGTCTAGATATTTTTTCACATATTTCGGATATTTTTTTTATGTATCTAAAGTTCAAAGTAAAACAAGTTGTTATTTAAAATCTGAATTCTTTGAAACATTTATAATTCTTTAAAAAAAAAATTACCAAAATTTGTACGAGAACGATGAATTTAAAGTAATATTTAGTTCGTTTTTTATTAATATCAAGGCATTTGAAGTGCCATTTTTGCTAATATTATTTTGATGATATTTTAAAATTACAACTATTATTGGTATGAGAAACCCCAAAATACATATTTGGTTTATTGCACTTATTCAATCTTAATTCAATCAAACTAGAATATTTCGTTATTTAAGCAAATTACATGACGGTATTTACAACAAAGTATTTATACAATAATTATCAATGTATCTACTTATTTTAGATTAATTTAGTCACTGGATAAAAAAAAAATCGTTTTAAACGACATGTTTATAATCTTAATTTTATGATTTAATTTACAAGAGTATTTTATAGGTACTGGCTTTAACGTATAAAACGATTAAAATACATTAGAAAGGTACGAGATTAAGTTTATTCGATTTAATTAAATCTATACATCATTACATTGCCAAACATATTTATTAATTTAAATTATATCTACTATAAACATCTTCGGAGGATAACTTTGAGTATTCTACAAGCAAGGACTTACACATATTTATTGGAAATCATACCAGCCTTTTAACGATCATTTATCACTATAATTATAATCACTATTTTATTGTTATTAGTAAGTACAAAATTAACACTCATATTAAAATGATCACGAATGACTGTTGTCGGTGATACGCTGGCGCGATAGGTGGGAATGCGCTGATTGGTTTTCTATATGAGAATTCCTTTTCGTCCTCGAAAGAAACGCTTTAGGACAACCTTCGACTTTACATCTGTACAATTCCGAACGGTGACACGTTTCGCAGTGGTCCTTTAGAGACCCGAGATCTTTTAGCCTGAGCGGACAGTTCCTGCAAGGAAACTTTCCTTCGTGGTCTGGATTAGGAGCCTCGTCTTCGATGCAGTAGATAATCGAAGAGTTGCTTTGAGGAGATGGTGGACAGCTTTCTACCTGACTGTGAGACTTCAGAGAGGAGTTAGAATGAGGAGACTCAGATCCAGTATACCCTTTTTTATATGCTCCGTTTAACTCAGGAGGAATCAATCCAAATGGCAGCCCTGGAAAACCTGGTAACATCCCAAAATGTGGCAGCATAAAGTGTGGAGGTGGAGGAATATCACGCCCATTTATCATTTGCTCGGTTAAACTTGATAATGGATGAGGTTTCAGCATCTCGAAATTCAAAGGAGTGTTGGAGTTCAAATCTTCTGGTTTAGCAGGTAAGTTTTTCAAGGCTTCCAGCGGTAAAAAATCACTTCCGAAAGAATCGGGAAAAGGTAGCCGATGACCTTCTGCATATAACCGGGCAAGCAGTTCGGAATGAAGTTGAGGATTTGCAAGAAGAGAAGCTAGAGGGTACTTGTCCATAAAATTTGAAGGTTTATCAGAAGATGAAGTCGATAAAAGCTTTCTGTGTAAATTGAGGTTAGCGCTATGCCTGTCTCTACTTCGTTTTGATGGAAAAGCTGCGTTGCACCCATCTACGTTGCATTTGTGCATAAGCTTTAAGTGCACATTCTGATAATGTGTTTTTACACCAAAATGGTTTTGAAATATTTTCCCACAAGCGGTGCATTTTCGTGGATTATCTTTGTCTATTGGAACATCCATTGTGCTAATAAAAACTCCATTGTCAAAATGGCCGTAAATTTCATTTTGACTATCGTCGGAGTTTCCGTCACTCATACTATCTAAAGAAGAAGAACGAGATCTTACGGGACTAGGTGCGACATCGTTGATAGAATATCCCATGTTTGGAAAATTGTTTGGAATTCCACTTGTTTTAGAACCAATTTTGCACGGGATTTCTCCAAAATCGGCTTGAGAAAGACTTTCTAGTTTTTGCAAAGCATTTTCTGAATCAGCGACGTCATTTATAGGAAGTTGTTCAGTTGGTTTACTTTTCGTTAAATTATTAACTTCTGATTCAGGCTCGTTTTTGATGACAGATAAACTATTTGGTGCTTTTTCAGAATTCATATGAATATTTTTTTCATTAGCATTTAAATCTTGATTTTGTAAAGGTGTTTTCTTTAGAGATAAATTTTCAACATTACATTGAAATTCAATAACATTGTCTTGTTCAAAAGGTTCTGGTTTAATAGAAACTTTAAAAACATCTTCCTGTGGAGGTTTTTCAGGAAGACTCGGTGATTCAATTTTTACTCGTTTTAAATCTAAAACCTTATCATTGAGTCCTGTAGCTATCGGAATTTGGATATCATCTCCACTATCATTATCAGACATATGATTTTCCATGTGCGATGTAGATATTGCGCATCTAATAGGATTTTGGTTTTTCCGTTTTCTTTTACTTGCTATTGAAGGATAAATATCTTCTTTTGGATTCTTGGATTCGCGTACGCTTAATGAATCTTCACGGTTTCCTAAACTTGTATTTGTTATATCATCTTCCACATCAGATAATGATTTTTTCCGTTTTTGAGGCATACTAAAATCTTCAGGTTCATCAGATAAATTTTCGATTATTTCTGGTTTTGGATCTTCTTTCGGTTCTTCAACATTATCAGCAGGATCAATAGGATCAGTTTCATCATCATCATCATCTCCTGCGACGACTACTATACCGTCGTCGTCATCGTCACCATCATCATCACCGTGATCATACTCGGCACCCGAAGACGTTAATGCCATTGCTTCTTCGTGCGCTTGGCTTTGGAGTAAACGAGCTCGTTCATATCTTTGTTGAAAGCTCAAATCTAGATTGTGCTTAAAGTCCATAGACTGAGGTAAGCTCGAATGATGATTTCTCATTTCTGGTGGTGGAGTCAAAAGTGGGAAACTTCCAAAAGGATTTAATGAACCAAGAGAGCCTGAATTCGGTAATCCAAGGCCAGCTGCATGAGGTGGTATCAGAACTGGATGCGACTGAGAACTTCGACCATCATGAGGAGAAATTTTTCTTCGTAAGTGAGGAGAGTGAAGCTTAGGATTAGGATTTGCGCTATGCCGGTTTCGGGACCTTCTAGAACTAAACATCATACTACAACCTTCTACGGTACACTTATGCATTTCCCTAAGATGGACTGCTGAAAAGTGTATTTTTAGCGCTCCTTTATCACAAAATGTTTTCAAACAAACGTTACACTGAACTCTTTTTTTTCCAGTGGCTGGATTGATAAAATGCGTTCCAAGGTTTAACGGAAACTGTGATGAACCCCAATGTCTTTTTGTAGGAGTGAGTGGTTTGGATGTCGCTGTCGATCTACTTACACGAGGTACTTTTGGAACTGCGTCTTTACTTAAGTTTAATGCGTTTTCATCATCTTCAGATGGACCGTCTTCAGAACCTAAATCACTGCTTCCAGTAATGCTCATAAAATCAGAGGCTGACGCAGAAGGTGATTTGCGTCCTGTAGAAGTAACTAAGCCCGGAAAAGATGCTGCCAAACTAGCAGCTGCAAGAGAATTACCGGCCGCAGCTGCCGCCATGACAGCTGAGTGATGATTGAACGAGTTACTTAATGACATGGCCACCGAAGATGGAGGCATTGGAACTGGGGGAGGAAGGTGAAGCATGTGGTTACTCATGTTGAGATTCATCAAGTTATGACCGCTATCGGACGATGCATCAGAAGTACGTCTCTTTCTGTGGTAGTGACTTTGGTTGATATCCGGACTTATTTGTTGAGAATGTGAATTTGTAAAAGGGCTCAAACTTGATCCCATTTTCCGGAAATCGAAAGGTTGCATATTTTGAAGGCGATTCAATGGAGAACCAGCTATACTTATAGGATGTTGAGTTGGACTAGACATCGAAGATTTTGAGTTATTATAGTGTCTTTGGGGTGTTGAAGAGTGTGAAGAAACGGAGAATCGTGGTGGCTGAGGACCCTGGAGTTGTACGGGAGATGACTGTCTTCTACTAGGAGAACTTCGTTTAGCAGATTCAACTTGGGCTCTTCTTTTTTCTTGGAGGTGTTTTTGATTTCGTTCATGATATTTCTGCTCTTGCAGTTTTTCCTGTTCGTACTTATGATCTCTAAAGTATTTAAAAGCATCCAGATCTGGAGGGTATCCAAGGTAGGATCTGAATCCATGCAATGCTTGTTGGCGATGTTCAGCCAGCTTCCTGAATTCAGCTTCTAGCTGGAGTTGGTGCAGAAGTCGTGGGTCGGGCGGGCCTGGAGGGGGAAGAGGGGGTAGGCCTCCCCCCGCTCCCGTTATCCCTCTACCTCTCAGCAGGTCCCGCACCACGAGCGGCCCATCAGGGCGGCAGTACCCTAGGCGGTCCAGCCCGCCGTTTTGTGATTCCTGAAAAGAAAAAAAATAAGATTAAAATGAGTATATTTTACAATATTACCATGTGAGGGATTTGATTTTACATAATGACCGTTTTAAGGTATTTTGTTTGCATTACTGTAAAAAAGATAGGATTTAAAGAATCTAAAATCCAATAATCGAGATCATTATTTTAATATTTTAGTCAATGACACCAAGCAGTAAGTCTTTTTTGTTTGACATTATGTAATAATATTATCAGTTAAGAAAAGGTAGCTTTAACCAGGAAATATCAGCTATTTAAACCGTTGAAGAACAATGAGATGCAATAAATTATTTTTTTAAATCCACAAACATATAATTTATGAAATAATTTATTACCTATTTATAGCTTTATAGGTCATGGGTTATTGTAGACAATGCTGCGTCAAGCTTTCCGTTAAAAAAATAATTAATAAATGTAATATTTCAACTTGGTACGTAATTTTAGACCAAATAATAGGTATATAACTATGAGATAAATTTGAGTTTATAATATGCAATAAATTAAGTAGGTACGTGAGCTGGGAACAGACTAATGACAAGATAAAATCATTCCTAGCAAAAAAGTGCCTATCATGGTAGGAAAATTTAGCCAAACACAATAGAGTCCACTTGTATAAAACCCTTACGTGTGAAAACATTGTTTGTTTTAAAAATGATGAACGTGACGTGACTGCTGTCAAAAAGCTCATATTGAACTCGTTTTGTGATTTTCGTCGAAGAGCTGCCTTTTTGCTTATGACGATAGAAACTGTCCCGAGTGTGTAGCAATACGCCTGTGTACGATAGGCGTCCATTTGTAATAGGATTTTTCCATTAAAAAAAAAAACATTAGTTATTTTTTCTAAATCTGTAGAAAAAATCATCGTAACAGTATTATATTTTTTTCCGTGCGACGTGAAGTCAGATAAACTTTCTACGGTGGGTGAATATTGGAAGTATCGTAAAAAAGTACCTGGCTGTGGTCCCGGACCCACGGATCAGAGATCCGAAGTTCGAATTTTACTTCACCCCAACTTAATTACCACGTTATAATAGCTAGTTTTTAACAAGTCGTTGAAAATAGCTCTAAAAAGCAGAGGCGGTTCCTTAGTATGTGCATAAGTGCAGTGCACTGCCAAGTTAAAATATGTGGAAATAAATTAGTAATATTATTAATAGTAAAAATATGTTATAGGTACAAAGAAACAGTCAATACTAGCGCCAAATGATCTAGCGAGATCGACTCTAGCGGACGGTTTTCTCATCTTGTCTACGCATGCACAGTCGTCCCTGTGCATGTTCTGTTTTGCACAATTCTTTACCCTGAATTTGTATGAAATATGTTATTTCTCCTAAGATCGTCATTTGAGCGAGATAGACAACGCTTTATACCGGTGAATCGTGCGTTAGAGGGAGAAGATAATATACATACTTCGGACTTAGCCAACGCATGCGCAGATTTGAAGTTTGTTTGCAATGTCACTTTGAACATGCGTAATGACATGATATTAGTACGAATTTAGTTGATTTAGTATCCTATAACGTGCGTATAATGTTAGGCGAATTTAGCGTTCCTGGTTCCGATGCGCGGGCTGTCATCTGTCAGACTATTGCTTGTTTATGACGTCAGACCTGTCAGAATATTATTAAACTTAATGCACAAGTTGACAAAATGCAAAGAAATGCAATGCCAATGTTTTCGGTCAGGAGCCGCCAGTGAAGAGTGTCTACTGTATGAAACTAAAATATTTTATATAGACTTTCCGTATTGAATGTTGAGGGTTTCTTTAGAATAACTTTTAAAAATAATCTTTGTACTATTTTAAGAGGGTTTAATATATTGGCATGTGCACCACCCCATCCATCAAAACCATTCAAAGAGCTTATGTCCTGCCATTGGCTGACTTAAGTGGCCACTTTAAATACTACGTAGCATTTACTATTCTGCATATGTTTGAACCTCCGCATTTTGTCAATTCTTCCATTTGTTGACTTTCGTGAAGTAAAAGAGCTGAGCTCGCAGCTGGTGAATGTTACAAAGTGGCAGGTCATAAGCCTTGTAAATTCCCAGACTTACATGCTCCCCTCTCGAAATGTTTTCCCTCTCTGTGGAAACAAATTTAGATGTAAATAACTCCTTAGGGAGGAAATCCAGCCTGTCTGCAAAGATTCGGAAATACTCAAAACGTTGTCAACGGTATGTCAATGATTTTAATGGCCTATACAAAAACATATCTTTCCATCGTAGTTTTGACATTTATTCAGCTAGGTTAATTTTAGAACAAGCTGAGCCATGTTAGATGAAAACTATCCTAACCAGAGGACGCTCCGTATTCATTTTGTAATTCACTAGTTTTATAAAGAATCTCTGGTATTAAATACGTATTTTTTTATGTAATAGTAAAAAAAAAGGAAACTTGAGAAATGAATATTAATTGCCACAAATTTCAAATGATAAGTTATGAAAAAGGTTATTAGAAAATATTTATTCGATATTTTCTTCCGCGTTTTTTTTTCACGAGGAAACCTCATAGGTATCGTCAGGGGAAGATTGAATCATATTTTAAAAGTCCCGGAATGATTCCAAAAGTGTTTGGTATTTGATGTCTTGCCACCATTAATACCCTTTGGGTATACAGTGTGCTGATTAACTAATCGCATAGTTAAAATCATTATATTTGGTCTATCTCCCACGGAATTCAAGTTTGAATTAACGGACGTATTGTTAATGATATTGTTGTTTATGTAATGACAATCATTACAAATTGCTTTACACGTATAGTTGTAATTTGTAATTGACAAAAACAAAAACAATTTTACACTTTTTGCCCAAGCCATGAATATTTTCTAGTCAATCTAAATTACATTTGCCGGATGCCATTGAAATGTTAAGCAAGTTAAAAAAAATTAATCGATTTTTATTTTAAATGTAAAAAAAATCATTATTTTCATTTTTTTTTTTTTCATTATTTCTTTTTGAACCACAACAGGCCAGGAGGCCCAATTACAGTGATGAATTACATTACAGAACAACCAAGCTTGAGAAAAATCACATTTTTATTTTTGTGTTTTCACCGGGAATCGAACCCGGAACCTTCCGTGCGTTAGTCAAGCGTCTTGACCACTACACCACGGAGGCCGCCATACTTGCCGTAATGATAATTTATTAATGGTAGTCTATAAATATGACTGAACAAGTCATTCAATTCGTTTAAATATATTCCATTGTTAATTACTTACTTTTCTTTCATTCGTTTTGATTTTTGAAATTAATACCTTCCTGTGAAAAATACGCCCCTTTTTACTACAGTCATAATACCACTCGTAACCAATATTATCCTTCACATGTTTTAATGCTTCAATTTACTTTCCTGCTATTTAGAGTAGGATTTAACTGAAGGACAGGATTTCTGTATAATTTATATTCCTTAATTAGTGCTTTATTACAGCTTCGAGCAACGATTATGATTTTTAGTGCGATTATTCCATGAATTTAAAAAAAAAAAAAATGAACATGGATATGTGTTTTCTTTAAAATTATGTTTTATTTTATTGTAAATAAAACTATCGAAAATGATTAATATTTTTTTAAGTTAAACTGAGTATGATATACAAATGGTGAGATACGTGTACGGCAAGTTTGTTCAATAATATAAAGAAATGAGGGCTGCATTTTTTGGTCATGTTGAGTAAATGGATTGCGAAAGAGTGGCTAAAAGGATTGACGAAGCGTATTTTAATAGATACAGATAACGAAAAAGACCGAAAAAAACATGGCATGACAAAATTCAATAAATAGTTGAAGACAGAAATGTTAAAATACAAATGTAGAGAAAACGAGGTCTGAATGCAAAGATAGACTAAAATGTCATTCTCTACTCTCTGCGAACCCCCACGAAGAAATAGTGTGGTAGCTTTTTTTATTAATTGTTTAATTTTAAAAAACAATGGTTTTGGCTCATTTGATTTATAAAATATCAAAATATTTTAATTTTTCGTAGCGGTAAGTATTCGTTCAAGAAAATGGGAATTAATTCGCGTTAGAGCTGGGAGAGAACGGACCTCTTATCTGAAATCTGCGACAGTATCAAGTAACGTAGTTTGAAACAAATATATACAAAAAACAATGCGTAACATTGTTTCACTTTATTTTTTAAGAAAAAGTTACAAAAAACTCATTCACGAGAAAGGATATTAAGATTAAAGGCTGCAAAAGATCTTTTTTTAAAAATAATTTTCGTTTTTAAATATTATTATGATGACCTCGAGAGTTCTGATTAAGTTGTTGTAAATATACCGCAATTTCTGTTGTAATACAGCTTAATATTTTATTTTATTTATTTGCATAACTAACAGCTATAATTATCTCATATATATATAACAAAATAAATAACAAATAAGCCAATTACAGGTTTTCACAAGTAGCTTCACAGTAAGTTAAAAAAGATTCTCAAACATAAAATGAATAGTAATTTAATGTAAATTCAAAAAAAAAGAAAAACTACCACGAATTATTTTGAAAGCAAACGCCGTACGTTATTAAAATTATTTGCAAATAAATCTATGTTAAATTATTTATTTAATTATTACATTAAAATTATTAAAAGTTCGCCATAAATATGAATTGTGCCTACAATTAGATGATGATTTTATGCATTTAGGATGAAGATTTGGAAAAGAAGAAGAACAAAGCGAATCGCCATTACACCGGTATAGAATGGCAGCCACTCGAGGTGACCTCTGTTGTTTTAATGTCCTTGTACCACGTATACACACACTAAAATATACTAATACCTAGCCGAATCCGGCCAAAAAAGCCGTGGGCGATTCGTTGACAGAATAATGAAATACATTATACCGATCTTTGTTTCATTTGATTATAATTAATGATGCGTTTTACAAATGTTTGTTTCATTTCGAAGCAAATATGATTTTTCCAGCCACAAAAAGTAGCTGTCGCAACAGCATCAAGGCGAGTGAGATAGCCACGGGGTATAGAGAGACGAGAGACAAAATTCGGATGGAATATTACATACAATTTGCAGTTGACCGTTCCTACAATATATATTCCACTCCGGGCTATCTCCAATATTGGCCAAATGTATGAGATATTCACGCGTGAACGACCACCAAAAAGCTCCGTACAACAAAAATCGTCTTATTTAATTTATTGTTGTTCACAAACAAAACATACGACATTTTTGTAACATAATCACAGTTTTTCATTTTTTTTTATTTATTCATATTTTTTCTCTTACAAACTATAATTAATAATAAAAATAATGTGACCTAACTGGAGTTACCCGTGCCGAGGATACTAAACAATGTACCTTTAAAAAAAAATAACAGTTGAGAATAAACAAAGAAGACTAACTTAATAAACATAGATAATTAACGGATCGTTCAGGCAGTTATAAACACTACGTATTTATGTTTATATGTATTTATATGTACTTTTTCAGTGTACAATACAAAATTTAAAGATATAGATTACACAAACATCACTCTGTCAGATTTAAAATTTACACTAAAAATGTATTATGTAACTTAGTAGACATTATAATAATAAATATGTACATCTCCCTTCCCCTCCTTATCTTCTCATCAAGCATTCTTGTCCTAATCCCGCCCAATTTACAATAACTTACTGTTCTTAAAAAAAAAAAATCTTTGATTATTGAAAAAAATTTACGAGTACATGAAAATAATATTTTTATATGTATAAACTTATATGTATTTATTTAATATGATATATATTTTCTTTACTAACTTTGTATACTTAGTGGAAATCTGTTATTAGTTCTGAGTTTATACACTATATCTGTTGGTTTACTATAAATATATATGTAGAACTGTTGATTTCCCAAATAGAATAAAATAGTTTATTTAGGTACATCTATATTACTTATATTACAAAACGCACAATGAAAGAACAAAAACTTAACATAAGCAATACACTTGTGGAGCAATTAATTCAATGTTGGTTTGGGCGAATGAGACAATCCATTTAACTTCTGCCAAGCTCCACTATCCATTTTTTATGGTCTTTTTAAACACTTTCTCGTTACTTATTGTTTTAATAGATATTGGAAGTAGGTTATAGATTATAATTAAATAATACTCAAAATTCCTTTGTCCGAAAGTGGTATCAGTTTGTATTTGTTTAAGTTGCCTTTGTGTTGAGGATCTAGTGATTATATTATTTGAATGTGATGTATTGTAGGGGTTATGTCTTACATTTTAGTAAGAATAGTTAGTATTGTTTCAGAGTATAATTGTTTTGTTGTCATTAGTAGTAATTTGTAGAATATTTCTTCAGTAGATGTCTGTATCGGGACTCTTGAGTATTATTTTAATTATGGATTTTTGTGCATTGAATTTGTCCATGTGAATTCAAGAACTATTGTAATTATATTTTTTTATGGAATTGATTATGCCATGTCTTTCTCGGTGTTTCTCGCTTTCTGCATCCATCAATATTAACATTGTAAATCCTTTTAGCCGTTCTCTTGCCGTCTATTCGTTCGACATGTCCAAAACGACTACTTTTTTTTATTCTCGTTCACTATTATATTATTATTATATTTTGTAGTAGTTTATCAATAAATATTAGTTGAATAACAAATACAAGCGTTGTTTGATTGAACAATGTACTGCCATTAAAAAAAGCACATTATATTTACTAGATAAAGTTTATAAATTAAAAAAATAAAATAAAAAAGTGTTGAAAAAACAGAACAATAGAAATTATAAAAACTGACCAAATAGAAAAAAAAATTATTTTTTATAAAACAAACATAATTTATTTAAAATAATACAAAACTTGATAAAAAAAATATTAAAATACTTTCATACTTAATTTAACAGAAATTGACAATCCTTTTTTAAACATGAAATAAAAAATGAAAAACGCAGGTTTATATTTTTTCCCGAAAAATATCACTAACAAGGGTTAATTAAACACTCAGTTAAAGCACTTAGTTAAATAATCAAATAACAAAGCTCTCATGGCGGCAGCTCGTCTTATCGAATTTTCAAAGGCGGTTAATGGCCCTTTCTGCAACTTTTCTGCTTCACAATATTGTAAAACTGCGTAAGCAATTGTTCTAACATCAACACGCACTACTTTAGATGATCGCGGCATATTATTTAATGAATAATAGGAAGTAAATATAGAAATCACAATGTTTCACCCCGAACGACTGTTTGCAACTAAGTTGCCTGGTGCGGGGAGCGGCAAGGGGGGTGGTGTAAGGGATTTTAGTTATAAAATTAGTCAACTGCCACGTAAGGCTGGTCGACCTCTAATTACGTCAGAATTACGGGATGCAAACCTGAGTTGGGAGAGTGCACAGAAGCAGGCAGCTAACAGAGATGCCTGGAGGCTCTTTGTGGACATCATATGCTCCAAAAAGAAAATGGACACGGAATTATGATGTGTCTCTGGGTGTGCGCATGTGGAAGTGTGGGCGCCAGAATATCGGGCCATGATCACCAAAACACCGCAACCGACAAAAATAATATTTTACGGAAAAATATTTCATTTTCTTAATTATTAAGGAATACGCTTTGAAAACTACATAAAACAAATTGTTGGAAACAAAATTTGATCTTCAAGGCATATTCCTAAATAATAAGGAATAAGAAATATTCTTCTGTGAAATGATGTTTTGTCGTTTACGATGTTTTTTATGTTTATGGGGGCATGTAAGAACGCTTGAATTTTGTGTTAACGAGTGATCATGTTTCGGGAATTGGGGAAAATGTATTGAAATTAAATCTCTTTTTTGTTAAACGTTCACAATTTGATTCCAAAAAAGTAATTGTTATAAATCATACATAGCACCACCAGCTAAGCGGATTTATTGACTGTATTATGACGTATTTATTCATAGATCCATGGCCACAATTTTTCTACTTAGGACGTGTGAATTTCACTTTTAAATAAGCATAAACGATCTCGACCCCAGGCCATTCTTTTGTAATAATTATTTCAATGAACAAATTATATAGAAATATAAAGACCTGTTACTCGATGAAAAAACACCCACAAAAATATGTAAAAAATAACTAAACACAATAAATTAACTATAATAATATATTAGATGTAGATTGTCTATAGATTCAATCATTAATCTCTGATTTACTTAATCTTTATTGGATTATTCACAAATTCGGAATGTTAATTTACGTCTAGTACTTAATTTAGGTGTAGACGTTTACAGGGCCTATGGCCTATCATTGACATTGCCCACTTAACACATCGCGTAACATTCATCATTTTGCATTTGTTTGAACAAACATATTTTTTTCAATTCTTCCATCTGTTAATTTTGAAGTGCCGATAGTGACCAATTCAACCAGCCACGACGGGTCGTAAGCCTTGAACATGCGTAGATTTACATTTCCCCCCCCTAAAATGTTCTTCATCTCAGTTGTAATATGTTGATCTGAAAAGTAAAATTGAGTTCTTGTCTCCAAAAATTAGGAAGAACTCATAACATTCGTAATTTTAAAAATCTATTACAATTTAAAAAAAAATAAAATAATCACACTGTTTCCCTGTAGGGGTTCGTTGTAAAAGTACTCCCTCCGCATGCCCGAAAAAAACGTTTTAAAGACCGGGGGTCTTCAAATGTTAAATATAATAATAATGCTGTCGGCTTCAAGGTGCAATGATCAGCGCATTTGCCTACCATGTAAGAGGTCTCGGGTTCGATTCCCGAAAACGAAATATTTATTTAAAACGGTGTTTTCACACTAGAACATTTCATAGTTCCTGGACTGGTACCTGAAGCGTAAGACTGATCAACTTACCTTCATGTAACAAAAATGACCAAGATACGCCACGATTAGTGTACCAACGCAGTGCCTTACGCACCATTAGGTGCGGAAAGAGAGTGACTAGAATATTTCATAGTTCCTGGACTGGTACCTGAAGCGTAAAACTGATCATTTTACCTCCATGTTGTACATGCAAAAAAATTAAAAAAAGAGATTGATACCATAGCCTGATATACTATTAGGCGCGGAAGATGATGATACTTTTATTTGGATTGTTTTAATAAGTTTTAATAAGATGTATTTACTATTGTTATTATGAATTACTTAATTTTAAAAATAAGTTGAGTTTTCCGTAAAAATTTTAGGATTTCCGAAGTGTCCCGATGCTGAATAACTTTGATAAACCTTATTTAGAGAATTTTTAAATGGTATTTGTACCCATTAGCTTTCTTTACCAATACGCAATAATGGTTTGATTTGATTTGTTATTCGTGCAGTTGTGAAGTTTGATTTTTATGTTTATTACAGTAATAGTATAAGTGTTTATATCAAATACAGATATTTTAAAACTATCTTACAAATGTAAATATAATAAGCAAAATGGCCTTGCTGATTAATTGTACATGGAATAAACAGTTAGTCGTAAATGACACCTTTCGCCAGGTAAAATACATTACCTTTTTTATTCACATATTGAATTAGGGCAAAATTTAGATTAACTCCAAATAATTGCACGTAAAAAAGATTTATTTAATTTAAAAACTATTTTTCAACTGTCAACAACGGTAAACCTGCCTCGGGTCATTTTCTTTATAAAACAGACAAATGTATTCTCTTGTACCAAAATTGAATTAAAAAACGATTTTGATTAGTTTCACGTGAATACAATGAATTATTAGTTCTAAAAAGAATAATAAGACGGGTTGAGGTCTCGCGAGTAGTGTTCTGGATTCCATATCAGAAGGATCGCAGTTCAAATCCCGTCCTAACATGACTTGTTCACGATTTTTTCAATTTTATCTGGGCAGATTTAAACATTATTTTTACACATTTAATGACTGAAAACGCTTCTAAATCCCAAACAATTTTCTTTTTATTTTTAGGTTTAAATTATTTAAGTTTAAAATGAATTGTTATAATGTAGTTAATAATGGAATATGTGGTTAAGCAGTTTCAGTAAAAGCTGTTTAACTTGTGTATTAGTTGATGAGAAAAAATAAGATCATATATATACCATAGGCCATAGGATATATTGATTGCCAAGAAAAGAGTTATTTTCTACGCGGTTATCTTCAAGCGAAACAAAACGGCCCCAAAATAATTATAATATGTATTTGTTTATTTAACACTTTACAAATATATGCATTTTAATGTTTGGATAATTTATACAGCGCCATTTTTGTGAAAATCACCTCAAGGGCTCTGTACAGTAAATAAATATCCCAGCACGTCTTGCAGCTACAGAGCGCATGGACGGTTGAAATTTTAGACCCCATTTACTAAATTTAGATATTTGATAGTTGATAACATTTACATAATATGATAAAAATAATATGATAGCTGACATCACAAAAAGTCTTGCAGCTACAAAACGTATCGACGAATGGAATTTCAACAATAAAATAATGATTTAAAAAAGTTAACAATAAAAAAATTAAAAAAAACACAATAATAATACATCGAACAAAGAACTAGTAAGTATGGCAATTAAGTGAACATATAACAGCACAAAAAGTAAAATATTAAAAACTAGACAAAGATAGCATTCCTTTACTTATTATTAAGGTTAACATGATGATAGACGCTATTCAAACAGTCCCTGTTTTATTTTGGTATGCAGTTTACAGGATCTATTGTCCTTTTCCTAGTAAATAACTGTAAAAACATTTGGTTCACATTTGCCTGTTCCCTCGTAGATGATAATAGATGCGCATCTGTGTGCGTAGTGTAGGTACCAAGGAATGTATCCGCTTCTTGTTAATGTTGTTTGTTATTATCAGACACATGTTTCCCGCTTAAAATTTCTGATTATTATTATTTTACTTCGATTAAGATGTCAGATAAAATTGTGTATTACTTTTGATATTTGGTGTTATAAATGAAAAAAATAAAGGTGTTATTTAAATAATTTAAGATTTCGTTTTACTCTAAAAAAACAATATTTTTATTACTTAGTTAAACACTAACCACTTTATTTTTATGTATTATTATTATCAACCTTACTTTGTTATATTTATCTTTGGAACACATTTTTTTCTGATTATAACGGTTATTTATTTGGAGATGTTATGTTATTTTTCCTTTCTTGTTGCTTTTTTTTCGTATTTTATTTTATTTATTAACGGATATTTTACTTTTATACAATTTATGGGGTTTAAATATTACAATAAAATATTAGTTAAAAATATTTTTTTTCAAAAAAGAAGCATTGACAAACATAACGGACATCAAGACAAGATCTGGGCTATTTATTTAGTGCTCGTTTAAATTGATTTAAACTTAAATAAAAAAAGTCAAGATCTTGTCTCGAGTTAACAACACGACAAAGACGGGTCATTGGAGAATTAAGGCCAAAGTTGGGCTATTTTTACTCAATTACATAGTTTTAATTACTGTATAATATTTCATGAAAATTTTGAATTAAATTATAAATTGTTCACTGCTGTGATTATTTCTGTAAAACATTTTATTATAAAAGGTTCTTTGAACCGTTGATGTATAAATAAAATAAAAGGATGTCAAAAGTACTTACATCTTACGCCCTATTTTTTTTTCAACAGCACGAACTTTATATAACAGATTTCGAATATGTATTTCTTAGTATGTAAATATTTTTAAAAAAACATCCTTAGACTTAAGTAAAAATGAGTAATGCAAAAGTTTTTTATAATAATTTATTAAGCTTAAGATCCTAAGCCTAAGAGTTTCATATTCCACTTTCAAAAAAAAAAGTACCTATGTCATCTCTGTTGTACCTATCAATCAAAATTGGTGTTTTTTTTGCACCACAAAAAGCCCGAAGGTCTAATAAAAAAGGCGTTTTAATATTAGTTCTATTTTAGAATCCTTATCCGTACCAAATGGTGCACAGGGGACTGCATTGGTATCAGTGATCATTTGTAATATAAAAATTTAGAATCCTCAATTAATCGTTTATTGTGTAAATACGTAGGTAGTGCCGTCCAGACTATATAATCGATATCAAATTGCGAGACTTTTAATATCAATCGGAGTTCTGCACGCAATATGCCGATTGATGTCGATTACAATCGTCATAATGACGTCACAGCTGCGTTTCGACGATTCGGTAGCCGCTAGTCACCGTGGGTGCCAATTATTTATGCTAAATTTCAAATTAAAATTGGACTGTGTGCATTATTCAAATAACACAGTGCATTTGAACCCCTAAAAACCTTAAAGGTATGTACAAATTATTTATTTTATTTTTATTGGGTAAAACAACAGACGTTATATAAAAAATAATAAAATGTTTTACACAATAAAAATAAAACACATAAAATTTAGTTTTAAGTTCTTTTTTTTCCTTCGATATTTCTTTCTTACTATACGTAAATGTTTAATATGAATTTTTATTATGATTTGTTTTAATTTCTTTGTATTATATACTTGCTTGCTATCTTATTTTAGTTTTATGTACAAATTATTACTTGTTACTATATTATTATTATTACCATACCTTCATGTAAATATTATTTATACTTTGAGTACAAAAAAAAATGTATCATCTAATAAATTTGAAAAAAAATAAATAAATAAGAAAAGAAGAGCTCTGTTTTAAGGTTGGGGATGAGGAATAAAGTGTAGGAGTGGAGGAGAGGGATGTTTATATAGTATATATGTATATATTTTTTGAAATAATGGTAGGTTTGTAAAAAATATTATCATCATCATCACTCCATAGAGCGTATTAAGAGAATATGTGGCGAATGAGCGGTTTGATGATTAGCTATTTGAATATAGTTTTTCTGTCACTCTATTGCATACGGTGTAAAAAAAGACGATTGCAGGACGGACTGATTATGCCTAGCTAAAACTGATAAAATTGAGATCTTGTGTTCCCGTTTTTGACTGTTTCCCGCGACTGTTTTCTTACACGCGGTAAAAATTAAAGCAATAAATTGCTCTGCGAAGTTTCTTGTAAATGTACGAAATTTTTTTTTATGAAAACGAACAACTTTGAATGAACAACTCACTACTCAGCAGAACTCACCGAAGAGAACTTGTGACGTCAAACGAGGAGTAATTCCAAAATTATAAACTTCATACCGCTGATAACACGATACATAAAAATATTATTTAAAAAATTTCGGTTAATTTGATAGTCTATTAAAATATAAAAAAATATGAAAATATCGCAGAACTTAATTCTTCCCAACCTAACACGGGACTTTAGTCCCATGAAGTTGATACTTGTGTCATAAAATTGTGAATAAAAAATAAATTAAAACTATTCCCCCTTAATGCATAGTGCACTAAATTTGTACACCAAATTCCTCATATTCCCTTCTCTATAATATTCTCCATCTCTGTAGTAATACTCGTATGGTAACAAAATGTACTTAAACAGCGATAGATACAAGGTGATTAGAAATAATCTGTCAATTATTTTCACATTATTACTTAGTCCCCAAAAAGATTGCCGCGTAAGTTGTCATTCTCAGAAAGAACATTTTATTTAAGAACAAAACGTTTATCTGTAACGTATTATTAAGTAGTCCTGTATATGATAGTTACATGCCAACATTTTATATCATATATCTACCCCAAATAAAGACTAATAGTTTTGAGGGCACATTTTTGATAAAGAATTTTTAAATCGCTTACTCGAACGTGTTTTCTGAGAAACATATTAAAATCAATTGGTGGAAATTCAAAAAGGTATAAAAATTACATTACCCATGTTTTTCAATCAAACTTTCGTTTTTATATAGTTTAGAACAGAGCTTGAAATAATTTATAAATCTGGACACATTACAAAAAATTATTGAATTTTTATCTAGTAAAAATTTCTTAAGGGCAAAAGGAGAGATATTTGAAGTTCTTATGATTTACTCAAATATTTTAATATTGAGGGTCATTTTCAAACAGTCGGAAATCAGGATGAGATAGGGTAAAATTTAAATTTTGGAATAAGCTATCTCTTTAAATAAAAAAAATGCTCTCATTCTAGCCACCTTTAAGAAACACCTGAAAAATTACTTAATATCTCTAGAATCCTAGATTTAACTGTTTTTTAAAATATATATTTTCTTTCCTTGGTTTCTCCTCTCCTTCCAAACTCATTATCGTATATCACATTTTTTATCCTTTTATATGTATCACATAATGTACTTTTATTAAAGTTAATAATTGCAAGCCTTATCTCTCTATTAAAAAAACAGCTGTTATTTCTAATAAATAAAGTTTTTTTAATGTATTTTTTATATATATATTTTTGTTTTTTAGTTCAAAATTTTGACTAACTCTTTTTTTGACCAGTTTGTTTTTTGGTTGGCTGGAAGATATGGCTTTTAGCAGTAAGTCTGTAAAGTACTTATTCAGCACTTGAAGTTTTAAATAAACAAATAAAAATAAATAAATCTTAGATCTCTGACCGGTGAGTCCACGACACTAGCCACGAGACCACATATCGGTTCGATTTTTTCGAGCCTTATGATCGAATTTTAAGTACATAATTTTTCATTTTGTTAAGGATTTAACAAAATGAAAAATCTTCTTTGTGTCGATAATATAAACCTTAAACTAAGACAACGAATGGTCAAATGTAATATATGGTCTGTCTCACTGTACGGTGTAGAGGCTTGGACTCTAAAAGTTAATATAATAAACCGCCTTGAAGCATTTGAAATATGGATCCACCGTAGAATGTTAAGAATATCTTGAACCGATATGATAACCAACAATGAAGTATTACGTAGAGCCAATACTATTAGAGAACTATTTACCACTGTTAAGCTCCGTAAGATTTCATATTTTGGCCATATGTTGAGAGGTGATAAATATGCCATACTTCAGCTTGTCATGAAGGGGAAGATCGAGGGACGTAGAGGGGTCGGAAGAAAACAGCTTTCCTGGCTTCGAAACATTCGAGCATGGACCAGGATAAGAACTGTGGAGGAGCTGTTTTGCACTGCTCAGGATAGAGAAGCTTTCTCCCAAGTGATCGTCAACGTCGGGAGGACCCGACATGACACGTGAAGAAGAAGAAGAAGAAGATTTAAAACCAGGTCGCATAGTACAATATGAAGTGGCAGTATTGCCTGCCAGACATGTTGAGAACCTTGAGCAGAACAGAAGGATTAAGGAAGTGGAAATGACCAGACATGCATATAATTTACAGAAAACACTGCAATTTAATCCATTTCTAGCTATAACGGGTGCTTAAGAGGATACGCGGTCTAAGTTTTTTTTATTCTCGGCACCAGAGCGAGTTTTTTTATGTACTATCGATATCGACCATTGGCATTAGTTTTTTTTTGTTGATAAGTTATCTTTTATAGGAGCTAGAGCCATCCAAAAACCCCAGTATTATCTGCCGTCTTTGGACGTACGGTATGTTAAAATTTTAACCATTCTTGAAACAAACAAAACGTGCTAAAACAGAAATTTCTTTTTTATATTTTTTCTTTAAAAAAACCCAAATCAGTTCAGTTTTGGGGTGTGGAAAACGGGTATACGAGACTTCGATTTTGGCAATTTTATTAAGGTATAATCAGTCCGACGTGCAGTTGTGTTTTTTTGCACAGTATTTGGGGAGGCATCGGCGAGGATGTGACCGAAAAACTATATTTAAACACTGATTTATAAAATCGTTCTACCTCGCATATCCACTTCGGAACAGTAAAAGCACATGCTTCCGCATATCCGAAACCATTTAAAAGATCTTGGGTCTTCCTATCGTTTTCGCTCATACTAAAAAGCTATGTTTTATTGTCAATAAACGAGATACTCTTTTAAAATTATCGATTTCATATATCGCGATTTTTATTGAATTTAACTCGACTGCTTCCATTGACCTTTTCACTGTGAGTTTGTCAAATTATTTGGAGGAACTTTATCGGATATTGTCATTAATCTTCATGAACATATTACAAACACGAATGGCAGAAAAAACTGTATTGACTTATATCACAATAGCCCATGTTCATTATATTAATTTTATCAATTCAATAACGTTAAACTAGATTATAATTATCGTTATTCAAAAATTTCCTAACTCCGACTCCCTTCATATAAGTCACCAAAAGATAAATCCCATTATCATGCATGTAGCACAGCCTATTTAAATGTTATTAACTACAACAATTTAATCAAGACACAGTGAAAAAATTGTTTGTAGACAGGTACTCTGATCTTCTTCACTACATTGGGAGGAGGTCATTAAGTCGACAATCGAGCCGCAGCTGTTATAGAGTCCTGGAGGACTCTCTGTCAGCTGCGCATGGAGGAAAGTTATTATAAATATTCCTAAGGAATACAAACTTTACGCAGATTAAGGAGGGGGGAGGAGAATGTATAAGCGGAGATATATATATATACAGAGGCCAACACGTCATCTTAATTAAAGACACGGATATTTACAATGAGAGAACAGCCTTGAATAAAGAAGGACTCCCTGGGTGGTCAGAGGCAGAGGGTCTGAATACTACCCGCGTAAGGGGAAAACAAAACAAAAGGATGTGTGCGTTCCACTCGGAAGGAAGCACAGTCCCAACTGAATGAGCATCCCACAGGAACAGTTGCCTGTCCCACCATATTTTACTCACCTAGGCGTCCGCGCATCTGAGGAGCTTCCAACGCGATACCCAAGTCCGGACAAGCCGACGGAAGAGTGTAAAATTCGAACTGTTGGCCATCAGATCCACATTCCACGCTGGTCGCATGACCCCTGTCAAAACGTTCAGCATCTCATCTCTGGCATCATCCAACGGCACACAGTGCCACAGGATGTGTTCGGCCGAATGATGGTCATCTCCGCAAGCACAGCTCGAGACAAGGGCAAGTCCAAGCTTGTCTCTAAACTTCCCGTGTCCCACCTTTTGTGGGGTATAATGGTCAAACACCAAGAACTCCTCTTCACTACAATTTGAAGTGACAATATTGCCTACCAGACATGTTGAGAACCTTGAGCAGAAACCAAGGGTTAAGGGAGTAGAAATGACCTATCCGCCAGACATGCATTTACAGAAAACACTACAATTTAACCCGTTTCTAGCACTAACAGGTGCAGTCCTATGTTATTAGTATAATTTGAAGGTCTCATTTTGTGTTTGTTGTGAATAATGTCCCTCGCGTGGGTACCGTCTGTGTTTATACAAAATGGAATTAAACGAACGATTATTGGAGACTATAATTTTAATAGAAAAAGGATGGAAAGAGTTTTGATTTGTCAGTGTTGGTAACACAACCCACCCTAATGTGTACAGTTTTTCTGCTGTAGTTATCGAAAGATAAATATGAGAAAAATGCGCGATTTTTTTATTTTTATTTAGTATAACTAATGAAAATATACGTTTAAATTAATTTACAATAAAACAAAATAAATTTATAACCATTGCATGAAACTTTTACTAGATATGAGCATAGAAAAATAGTATTTGAGAAAGGAAATACGTTTCACTCGTTTCTGTTATTGTTTTTTTTTGTGTCCAGAAAATATTTTAAAAATATTTTAGTATTTTTTACATTTTTTTAGTAGTTAATTATACAACTAAGTAGAAAATAATATCAATTGTTTTGTTTTTTTTTTAATAAAAAAATAAATATTTGCGTTCTTATGATTAATTCAATTATTAATTTTGAAGGCCATTTTCAACGAGTTGTAAATAGCTCACTATAAGAAAATGAGAAAATGGGAATCAAGTTGGGGTAGAGTGGGATTCGAACCACGGACCACGGACCGAACCCGATTCAATGTTTCTAGATCAAATAAAAACAGACGTTAAATAAATTTCTAATGATAATAAAAGTTAAAAAAATATGGATGTATTATAATATGACAAATAAAATGGTTATAACAAATGTTTTTTTTAAGTTACGTCAACTTTTTATTGAGGATTTTTTAGCTGTGTACGAAAGTAGATTTTATTTTTTAAATTACAATTTTATCGCAGAAAGGTCTGTGGAAAAACTTAGTCTATTAACAAATACAGTATTTATTTGAAGTGATTTGGATATAAGACTTTATACGTTTTTTCAGACTAACATATATAATGTTTTTATGACTTCCATCTACTTAATTTTATTTATTTTTTTTATTTTTTTTTTTTTTTTTATTTAAATTTTTTTTATTGATAAACCCTTACGGGTTACATACATTTAACAAAATGTTTTCACTTTTAAAATTCAAATTCTACTGTTAATAATAATATTTTTAACATCTTTTGTAAAGGTTGCCTGAGTCTTTTGTTTAGTTTTGTCTGGTAGTTTATTGTATAATTTCAGTCCATGGTTTATAAGTCTCGATTGTCCTTTTCTCGTTTTAAAAGATTGTATATGATATTTTTCTGAAATTCTCGTATTGTGTTCATGTTTACTACAATTTTTTTCAAGTTTTAATTCTTCGTCTACAATTACATCAGTGGCTAATTTATGAATAAATTTTAAAGATTCTAGTTTAAAGAGTTCAGTTACGTTTAATTGTTTAGTTTGTTCAAAAAGTTCTTTAGTTGTTGTTTATTTTTCTTAAATTAAAAAGTTGGAATTAAATTAATATCTTTATATAATCACTTTGTAAAGCGCCTTTGAGGTATTTTATTACGAAAATGGCGCTATGTAAGTTATGCATAATAATAATAATAAGCTGCGATTTATGCTCTATGCATCACTCTACCTTGCTATGTCTTAATCAGTGCTACCTTTACTATGCACCCTGGACAAGTGTTTTCGACTCGATGGCTGCTCTCAGATAAAAAATCTGAATAACAAAATCGACAAAAAAGCCTGTCTCATTGTGTAATGGTTTTCGCATTCAAGTCCTCGGTTCGATTCCTAGAAAGCTGAACATGAAATATTGATTTTAAAGGTTATTTGAATTGAAATATTTCATTGTTACTGGCACCTGAAACGTGAGCCTGATCATCTTATCTTTATGTAATTGATGATCGAAACACGCTGCATTTGGTTAATAAATGCAGTGCCCTTTGCGCCACGGAGCGAGCGCGGAAAAGAGAATGGTTATGACGATTTTTTGCATCATTATTTTTGGATTGAAGAAAATGCATAGATTTTACGACGCGTTAAAATCGTATCGATGAACGGGTCATCGGTGGACACTGTAATTTTAAAATTACCATGCCTTTAAATCCTTCAATTTCATACTAATCGGAAGAGTTTATAGACGTTTATTATATCAAATTTATAATGGTCGCGGCTTTATAGGGAGACAAAAGGTGTCATTAACATAATGACGAATGGTACTCCTACGCGGGATTAACCATCATTTGGGGATATCAAATTTGGATTTAGGATAAGTACTTTGTCAAGTGCATACCTTTAGGTCTCCGAGGACAGGACAAGGAACACTAATGGCTGTAAGGAAATTGGCCGAATTTCGGCTAATTTCACGATACACGTCATTAACTGTCCTCACTTTGTGTGGAAAATTACAAAATAATAGTTTGATATGTTCATAACGCTGAAATTATGCAGTAATAATTTAATAAACAAAACAATTTTGATCTCTCGGGAATTTTTTAATAGTAAACACGCCCTTTACAGTAAAATTTTTAACAAATTTTTAGTGTATGTAAACAAATTTACGCTTTAAGAAGCATTAAGGCTTGCATTTAATTGGATTTTAAATATTTATACAGTATTGTGCACTAAAGTGTAAGGTACATATAAATGACAAACCTGTAATTAAAATAAAATTATGACAAACATGAAGATGTAGTCTGTAGTGTATCGATTAATTCGTACGATATAATACATCTAATATACCAGGGTTGATTCCTATCGAGAAGTCCAGCACAGCTATGTTAGTGTTTTAAGTTATATGATTTGTTGTGTGCATCACCAAAATATCTCTCTTTTCGGAGAAAAAAAAAGTATTAAAAAAAATGGAAATAATACAATTATTTTTAATGTAAATTTGTTCTAAAGTATGTATGATGCCAGAGCGTAAAATGATAAACACATATCAAAATTATACCAGCTGTTTTTGTAGAGATTCAACAATCTTTCGAAGTCGATTTGATGTCTACACGGAGCACAATAAAAACATATCGGTAAACGCTTTTGATTTAAAACAAAATAATAAAACAAGCTGTTTGGATGAATGAAACTAAAATACATACGAGTTTGGGCAAATTAAACCATTAGAAAAACAAAAAGGGGAGAGAGTCTCAGCAGGTAGTTATTAGGGGTGTTACCCCGAAGTTCGCGTTGTTAATTTTGCACAGGGGTATATAAGTGATAGTTATAAATATCTCCAAAAAGATTGCGTGCCGAAGTTTGCAATAGTCGGACGATATGTATCTATTTTCTGCACGCACCTCTGCGTGACCCCGAGAAGGGCTGTGTAATCTTGGGTTTACGAACAAAAAATGAAAAAAGAGGTTGATATTCTTGTCGGAATACGGCGGTGTTTTTATATTATATTCGGCGTTTTTGTAAGCTATGAATGAAATATACCGGTGCACCTACGACTTGTTTATTTGAATAATCAGCGCATTCGTTCTCTAACTAACTTTGCAAGATTGACGCCGTAATTTGTGTGTTTGATACGGGTTGGAATTACAAATGTAAAATGCCTGAATTTCTTGGTTGTTTTCTTGTAAGTTGTTAATAGCTTATTTCCAAGGACAAATTTATAAAAAAAAATGTTTATTACATGAAGGATGCTAAATGAATTAATCATTAAGCTTTATTGACTACTCTACTCTTTGTATTCAGTATTTGTAGCTTATGTTAAGTATTGTATTCAGCACTTAACCCATGTGATACATTTTAATTAAACACCACAACTTGTTTTACATTCTCTAACACGCTTATTAACGACTAAATTTAACTGGTCCCAAAATTGAAATATTTGGGTAAATCATAAAAATGAAAATATTTATTCAGAAATAAAAAAAAATAGTTTTGCACAATTCAATCAATAATATTTTTTTAAATAGATAAGGAATCGATTTAAAATTTTTATTAAGGAACCTGAACATAATTTCAGATTTTTAAATATTTTTGTTATTAACAAATTTCATTAAAGGGACACGTTTTTTTTTCTATCCATATCTACTTTTACACATATAGTTAATGTTATCACTGTAACTCTCAAAAAAAAAGACTAACTCTTGTGCTTGGAGAGTGACTTACACTGTTGTAGTTGTTTATTGTTTATCATAAGAGTTTATTTAATTTTCAATACGAGTACAACACAAAAAAAACATAGAATATATAAAGAAAAAACAGAAATCATGATACATTCACACTATTTAAAATTTAATGTAGTTTGTACATGTGTTCAAAAAATTTCAATAGATTAACTTAAAATTTGTTTATGTATATATTATTTTTTATAGTTTTTAGTTCATTGGGAAGATTAAAATGCACATATGAAACTTATATTTTGCCTTCTGACAGTAATTTTAAA
The DNA here is from genome assembly GCF_059751315.1 of Micrasema longulum. NCBI lineage: Eukaryota > Metazoa > Arthropoda > Insecta > Trichoptera > Brachycentridae > Micrasema > Micrasema longulum. The sequence goes on along the minus strand of NW_028277602.1, from coordinate 399,622 downwards.
TGAATATTCGAGCCATGTTTAAAACATAACAAAGGAAAAAAAGAGTCCACACAAAGCTCGAACTGTGGACGGAAATTATATATTTTTACGGATATTTACAAGCACAAATTTAAATAACAGAATTGTCATCCTGTCCGCAATTTCGCAAAATTCAGTTTGAAACTGAACGCCAGTTAATTGGCGGTTTTTTTCTTTGCAAAATCACTGAGCGACCTCTTCGTTTAAAGTTAATTATAATTAGGTTCCACCGATTTTCAGACATCTCTGACTATTTAAATGTGGAGATCTGACCCGACATGACGGATAGGTAGGCGTGTGCCGTGAGCACTGCATTTAGGGTTTCCAATTAACCACCTAATTCGGCCAACCGGTTTAAACCGGTTATAAGAATTAAATATTTACTCCACTTAAATTTATAATAAATGTTTTTTATGTATGTTTTTATACACGTAGAAAATAGAATTACACAAGAAAAGAAATTGTCACAGATAGACACAAAATTCACGTACACCTACGAAAAAATGGTCCGCGACATTTTGTTTGGTAAAAGTGAACGATTATTCTCTTTTTCTTCAATATTTTTTTTTGTATTGATGGAACAGTTTTGTTCCCCATTAGAATTATTACATTAATTTAACAAAATCGTTTTTCTTTTTTATGCGCAATCGAAAATAAGAATATTTTTTACATCTTTGATAAATATACGCATTGTCGTCGCTCACTATTGAAGAGAGGGAGTAGGCCAGTGACCAGGCGTGAGTAAGGTATTTTTTAGCTTTTCATTAACACCTTTAGCGATACGACGATCATCCGAATCCGGTGTTTATCTCAAACATAATTTTTAAAGACTAAGTTTTCGTTTGACTGAAAATAATATTCACTCGGTTCGCTCCATACAAAATTATACGAAAATTGAGAACGGTGATATCAATGGAAATTAAAAAATGTGTAAGTAAATGATAGAACAAATAATTGTTTTATTGGCTTTATAAGGTTTTTCATATTATCGACTTTAGCATTAAAGAAAAATTTTGAAGTTAACACTTGTGTCAGACTTTTCAATGTGCCCACAGCTAAGACATTTTTAATCATTTGCGATAATATTTATGTATGCTTATCTGCGTTCACGTGTTATATATGGAAATAAAAGTTTAGCTACAGTGCAGTCAAACTCCAATTATCTAGATTAATGAGTGCTAGATGTAATTAAATAAAAACTTCATAAAATATATCTAGCAAAATCAATTGCTTTGACGCTAAACGCGCCGGCCGCCACCGACCTTCTTGATCGATTATAATATCTTTATTTTTCATTTTGTAATAACGATCCCGATATTCAACAATCTGGATGACTGGATGATGATAAACGGAGTCCTACTGTATACTGGGTGTATGATGGTATGACTTTGTAAATAATGTAGAAATAAGACAAAGGACGCAGAAACCTCCGGTAACAACCGTCATCCGGCAGGGCGATGGAGCTGGCTGGGCCATATATCCTGGTTCTGTCCTGTTTTCTTCTAAACTCATTACCTGATCTTATATTCCTCATGATTTAATGTGTAAAAGTTTTATCTCCCCCTTGAAAAACATATTTTTATGTATGAAGTACATATTTTTATTTTGACCAGTATGTTTTTTAGTTGGCTGGAAGATATTGTTTTTGATAATACGTCCGCCTAAGTATGTGTTTTTGAAAATACTGTTGCCTTGATGACAGAATAGTGTTCCCTTCTCTTAGTATCATATTCCTACTGGCGTATCTTGTGTTATGGCCGTATTTGGCAGTTAGGCATTATTTGTTATATTTAAGTATGTAACCACTTCCGTTCTTATTTTTATTAATTAACTTATAATTACCCAAATATTTCAATTTTAGTGGCCGTTTTCAACGAGTTTTGCATCTTGGTTATAAACATAACTTTTAAAAAGAAAATAGAAATCAAGTTAGGATAGAGTGGGGTTTGAACCTAGGAATACTGAACCGTGAGTCCGTGACACCAGGCACGGGGCCAGACCCCAATTTGTGTTGCGAAATTATTTTACTTAGTATAAATATTTAAAAAATGAAACAAATTATGCTGACGCTGTCTTAGGTAATTATCAGGAACATACAAAACAATGCTCATCATTATTTTAATATTAAGTGTTCACGGATGTTCCACTGTGATCGCGAATACGATAAACAACCATGGTGAGAAATTGTTATCACGTCGCCTATTAGCCCGTAGATAGTTATTTGTGATTGAGCTACTGATTTCCAAACGATTTGAAAAACCGTTAAACCGTTCTGGAAGCCCTAGCTGCATTGGATAATGTAATACACATACCCTACATACTCGGTCACTAAAGGTTGGTAACCCGCGGCAATGTCGGCTCCCAGTCGCCATCTTGTAGAGAATGGTCCGCCATTGTTTCGTCTCTTCTCTTGCCTCTTGTCTAAGTCTAGATCGTCTAGTGCCTAATCCCGCGCAGGGGGCAGCGAGCAAAGCTCAGCCAGTGCACGGGAGATAAATAATTAATCTGGAAGAAAAAAAGCAGGTGTCGTGCGCTGCGATCGCATAAATCATCTTTGTTTGACGCAACGCCCGCGCCGAACGAAAAACTGCACGCTATTAATTTATCAAAGACACAGTAATTAATTCATCATAAAAACAGTATCCTTTCAACGGAGATGAAATTATTGAAATTATGGAAGTCTAGGCATTCACAGAGCTTACGATCTGTCATCGGCTGGGTTAAATGATTCTTTTATTTATTTTTTTATGTAATAAATTATATTTACATATAAGTGGGGTGGTGCTTTTAAAACGAATATTTTACCGGTTGAAAAAATACAAAAAATTATTAAAAAAGCTATTTTGAAAAAACCGTCTACTTTTCCTACTGTTCAATTATTTAAAAAAATTAAAGTATTAGATGTAAAATTGCTATATAAAAATAATTGTTTGCTTCAAATACATAAAGATAAAATAAATAGTACCATTTCTAGGTAACAAAACGTAAGTACGCGACCTAGAACAGGTGGATATATATTTATTCCAAAATTAAAAACAACTACAGCACAAAATCACTATACTTTCAGGGGAATATTTTTCGTTAGTAAAATGAGCAAAGATTAAAGTACATTGGCCAACTTATTACTTAATTTTTTCGCACGCAATATAAAAAACAAATCCTACATACTAGGACAGCGTTCTTAATTAATAAGGGTTAATAAGATTGGTTGAAAGGTAAGTTGGTAGATTGGTTGATAGGTCTTGAATAGGATAACGCCAAGTTTTGAATAGATTGATGAAAGGTTTTTGTCTTTGAATAGGATGGTGCTAGTTATAGATGAACAATGATTTTCTGTTGGGCTTAATAGGTTTGAATTTTTTTGCCGGTGGAGGGGTTGTGACGGTTTTGGTTGTCTCGATCGGACTTGTTTCTTCCAGTTTACTAACAAGCTAATGAACTAACATACCCTATCACCCTAAGAATTAGAAAAATTAGATTGAGAGTGATAAACTAATTGATTATATACACTGAAGTTCATTGATAATGATAGGGGCATTGAAAGCAGTAAATGTTAATTCTAAAAAAAACGTGAATCTGTAAATAAAGAGTTTTTGAAGAAAAATAAATTTAAGTAAATAAAATATGTTTTTACCTTGTGCGGATCTGAAAAAGTGCTACAAGACCTTGAAAACGAACCCGGGTAAGTGGGTGAGGCTTTCAATGGTAATTTTTTCCCGCAATCCATGAAAATAAAAGGTTTTTTTCCTATAATTTAGTTTTAAAATGTATACGACAAAAATAATAAAATAGAACTGGCAATATGGGTGTATAAATTAATTCATATCGATACTAATCCTCAATGGGAAAAGGAAATAAAACGAGATGAAAAGGATAGAGATCAAGGAAGAAACAAGAGACGTTTCTTCAGAAGTGATTTAAATAAAACTACTACTGTAGTGCATATTTGGAGATGATTCCACTGTCGAGTCGCATGGACCTTAATATACGTAAGAAAAAAATAAGGTATTGTTACTTAAGAATAATAACAAAGAGGTAAACCATGAACTGATGAGCACTTGACATACTGAGTACCTAATATTTATCATTTTACATATTATAGGAAGCTGATTCTCATATTCCCTTAACTTTGGTATTTTATTTATTTATTAATTTACACGCCCTACGGGCTTTTACATATATTAGAAATTACATTCAAGTGCAGCAGTGAAACATAAGTATGTAAATTTAGTTAAAATTAAAGATAACATAAGAAAAACTAAAAGATACAATAGTAAGTAAAAATAAGGAAATGTACCAACATAGGTATATGGGTACATAGAAAAATATTTAACAAATTTACATTTTTGAAATTTTTGAAATTTACACAATTTTGAAAACATACACATGCATATGCATACATACATACACAAACACATATACATATATATACATACACATACACATACACATACATGCACATACATATACATACATATAAGTTTATACATTATTATAGAGATACATTTTGTCAACAACAACAAAAAACCATCACGCCGTTTCTCCGATAGTTTGGGGAAAAGATGGAGAATCTTTTGTTTCAAGGGCAGTAAAGGAATATCTGTTTATTAACAGACACAGCCTAATTTATGAACGCTGACACGTAATTCGATAAAAAAGAAAAACTCAAACTTAAAAGTAACGATAACTAAATACTAAATAACTTGAAATTAGAACGGCTGTTTGATAAAATATGTCAACTTCACACCAAATGAATAGATCGTGAATAGAAAAAATAGTCTGGTTATTTGGACATTGGCAACTAAGTGTCATAATTGGTCCTGTGATGAACGAGCAACATTATTTAATTATTCCGTAGATAATATTTGTGTAATCTTTCAGCGACATTCCAGAGGCAGTTTATTATTTTTAAGGTCGATTCTTAAGGTCGACCCTTCTTTCGATTCTTTCGTGAAAATCAGCATTTGTAGGTTTCAGGCGAGAGTCGCGAAAGAAACCTCCTCATTTTAGCAATCCTACCTTAGCTAAATTCAAAAATAGGTTATACAAAATTGGTTTGACTTAATAAGACCCCCTTGAGGGATTTTTGTTGCACAAATACAGATAGTTTAGTAGTACCAAAAATGCGAGTATATAATGAGTATGGTAGTAGAACTCTTAATTAATAAGGCATTTTAAAATTCCTGCAAAATAACTTAAATTTGACACATCATGTAACAGGAGCAAAACTAGCTAATTATTATTATTGCTATGAAACTAGCTTGTTTATAAATATTTTAATTGTTCATTTATTTTCTTTCTTACATTAAGAATACACACTTGAATGCATGTTACTGATCTTGCCGGCTGTTAATTATATATTCAAATTCATTGTTTTTATAAATTTAAGAGATTTGATATAAGTTAGTATTGCTATAAAACTCCACCAACAAACCACAGAAAGTGGCTTGGTGGGATTTTAGTTTTTTGTAAAAAAAATTGAAATGTAAAAGTATACAATGTATAATGTTGATAAATATACATTTTTTAATTAACGCCTACAGCATGTAAGATGTTGAATTAAAAAAATATGAATGTTTTGGAAAAACGTTTATTATATACGCCCAGAGGGCTTTTACATGACAGGTACAAAATTGCAATTCAAGCGTTTCATTACAAAAGTTAATATGCAATTATCGCTACTAATAATTTTAAATAATGAAAGCTTAGGTTGACCGAAAAAACTTTAGTTTATTAGTAAAATATCTGTGATAAATGTTCAAACTTTTTATTACCTACGCTGTTATGACACGTGTGAATTTATTCCGCAAATCGCGTGCTCATTTAAACCAAGGCTAATTATAATAAACACGTTAATTAATAATAAAGGCACCTCCTCTACAAATGTATTATATTCTAGTAACATGTTTATTAAAAGAAACACAAACATTTTATTTTTTTAAAATAAAACCTGTTCGCCTGGTGGTCTTATAGTCAGCCCGTTTGTTTACCATGCAAGAAATCTCGTGTTCGATTCCCGACATGGTTAAAATTAAATATACCGCCTTAGTGCTTTATAGTAACTGTGAAAAGGTAATTATTAATACTTTTTCATATGTACATGTATAACTGCATGTGTGTAAAATGAACCTGTCTTAAAAAAATGTGTCCCACTGAAAAGTCTCTAGACTTAGTGGGTAATTAATTATAATAAATAACTAAAAATACTAAATTAACGCTGGTCCGCAGTATTTAAACGAAAATAATGATTTAAAATGATGTTTTTAAACAGGAATATTTAATAGTCCCTGGACTGGCATCTGTCTGGCACAGATCATCTTATTTTCATGTGACAATGTCCTATGCACTATTATATACAAAAAGGAAATGGTGATGATTATCGAATGGCAACAGATTTATAGATTTATGCAATAAAATCACTAATGTACTTTTAATTTGTATATCTACCTAATTCTATTGTAAAAATAAAATAATGCTAAATTAAGTCTAACAAATTACAACAGGGATGGTGAATACCTTAAACGAAGGAACTATATTTCGTCGTTTTTTATTTCGATATATTTATAAAGTGGTTGCAATAATCTGAATATCGCCATATTATCATAAAGGTGATTATTATTATACCCAAATAAAAATCAACACGTACTTTGAACCACACAGTTACTGATCTGTAAATGCCCAGACTCCCATACGCCCTTCTCAAAAATGTTTTCCCTCTTTGTTGCAACAAATTTAAATATGATAGATATATATACAGATGTGATTTCAATAAAATTAAAATAAAAACAAATTAAAGCTATGACAAAATAAAAAAGTAACGACGAGAAAACGAAAGGATTCTTTTTGATTTCTATAAGCCTAATTGAAAAATAGCTGTTATTCAAAAAATGTACATTTTTATTCATTAAAAAAAATAAAAAATTAATAAATTTCATAAAGAGTACATGTTTTTGTAAAATTCTAAACATATCTACTTTTACACATCTAGTAAATGTTATCACTGTAGCTCTCCAAAAAAAGAGACTAACTCTTGTGCTTGGAGAGTGACTTACACTGTTTTAGTTGTTTATTTATAAGAGTTTATTTAATTTTGAATACGAGTACACGCGAAAGAAAAATAAAAACATAGGACATTTAAAGAAAAAACATAAAACAATAACACATTCATACTAATTAAAATTTAATGTTGTTTTTACACGTGTTCAAAAAAATTCTTTAGATTAACTTTAAATTTATTTATCGATATATTATTTTTAATAGTTTTTAGTTCATTGGGAAGATTATTATAATTTTTTACACCTTTGAAGACAAAGCTATTTTGACCATCCTTGTGTGGAATTTAGGAATTTTAGTGACTTTATTCATCTCAATTTTTTTTTCTTCTTTATAAATTTGTATAAAATAATTTATTTTATAAAGAGTGTGGACTGGATGAACCTTAAATATTTTATATAGACTTTCCGTATTGAATGTTGAGGGTTTCTTTAAAATTACTTTAATAATTAATCTTTGTACAATTTTAAGAGGGTTTAATATATTGGCATATGCGCCACCCCATCCTACAATAACATATTGTAACAAATATTGTACAATTGAGTTATAAGCTATTTTTAAATGATTGAAATGAAAATTATAAAAATATTTTGTCTAGTTACTTTTCGCCGTGATTGTACTCGAGGCGATAAATAATAATAGTGCGTTACTTTTTCATATCTAAGATCAATTTTCTAAAATGACAGTTAATTACATATGGCGGATTCGAAATAATAAAACGTTATTTTTAATGACATTTGCGGCTGTCGCGTAGGTACGCTAAATGGCCCGATTGACACATTTGCCGCGGGTATACCTACCCGGCCAGCTAACTTCACGCGTGTTAGCCAAAGTGGCATTAAAGACATCTACATAAATAAAATGCAAAAATATACCAGTTACGACTTTATAGCCATCAATAATGCGTTATTTAAGAAATTTCACGGTTGGATTTTAATTAAGATTGCCGCTATTAAAGGCGATATTTAAATTTGGCCATTTTAGACATATGGCGAGATGGATGGGCGGCGTAAGTGAAAATATACAGGGGGCATCATAACTCACTACAATAAAACTAAAGTATTCCGATTTTTTTAATGAGGTATATTTCCAGAGTATCCAAATCTTTGTAGACGTGTAGGTACTAATTTAACAAGTATCACCGATTTAAGAGAGATTCATAAATATTTTCATTCTAATTTCCTTCTCCGCATCCAGTTGTGTATAAAAGCACTACAATGGTACATACTCCAATGAGGAAGTTCAATGCTACGGGTAATTGGATATATGTTAATAAAAAATCTAAACATTTAAATAAACGGCGAAGTTGCTCGAAAATACGTGAAAAAATTCATAAAAATTAACTACTTATAATGACGTCACAAGTTTTGTTAATCAACCAATGATATATATTGTTGTGATAGATTTCCGGTTTATGGGAAGCCTATTTACTGGTTAGCAGAACTCACCGTAGAGAGCTGGTGACGTTACGCGTGGAGTAATTTCAAAATTGCTAAACTTAAAAAAATCATAGCGCTGATAATACGACAGATAAAAATATTTCTCAAAAAATTGGCTTAGTTCGATAGTCTGTTAACAAACATTTTTTTAAAAAAACATTGAATTTTTTCATTACAGCAATACAAATATTTTCTTTATTAACTTAATATTTGAAGAAATGTAAATTATTATTAATTAATGTAGAGTGAAAGCACTTTCTTCCCCCCACATACCCGAAAATCACTTTAAAGATAAATGTCTTATTATCAGTTTCTTTCATACAAAGAAATAATGTTTTTTTGGTCAATAAACGAGTTACATTTAAAAAATATTTTTTTACGCACTACAGTTTAAATTGAATTTAACTCTACCGCTTTTATTGCCCCTTTTACTATGAGTTTGGGAAATTGTATCGGGAGCTTGTGTCACTGAATATAGTAAAACGTAATTGCCAGATTCAAAGATCAAAGATGGACTAAGAAGGTAGTCGAGCGAAGACCTCATGAAGGCAAAAGAAGTGAAAGGTGACCTTATATACAATAGTGAGATGATATAAAAAGAATTGCTGGTGACTGGATACATAAAGCGTAAGACGTATTGAGGAGTATAGAGGAGGCTTATGTTCAGCAGTGGACAAAAATAGCTGTATAATAATAAAGCAAAAAGCATTATTAATTTTTAAAATTTCTTAAAAATATTTATGTATTTACTCTGGCGGGTGTATTGCAAAAAACAAAAAATTTTCAGCCAACCAAAAAACTAAACTGACTAGTAAAAATTAAAATTTATACTTTGCATTTTCTAAAAAATATTTTCATATCAGAGCTGTTTTTTAGTGGAAAAAGAGCGCTTGCACGTATAATTGATTTTTTAAAAATACCTGTATGATGGGAAATGGTGAGATGAGAAGTGGGATAAGGTAACAAGGAGACAGGAAAATAATCCAGGAATGAAAATGAATAAAATATTTATATTTATTTACTAATATATGTGGGACGCAGTGCATTGTACTTTTAAAGAAATTCATAATAAGTGGAAAAAAAACTTTTTAAATATTAATTAAACGAAAAAATATCATAACAGCAGTTCCTAAATTGATAGGTGTACCAATATAAAAAAAGTTAGGACAAGTTAAAAAAAAGAAATGATAAGTATTTATTGAAACATGCGTGAAAGTAGATTAAACAAAAAAGTTTAAAATGTGTACAAAATAAAAAGATTTTTTTAATGTTAAATAACAATCAAATTTAATATATACATATGTATGTGTATATATAAAAGATAGTAAATATAAACATAGAAAGTAAGATAATAAAATAAGACATGTTGGTGTGTCAAAATACGTCTTTTTTGTTGAAAAACAACACTCAAAAAAAAATACACAAAAATAATACAAAAAAATTTGAAAAAAGATAGACTGAAAATAAAAAAAAATATATGTATATGTGTTAAAAAATTCAAATGATTTTTTTGACACCCTGTAAATCTAAACGTCTTGCTTACAGGTAATGTACGGTTTATATTTTTTGTTTTAAATATTGCGCACAATTTTTAGATATTGTAACGCTCTAATTAATATTTCTCAATTAAAACATGCATAGATTTTTTACCAATATATTTTTTTAAGAAACGAAATTGACTATAAAAATAGGCGCATTTTAAGTTAATGTTACTTACTGCACTCAATACAATATGATAAACCCGATACTGGTAAACACAAATAATAATTGATTGCGGAGATGTGGAAATCACAGCAAAAATGAAGAAAAATAGTTAATGTCACATAGTGAGTAAATTGACTACTTGAATTATCCAACGACAGATCATAAGCGTAGATTTCCTAATGATTTCTTTATATCACTTCAGATTTTTGTCTATTTAGTTGAAACCGGGCTGTAGTCCCGTGGGTAGTGTCTAGGACTAACGGATCCGAGGTCCGAAGTTCGAGCCTCCCTTTATTCCAGATGATTCCAATTTTCTAAAAATGAGTTATGTACAACTCGTTGAAGATGAAAGAAATAATTCCAAGACGGAGAAATTTTAATACTATTAGTTTACAGATATGGACACACTCAAAATATTGTTGATAGTGAAATTATTTGGTAAGGTATCCAAAATAAAACACTTGTATTGGATCAAATTCTAATTTCATTTAAAAAAAATATATTTGACGCGTTTTGTCTTGTTAGAACATTATCAAACTAACTTAAATATTTACAAAATTTCCTTATGTACTAACAATAATTGTTTTTAATGATACATGTAGGTATATACTGGTGCTAATAATTTTAAAGAGTATTCAGCAAGAATTGAAGATTTTTATTCAGACAAAAAAAAGAAACGTAATTAAAAACATGTTGGAAATGAGCTTCCTCTACAAAATTGTTTATAACCTAATTGATAGCCCAGAAATTGTTAGAGGCATTTCATATCGAGTCCCTGTCCGTAGAACTCGTCAATCTGTACTCTTCGACATTCCTAACTCAATGACTAATTATATGAAAAATAGCACTCTTCCAAGAATACAGATTACCTATAATGAATGTTTAAATGACATCGACATATTACCCTGTAAATACCATATTTTTATCAGATCTGTTAAAGCCATTTTAAAATTATCTCCTGCTTGACTTTTAACTTTTAATTTGACTTTTGATTTTATCTTTGAATTTTACCTTTTTAATTATAATTCTTAATTTCAACTTTTAATTTAAACTTTTACATTTGATTTTAATTTAAAAATTTTATTTCACCTCTTAATTTATACTTTTTCATATTTACATCTACTACCTGCATCTAATTAATTATTGTTGGTTATGAATATTTACGAAGAAGTATAAATGTTCATTAAAACAGAAAGAGAGGGAGGAAAGTAAAGTTGGAGCTATACAATGTCTTCTCCCTTTTATGTACTTTTTATTTAATATTTATATTTTTACTTTTTTAGAATCTGATTATTTTCTCCTCTCCTGCATTCATAATAAATTAGTGTGAAATCTGTAATTGGTCTTACCTTTTTTAATTGTTATTTTGTACCTTGTATTTATATAAAGACTGTATGATTTCCTTAGTAAATAAGTAAATAAATATAAATTTTCAAAATTTTCATCAATTTTCATATTTTTTTAATAGTATTTATAAAAATCCTTAATACTCGTTAAATACCCTTACAAACTATTAACACTCTTATGCACCTAAATCATTATACTGCAATTATTGTCAGTATATAAAGAAAATTTGTAAATATTTAAATGTGTTTGATAATGTCCTAACAAGACGAAACGTGTCACATACATTAAAAAAAATAAAAGTAGAATTAAATTCAATAAAAGCGTTTTATTTTGGATACCTTACCAAATTTTACTATTGAATTCTACCAATTGTCTGGATACACAATAAATAAGTAAAATTATTGTTTTAAGCATAGGTGAATACGGAAAACTCGATTGGTGTTTTTATTATTTCAGTATGTATTATCCAATTTTTTTTCTGAATAAAATAAATAATTTCAAAATTTATTACACTGTTAAATGGCATAAAACCAGTGCCTCAAGAAGAGTTCCCAGGTGAAATGCGTTGTCCCCTTAATTAAAATAATTTATTCACCAATCTCTTGACGTAATAAAGCACTTAAATTAATTTATCGCTTCCGCCAAGTTAAATAATTTATTAAACGACGCAAAAAGCATTAAAAATGAATTTTAAAAATCGTTAATTGATTAATAAATAATTACGTTTTATATATAAAATGATGTATAGGATTAATAAATTATAACAGCCGAATAAAATGTACGAGATATTGACAATATTTTATTGTATTTTATAACACGGTGTCAAAAAAACATTGTGTAAATTTATATATTTTTAAAATATGGTAAATTAAAGGTTTTCAGTTTTACTGATGGGTACCAATAAAAGGAAAAAAATATAGAGATAAGGTGAAAAGGCCATAACAAATATGAATAAATTATACCTGAAACGTATTTTTAAGTATTTTCGCAATTGCCATTGTGTTGTAGTAATAGTTGGAGCGGGTGAAGACTCAATACAGTTATGTTTATTAAATGAAACTAGAGTCATTAAAAAGTATTCTTGACAATATTTTGAATTTGTCCAAACTTTTGTAAACAAAAGACTGCATTTCAACCCCTAAGGAGTCACTAAGATGAATCAATTACAACAGGGATGGAGAACATTTTAAGGTAGGAAATATGGAAGTCTAGGCATTTACAGGGCTTATGACTTGTCATTGACTACTTTGCACACTGTGTGACATTCACCATTCTGCCTATGTTTAAATATCCACGTTTCGTCAATTCTTCCATCTGTTGACTTTAATCAATACTATTGCCTAGATTTCTATAACTTCTATTAGTTCTTCATCTCAGTTGTAATATATTGGTATAAATAACTGTCAAGGAGGCTGATTCCAGTTCATGTTTACAGACACTAAACTTCCTCATTGACATATATTTATATTAACGTTTCACATTACGTAAAATAAAAAAAGCTATTCTTCTGAACATTAAAGGGAATTACGTCTTACGATGTTATTTTTTTTCTATTTTTGGTTAGTGAAAATTTTTTATACATACAATATAAATTACATTGTTTTATTTTTTATGTTTGTATCTGAAAACCTAATTAATATGGATTCAAATCAAATGCAAAAGGAACGAAATCGTGGACTTGAAGAAAAGTAGAATAATTCAGATTTAATTGAGTTGATGCAATTATATTTGGACGAAAACGTGACACGCTATGCTAGAAGAGGGATTTTATTACGTTCGTTTTATATTATGTACTTTAATAATAATAATTTGCGGATCGCGTGCTGAGATTTACTGACGGCGTTATAAGTCTTACATACTTGACATATAGCGTATTTATGTTTTAGAAATAAAAAAAACTTTGAAGTTGTAGTGTTTTTCTGGTGAACCAATTCAGTTATATTTCAGGGGCTTGGAAATTCGTCGAAAATCGATAGCCGATATAACCGAAAATAAGAGTTAATTTTTTTTTTGCCTATTTATTTATTTTAAAGAAACAAACAGTGGACAATGATATAGAAGCATAAAAAAAAAAACAGTTTAAGACAGACCAGCAGAGTTTCAAAATAAGAATCATACATATTATTAAATTGTGTTTACAGCAAAAGGGTGTGTTTATGTGTATTTGTATGAGAGTAAGTGTAGATGTGTGTTTATGTGTATTAGTGTAGGAGTAAGTGTTCAGTTGTGTGTAAGTGTGTGAGCATAATTAAATAGTAAGTGGGATCGTATTGCAGCCAGAAATAACGAGTCTTAATTTATTTTTAAATAAATTAAAGAGCATGTAAAATATATCTATGTGCATAGTTAGTGCTACAGACTGGCAGATGGAACAAATACTGATTTCTTGTCTCGCGAAAGGGGACATTGAGATTAATTTTGGATAGTAGGTTAAAAGAGTCTACTTTATTTTTAATAATTTATATAAATAGCATAATTCAGATACAGTGCGTCTATTTTCAAGGGTAAAAAATCAATTTTGTTTGGCAGATTGGCTGTAAAAATAAAGCGTTTTATTGTATTTATAATCTAGGTATTTTAAAATTTTTTGTTGAACATTTTCAATCCTTTCTATGTTTGTTATGTATTGTGGGCTCCACACAACGAATGTGAACTCCAAATTACTGCGTACTGTATAAAGTTTTTAATGTATTTGGTTTTTTAAAAGGTTTGGAAAATCTTAAAATGAAGCCCAGCATTTGGTAAGCTTTTTTATAAAAATATTCATCATCATTAGCATTCCCTTTCTGAACCTAATGGTGCATAGAGCACTGCATTAGTACACATATCGAAATGAACCTTGATATTTTTTGTTACATGAAGGTAAAATGATCAGTCTTACGCTTCAGGTACCAGTCTAGGGACTAAGAAATATTCTGGTGTGAAAACAGCCTTTCAAATAAATATTTCATTATTAACAATGTCGAAAATCGAACCCAAAACTTTTCACATGGTAGGCAAATGCGCTGACCATTACATCACAAGACCAACGTTGTATTATTATGTAAACTATGTAAATTGAGAAAACTCTTTCCTTTATTATGCATCATTAGATTAAGAATGGATTTTTAAAATTTTCTCTACCACTAACTGTTAATATATTTTTACTTATTAATAAAAATAAAATAAATAAATCAGTAAATGCAAATGTTATTTATTGATTTTATAAAGTGTATTTGGGTGAATTTATTTTCGAAAAGAAAATTTTTATTTGTCGAATTTACTTCGACAAATTCGCTTCAACCTATTTGTATTATCAACATAGCGGATATGATCATGAAATGCCTTAGTTATGAGTACCATTGTGATATTTTCTTTACAAATTGTGTCAAATGTTAATGCATAATTGGTTTTAAAGTACAATAATAGGTTTTTTTTCCTAGATAATATAAAGTATTGTTTGTGGACACTTCTATAATCGAAATTTTGTTTTCAATCAGTCTTGGAATGATAGATAAATACATAATTGATACCTACATGCAAAGAAAAATATACAAATGACTTTTATATTGTGAACAAAGAGATATTTGATATCAACTCCCTAATGCATTTTATGACTAAAATTTACGGCTTCATAATTCATTTAAATTAGTATAAGTTATCTCAAATAAAAGTAGGTATAGTAATCTCTATTTTTGGAGATGCTTGTTTAATAATGTTTTTGTCAACATATTACTATTTTCTACTATTACTACGTAGAGGTATTTTCTTTTATTTACCTTTCTTTTATAAAAGTAAATATTTATATTTGTTACAGATGTAATATTTCTTTTTTATATATAAATACTGTTTACCATTACTCTTCCCGAGGTTTTTGTTCTTTTTTTAATATTATGTTATTTTTTGTATTATTTTTTTTCACTGGTTTTATTGTAATTATGTAAAAGGTTCATGGAACCGTCAATAAATAAATAAACATAGATTGTTCAATACAGAACAACCTGCCAATGGTTATTTCTGCTGAAAGAGCTATCTATGCGTTGAACAATATCATCCATCATCATTCCCTATTTGCACCTAATATTGCATAGAGAACTGCATTGGTTCACCAATCACAGCGTACCTTGACCATTTTTGTTACATGAATGTAAGATGATCAGTCTTACGCTTCAGGTACCAGTCCAGGGACTATGAAATATTTTAGTGTAAAAACACCCTATTAAATAAATATTTCATATTAACCCTGTCGGGAATCGAACCCGAGACCTCTTGCATGGTAGGAAATTGCACTGACCATTACACCACGATCATCTTACCTTCATGTAATTTAAAAAAAAAAAATATTAACGCACATTGTCCATGTACACAATTTATAGGGTTTAAATATGACAATAAAATAATAGTTAAAAACATTTAAAAAAAAAAAAGAAGCATTGACAAACATAAAAGGGACATCAAGACAAAAATGATAAAGAAACACTGCGGTTGGTGCGCCAATGCAGTGCTCTATGCACCATTGGGTACAGAAAGGGAATGATATAGATAGAATCACATATACAAAATGGTTCTTTGATGATTTAATCAATATAGGTACACCCGCAATCGAACAAAAACAAATATCTAATCAAATGAGTATCATTAAATTCTGGTAAGGCAAGTCGAACTTAGTTATGCAAAAAGCAGCTCGCCACAGGAAAGTGAAACTAAAAAAAAAACGCTCTTGTGAAAAAAGTGAATAATCAAATCTACACAACAGTTGAAAAGGTTTTTACTTTGACAAATTATAAATAATGCATGTAAGTATTCGTTTTTCAATGATACAAAAAAGAATTTAATTATGTATTTGATCAGTTTTTATGATTTTTAAAAGCTGGCTGAGCACACCACCCGAGATGTACGCTTTGCAGAAAACAGCCCTACTGACCTGAACCTAACTGACCTTACTGCTCCCGATAATACCAATATCTAATTTTTGCGTTTGCGCAAAATGCGTTTCGTATATTTTTCCAAAATTGTGGACTGGCTGCTTTCTGCATAACTACGTTCAATTGTGGTTACAGCTAACGGTAGCAATATACGAGTAAGTAATTGTCACCTTTGTTACA
Source organism: Micrasema longulum (assembly GCF_059751315.1). Taxonomy (NCBI): domain Eukaryota; kingdom Metazoa; phylum Arthropoda; class Insecta; order Trichoptera; family Brachycentridae; genus Micrasema; species Micrasema longulum. Next base: position 382,977 of record NW_028277602.1, on the reverse strand, counting down.
TTTTTTCTCGTATGTTTTGACCTCACATCTTTTGTTAGCTTTATGCATGTAGGACATTTTATATCACTTGCCTGAAATATAAACCAAAATAGTTGAGACGCATAAACTATATGATTTTATTTAAGAAAAAAATTAAAAATGATATTGACCTTTGGTGAAAGAATTTTAAATTTCGCAAATTTGTTTTATTTTTTGGATATTTAATCGCTTGTTTTTATTGGAAAAATTTATTTTATTCGAATTTCCGCCAAATTTATATTTGATTTTATTTTTAATGAATAACCCGCTAAGCCTCTTTATTGAGGCTTGTCAGCAGGTGGGATTGAGGATTTGGAAGGAGGTAATGAAAAATACACCACAACACCCAGACCAGAGAAAAAAATCTTTTTGGGTTTTTTTTTTTGCTACTGGCGGGAATCGAACCCGCGACGCCAGTTTCACAGTTGGCCGACTAACCAACTACGCCACGGCGCAAAACGCAAATTTCTCTTTAAATGTAAACAAAAACGGTGTATTTGAAATAAAATGTAAAGAGAATGTAAAAAAAAAACTAGGTGAGATATATTAAATACGAAAGTTATTATATGCTACAGATTAAATATTAAAAGAAATATATTATTATCATTTATTTTTTTGCACCACAACAGACCAGGAAGCCCAATTACAGAAGTGAATTACATCACAGAAACCCAGGCTTGAGAAAAATCAAAAATTATTTTTTGTGTTCTCACCGGGAATCGACCCCGGAAAGTTTCGTGTGTGAGTCAAGCGTCTTGACCGCTACACCACGGAGGCCGTAAAGTATTATAGATTAGGACAATAAGTGTACAATTGTGGTAAATAATGTTAGAATAAGTAAATATTGTATAAAACTACGTTAATTATTGAACTAAATAAAAAATAAAAATCCTAATCAACACAAACAATACCAAATATAAACAACAAAATAAAATTTAAAAAATAAACTATTAAATGTAGTCCTTTTGAGTAATAAGAAACACAAAAATGATAAACAAACAACACTGTTTTTAACGACAAAAACAAAATATTAGTTAGGCTTTATTTCTTTCAAATACTGAATTTATGATTTATGAAAAAAAAAATGTAATTTCTTTGACCTATCATGACTTTTGCTCTCTTAAACGCATCTTCAGTTGGAAAATATTACTTTGGATGAATCTCGATTGGGTTCGGTTAGGTTGAAAATTTTAAAAATAAGCTTTCATACGTACTGTTTGTTAACATATATTTTTCATCAAAAACAAGAATAATAAATATTTCTTGATTTAGAAAATTGAATGCAAATACTTAAGCACACGTGTCAAGATGGAGCGTGTTTAAACATTGTGCTGTATTCACATGCACACTTCCGGTCTTATTATATCATTTTCATCAAACACCGGAAGCTATCAGTAAACATTTACCGTTGTTTCCTTTTAAAACAAATAAATCCCATCAGACCCATCATACATTAAAATATGCTAAACAACCTTGACTCATAAACTATGAATAAAGATACGATGAATCTATTGTGATCCAGTTAGCGGCAATCGTGATGTCGTGGCTAAGGTGCTTGCCTCACGCACGCGGGTTCCGGGTTCGATTCACAATGATGATCATCATCATTCACTTATCAGCACTTGATGGCGTACAGGGCACTGCATTGATATTTTTTTGATTAAAAAAAATAAAAATAAATATGAGCGTTCTTTAAATTTCCTCAAATATTTCAATTTAGGTGACCATTTTTATTTTATTTATTTAAGTTTTTGTACATAATGTTATTTGTACATTGGCGGGCTTATTGCCAAATGGCAATTTCTTCCAACCAACCAAGTTGTTAATAACTTACTATCAGAAAATGGAAACCAAGTTGGAGTAGAGTGGGGTTCAAACCTCGGACCCCTGATTCGTGAGTCTAAAAAACTAGTCACGGTACCACAACCCGATTTTATGACAAGCATATGCATTGTGCCTTGTTCATCTATTAAATTTAATTAAAGTAATTAGTCTTATGATTCGGTTATCAGTCCACGAACAGATATATTTTGCAGTGCAAAACCGCTTTTTAAATCATTATTTTATTTTGACCTTGTTAGGAATCGAGACACAGACCTCTAGCATAGTAGACAAGAGCGTAAACCACTACGCTACGAAGGGGTTTTTTATTTTTTGCCAGCGCTTGGATTCCTTTTGGGTTATCCCTGAACACTGGACTACCCAGTTTTCATCAGGTAATGGTAAATTTCATTAAAAAACACTTGTTTTAATTATTATTGATTTCCATTTGTGTTGATACAAATCAATCGTCAGAACACATTCTGTGGTCTTGTTTCTTTCCCCTTCACAACAAAAACCTTCTAAATGAAGCTTCTTGTTACTATCCGTGGTTGTTTTATAGATTCAGTCATATATAAAGATTTGGTGGATTCCACATTGAATTTAAAAGGCTTTTAACACTTTAAGCACCGGCAAAATACACATGGAATTTACCCTGTGCCCGGCCCATTTTTGTGAAATTTTATGCTTTGTGAAGGGTTTCTTAAAAGTGTCATAATTATAAAAATATTAAGTTAAATCAATTGAAACTTCTCGTATTTATTTAAAATAATTTAATAAATCATTTTTGTATCATAGTTTTGCTAATATTGGCCTTTATGGAGAGCCACATTGCAATGTTCGCACTTATACAGGGCCTCATTCCTTTTATTGTGCTTTGTATCCCGGAGCCGTGTAAACACATGATTAAAATAACCAAGCGTTGTGTCCCGGTCTCGTGTTTTCACGTAGTTTACCAGCAGCAAAAAAATACTAATAAAAGTCACTAGATGTCAACAAAATGCATTTTTATAGACAGCTGGTAAAACGCGTGGAAACACGGGACCGGGACACAACGCGTGGTTATATAATCACGTGTTTACACGGCTTCGGGATACAAAGTGTTAAAAAAAAATTGTAGATCATTTTATTCCAGTCAGCGAAAAATTCACTTCCCTCTTTTCCTAAACCTAAGAGAGTACATAATATCATTGAGTTTTTGGTAACTAACATTTTACGAGCTGTGAGATATTGCTCTTTTAAAGTTAAAAGCCCACCCGAAAACAATTCAAATAAAACCATAAGTTGAATATTTTAAAATATTTTTTTTATTTACACAGACAGTTTATTACTCATTATTTGAGACATATGTCACAACATCATAGGGCTAAAAGTTCTGTGTTGAGTTGGGACGAGCAACTAGTTGACACAGACACGTGAGTATATCATCACAAATATTATATAGGACCGGAAACACAATATAATAATAATAAAAATAAAAAAACAAATAAATGGCACATCAGTATGGTAAAAAGTAAACTCAATTCGGAAAATCAAGGAGTTTCCCACTCAAATACCTCCCACTAAAGAAAATCCAGTCCTTAACTAATATCTTAAAAATTGTTTTTGTCTTGGAGAGCTTAATTCGCTCTTCCAAAATATTAAAAATTCTCGATGCGATGAAGGAGAGATGTCTCTGAGCAAAGTCATACGGGTTTTGGGTATGACATAATTCATGCTCTGTAAAAACCTCGCACGAACATTTTGCTGAGATCTCTCCTTATTGTTTGACCGTTGTATTTATAAAATCTGGCATATTCTCATTTACTTTTTAAACGAAAATTAATTGATGCCAGTTATAAAGAAATCTCATTTATCGACAGTTTATAGTTATCAAATTGTGCCAGAAACCAGACGATATGTACTTCTAGATAACTTCTTTCGGCGCAAATATGTCAAGGCATTTTAGATCACAGAGAGTTCCTTCTGGTTGATTTTCTCGTTCGGTAACAATCTATTTTTTCTTGTAAGTGAGCATAGCCAATAAGATTTAAGTCCTCAGAGCGGTATGTGGTGGAAAGCTTTTACGTTTTAAAAATAAATATTTAGAAAAAACATCAATATTTATAAAAATGAGTAAGACGTAATAAAATTGACGTTTTGATGATATTTCACAAGTATTAATTTTCGAGATAATAAAATCAGCATGGTCAAACATCTTTTGAATAATCGTGTCGCAAAATGGATCGCTGTAATAAACACGTATTGGCCTTATAAAAATATTCATCCATTGATATCATATACCAATCACTTTGGGCAGATTTACAATGGACCTTTATGGCTTTTACATTCAATCAATTCCGAGTGACGATAACGCGGATTTCTTCCCAATCAATTATCAAACGTTAAGAGACAACAATAACATGGAACGGATATTTCCACTGTTTCAAATGGCACAATTGTATTTTACAAAATGACAATATATAGCCGGGTTGTGGTCCCGTAGTATTGTGGACTCACGGGCCGGTTCGAGATTCAAATCTCACTCTACTACAACTCGCCTTCCAGTTCTCCAGTACAAGTTATTTAAGACTTTTAGGAAATAGTATGAAAAATATAAATATTTGATTAAATAATAAGAGCTCGAGTATTATTCTTTTTACTTTTTAAATAAACAAAACAAGGTTTTTTAATTAAATTTTGCAAAAAAAGGTAACTCGATTCAGGTAGAGAAAAGTCTTAAGAATTACTAAACCACATTTATGAATAATAATGAAGAGAATTTTTCACTATAGTATAGAGCGAATTTATAAAAACTATATCTCAATTATAATTTCAATTGTGTTTTTGTATTTTTTTTCTGTTGATTTCAATGATACTTTTATTTTGTATTGATTGATTATGTATGAATCTAAATTTGTATAATTTAAAATTTATTATTTATATCTGATTATTTTTTTCCCATTGTCTTCTTTGGAATTTCATTATTTATTATTAATACCTTGATTTTTCATTTTTTTTTCTAGTGCATCATATGTCAATATATATATATATATATATGTGTATATTTTTAAAAAAAAATATGGTTTTACACGGGCACAGCCTAGAAAGCTTTAGTAAGATCATTTATATTTGAACGAGTGTAATTTTCAATGAATAAATAAATGAAAAACTGTACAATAAATTTACTAGTAGGAAGTAATGTCTTGTCATTTTGCACTGTTTTTAAAAATGTCTCTCTTAAAACAAGTTGTACTTAGTTAAGAAAACTATACATAATCCAGAAAAATCAATTACCAAAAAAATGCTGATTAAGAAATTCATCGGGTGTCTGCACTAGTGGGCTACTAAAATTCCGGAAAAATGAGATGTCTTCATAAATCGCATCAAATAATGTTTATTTAAAAAATAAATAAAATGTCTCATATTTTATTAAAACAAAGAATTATATTTTTTTATATGATATTCAGTTTGAAGTTTTTTTTTCATTGTAGATTTGGGATAAGCCTTTAACGTTAAAAGAGCAATAAATCACAACTAGTAAAATTAAGTCACCAACTTCCACCAACTAAGTTTCTGTGCCAGAAACCCGCGGAATTGTTATTCAAGTTAAAAAACTATTAAAAGATATTATTTTCATTATTTAAATTGCAAAAAGTAAACTTAAATTACTGTACGGTAATGATCCTCTAAACACACAAATACTGTATTTTTTGAATAGGCATTCACTTCGCATTATTATGAAATAATATGACCTTTTTTTAGTGTTACTCTAATAAACCGAATTGTGACCTCGTGGTAGTGTTGCGCACTCACGGATCAAAGGTCCAAAATTCGAATTCTGCTCTACCGTAACTTGATTCCTATGTTTTTAAGCTCATATTCAGAAAGAAAAAAATAATAGGAATAAGGATAAAGTGACCTTAAACAGATTTCCTTTGTTTTCAGCATTTCAAATATTTCTTGTCGGTTTTTTTTTTTACTTTCTCTTTTTAAAGTATCGGCGACAGTAAAATCTCACCAACCGCAAGATCGTGTCACGGGACGACATAATTTTATTGGCTCATTTGAAATTAGTTTCTAGAACAAATTTGAATTTCTTGAAAAGATTTACACCTGCTATTGGCGCGAATCAAGCGAGCGTGACATTTTCAAAAAAAACTCAATTGATCATGGCGGTTAAATTATGGGTTTATGCTATATTGTCTAATTTATTAGTAAACTATGCATAAACTATATACATAAGTCGTGATTAAATAACAGGATGTGTGGACTTACTATGGTAATAATTGTTTTCTGCTGCAAGTACCTAAATGAAAATGAAAAAAATAGCTTTTATAATGGCCCATTATATTCATTTCATGTTTAAAACACGACATTTTAATTATTCTCAAACGTGTATTTAAATCTGACATATAAAGCAATAAAAAGTCTTACGTCAAATAATAAACTTTATGCGTGAGAAAGATATTATATAAATTAATATCTCAACAGAGAAGGAAAGTGAGAACGGATTGTGGTATAAGTACAACATAATTTGTCCTTGTTCAGATAGTTCTCTTCTTTTGTGCAATTTCACGAGGGTTACATACTGCATTTCTTTAGCTTTTTTTGAAAAAAATAAAATATTATTATTATTTTATTTTTTTTAAATACAACTAAACTTCTAAACACACTTCTATATTTAACTTCTTTATATTGTATTTTTTAAAATTAATGTTGTTTATACACTCTCCATTTTATTTTTATTTTTATACCAGCTATACTTTTTAACACTGATTCTATCTTTAATTTCTTCAAATTGTATTTTTTTAAATTTATGTTGTTTATATACTCATCTTCTTTTTTATACCAAATTTACTTGTGAACACTGTTTTATCTTTTATGGCTTTATATTGTATTTTTTAAATTTTATGTTGTTTATACACTCATGTTTTATATAACTTCCATGTATATAAAAGCCTTATGGGCGTGAGAAATTAATAAAAATATAAAAAAGTTCGTTATCTAAGAGATTTGGACAAATTAAAATTCTTAGAGGCTGTAGTATAATAAAAAGTAAGGAAATCATACGATTTTGCAATTTTTAAACGTCGTTTTTACACATTCGCACCATTAATAGATAAAGCAAATGAACATTATACTAAAACAATATTTTTTAAAGGTACTTCTGATAAAAATTATAAAGTTTTATTTAACCAAAATATAAAATAAAATTTATATTTGAAGCACTTACTTTGTGGTTGTTCATAATAATATAAAATAAATAAAAAACAACTTTGATTTGAACCACTTTTTTTTCTACCGATTGGATTCATATCTACTCAAGCTTCTTTATCAAGGTATAATTAACTAATGAATTCTATCCTACTTTATTTTAAAAGTGATTGCTAAATAAAACATCGAACATATGGAAGTAATAAATCAAGTCTTTTTGTCATATTGTTCTTGTAAAGATAAAAAGTTTGATTTAAGGATATATGTACGTATGTGAGTGAGTGTCTTAATAAGAAAAAAGTTGAAATAAACAATATTTCCTTTGGTCCATTAATATCTAGTTTTAAAGATCGTATCCATCTAACTTCACATTTCCTATTATGAACAACAAAATGTGCAGGAGAGCGATTTTTTCGACTTCACAAACGGTACGTTCCAGAGTATTGTAATCGGCATGTTTATTATAAAATTATCAAAAGCGAGAAAATCCCGTCAAGAGATTATTTATTTTAATAACATAAACGGTAATTCTGCCTTTTACAAAAATATAAAAATACTTACATATTTAGCTAAGTATTAAAAAAAAAAAACATAAATTTATTTTTACCCAAGATTTATAAAAATATTAAACCTAAAAATTATACGGAATTTATTTTTAAAAAAATGAACCTAAAAATTATGTATCATATTCAGTAGAAATTTTAAACAATTTACGAATAAATGAAAAAACAAATAGAATAATAAAATATTTTAAAGTAATATAACAAGAAAATCGTAAGTACTATTTAATACAGCTGGGCAAAGTGAACAAAAATGGTATATGTTAAGAAACGTATAAATTCATAAATATAATTACCATTCACTATCTTTGAAAAAGTTCAAAAGGATTGTTCTATAGGAACAATACCCAAGAATTCAAAGTATAATCGCCTTTCAAGAGTATCCTAGGGATTTGAGATACATTAAATGAACGATTTTTAGTGTTTATTGTTAAGGATAAACGGAGATTAGTGCATAACTTAAAACGTATTGCATTTTTGACATTTAAGATTATACGGAAAGTATATTATTTTAGTTATTATCAAAAAAAAACATTTCGAAAAATTAGCTCTTAGGATAGTTCAGCATTAAATAAACGATATAAAGACAGAAGTATTCAATTATAAAAATTCCAATGATTTAAAAATTAAATAAAAAAGTGATTGAAAAAAAATATATATATATATTGTTGAAAAGAATGCAATAATGCAAGTTTTTTTTTGAAAAATCACACACCTTTTGTGATATTTTTCTTAAACTGAGTAAAATTTCAAATATCACATTTTAGTTCAAATAATTTTTTATAGAACTACGTTTTTTTCTTCTATTTTTAAAATGAAATTTTTGTTGATAATATTAAATTTCTACAACTTATTTTTAGCATAAAAAATTACGCTGACGAATGGTCGATAGAACGTCAAGTATTTATATTGCAAGTTGGTATACGTAATTATAAAAAAATAAAAAAATATTTTCCGAAAATACAGGAATTGAAATGACAGTTGAAGTCAAAATTGTTAAAAGCTTTTAATTTCAATAAAAAGATTTGAGTAGATACATGCATAAGGTTAGGATAAATATTTTCATTTTCAGCGCTTGAAGATTATTGTTTCGGGAAACGACCGCTAGGTGTCAGTAACGGTACGGAAAAATATTTTTTCGCCTTCGCAGGGTGTTACATATTTTTAAATAATGATTACGTGTTTGATCTTAATTAAAGTTAGTATCCTAAATTTAACTAGGTTAAGCTAAACAAGGTTATCATTAAGGATATCCATTTGAAAAATGATATTAAATTGAATAAATCCGTTGAGGTAAATATTATTATAATGTTACGTAGTAATGTGGCAATGTAATTATGAATTACAACGCTTTGTTTATATATGAGAATTGATACAACCATCAAAAAACTCGCTTGAAAAACATCTGGACGTCTTTCATATTTTCTTTAATTTTAACAATTTTTTTAAATTTGATTTATTATGGCTTTTACCATTCGTGGTAGAATTAGTAAGAAACGTGCAATATTTCCAAATGTTTCAAAAACAAGGCAAAAAAAACAAAAAAAACCTCAAACAACTGTAAAATACATAGATCTTAAAATTAAAATAACAAAATTATAAATATTAAAAAAAAAAATTGTGTTAGGTCCCACAGAAAATTTACATAAATGAGAGTTTGAAATAAATATAACTTTTTATTTATACACGGACTAGTGTTATTAACTCAATAGTTGCTCTCTGGTTGATAATTAACGCGTTTGTCTGCCATTCTCAAGGTCCTGGGTTTGATTCCTAGCAGGGTAGACATGAAATATTGATTGTGAAGGTTGTTTGAACTCTAATATTTCATTGTTCATTGACTACCACCAGAAGCATAAGACTGATAACCGTACCTTCATATAACAGATTATCAAAACACGCTGCATTTGGTTAACAATTAAGAAAGGTTGACATAAAATATTGTCAAAACATTTATTTATAAATAAATTATTGATTTAAAATCTCCCTGAACGCAAGAATACGCTATTTTTTATTGCGAAATTTAAAACCGTTTTAATAACCTTCGAAACAGGAGTTATCCGCAAGGTTAAGAAAAAATAAAAAAAGGTTCGTGTGGTTTGTTAGCTAGTTAGGGGAGGGTGTCTGGGGAGAAGTGGTGTGGGAATAAGATTGGAAAAAGAAAAGAAAAGAAAAGATGGGGGAGCGTGTGATCGGAATAAGAATACAAGGGATGTCTGAAAACATTTCTAGAGAGTCCTTGGCATGTCTGAGAGCTTAAAAATTAAAGAGATTTAGCTGGAATTTGGGACTAAAGTGTGTAGGGGATGAACATAAAGAAATAGATCTATCTTCGCAATAAATAAATTTACCGATTTTGAATTATTTACTCCATTAGAAATATTTATATAAAGGTTTAAAAAAAATATCCGATAAAAGTGGTATTATTAAAAAAACATGTTATATTTTTAATTAATATTTGGAAAACGCTATTCAGTAAATATTTTTCAAGCGAATATTATGTTTGGAAGAGATTTCCAGTGGCAATAAGTCCACGATTTAGCCATGTATGCCTTTGTTTTATTGTGTTGTGTATTTATAAGGATTTATTATTAAAAAAAAGAGTTTTAAAACAGTGGTTGGTACCTATTATGGTTTTGATATTTTGTACCTAAATAAATATTGCACGATAAATTTTCTGTATATAAAGTGTTTTTTATCTGTATATTGTAAAGTTTCTTCGGCACGGGTTACCCCAAAGAGGACACACTATTACTTTGAATTTTCGTTCGAAAAAAGTAAAAATAAAATAATCAAAATAAAGCAGATTGTGTGTGCTCAAATAAAATGTGAAGCTTAATAGTTTTCTTTGACTGATTTAAAGCGTTATGGGAAATTCCATTTAAAATTTCAATTTTTTTTTTATTTTCTAAAAAATATAAAAAAATCCAGTCATCACTTGTGATTTAATAATAACATCAAACCAAACACCTTTATTTTAAAAATAGTGCACAAAAATATTTATCAAAATAATAAATAATGATTTTTTTATCTATGGAAACTAATTTTACACAGACTAACTATTTAGTAAATATTTTTACTAGGTGTCACAAAGCATTGTTCTACCAGCTCCATTTTTTTTTCTACTACTGTTATTAGACATTAAAAAAACACAAGTGTTCAATATTGCGTACTTAGAAACTCCAAAAAATCTCATTATATTAAATATTTGGTCTTAAATTCGTCATACACATTCATTCCAATAATAATTACATTTAACGTATTGACAGTTTGGTTTTTTCTTAACAGCAGTATATTAAAACGGTTCATATATATTTTTTTTAAGCTATTAAATGAATTTTTATGGCATAGTTTTAACTCAAAATTGATCAAATTTTGGAATCAAATGTCCCACAAATCACAACAAAATGCCCTAATACCACGCCTTCATTGAATAAACCCCCAAATAAGTATTTTTAGTATATATTAAAATGTTTAAATTATTGAAGACGGAATACGGGATTTAATCAAATTGTCAGATATTCAATAAATATAGTGAAAAATTTTGTGAATGGAATATGTAGGCAATTAGAAACTTAATGACCTGTAATTGACTAGTTCAAATGTAACTTTGCACTCTGTGTAACATTCACTCTATATTTAAAGATCTATTTTTCTTAAAATTTTCCGTCTTTCGATATTTCTAATTTAAACATTTTAAACTTTATTGATGTATGTATGTATGAGAGATTCTTCTGAATTATATCACTTACTGGCAACTGCTTAGAAGCACATTTCAATTTTCAAAGTTTAATGTTTTTTTAATCTACAAAATAAAATAAACACCCATCTTCAATTTTATCTACAAAACAAAATATAGTGTTCTCTATAAAAAATTGAATATAAACGTATTGTTTTATCTCTAAACATGTTCAATTACAGGTGACTCAAGAAAATGCTTTACATTTTCATACAATTTTACCCATTTTCGTACATAAATATAGATTTTTACTTTATTTCGTCTCAATATAAAAAGATGAAGGTAGCGTTTGTAGTCACGACCCTGGTAAAGTAAATACAAATATATTTTTGTAACATCTATAATAAAACAATACAGTACGATGTCATTCGGAAGATTCTTATTTTCTCGTTTAAAATATCTGATTACCTATTTGCATAATTTTTTTAGTAATATACAATCTAATTTTTAGTATCTGATCCAGTAAATGATAGCGCCATTCGATTTGTTGATTAAAATAATTAACAGTAAAAAAGATGCCCAATAGGAAATATGTAGGGTAATCTATGATGATTTTAGCGTCAGCTGACTACTGCAGTTATAACTGCAGTTATAATCTGCAGTTATAAAGTAAGAAGAAATATGATAAATAATTGTCAGTTTGTGGAATCGGTTTCACTAAACAATTAGAAATCCAACACTGATTTGAGTCTACTGAACACTTTATTTTATTTTTACAAATATAGAAACAAAAATTTCGTGTCAATTGTTTAGCCTTGTTAGGGGATGTTCAAACGAATGTGAAGATTAGATGGATTGCATGTCCTTATAAAGTTATATAATTCAAGGTACTTAAGTAACAAATTAAAATAATCTCATGAACTATAGCATGTACATTAATCATAATTAAGGGAAAAACCAATAGTTAAGGGCAAGGCTAAGTGTTTAATAAGTAACGGGGAACTTAGGTATTTATATTTGAATTTTGGAATAAAATATAACTAACTTAAGTATTTATTGACATACATGTATGTATTGTGAAGTAATCAATGAAACTTTATAGTTTTATAACTTAAGATAATTGTAGTCGAAAATATATCAATAATATTATAATAGGTTGCTGTTCTTTTTAATTTTAAAACATGATTGAAATATTATGAAGAAATTTATAAAACATAAATTACGCGTCATGTAAGCGTGTACATAAAGGGACAAAGTGAAGAAAACCAGTCTATTTAAATATGTTTAATAGTGGTGAAGATATGAGGTTGGTTTGTTCATTTATTATTTTAAAATTAGGGTGATTTAAATATATATTAATTTCCAATTGTTCGAGTATATTAAGTTAACGCCCTTTGCTTTCTACATGTAATGAAATTGTTTTATTTGAGATATGAATTTTTTGATTATTTTCAATCTAGTGATTGGCAAATTAAGAATCTTGATTTTTATTTTTAAAGGATCTTACGTGTTCTGAATATCTAGTTAAGAAAGAGCGCCCAGTTTGACCAGTGTTCAGTAGACTCAAATCAGTGTTTGATTTCTAATTACAAGTTTAAATATGGAGTTCTACAAAATAAACATCAAATCAATCAATAAGAACTTTAATGTTAGTTTGCACATTTTAGCGATGGTCAAAGTGATAAAAAGTAAGTTAATTGAACAGTGAGAATTTTTTTGAAAGTCCCAATATGCATTATTTTTTAAGTAGTTAGTGATATCTATTTATTAATTTTCTGTTCCGTAGTATTCATATTCTGACCGCACTGCGTACAGGTTGACGATGCCATAGAGTGAAAAAATTATAGGGTATTTTTATTATGATAATTAAAGCGCATGTATTAGTTTAATCCAACTAGACTTTTTATCGTTATTGTACTGCACACGGTTTAGCGATGGCAACGTGTGAATAAATGAGTGGTAATTATTTTTTATTTTGACATCTGACCGCTGCAATTATGACTGAGAACGAGTTAAAAATAGTCACTGGTGATATGTATCATCAGTCTGAACTAACTTGGTTTTATAATGTAAAGTATCCACATTAAACGTAATAATACCAGTGCAGTGTAATACCGAAATGGATGACTTTTGACAGCTGCATTCATTACTAAGTGGGGAATAAAAAGTAATTGGTGACAATAATTATTATTCGAATGAATTATATATTTTTTTATGATACAACTACTATAGGTACAGTTTAAATATGGCACATTATATATTAATGCAGGATATTCGTTGAAAAGTGCAGTCTCTGACCGCTGTATTTGTTACAGAAAATGGTTTAAAAATAGTCTGCCGTTTTAATCATCTGTTTTTTTGCAATAATAATATATTACAAACAGCTTAACAGGAAAAAAAATGAAGGGTTAAAATGTAACACCGCAAAGTCTAACTGCTGCATTGATTATTGAGGACGAATTTTGAAATAAAAAATGGGTGATAATTCTAAAAAAGATTTTATTATGTTAACTGTAACTTACACAGTTAAGCAATGGAATAAACATGCATAATCATTTGAAAAATGCAAAGTTTTACCTTCTTTTATGTCTGATTACTGCGTGACGAGTTGTAAAAAATAGTTATTGATTTTTGATTTTGACAGTTTTTTCGAACAAGATTTTTTCTTGGAACGGCGAATTTTGTGAAAAAAATGAAAAGTGCAACGCTAAACACAAAATTTATTACTGATAACAAGTTAGCAGTAACAATTCTTATTAATTATCAATTTTATCAAAAAGTGTATCTTGCAAATATCACAAATGGCACAGTGTGAAAAAATGTAGGGCAATAATTGAAAAGTGCGTTGTCTGACCGCTGCATTTATAACTAGTAAAAAATGATGGAAAAAATAGTCATTGATGATATTTGACAGTTTTTTTGAACGAGATTTTTTGTTGGAACGGCATACAGTTTTGTGAAAAAAATGTGAACATTTTTGAGAAAAGTGCGACGCTAACCATAAAATTTATTACTGATAACAAGTTAGAAGTAACAATTGTTATTAATTCTCAATTTTATCAAAAAGTGAATCTTGCAAATATCACAAATGAATCAGTGTGAAAAAATGTAGGGCAATACTTGAAATGTGCGTTGTCTGACCGCTGCATTTATAACTAGTAAAAAATAGTAATCGGTGATAATCGTCACTTTGGTCAAACAAGAGTTTTGAACGCAACCACAACTCATAATGAACAGCCACGGTCCAGCGTGATTTTACGAGACATTGTAACCGCCTAATGATTCCTTGTCACGGAATTATATTATTCATAAGTACGGCAAGTTGTAGGCTGCTATGGGTGTTCGAGTACGCTCAATAATAATAATTGCAACCGGTTCCTGATATATTCACGCCGCAATATTGATACGGGCCGAACAAGAAAAACTGCTTTCTTGAAGACGACACCAGGAAACTGACACGAAACGCTCCGCTGCCAGGAATGTCGTGTGAAATATGATTCGTCATTCCGACCGCACTGGCACATTGCAAATTGCGACCGATCGCTGATTAATTCACTATCCATTTTCTTTTTTTTATGTTACCGATTGTAAAATTAGCTTGACTAGAAATCGCATGTTCCTAAATAATGTTTCGCAAGTAGGTTTATTTGCAAAACCCGTAACTGATGTGTTCTTACAGCGAGGACAGTTATAAAAACAACCAATAATTAGCTTGCTTTTCGAAAGATATGAAACTTGCCGACAAGGAAATACCTGTATCTTTTCTCTCTGGAGAAAAAAAAATGTTTTTGTCATTTATTATAGAAATAAAAGACGAGTTATACTTTATTCCGCTAATTTTAAATAGCCAGTGGCCGGTTTCATCGCTTTCGCGACGTCTTCGAGACTGGGATGTCGCCAAACAAATGAAACCGGTTACAGCCTATTATATATTTTATTTGTAGTAAATAACAATGAACTTCCACCAAGAATTTTCACCAACAAAAATGAATGTTTTATATTTTGGTGGTTCATAATTAATGATCTTTTAAACATGTTTTATACATATTGTTAATTAATAACTGTTTACGTACCAATCCATAATGATTAATTTAATGAATCTGTTGATTTGTTTTATTTTAAATTAAATGCCTACCCGATGAAAGCTTTTTACCTACATATTTTGTATCGGAAATTTCAACCCAAAAAAACAGTTGAAAAATTAATCGTAACGGTGTGATGTTGTTTTAGTCTTCTTTTCCTTTTAACTGTTCGTATTAAAAGAGCATGAGGTACTGCAATTGACAGTTTCGACGTATTCTTAATGGATATAACACCCTTAGTCAAATTTGACAAGCGTGGCATATGGACTTCTGTAAAATTGAATGTTTTACGAATTGAAAAATAAATACATTTTATCCTAGTAGGGAATTGAGCCTGGATCTTTATGTATGTATTGTGTATGGTCTAATGCGCTTATCACTACGTCATAGCGACCAAACGTGACATCAACGTCAATAATTATGCTATATTGCACAAAAATACCCAAATCATTACTATTTAAATAATGATAGATTTTTAAAAATTACAAGGTTCACTGTTTTCATAAAACTTTTTTTTTTGTTGTTAAATTGATGTTTAAGCTGTCATCAGCAGATTTCAGGATACTGCAAATAACAGTTGCGACGTACTCTCAATGGATGTAACATCCTTAGTCAAATTTGACAAGTGCAGCGTATGAAACATTGTTGTAAAATCGAATGTTTTTATAAATCTAAAAATAAATACATCTTATCCTAGTTGGGAATTGAGCGCGGATCCTTATGTATGGTCTAATGCGCTTATCACTACGTCAAACAACCATACGTGTCATCAACGTCAATAATTATGCAATATTGCAAAAAATACCTAAATCATTACTATTTGAAGTGATAACGCTATGCAGATTTTTAAAAATTACAACGTTCACTGTTTTCATACTACTTTTTTTGTTATTAAATTGATGTTTAAGCCGTTATCAGCAGATTTCTAATAAATAAATGAGTTCTCTGTAGTTAGAATATTGCCAGTAAATTCTCATAAGATTTGTGGAGTACCGTTCTAATAAGAAAACAAAAAGTCCAATAAATTTTGACAGATGGCATGAGAAGGAAAAATCGGCGGGTAAACCGTTTGAATTTCGATCGTGTTTTTTGTGGAATTTGTCGGAACTTTCGTTCTAAAACATGTCTGCACTGACCTGGATCATGTGTGATGTCGCATAATCCTCTATGGAGGGTCACTAGAAAACTGTACAGAAGAAAATTTTACAATAGTTTACCGCGAAAACCGACGTTCGGATACAGAGCGCTTGGCGCGACTGAGCCAAAACCATCGCGGACAACGACGCCCCCGCCTCCCGTGGCGACAGAGCGAGCCGGACTATACGAAAGCCAGCGAAAAGGAACGAGACAACCGTACGCGACTGACGAAAAGTGTAACCGATAAAGACGACCGAATGAACCGTGCTGTTTTTACAGCAAAATCTAAACAAAAACTGCATTTCTTACCTCATTTTTACACAAGCGTGCCACATATCGATTCCACGAATCTGAAAGTATTTTGCAAAAAGTGTAAATTACAAAAACATAACCATTTTTTTCTCTGATAACGATACGGGATGACATCTAGGAATTTTCCCGCCCGCGGGAGTGGGACGACTATGTGCGGTACCGTTTTGTCGCCTGCGAGGACATCGCCGCGACACAGAGCGAGACGGCACCGCCGCGCGATGCCGCGATGCCCGCGCGACGGAAAGAGACGGCAACGTGTCGCGGTGTCGTTAAGGAGATGACACACACAGGACTGTCCGGGCGAGTGACAGAGAGGGACGGAGCTGACTCGCGCGTGTGTATGTGACCCGGGTGAGGAAAGAAAGAGAAAATGCGACGCGTCAAATAACCGGCGAGAGGGAGAGAAGAAGGTCGTCGGTAGTCTGAACTGAGGAGACAAGGTTGGACATTTTTATAGCGGGCGGGAGAGGGACGCACTTCTCGGGACACAGTTCGAAGTTCGCCGCCTGTATAGCGCCGTCTCGTTTGAGTGTTTTTATATAATATGGAACAGTGTGACCCGGACAAAGGACAGAATTCGCTACGTGCATGAGCGGGAAGACGTATGCGTGTATTGCTGTGTCCTTGTCGGGTAGGATGCTGGTGAGATTTTTAGCAAAATGTGTGAACAAAGAACACCGGAGCGGGGTAGGAAGGGGCTGGGGTAGGGAAAATTCACACTTTGATCCAAATTTTAAATAGATGGCGCCTAGATGCTATTTTTTTAGAACTACCTAAAAAAATACTTAATAAATTAGGGACAAGTCTTGATCAAATTACTTAAAATATAGAGGAGTAGGTGGTAATATGGACCCTCTATATGTTTTCCTAATTTAGTAAAGCAGATGTCGAAAAATTCTAAGTTTCAAATCAAATTGTTCTTAATTATATTATAGTATAAAAATACAATCAAATTTACGTTCTTCTGAAATGTGTGCGTTTATTTGAAATACGTTTTTCCTTTTTTACAATCTACGCTCGTTACATGGGCCCGGGGGTTCCATATTAAATGTATCGAGACTTACGCAAAGATACTCATTTTTCATAGCTCCAAAACTGTCCAATGTCTTTTATTAGGAAAATTATTATTTTATTTTGAATTATTTGAATTTGTTTGAATTCAAAATTTTGTCGAAATTATGCATTAAAAAACAAGATTTAATTTAACTTTTTTAATGAATAGAATAAATATAGGGAGATACTTATTTTTTTATAAACGTCGGTAATCGGTTAAATGTAAATATTTACTAATATTAATTAAAAATTGTATGTTGAATCAGTTCACGAACGGGCACTCACACATAAACATAGGCTTATTAAACATTTGAACGCACAGTAGTAAAATAATATATTTTTATTTGGCTAAAGTAAAATAATATTATTTTTAATAAGGTCTTGACACAACGGCAAATTAATTAAAATTTTTATGTGAATTCAAACAAACTTCATGTTTTGATTACAACGCCGAAAACTTTGTATCGTGAATGTGACAGTGTGTAAAGTGATCACTTAACCAACCCGATGACATGTCAGAAGCTCTTTAAATGCCTAGACTGAAATAATTGTTTATGATTTGAGGCGTTAGGAGTAATAATTCAATTAGATGAATCTCAATCAAATCAATAGATATAACAGCTCTTTGACTTCACGAAAATAAACAGATGGAATAATGAAAGGAATATCGATGTTCAAATCTAGAAAGAAGGGTGAATGCTAAAAAATAGGTCATGGTAAGAGATGTTCTTGATTACATTAGCATAATTGCTAGAAAAATATTTTACTTTTTGGTTTTTTCAACAAAAATATTTATATTGTGCATTTTGTTTATATGTGCATAAAAAAAATGTGTATATGCACATGTACGTTGAGGGTGGATGTGTGTGCAAGTATGTATCAGTATGTTTGTGTTATTTTGTTCATGAAATCATGCTGTCACGTAAAGTTGATCAAATCAGTATATCCACACACAGGCTATCCCGCTTGTGGGTTTTTTTCTTTTCTTGTCATTTTGTTTTATTTTTATACACATGTAAACCTATGTAATTATAAGAAAACAGATTTTTGGAAAACACTTTTAAGAAATATTTTTAAAAACATTAAAAAACCCAGCCATATCATAAGCTTTTTAAAGGCTTAGACTTAAATGTTCTCAACAGTTTTATCTCTGTTGAAAAAACTAGATATTACAAAACCTATATGTCTGTATTTTTTGTAATTTATTTATATAGATAATAGATGGCTGTATGGACTTGACATTTCATCGTCCATCTTTCAAACGGGCGTATTTTGTTTTTTGTCGAAATGTAGTTATGAATATTTTAATCAAAAATAAGTTATATTTGTGAAATAAATAAGCATTATATTGTCTCAAAATAGTTTAAAAAAACAACAAAATACATTTAGACATATTTTTTTAAGGGCGAATATTTTCTAAACAAATTCTTAAAAATTAACAAATTTGAGATACGCCTTTTTGAAAGATGGACGACAATTTGTGCACCAATATATTTTTGTTTAAATTTTTAATAAAAGCTTCGTTTCGCAATGGAGTTGCTTTTTTTTTTATTTGACAAAAATAATATCCTGCTTAGAAGTGATGAGTGATTAAATAATAATTGTGATTTTTGTTTTGTGTGCGTATAGTTATATGTAAATATATTACCTACATCCTTACATTATTATGAAAGGCACTATGCGTGACGACTGCCGCGGTGTAGCGGATAACACGCTCGACTACCAAACACAAGGTAACTAGTTCGATTTACGTGTTTTGTATATTATTTTGATAAGGAAGCAAAAGTACAAGCAGAAACACATACTTAAATACCTACGTATCACGCATGCATCAATTAAGACACTCAATTTTCATTGCCTATTTCAAATAATTAACAGTGCTGTGTTATTGCATAATTAATAAAAAACATCCATTAGAGATTTTTTTATTCACAAAAAAAAAACTAAGATACAATAAAAAAAATTCGTTTGTCTTGAAAATATCTTGGAACTATTTCTTTAATAATTTTGTTAATTTCAGTAGCAAAATTTGTAATGAAAACTCGTTGTTATTATTTTCCCACTCGCACTCAGTGGTGCATACGGTACTGAATTCATACTCCACATGTTGCGAATCTTGATCGTTCGATAAATAATGGTATGGTGATCAGTCTTACGTCTTAGATCCAGTCCACGGAATATGAAAGACAAGGATAAAACTTACTCTTTTTAATATGTATTTTATGTCAACCTTGCCGGAAATCCAACCCGAGACTTAGTTGTTGTAGGAATTAGCTCCAATCAACTACGAGGCGGGCTTATCTTCACTTGGATTTATTTAGCTGGATTTTAAACTGAAAATAGTCAATAAGTCTTTGACACCCGTCCAATCATTAATGTCATTATAAGTTTACAAGATGTCGGCTCTGGAATTTCTGGGATCATGAACTTCAGAATATGGCCTTTATTTCTACACTAATGTTCTGTGATCTTAAGCGGTATCAACCTGCTATGTACAAATGCTACTCTTTGGACATCTATTTTTATTTTGTTAACCGTAATTTATTTATTTAGTTTTTTATCGCTTACTTCTTGGCATGAACACTTGACAAATTTACTACTAGGCTCAATGTTTATTTATTTTTTTGTAAAGTTATTGATATCGTTTTAACTTGCTAGAATTCCACTCGTTCATGCGCTTTGTAGCTGCAGGACGATTGGTAATCTAGCTTCCATACGCAAATGTAAAATCCGTAAAAAATCTAGGAGTACAAATGGATGAACATATCTGCTGGCGAGCTCATACTAATGAATCAAGCCGCAAAATATTTTTCAGTCTACACTTACTTAGAAGGTTGCAAAAATTCTTACCCATTAATACTAAATGCACCCTTGTACAAGCATTACTACTGTCCATTCTAGATTACGCTGATGTTTCCATGACTGATTTAAGCTGTGAGCAACTCGATAAATTTGAACGACTTCAGAATACATGCATAAGGTACATATTTGGTCTTAGGAAATATGACCACATTTCTGATTATCGTAGGCAACTGAAATGGCTCAAAATTAGACGGTGGAGAGACTATCACTCCCTCTCACTTCTTTTCAATTTACTTCATAGTCCTAACGCTCCGATACACCTGCGTGAAAAATTTCAACGCTTATCAGTTCATGGTTTACCTCTTCGTTCTAATTCTCAAGGCACTCTCTTAATACCCATCCACAATTCCTCTTTCTTCTCTAACTCATATAGTGTCCATGCGGCTCGACTGTGGAATCATCTCCCATCCACCATCAAAGATGTTACTACATTATCTCTGTTTAAATCACGTCTGAAGAAACATCTTCTTTCTCTTCCTTAATCTCTCCTCCTTTCCTCTTTCCTCTATTTTCCTTTTCCCAATTGAGTAATAGTTTTGATTTAAGGTAAATTATAAACACATACGTTTATTTCTATTTTTATATATCTTTAATAACTTGAATTATAAAAATAAAACTTTTATTTTATTGGTTGGTTAGAAGAAATTGCCCTTTGTAATAAGCCCGCCAATGTACAAATAACATTATGTACAAAAAGTTAAATAAATAAATAAATGTTATCAACTGTAAAATACCTAAATTTTGTAAATAGGGTCTAGAATCCCAACCGTCTATGCGCTTAGTAGCTGCAAGACGTGTTGTAATCTTGCTCCTTTTTTTAAATATCATTAATACACTAAATTTCTTTGTCAATTTAAAAAATATTAGGCTAGATTTCTTACCGTCCATGCGCTCTGTAGCTGCAAGACGTGCTGTAATCAAGCTCCTATTTGTTATAATTTAAGATACTCTTAATTGGGACGAACTAAAATTCCAACCAACCATGCGATCTGTATCTGCAAGACGGGATGGGATATTCATTTATTGTACAGCGCCCTTGAGGTGATTTTCACAAAACCAGCGCTATATAAATTATCCAACTTTAAATACATAACGTAATATTGGGTCTATTTCATTGATACCTATATCTGTGTCGTGGATCAATAAGAGCCGATGTCATAAAACGTAATATTTCAAGAATTATTTAGTAATCTTGTGGCTCTATATTTAACTGTTGGACGTCTTTGATAACAGATATTTATAAAAAACATTACCAGACATTTACGTGGACCTATATAAAATAGATTCACGTGTGTTTTTTTTACTTTCAACCCTCTGCAAAAAGGTGGCGTGTAAAATATGAAATCTGACAATGTCCCTTCTAGACTCTACTAATACTACTACTACCATCACGCCATTTCCCTGTAGGGGTAGGCAATGAGAATGGACCGCCACACACGTCTATCCTGGCATACAATCCTAGCCTCTTCCACATTCATACATCTTGTCATACATGCCCTTCGGTTCTGTCTGCTTTTGACATGACCAGACTTAAGATTTTAGTTTATCTGATCATGTCACGTCTTCCTTGGTCGTCCTCGTCTCACATTGCCATTCATTTTTGCCATATATACTTGTTTTACCATTCTTTCGTCGTCCATTCGTTCTGCGTGACCAAACCATCCCAGAGACCATTTCTTAATCTTATCAATTATACTTGACTCAGATTTACACTCTCGCCTGATTTCATCATTCGTAACCCTGTCATACATATATTTCACACATTCGTCTAAGAGATCGCATTTCAATCGCGTTCACTCGGCTTTCATCCTTCCTCTGCCAGTTCCATGTTTCACTTCCATACATAAGTGTTGGAACTAAAACTCCGTTGTGTCCCTTCTAGACTCAAGCCACATATATGTACACACTAGATTCAGTACTAAGCACCCGTCTTGTGTTTCATTCAACATGAGTTCCGGAACCTAACTTGTTGTCAGTAAACGTGAAGCAGCGTAAAAAGGCGTGACTGCAGTTCTGAATTTACGATAAACTGCCTTAGACATTTAGTCTTTTTTACTCTACTGCGCGTTTTGCATGGCAAAGTTTACGCGCCAACGTTCATTTTTCGGAACACAATTTCAAACAATTTTTCTATGAAGCATTTATTTTTATTTTAACACTTTATATACAGATACAGTTTATATACTCGTACATATAAGGGCGGGCATATTGGCTTAAGGTATTTTTTTCCTACCTACCCAAACCGTTCAGTTTGAGAAAATCACAAGTACATGGACATATTGAATCTAACAATATTAGACAAAAATTAAAAACAAAGATTAGAAAATAAAAATACATTATGAAATTAACACTATATTATGAAAAGAGGTGCGGAGATGGGAAGGAAAGATGAATGAAAAAGGAACAAATTAAATATTTATATTGGGACATTTCAATCTTGACTTAAATGTAAAAAAAGAAGCATCACCTCTATTTGATTATACCTCAGTATCTAAACCACGCGAAAGGTTTGTCAGCAGATTTTTGTTTTTAGCTGAGATAGTTTAAAAAAAGAACAATTTCAATAAGTAAATTTGTCAAAGGGTTTAAAATAATACATTTCAAAAAATAAATAAATTCAATATTCAATTAAAACAATTATGTTATACGTATACATAATCAGAATGAAGCTTCTCGTTTTTTTTTGGGCTTTTTATAAGTCCTGTCGGATAGTCAGATATAATGGATTCCAATAGGAATTTTAAGACTTAATTTTTTAATTAGTTAATTAATTATTTAAAAAGCCCATTAAGGTTTATTGAGATACAAATATTATAAAGTGAAGTCATGTTGTGTACTTGTGGCTAGTATTAGATATAGTCAACATGTGGATTTAATGTTCACTTACAATTTAAAGAGTATAAGATACAAAGGATGAATGTCAAAAAATGAAGTTTTGAGATATAACAATTTTATGTTTTTAAACCTCTTCGACCATTTAATGGTTAAACGAACCCGGTTAATGTTAATAGCCAATACTGTTTTGTATCATCTAAAATGGAATTCTTTACTTTAAAATTATCGCTTTATTTCCAGTATTTAACTAACATCTATTTTTTATCCTCTGCATGCATTTTTTTATTCTTGTTCGTTTATCTTGGATAATACTGCCGTTAAGTCAAATTTTAATCAACAGAAATTTAGATCATGTGAACTGCAGTCAGATGCAATTATTCGTTTGAAACATAAAAAAAATAACATCCATCCTTTATATCCTGTACCTTTCATTTGTCTCCGATATAGTTTTCAGTAGTCAGGTAAGTCATTGTAGTGTTCAAGTCCATTGTATTGTATTTTTTACTGTCCTGCATTGGTTCTTGATTTTTGAATGCGGTAGTGTTGTTGTTGTCATTCACACATTTACGATTTCCGAGAAAGGAAAGTTAGGTAGATATCAACAATTTTTTTTTCAAAAATAATTTAGCAAATAATTTTTCCGCATAGAAATTCCCGTATTCGCACACTGAGTACTGTATTGGTAGGTAGTTTAATTGCGATGTATCTCTATTGCGATGTATCTTAATTGTGATGTATCTCAATTGCGATGTATCTCAATTGCGATCTATCTCAATTGCTATGTATCTCAATTGCTATGTATCTTAATTGTGATGTATCTCAATTGCGATGTATCTCAATTGCGATCTATCTCAATTGCTATGTATCTCAATTGCTATGTATCTTAATTGTGATGTATCTCAATTGCGATGTATCTCAATTGCGATGTATCTCAATTGCGATGTATCTTAATTGTGATGTATCTCAATTGCGATGTATCTCAATTGCGATCTATCTCAATTGCTATGTATCTCAATTGCTATGTATCTTAATTGTGATGTATCTCAATTGCGATGTATCTCAATTGCAATGTATCTTAATTGCGATGTATCTCAATTGCAATGTATCTCAATTGCGATGTATCTCAATTTTCTCAATGTGGATAAATATTATTTTTTTCTTTTGATCTATAAATTAAGAATTCATACTATTTTTTTTTACTAGCATGTTGAGACCTGAGTTTAAAAAAAGCAAGTTACTTGTTAACTATAAAAAACTGTGATAATTATTTATTTATATATATTGAAAGTAAATGCTTCATTTTAACCATGTTGAGAATATAACCTTCTGAATGGTAAGAAAACGCGCTAACCACTGCACTTGGAGTCGGCCGTAAACGTTTATTTTAAATTCTTAAATCGGGTGGTCTTTAAATGAAGTCTGGTCACCCTTTCTCGTAAGACTTACGATGCCCTGCGGGGATGCGAACCCAAGTACTTGTCTGCCTAAAGCTCGCACGTAACTACTGAGCCGCCCAACCAGTAGGTATGCAATTATTCACTTATACTGCTAAATTAATAGCGTAAACAAATCTCGTTCAATTACGTTCACACCATGGCGAGTCCACTATCATCTGTTTTGTAAAAAATAATAATTTCAGAAAATGGAAAATAAATTTGGTAATGTTTTATTTATCACTAGCTGAACTCGGCCACGCATCGCTGGCCCTGTGGCAAAAAAAACAAGTTATTGAAAATAGTAATGTCATTTTTCAGATAAACCTTATTTGATTTTTAATTCCTATCTATTTATTTTTATTCTTAATTGTACGGAAACTTAAGCTTTGTAACTTTGGCTAAAATAGGTAAAATGGCAGCACTGAGTAGAACTGTCATTCAGTACTTGTTAACTATGACAAATTATGAGTCAATTTAAAACGCATACAATGTTTCGTTTGCATTACAACTTCCAAATATTAGTATATGGAAACACTTTTCTACTTAAATGTAATGTTCTGTAAAAACTTTGCGTTAATCCATCGATTACTTTCCGAAATTTGCGGCCACAAACATACGGAACCTAAATTTTTATATATGTACAGGGTGTTCTTTAAACCCTGTCATATCCGAAACCACGATGATCAGTATGGGCAAGAAGACATATTAGCATATTTAAAAAAATATTTTGAACAAAGAAAATTTTTAAATATAAAATATAAAAAAAACAAATGGTTGCTTACTTATGCAGGGGAGAAGTGAGGGGAGCGCGGCGCAGTATCAGACTCTCCCTTCCCTCTCGTCGTTTCACCCCTGCAGAAGTAAGCAACCATTTGCTTTTTTTGATATTTTATTTTTTTAAATTTATTCGTTCTAAAAAATATTTTAATGTGCCAATATGTCTTTTTGCTCATACTGATCATCGTGGTTTCGGATGCGACAGGGCTTAATGAACACCCTGTACATATAATGCTTTTTTTTCATCCGTTGATATATTTAACACGCCCCTTTATTTATTTTAAAATAAATTAAGACTGATTCTTTCTGGCTGCGATACGATCCCACTTACTATTTAATTATGCTAACACTTACACACACTTGAACAGTTACCCCCACATACAAACAAACACACCCAAACACTTACTGTCATACAAATACACATAAACACACCCTTTTGTTGTACCACAATTTAGTATGTATGATTTTTATTTAGAAACTTCGCTGGTCCGTCCTTAAACCGTATTTTTTTAATGTTATTATATCAGTGTCGAATGCTTGGTTCTGTAAAATAAATAAATAAATAATGAATAAATATATTGTCGTTCTCGGGGAACAAGAATCTCGATATGAAATTAAAAGTATTCAAATACAAATGAAAGAATCATATGAAATTTGAGTTTTAAATATTACAAATAAATAATTGTTAACGCGAGCATCCTGTTTTGATAAATAAATTTATTGACTTTAAATTTATTTAAAACTATCTGACCCGACAGACGTTGTCCTGCCCGAACGTTGGCTTGCCTTGGAAAAATACTTTATATTGATAAGTAGATACCTAGGTACTTGTTATTGATTAAATTCCAAAACTATAAATAGTTTAAATTCAAATATTAAATTTAAGTAGGAACTTGTTTATGGTTGAATCCCAAAACATAAAATAAATATTTTTTCAAACATGGCATTCTTTTTGCAAATGTCAAACTCTGGTCTTTATACCAACGGGAGGGTGTACTTATTTATGTAGGAATACGATTTAAAAAAAAAAATTAAATTTAATATTATTTTAGTGTTACCAAAAATCCAGTAAAAAAAATAAATGGGAAGAAATTATAAAGAATTTCAGTAAAGAATCTGATCGAGATCCACGAAAAACAAATGCTATTTGTAAACATTCAAAAACAAACTATTTTTATACACAAAGAAAAAACATTTTTCCATTTTTTTGCAAATGCATTTTCTCTATTTATGCTCCTAACTTCTTTTTTACGTATTCGATTGAAGATTTTAATATCTACGAACACGCACAGCGCAAAAATCTATATTTCTCTGAAAACCGCACGTAAATTGGTTAAGCCGTTTAGGAGTACGGTGACATCACACGTACAGAGGAATTATCCATATAAAGATAAAACACTGTAATTTTTTATCATATACGAGCTTAACATAATAGCACTTCTGGTTACAGGTATTCTGAATTATCCATCATCAGGTGTAAATATAAACTAAACTTAAATATGCAAATTAATACTTAGCTACTGATAGGGTAGGGTGGAAGGGGCAATGATTATATTAATAAAATAAAATTAGTAATTTTTTTTATTTAAAAAAGTTTTTCCACGGAGTAAATGAAGAAACAATAAATAATATGATTAACTTTAAGTATAAAATGTATGAATAATAATGTATGAATTTGAAGGGTACAGGATTTAAAGTATGGATGGTTGTTTTTACTTGATTTATTTATTTATTTCAAACATTGTCCATTAATACAATTTAAAGGGATGAATATTACAAAATGATAACAGTTAATAACATTAAAATAGTTTTTTTTTTTCAAAGTGTCTTTATTTAATAAAATATACACATTATTACAATATTAATACATTATAAAGAAAACAAAGTATTGACAAATATTTTGTTTCGATGAACTATTCAATAATAGTTTGTCACCGGGTGCTCAGACATTAGTTTTAATTAATAATCAAATAAAAGAGTACAGACATAATATTTTTTTGGAAATTTAATTTTTAAAGGAAGTTAAAGATACGTTATTAATATCAACATAATTTAATTTATGATTACACATATTGCAGGTTCTATTTACAAAATGAATTTTGAAAAGATTTAGTGAAACATTGTAATAAACATTGACCTATATGATTGATACAAAAACGAATTATTAGTGATTAATTTAAATTAGTAATGTATTTTTTAAGTGATCTTAAAAGATGTGCTTGATAACGTTATGATACAAGAGACATGTGATCAAAATCACACAATAGAATCACAAAAACACTTTTTACGCGAGAGATAAATGCATGGCGGGAACAGCTTATAAATATATAAAAATGATACATCGACGATAATGATGTTCGGGCCCCTTTTCCCCAGGGCCCCGCTGAGAGGGCATAGCGCCGCCCCCCTCTGCCATATCAGTGGTTCTGAAACTAGTAGGGGCAGAAAAAACACTGGAATCTTTTTCAATATTTTATACGGTTTTTTAGGAAAAACTTATAATCTTCGTCATCCGTTTTTCGCAACTATGTTGCATATGTCACTGTATTGGTAGGAACATCGACTGCATATCTTGATTATTTTTGGCATATGAAGGTTATCAGTCTAAAACTTCATGTGCCAGTCCAGGGACAGCTGAATAATGCAGTGTAAAACCATGCAAATATTAGAGTTTAATGCTCTTAAGATTTCTATTCAACTAAACAGATAGATATCTCAACCTGTCATTGACTGGTTTAAGTAGCAATTTTACACACTGTGCATCTAAAATTCATCATTCTGACCAAATTGAAATATTCATATTACTTGTTCTCCTAAGAGTTTTTTTTGCACCACAACAGGCCAAGGGGTCCAATTACAGTGGGAATTTACAGCACAGAACATCCAGGCTTGAGAAAAATCACAATTTTTTTTATGTTGACACCGGAAATTAAACCCAGAACCTTCCGTCCGTGAGTCTTTACTACTGCACCACGGAAGCCACGGTGACTACGGAGAAGATTTTAGTGAAGTTAAAGATATTAAGTTTTTATTGATGTAGGTGTGATTTCCTGATTGATCATTTTTTATTTATTTATTTATATCACACAAGTCTGACGATACACAGGAGAAAATTGTTTACTGGTTGAACTTACCAAGCAAATAAAAATGTTTAATCATCATTATGTTGATTTTTTTCTTCGATTCTTCTAATTGTTGATTTTTGTGAAGTAAGAAGGCATTTGAAACCTTAATTGATGCGGGTGTAGATCATCTAAGTTATTTCAAAGAATATTATATATTCAAAGAACTCGACAATAAAGAGATATTAGCGGATGTAGCGTACTTTAATCATATTAGGTTTAATGATGACATAGTTTTAATAAGTGGGGATACTGAGCAACTCTCTCTCATGCTAAAAGAGCTGAACATGGCCTCCAAAAAAGTGGCAATGCGCATGAACTAAAAAAAAACTAAAATGATATTATCTTTATAATATATCCATAAATAAATATATATATCTAGGCCATAAAATTGTACTCGGCAAAGAAAATCAAACAAAAAAATCAACCGAAGGGTTAGGTTCAGATGGGCAGCTTTCGGAAAACTAAGTCCGAACCCTCATCAATCTTAAACGACAAGTGTTTGACTCCCGTGTTTTGCTAGCACTCACATATAGTAGGTTTGAGATCATCACACTATCCAACAAAAGTGCTTATAAATTTAAAAACAAACCGAAAGCTATAGAGCAAGCGATGCTGGGGATTAGTAAGAGAAATAAAGTAATACATGAAATCATAAGAACCAAAACAGAAGTGCTGGACATTATGAAAAAAGTTGCAACGTTGAAATGGCGCTGAGCTGGTCATGTTGCTCGCAGCTCAGACAATTAATGGACAAAACGCCTCATGTCGCACGTCCTCGAACTACTAGCAGCAACCCGGAATGACTGCAGCTCCGCTGCAGAGACGATGTTATTAAGCATTCGGGAACAGCGCGGATCCAAATAAACCAAGACCGTTTGGCACGGAGAAGGATGGAGGAGGCGTTCGTTCAAGAGAAGACGGCTACAGGCTAAAGAAAAAGATAGATGAGTTATTTCACCTACATACTAGGCAACTCCCCGGGAGGTTGAATCCAGTCCAGATCTTCATAAATTTTAACTCAAAATACTACTTATAAATTCTCAATAATATAGTTGATTCGCCGTATCTTTTACAAAATATTGGTTTCCGTTGTCCTCTTCGCTATACTAGATTAAATTCCCTTTTTTATGTACCAACTTGTAAAAAAAATATACCTCGAATTCATTCATTAGACGTACCTGTAGAAATTATAACGGACTCAGTATTGATGTAGACATTTTTAACTGCACGTTGCATTTGTACAAAAAATTTCTTCATGGGGTCGATTATTTGGGATAGTTTCTGAATGTGCATCTTGAGTGGTTTATGCTATGTATATGTGCCGCATGTAATGTATATGTTTGTGTATGTTTTATATGTGCGTTCATGTGTGTGCGTGGATGGCTCGGAGTGTATATTCGGTATTTTTATTTATTTTAATTTATTACCTCCATGGAAAACGCAAATGTCAACAATTATTCTTTTCTCACTTAAAATTCTTTTTTTTTGTCACATTTGATGTTTATATCTTTTTAATTGGTCTTAATTGGTCTTTTTATGTTAAAAAAATGTTGTTTTTAATACTTATTTTGTATGACTGTATGTTTTCTGAATAAAATAAAATAAAATTAAATGAAAAATAAAACTAAGGTGTTGAAATTTTCATTTACATAATACGAAAAATCTAAATTGCCAATTTAAAAAAAAAATATTTATGAACACAAGTGCATAATTTAAAAATATTTTTGATTCGTTTTTTTATCATAGAGAGATTACAGATATAATTTTTTCACCAAAATAAGTAAAATTTCATAGAGAGTATATTATGTACAAAAACATCAACATTATAGGAAATTATACTAAATATTTTCAAGTATATTAAAAAATCATTATTTACAAAATGTTTTGCCAATGGAGCGGAGAAATTTTACAATAATGTTGAGGGTTGAACAGTTTGAGAACAAGTGACGAAAAGACCCAATGCCCATAACCCATGGGGGGCCTCGGTTTTGTCGGCCCCCTTTTCACAAAGGGCCCGACCACACAAATAATTCGGTATATTTTATAATCTAGAACAATGTTACATATAAAATTATATAACAACGTAATATAGTATTATGTCACAAAAATATATGTAAATATTCATCGTTTTTACCGAACTTTAATACGCACCTGGGGTGATATTCCAAACGCTCTCGTGGCCGTAGACAAATATATTTTTTTACATACAAAATACGCGAGATAAAAGTGTTTTCTCCGGCCGCGAGAGCGGTTCAGAATAGCACCGCTGATCATACAAATGGCCACAGCATTGGTAAAGTACATGCATTGTATCTCTATTATGCGTTACACGAAGGTAAGGTAATCAGTCTTACGCTTCAGGAATCAGTCCAGAGACATACTGAGGGAGAAAATCAACCTTCTCCTGCATTCCTCGGGGACTTAATTTAGTTTCAATATACATTAATTTATTTTTTACTAGACAATTTAATAAAAAAACTTGGACAGAAAGAGCGGGTAATCAATGAATAGCCAGCTTTCTCAACCGTAGTCTTCATCAATGTCTCCCTCACAGTTTTATTGAAACATATTTAAAAATAAAACACCATAAATATTTACAAAGTTATTAAACAAAACAGATCAGCATTCATAGAGATGAAGAGTTTTTTACACAAATACTTAAGGGTTGGTCCAATCAAAGATTACCGAAACGCGGAGACAAGTGGAATATTTTGACATACCCGCCCCCGGATGCAGTGAAGTCCAGGAACAATTAAATACTTAAGCAAAAACCAACTTGTAAACAGTTATGTCATATTGACCCTCTTAAGAATTGAACCCCGGACCTGAGAGCAGCCATCGAGTCGAAAGCACTCGTCCAGAATTCTGGATCTATTGCACACGCGGAACCGTATTCTTTAATAGATAAAATATAAATGTTTGTCAAACTCCGTTAATATATTATCAGTGTATTTACAGGAGATGGTGATTCTCGTGGTTATTTTATCAATCAAGTTTTAGTACCTACGTAGATATTTAAATATGATTTATAATAATTATTATAGTTGGATAATTTATAAAGCGCAATTTTTGTAAAAATCTTCTTAAGGGTGCTGTACAATAAATACACATCTCAGCACGTCTTGCAGCTACAGAGCGCATGGATGGTAAAAATGTTGTCCATATTTATTAAAATATGATTTAGATTGATTTCTGTTTCACTGTTGTAATGTAGAGATATTGTGGTCCCGTGGAACCGTCGCGAAACTGATGAATCATTGGTCTGAGGTTCGAAACCTGTTCTTAAATAACTAGTTTCACATTTTCTATCACGACTATTTACTAGACGAAAATGATCCCAAAATTGAAATACTTGGTCAATTAAATTATATCAATAAAACATATATGTTAAAAAAATATTTGCAAGTTGGTGTTAGCTACTAATAAAATGAGTCTTTTCAGCACGTTGGTTTTATATTTTTGTGCATCTACAATAATGAAGGTGTATAGTTAAATTAGCATATTAGAGTAATTAGTGTCCTGAAGAAGAGACGGGTACGTCTCAAAATCAGTAGACATAGAAAAATCGGTAAGTGGCTGCATACAAATATTTCCCAACATTTATTATAATAAAACATATTAAAATTCTTCAAATAATTTAAGGTCGTATTGTTTGTAAAAATATTTTTTGATTAATTAACTCTTTTTAAAGGTTTACGATGAACATATTGTTCTAGATTTTTTTTAAAAGCGTGCCACATTCGAACAAGGTATAAAAGTTTTTTAAAATGGAAACAAAAGGCGCCACGGGGGGACATAATTGTCATTTTTTGGTATTTATTCGGTCGTATTACATATATAATTTATCATATCAGCCCCGGGGTGTTTTATTTTTGTTGAAAATATAGAATAGAATCGTTCAATATTTTACGAGTCGGTAAAACCTCGAATAACAAACTTTAATACGATGTATCACGTATAAATAAACATTATATTTTTATTATTTTTTGTTAATATGCTACGTTAAAAATACTGTTTTAGCCGAAATTAGTTTAAGAGACTGTACAATGTTATTATTTAATTTTCTCAAGTATATTTCACATGTAATAAATATTTTATTTATTTATTTTTTCTTCCCTAATTTTCTTCAGCCAGATATTGATTTCAAATTTGAATTATTGTTTGTCATCATTTAACTTTATTTTGTGTGGAAACATATTAAAAAATTTGGGAAAAAAAATCCTTGGATCCTTGTCCAAATGTGGTATTAAAGGGAGGAACATAAATAATGATTTTATTTATTGCCCTTGTAATTTATTTATGTGCCCGAGCAGAGGGATGACTATTTCATATCCAAATATGCTCATCATAAGAACTTCAGCGTATAATTTGTATATCTCTTCTTAATGTATATAAATATATTCTATATACAGGGCACTGAGGTATAATTAAATGAGATGATGCTTCATAGAACGATAGGTTCAAATTATGTTCTAAAAATGAGCGTTGTCGTGTCATGCCGCAATTGCCGCGCTAAACGCGTGGTAGAGTAAAATAGACTAACTGTCTATGCTAGTTAACTGTGTATTCAGATCTGTGTGTCGCATCCTTTTACGCTGCTCCACATTTACTGACCGCTGCGCGTAAAACACTTTGCCACTTAATAAAATATAAGTTCCGAAGCCTCAGTTAAATGGAACACAATACGGGTGCTTAGTTTTGCATCTGGTGTGCAGATATATCTGTGGCTTGGGTCTAGAAGGGCCATTGTCAGATTTCATATTTTTCAAGCAACCTTTTTGTAGAGGGTCGATGACAGTTTAAAAAAAAAAATGTTTTTTTTTTATAAACACATACAGGTATTATAATGTTTTTTATTAACATCTGTTATGAAAGACGTCAAACAGTTCATTACACAAACTGATCAAAAAATGGCTTAATAATTAGGTACTCTCCTGTAATATTACGATTTACAACATGGCATAGATCCACGCTACAGATATATCAATAAGATAAAACAAATATTGCGTTCTTTAAGATCTTGATACATTTGTGTAGAAATAAAGGCCACATTCTGAAGTTCATGATCCCAGTAATCCCAGAGTCGACATTCTGTAAACTTATAATGACATTAATGATTGGACGAGTGTTAATAACTTATTAGCTACTTTTAGTTTAAAATTCAGCTAAATAAATCCGAATAGAGATAAGCCCGCCTCGTAGTTGATTAGAGTTAATGCCTACAGTAAATAAGTCTCGAGTAAGATTTCCGTCTAGGTTGACATAAAATACCCTGGACTGAATCAAAGGCGTAAGACTGGTCATCATGCCTTTATTTATCAAATGATCAAGATACGCAACATGTGGGGTACCATTGCAGTACCTTTTGCATCACTAGGTGCGGGTGGGGAAAAGATGATTATAAGATTTCAATAAACATTTTGCTACTGAAATTAACAAAATTATTAAAGTTACACTTCCAAGATATTTTCAAAACAAACTAAAATATTTTAGACTTTTCATAGCTTGGCAATAAGATAATATAAAAATACAAGACTGGAAAAGAAATCAAAAGTGATGTCCCAGAAATGCCTTATGTACAAAGGAAAAAAAATTGTTTGAAGAATTCCCGGAAAATATAAATAATGAGAAAAGTGTTAAAGTATCATATGTAACTAAGTTAATATAAGTGTACATATAAAACAATGGTAAAATTATGAATTATAGAATTGGAAAGTTAAAATGTCAAAAGTCGGAATAATCGGCGCGCGTGCATGAGAAGATGTATGAATGTAGAGGAAGCGAGATCTGTATGCAAAGATAGAGTGTTGTGGCGTTCTATCCTCTCTGCCTACCCTTACGGGGAAACGGCGTGATGGTTTGGTTGGTTGGGGAAAGTTAAAAAGTGTACACTAACGT
Source organism: Micrasema longulum (assembly GCF_059751315.1). NCBI lineage: Eukaryota > Metazoa > Arthropoda > Insecta > Trichoptera > Brachycentridae > Micrasema > Micrasema longulum. Next base: position 348,186 of record NW_028277602.1, on the reverse strand, counting down.
TAATAGTGTTAAAATAAATATAAATTAAAATATTGTGTTGTCAATATTAGGCTATATTAATCAGATAACTAATTATATTTTCTTAAGGTTACAGTCTATATGCATGTATAAATGTACCATTAAAATGAAAAAAACTTAAACCGAAAAAAAACAAACTGAAAAAAAAAATGTATTTGGTTTTACGGTTTTATTAACGATATATAAACCTTTCTGAAAATAAAATAATTTATTTATATAAATAACGTTGGGAATCTCTGTGTTTTTAGTTTTTTTTCACAATCGAAATAAATTAGAATGACACTGGGTCACCTTTTATATTTTATGGAACAGGTGGTGACAACAGTCGGCAGCAGATAAAAAGAGAGCTTTGTAATCCTTATTGTGCATTTCGGGTCCTTTTATTAGTTTTAATTATGAAAAAACCTCTCGTTTCCGTTAGAATAACATTTATTCACCAATCAAATGAAAGTTCATTAAGTTGTTATTATTGTTTGACAAAGGTAAAACGGCGAAACAGATGTTCGGACAGCTTTTCGACAGGATTTTTACAGCTTAACATAAAAGCCATTTTTTGCTGGCCATACTTGCTATATGCAAGTGACAAAGCGCAAAAAGGGTAGAGAGTTAGCTATCTTCATATTTTAAAATAATTTGATTTCTCAAGAGAGGTGAAAAAATTGTTAGGGATGTAGATATGTAGGCATTTACAGGCCTTTTGCTCTGTCGTTGGTTGATTTAAGTCACTTTGCAAGTGTAATATTCTCTATTCTACAGTATTTTAAGTAAAATACAAATTTCATTTGCATTTTCCAAATTATGTAGCTACATAAAAATTTCATAACCTTGATTCATTAATACACAGAAGAAATATCTTTGACCAGATCTTGCTTTACCAAATTGTATATACTTTGTTTGATTTCCCAGAACTAATTATTCTACTTGCTTACCGTGTCCCCTCCAGACCAACAATACTGTCTGATTTTTTCTATATTCCTAATATTAAAATAAATTATCGGAAACATTCTACCATCTCTCGTATATGTAAAAAAAAAAATAGTCTAGATGTATTGAACACTTCATACAATAGGTACAGAAGAGAACTAACATGCTTGATTCAGAATAACATGGAAACAGTGTTTTGTCTTTTTTTGCTCTTTATTTCTCGTCATCAAATCAAAAGCAATTTTTCACTCCTACTTTCCTTCATTTATCCTCCACCACTCCTCATAACTTTCCTTCAACTACTTATTTCCATTATATTCCATCTGTTGACTTTTGTGAAGAGTTGAGGAAATGTGGGTGTTTAAACATTGGCATAATAGTGAATGTTACACAGTATGTAAAGTGGCCACTTAAAACAACCAATGACAGGTCATAAGCCCTGTAAATGCCTAGACGTCCATATTCCCTTCTCAACAATGTTTTCCCTCCGTTAACATGGATTTAAATATGAATGACTCCCTAGGGAGGAAATCCAGCCGGTCTGCAAGCATTTGGACATACTCAAACATTGTTGAATGATATTATTCATTGTAATTGGCAGTATAGGTGTATTGCGCATTAAAAAAAAAAAAAAAACCAATTAATTGTGTTTGTGTGAAAAGTCATACATGCATATACAAATATAAAATATCTACATATAATTATGCAAGGGTCCGAGGTATCACTTTCCTGGGTAGACAGTTGGCTGACCCAGACGAAGATTTATCCTCTGACCCCTGTGTTGGTGGGTGGGAGGGGGTTGGCTCATGAGGGGTAGTAAGGTAAGGAAACTGAGGGGGTGGATGCGATATGTCCACTTATCCAACAGGCTCATGCAATATTCACTTCCGTCTAGGCAAGGGTTGCATTTCGTGTAGGGAAAGATAAAATTAATAATCATTTATTAGACTAGTATGTAGGTACTTCCAAATCATGGTAGTATTACATTAAACTATCTAAAGAATTTACCGTGATAAGTTGATATTTTAGCAAATTAATAATTAAGTAACGGCAAAAAATATTTTGGCTTGGTTAAATTTTTTGAAAATAGTTAAAATATAGAAATTTATAAAACAATATGTACTGACGTTGACAAAATGCTGAATGAAGTTTTTCGGGATTAATATGACGGGTGTCGTTCGACGTTTTAATAACCCTGGCGATGATGCTGTAATGCTATCCGAAACACCGGGAAAAAGCGCGAACAACACACGACATATCGGCAGACCGATAGAAAATTTATGGCCCTATGCACCATTGGGAATATGTGAGTGACGTATGTCGTTTGACTTGTTAATTAATAATGCTATCTACTCCGCTAGAAAAACATTATAAAATCTAGTTATCGGTTGTATCGGAAGATGACAAAGCCAGGTTAGTGGCGGATGTGTGGCATGCATTAGAATCGGAGTGGATTGTGTTGTGAAGATGGGAGACGCATGTGTGTGGAGGAGATAGCCGCCATCAGATGTCAGGTGGAGATAAGTACTGTCGGAGTAGGAACGATAACATGATGATGCTGTATTGGGTGTCCGTTCACGTCAGGCGGAGTGCTCCACAGTTGTACCGAGGCAGACGTGGATTGGAGACATAATTGCCTTCTGGAGAACCGGTAACAAGACAGACATAACAAGGATACAAAGACAATTAAATAAACTAATTAAACTCACAACTGACCCTAGCTGACGCCTACGACTGAACTGGAGTAAAAAACGCAAAAGTTTGACATAAAATACTTACGATAATCGAGACGATAAAAACTGTATACAAAATTGTACTGAAAAAGATACAAAACGATGACATAACACAAACCGAATATGCTGATATACAATGGACATAAACACTACAATGGCATACGAGTGCCTTATCACTTGTAAAATTACACCGGAGACATAATAAAAAATTAACCTGAATAGAACATGATGACTACACAACCATATGAGATACAACATGACTAGACCTTATGATATTTCTTATATGACCCAGAAGGTTTTTTTATAATATAAAAAAAAAACTTTTAGGGAAGATGATAAAGACGAAGAAAATGAAGAAGACGATAAAAAAGACGATTAAAAAGAAGAAAAGGTAGTGAAAAATAAAAAGAAGAAAAAAAAACATGATGAAGAGATAGAGGATGAATATGAGGTGGAAAATGATAAAGAAGTAAGAAATTAAAAAAATTATGCTAAACGCACGAAGAGCGTGAATTTAGAAATGGGTTTTTAAAAAATAAAGAAGAAAAGGAAAATGGTAAAATACAAAGATAAAGAACAAAAGGAAAAATAAAATAAAGTAAAACATAAACCAGAAGAAGAGGAAAAAAAGGGAAACATAAAATGATGAGAAAAATACAAAAAAAAATACTATCAGAAAAAAGAAGAAAAAATAGCTTAAAGAAGATGAAAAGGAATAGATGAAGACTTATTAGTTTTATTAATAGATTAGTTGAATTAGGAAAAAAAAATTACAAAATAATGAATAAGAAGAGAAAAAAAGATGTATAAAGTGTTGATTTTTTGCATGAGTCAATACCAAAACAATCTCAGTAGGAACACAACTGCAAATATATTAAAAACTATATTAGGTTATGCGCTATGCGAAAGCGTTGGTTCGGATCTAAAACACACCCATCCATCCACAGTAATAAATCATAATGACTCATCACATCGGTAGTATCTTACATGGTTAGAATAGTACTGGACTGGTGGCCTCCGTAGTGTAATCGCTAAGACACTTGACTCACACACGGAAGGTTCTAGGTTCGATTAGCGGCGAAAACACAAAAAAAACATGTGATTTTTCTCAAGCATGGGTGTTCTGTAATGCAATTTATCGGTGTAATTGGACCTCCTGACCTGTTGTGGTGAAAAAATAAAAATAAGGAATTCAAATAAGGATAATAAATAATAAGGGGACACGTTTTGCAATATGTATATTTTTTTAACATTATGATTTATTTTCTTAACGTTATTAATTAAAAAAAAAATTATATCGTATTCTATTATTTATGTATTTAACGTTGTGTTTTCGATTGTCATTTTCAGTATTGTACACTGCGTATATTTTTATTTTAATTTTCTACAATAAGTTCGTGAATTTTTTGGCAAAGAATTCATTGAAAATAAATAGAAAAAAAACGAATTTTGTATTAAGATAAATTATATATATTTGATATAAAATTTATTTGGTGTTTATCGTATATTAAGCGTTGTTATCGAAGCAGTACTAATTCGTCTCTGTCAGCCGGCGCTTAGTTGTTGTACACAGCTGAACTCGATGACTCGGCGGGATTCGAACCCTGGATGCTCATCTCCATCTCGGGGGATTGATCCACCGTCAGCCGTATCCCCTAGCTAGCACGCCCTCTTTGTGATATTGTAATATTCGCTATTGACAACGGCTGAATAATAATCGTCTGAATCTTAAGAGATAAAAGGATACCTACTACGCATCCAAAATATTTGAAATTCAATGATTTATGTTTTATTTCTAACTACTTCTTTTGTTTGTTTTATTTTATTCATTGAGCTTTAAATGCCGTTTACACACGGAAAATACAACATTGTTCTGTCCCAGGACTCGAAAATTGTCCACGTGTAAACGTCGATTTGTAGGACAAGAGACAGGACATAGTTCCAGATAGAAGGGCAGGCCATCTCCGGGGAACAATGATTACTCCCACCACCGCGCGCGGTCTCAGTGTCCTCGTGTGAAAGCGTACGGAAAGGATCTTACAACAATAACGATTTGCTCGACGTGTATGTGTCGCTTCCGCGCACTTTTTCTTTAGAAAATGGTGGCAGAATTTTTAATTTTTAATTATTTAGTTCGTTTTTTAAAAATTTCAATACATCTTGGAATAAAATAAAAAATATTTTTAGTGAACTTGCACGTAATAAACTCTGTCGTGTATTCATTTTCGCATCGCTGACCCGCCCGGTCGAGGCTGTTTACGGAGCTGGGACAAGTCAATACAAAACTGTCTTTTCTTTTGTATTGTCCACTTGTAAACGATACTTACATTTTTAAAATTTATTGTGTGCTGGCGGATGAAGAATATGAAACCGAATCAAAACAGTGAACGAATGTTTTTTAATCGATGTCTTTTTTCAGTTCAACCCGAATAAGCAAATCTAGTGGGGATAAATTCACCTCTTAGTGTAGTGGTTGACGCATTTGTCTACAATGTTCGAGGTCTCAGGTCCTAAAGTCCACGAAAAATATTTGTTTTCAAGGTGTTATAGGATTCGATTACTGCAATTGCAGTAATTTGAGAAACACGCGGTTCCGATTGCAGAAATTGTGTAGAAGATATTTAAAGAAGGTAACCGTAAGTACTTAAAATAGTGTTTCTAATTATTTATGCTTATGGTATTCTTCCCAAAATTATCGCTGTTCCACATAGACAGCAATTGTCGTGTGAGAATCGGCAGCTTTTTGACTGATTGGTTCGGGGTCTCCACTGGAGTGAGGCAAGGCTGCGTCGTCGGACCGTTCTTATTTATCATACTGATGCATTTTTTCTTATGGAAATCAATACCACCTGATCGAAGCATGGACTTGAACTCTTCCCTACTGGTGATGTCCACATGCTCCACTGAAAAGAAGAAGAGAAGAAGAACTATTGACATTATTTTAACGTTGCTAACAGTCAGAAAATATGCCATAAAAATTACAAATGACGATGTTTGAATTCCAGACATTACGTAAATGGGCACCATATTTCCCAAGACTTAAAAATATGGCACTTTTCTGTTTCTATAGTTACAATCCTGAAAATAATTTATTTCTCACTTTTTTGTTTCTATTCTAAAGTTACGATCTTACAAATTATTTATCATTCAATTTCTCGAGATATGTGCTGTTTTCTTTAATTTAAGAAACGCACTTTCTGAAACAGAAAGAGTGAATTTTTTTACGTGTGAGGTAAGTGAATTGACTTAACACAAAATAATAAGCACGCCTTTTTACCTATTTTACCAAAATCTGAATTTTCAACTTTTACTTTTACTAGATGTCTTTAATTGTAAAATTGTCCTTACTGAAGTTTTTAAAAAATAAACAAAAATTTAATATTAACATATTATAACAGAGATGAAAAACTTTTTGGACAAGCTAATATATAAGTCTAGGCATCCACAGGGCTTATGACCTATCGTAGGCTGGTTTAAGTGGCCACAACTGGCCACTTCTGGCCTATTCTGTCTATATTTGAACATCCACGTTCTTTAGATTCCTCCATTCTTCCATTGTTGCGGGTGAGATTCATATGATTAAATTATTTCGCTTACATACGAGGCAATGCCTGAAAATATTTTTCAATTTTTATACTTTGGGCCAGGTGGATTTATCAACAATGTTTTGATTTTGTAATTTTTTTTGTAGAAAAGGACTGGATTCAGCCCCCTAGGGAGCTGTTAATATTAACAAATAACATGACAGGTCATAAACCCTGTGGATGCCTAGACTTCCATATTACCTTCTTTAAAAAGTTCTTCATCTCTGTTGTAACATGTTAATATTAACAGCTCCCTAGGGGCTGAATCCAGTTCTAGTCTAAAAAAATTTGGACAAACTCAAAATATATTTTTTTTTTTTTTTTTGAAAATAAATATTTGCGTTCTCATGATTTACTCAAATATTCCATTTTGATGGCCATTTTCAACGAGTTATAAATAACTCACTATTAAAAAATGGGAATCAAGTTGGGGTAGAGTAGGATTCGAACCACGGACCTTTAGTCCGTGAGTCCGAGACACTAGCCATAGGACCAAAACCCGATTCAATAATGATAATTTACATAAGATGGTAACAGGATAAAAAGAATTTAAAAAAAATATTCATGTCGCGCGTAATCTAGAAGAAATCGACAAAACTATCAAACGACATTCTTTCAATATCGTTTAACACCGATAACAGTCGACAAACATGACACAACAATGTCGAACAATATTGTTTGGATTCCAAACACGACACAAAAATGTCCGACAGCATTCTACGAGACAAGTCGGCGAGCACAAACAAAACACGCTTTTTTGTCACTGTGTAGTGTGTAACCTAGGAGACATTCAAAGGACACCGATGACGTATCCTCTTGTAATAAAGCAATTCAAAGGACAAAAACAAATCTACGCAACACAAAAGATCCTTTAGAATTTAATCTTGGGTCAAATAAACACGTATTGGTGAGATTCGGGGATGATTCGACTCGGTAAACAACCCTACAGGGTGCCTTGGACCACGGGGTGACTTAAAGGGATCGCCAATCGGCGTAGGGGGTAAATGGAACTAGATATGATATATACATTTAAATAAATTATACGATAATGGACGAAAACAATGAAGGAATCAAAGAGATTTAATGACGATAAAGGATACGCTTTAATATAATATATTAATGTATCGATATAGTTCGAGAAATGGTACCTACCCGCGTCTCTTTTAAAATAATGTTTATAAGATTTTCTTATATTTATACTACATATTAAAAGAATATTCACATGTGAATACTCCTATTTTAAACATAATATGTTAAAGTGTGCAAAAAAGTATAAAATAAGTTACAAAATTACGAAGGTTTGTCTCAAATTACATATAATTTAAAATTAAAGTTATTTTTTTTTCTCGGTCTCCTTCATTTTACTTTTAAGTTATCAGCATTCGCATCGTAAAAATTTAAAGCCATTTTTTCGCTGTCCATTCGCTCTTATGTCCATACCAATGCAGCACTCTTTTCTTAATTTTGTTAATAATGCTTGTCTCAGCCTTGCATAATGCACCACAAATGTTCCTGAGAAATAGTATTTCAACAACTTTCAGCCTTTCTTAATCATTGGTTTTCCAGTTCTTTATTTTGCTTCAGTACATAAGGGCAAGACTCCATTGCTAACTGCAGTTTTTTTCTTCTACGACATGTATTTGATTGCCAAGTTTATTTTTTAATTCAATTTATTTTCTTATAATATAATAAAGTGTTCATAAGACAAAATTTACATTATTTATACTTCATCATTATCATAATTTCCTTTCCGCACCTAATGGTGCATAGTATACTGCATTAGTACACCAATTGCAGTGTATCTTTATCATTTTTGTTACGTGGAGGTAAGATGATCAGTCTTACGCTTCAGGTACCAGTCCAGGGACTATGAAATATTCTAGGGTAAAAACACATTTTTAAATAAATATTTCATGTCAGCCATGTCGGGAATCAAGCCCGAAACCTCTTGCGTGGTAGGCAAACGTGCTAACCACTACACCACGAGGCAGACATTTATGCTTATTCTAATGCTATTTTAACACTTTTGCATGCACTGGTGATACATTTGTCACTATTCGATACATTTGTCCTTATTTATATTATTCACGTTATTGTTATTTATGTACACTTACATATATTAATTTATGTTTATTGAGTATTAATTTTATATCAAACCTAGTGTTTTTTGTGTATGATTAATTTTGACTGATACATCTGTAATTGGTCTGATTTGATTAAATATTGTGATTAGTACCTATCTTACTTTTTTTTCGTAATTTTTTGTGATTTCAGCAATTAAATAGATTGTAAATACAAATAAACAAGCAGTTACCTTTGGAATATTAAAGTTTTTTTTATTTTTACATTTTCGTAAATTCTATTTATTCAATTTTTAAAAAAATAAAAAGGAACCTACACTTTTGCTACAAATTTAATGGCGGTCTGGATTACAATTTGAATATTGACCATGGTTATTGGTTAATCATACTATTCACCATTAATATTTACTTGTAGGGAATAAAATATATTCCGTAAATAGCCTTCAATCCATTTCTCACGAAACGAATTTATCATAGTACTTTACAGCAATAAAATCAAATCGGAAAGATATGCTGTTAACAAGCATACATCCTTATAGTGTTCAAACATTGGAAAAATCATATGCTCAGACCGTGCGACGAAGCTAAATAGAAAATTATTAAAACACATTAATTAATCTCGGGTAACAACTTGAGTGGACATTAAATATGTAGCCAATATAATTTTTACACAGTGCTTTATTTATTTGCAGTATTGTGCGAATTAATGGAATAAAATTCCTTGTAATCATAAAATACATGTTTGATTAATATTTTGAGTTACAGGTGACGTACAAGCATAAAATATTTTTTATTTAATAGGATGTATGTTCTCCTTTGCTTTTATAATAGCCTGAATACGTTTTGACATGGAATCAATTAAACTTCGGCCATTTTATCTTATTTAGTCATACCGAAACCACATCTGAATAACAGTTTTTATCATCTTTATCTTGGTGATGCAGTTCAATTTTTGTATCTTAGATTTACAAATAACCCATAAATTTTCTATAGGGTTAAGGTCAGGTGAATTTCCAGGCCAGTGTAAAAGAATGATCTTTTAATCATTGAAATACTTTAGCATAAACTTCGATACGTGACAAAGAGCTAAGTCCTGCTGAAATACAGCCCCACCATTAGGACAACATTTACTCAGTTCTGTACTTAAGTGCTGCTCCATTTTATTAAATAAAAAAAAAATAATGAAGCTATTTTTCAAAAAAGGTATAAATTTAAACATATAAGTGAAAGGCCAGTTATCGTAAAACTTCAAATAATGCAAATAATAACGGAAAAAATCAGAATGATGAAGTATTCAATGCACCAAATAATAAAAATATAACGATTCGAACTAAGTTTGGTAAATATTCTAATTGTTTGATGTCAAAATTCGTTTGCTTCATATCATAATTAAATTATCAAAATGTTAACTGTAAAATGTCCAAATATTTTTAGAAAAAAACTGGATTTATCCAGGAGTTGACAATATTAAAATTTATAACAATAGACTAACTGTACCTATACTTCCATATTCCCAATTCCAAAGTTGAAAAAATGCTTGACATCTCTAATTAATCATCATCAAACCCTTATCCACATTTAACGGTGCATAGGGCAATGCATAATTAAAAATAAGGTGATGAGTCTTACGCTTCAGGTGCCAATCCACTAACAGTTCAATACTTGTAAATAAAAACACATTTAAAAAAAAATTACGTGGTGATGTTCACAGGAAACGAACCCGCGACCTCAAGCTTGGTCGGGGAACGCGCCAACCACTACAATGAATGGTGGACTTTTCTCCACTTGATTTCCTTTTTTTTGGTTTTAACCCGAGAGTAGTCATCGACTCGAAAACACTTGTCTAGGGTTCTGGGTACATATTCACACACAGAACTGTTTTATTTTTATTTTATTTTTTTTAATAATAAAAAAAAAATTGCATTCTTATGATTTACCCAAATATTTAATTTTGAGGGCCATTTTCAACGAGTTGTAAATAACTCACTATTAGAAAATGGAATCGAGTTGGGGTAGAGTGGGATTCGAACCACGTACCTTTGGTCCGTGAGTCCGAGACACTAGCCGCGGGACCACAACCCGATTATTTATTATTTTTTTCCATCATAAACAAAGATTAATAATAAAATAATATGACTTCGCTGGGGTTATCCGTGTCGAAGACACATAACAATGTACTGTTAAAAAAAATGTTTTTGCAGAATAAACAAAAAAGGCTTAATATAAAGAGATCCTTAACAAAATTTTCAGAAAGTTTATATTTAATTTATGTAACCCTATATTATTTTTATTATAAAACATGCAATAAAGTAACAAAACCATAACATAATTTATACATTTGTGGAGCATTTTATTCAATATTGGTTTGGGCGAATAATGCAATTTTTCAACCTCTACTCAGGTCCACTACCCATTTTTATAGCCTTTTTGAAATTTTTCTCATTTCTTCGTTTGCCCTTATACAGGCAAAAGAAATGATTTTACAATGATTTGATAAAGCTAAAGAGATGATTTTTGCAAAAATATACGATCCTGCAGAAAATAAACATCCTTTATAATACATTTCACAATATTTTACGTTTATATTACTTACATATTATTTACTTTAGCTAATTAGTACGATGTTTCGCTTAAGGAATAAGGAATTACACCTGGATAGCCGTATCATTGTAATTAAGTGTTAAGATCACGTCTTTCGTATTTATAATAGTAAAAGGATCATAATAAAAAACTGAAGAACCTTGCAAGGATGTTAAGAGAATGGAAAAGATCTCTAAGGATCTGTAAATGAAATTATTTGATAGCTTGAGTATCTTTACAAAATTTAATAAAAATTATCCGAACCGAAAGTGAGGATTTTATGGAATTCCACATACCTTTTATAAATTATTAAGTATTGAGCCAGCATCAATAAATACTTAATTATTTATTTATTAAGTATTTCCTTGATAAAATATACATTATTTGGTTATAATGTATTCCTCACTGGGAAATCCGGTCTCAAGGAATACATTTAAAAAGTTTTTTGATAGAGCATTTTTTATTTTATTTTCATAAACTGGTATGTATGAACAATATAATTTAGTAAAAATAAAATTTCAAAGAATAAAGAACTACTTATTACAATAAAGTACAAAAAAGCAAAATATACTAAGTACATTTTATATGTTTTTTGACAAATAAGATAATTTTTTTAATTTTAAAATTTTGTTTATATCTATTAGTTTAATAAAATTCTGTATATCATAAAATATATTTTATACAATTCGATTTTTTTCGACAAACATTTGTCGGCCTCGTGGTGTAATGGTCAGCGCGTTTGAAAGGAAATATTTATATTTATAGGGTGTTTTCACAGCAGAATATTTCATAGTCACCGGACTGGTACCTGAAGCGTAAAAGTGATCATCTTACCTTCATGCAACAAAAAAATATCAAGATACGCTACGATTGGTGTACCAATGCAGTGCCGAATGCACCATTAGGTGTGGAAAGGGAATGATAATGATAAAAATCCTTTTTTAAATTTGATAAATATGCTATAAAATAAATTAAATAAAACATAAGTAGGTGAATACCATTTCAATATACAATTTACATGTTCTTCAATAAAGTTGTTTATGTAATTTGATAAATATACGAACTGTAAAATTAAATAAAATATAATATATTACAAAGATTTATATGTTTGTTTTTAAAATATAAGTTAATTATCTTGAATAAAATATTTTTTAAGCAATGTTTTGAGAACGTACAAATGTTGTTAGATAATACAATATTTCGAGTGTCCAAATGAATGTAGGCAAAAGACAAAATTTTACCCGCTAGGGAAGTTTTTAAGCTTTTACAAATTACAACAAAGATGGGAAACATTTTGGCACTAAATAGTGTAAAAATTGGAAAATTGTTTTCAGGCGTAGTGTTGTCTGAATGTGATATAATTAAGTTAGATGAAACTCTTCTCTCTTCTAAATGAAAATCATCCTGTTAGATTTCACGTGTTTGTATTTATTTAACGCCAAATCGTCACTAGGGTTATATATAAAGTAAGGTGTAGTCGCATGCAAAAAATAAAAATCCCCCCCCGCGAGAAGATTCATAATAGCACCCCTGTGTCCCGATTGCAATGGGAGGTTAACAGAGTTATCTTCAATTATCTTGAATATAAAATTGACATTTCAGTACTAAAATGAGTATGCGCCTATGTTGAATGTGTCTATGTTGAATTTATTTTTGAAACATAAAACTTTTTTGATGTGAATTAGATCTTACTTCGCCATTTTGCCGAAGAAATACGTATTTCATGTTTTAGTAAATATAATATTTCTTCCATTTTTCCTTCAAAATTTTTTTTAAGAAATAAGGGCTGAAACCTTTATTAATTTGGGTGAAATCTTTATCCTTTTTCACAAAAATCAACAGATCTAAGAATTTATTATTTTATTTACTTGTAAATTAAATGACATTTTAAACACAAGAATACCAAAACTAACTATAGGACATTCTTTTTTTTTCCTATTTTGTGACAAACCAAAAAAAAGAATATGTACCAAACATTGATAAAAAACTAAAAATTAGAATTACATCAGATCTTGGAGTTCACGATTTTTCCTACAAATATTATGAATAAATTTTATTTTTAATAAGTGTACTAAATCTCTTAATAATATAAAATGATGGTTATTTAAGACATTAGTTTGTCTAATGATTATTATTGTTCAAGATAAAATATCCGTGACGAAGTAACGCCACCAGTAGGGGGCCATTTCGGGGCTCTGTGCGGCAGGGGGCGAGGGTGGGTTGGAGGCCAGGGGGCCAGGTATCTACACGGGCTCGTGAGAGACACGACAGGTTGACTGCTCGTTAGGTGCTTTGTTAGTAACGGGTGGTTAAAAAATAATAATATCGTCGATGGAAATTTGAAAAAATCAGCAGCTTTGTTAAAATCACGCCTGAAAAAAACATTTCCTATGACACACTCCTCTCTTCTCCTACTTTTGTTTCTTCTTTCCCATTGAAGAAAATTATTATACGTTTTTATCATAACATTTATGACGCCCATGAGGCTTTTACGTAAAATGCAGGATACAATTTAAGATATAGGTATGTTACGGAATAAAAAAATATATAGTATTTACAAATATGTAATGTATTAGAGTAAGTAGATATGCTGTATTAGAATGAAAATGAGACAAAAAAATAAAATTAGAAGAAATGCAGCTTATAGAAATACAGAATAAAATATAGAAAATACCAAATTTGGTTACATTGTTTTGTAGAAGAAAAAATAATAATTTATATTCCACGTTTAAAAAAAATAACTTATTACAGTTTCCAGAGCCTGTAGAAATAATCAGTGGAAGAGTGCCTGTTTAGCCTGTTAAAAGAGTTATTTAATTATATTTGGTTCCCAATACCAAGACTTCATCGATTGGGTAACTAGTATTATTTCAATGGATATTTTTAACTGTCGAAGGACAAGTTAAAAAAAGGATATTCTGTTTCTCAATACTTCCCAATGTATTTTGTTGTATCTATAGTATATTTGTTTCATTTTTCTGTTTATGTATCTTGAATCGAATTGAGTAATTTAAATACACGTAAATCCAGAAACTGTAAAAAATTATATTTTGGCGTTTTCTGTTAGGACTTCAAATAATCTTGGTATATGTGTGTAAATCTTGTATATTCGTAGTGTTGCATTATTTGAAAAAAAAATACAATCATTATTATTTTGCCGGGAATTAAGCCCGGGACGTGGCATGGTGCTAAAAAGCTCTAACCAATAAACTGAGATTTTTCTTCGAGAGTAACGATCAAGTCAAAAACAGTTTCTGTCCTGTTATCATTCCAAAATCAAATTTTAAAAAATATATCTATGTTTTTAACAACACATCTTTCGAGCCATCCGGTATTTTCGCACAGGTATATGTAAGATCTGCGGGTCCTTTGTGCCGTACTGTGTTCCTATTGTCATCTTTGCTCGGACAGTGTGGACCGAAACACCGGTGACTTATTATAGCGCATTAGTCGCGGAGCGCCAAGCGACTAGGGACTAGAAAAATAGTACATTATAATGCCAGCCTTTTGTGTTTACAAGCGCCGGCCGCGATCTGTTGATGGAGGTGCAGGCGTAACGTTAAAGTCGCCGCATTTTAGGATGGCAAATATCAAAAGATTTTCATCAAGATTGACAAAAACATCTCGGAAAACAATAATAATTTGTTTTGGGATTATATATGAAAACCGAGGTATGCATTTATTAATTTTTTTTTGTACATGCACATTTGGATATTGGCAGGATAATTGCCAAAATAATTTACAAAATAATACATTTCAATTTTAATTTATATATTGGATACGTCTATGCACATAACAAAAAATAGTTTTAAAGCATACATAACGTAAAATAATATATTTTTTTTGCACCATAACATGCCAGGAGGCCCAATTAGCGTGGGGAAGTACAGCGCAGAAAGCAGCAGTAAAATAAAAATATCCAGTAATTATAGTAAAATGAAATTATACTCTCTAAACATTCTTTCAGTAACATGAAAGATGTCGATATCCAAGAGATACCGTTTAGTAAATACATTGCTCTTCCTATTGGCATCATCATTGGTAGGCTGGTTTTGCAAGCAGGAAGATAAAACAGCTTTAGGCGCCAATGTATAAGGTCTTGCTGTATATCAGGAATATACAGCAAAATTCTCTTCATTACACGTAAGTTTGTCGTAATAACACGTATCAAGCAGAAACAAATATAATATGAATAATATAAAATAAAAAGTAATTCTATTCTCCAAAGAACAATAGCCAACGTTAACTAGGAACACTTTTTTGTAAAGACACCTCAGAAATTTCTACCATCTCCAGCATAACAGAGTACTTCAACTCACGGGACGCCCAGATCACAGATTTATAAAGAGTTATAAAGAATCTTAAAAACACGAGTATTCAAAAACATCATAGGTGTTCGGAAAACCAATCCCTAAATTTTGCGTGCATTGTCTCAGACAGTGCTTATGTGAGAATTAAATTTTAGATCAGGTATAACTCCCAGGTATTTGACAGCGGCAGTTCTTTTTTGTGAATACTCTCTCACACAGTACCGCATATAACTAGATTTTAATTATCTAGTGAATGACAAAATACAACAATTAGATACATAAAACAATTGTTATTATATCATCACAAAAATGGCAAGTTTTTTGCACAAAATAAATTTATGAAAATTTAAAATCCGGACAAAGTGTTGAATACTGTTCTGTATGTAAAATAAAAGAAATAAGCTTCATTTTAAAAACTTCTAAACTTTTTAAAAAACCAAATACATTAATAACTTTATACAGCACTTTTGTACGTAGTAATTTGGAGTTTGCATCCGTTGTGTGGAGCTCACAATACATAACAAACATAGAAAGGATTAAAAATGTTCAACATTTTTTTTTTAAATACCTAGATTATAAAAAAAATAAAACGCTTTGTACTAACAGCCAATCAGCCAAACAAAAAGATTTTTTTACCCTTAAAAATACATCCACTGTATCTGAATTATGCTTTTTACATAAATTATCAAATAATAAAGTAGACCCTTTGAACTTACTCTCCAAAATTTATCTTAATATCCCCTTTTGCGTGACAAGAAATAAGTATTTATTCCATTTGCTAGTCTGTAGCACTAACTATGCACAATACTCTTTCCTCTATCGTTCTTGCTCTAACTATACTGTTTATTTTATCTATTGATAT
The DNA here is from genome assembly GCF_059751315.1 of Micrasema longulum. Taxonomy (NCBI): domain Eukaryota; kingdom Metazoa; phylum Arthropoda; class Insecta; order Trichoptera; family Brachycentridae; genus Micrasema; species Micrasema longulum. The sequence goes on along the minus strand of NW_028277602.1, from coordinate 332,094 downwards.
ATTTAACATGTCCTTTAATTTATTTAAAAATAAACTAAGACCTATTATTTCTGGCAGCGATACAATCCCACTTACTATTTAATGATGCACACTCCTGAACACTTACTCCCACATTAATACACATAAACACACATCTACACTTACTCTCATACAAATACTCATAAACACAACCTTTTGTTGTAACACAATTTAATAATATGTATGATTTTTATTAAGAAACTTTGCTTTTCTGTTTTTAAACTGAATTTGAAAAAAAATGTTTTCTTATCATTGTCGACTGTTTGTTTCTTTAAAATAAATAAATAAAAAAAGAATTTTAAACAAGTACTTCTGAGAAGCCATTGAGTAGTAAAAGCGTCTAGGATGCAGGTTATATTTTACACACAAAAAAAAACTGTAATCTTCATCCACCCGAACACGGACTTAACAATCCGAAAGAAAAATGTATTTTTGTTTCTGTATCTTGTTTAAAAAAATAATAAGTGCCATCATATTAGAAGTGTAGTATGATTCCATGGTGTTTTGCAATTTGGATTTAACGATTATTGTAATGGCCCGTTGACATTTTTATGCAATTTATGGGTGCCATGTCTCCAAAGCATGGTGACATTTACAAATACGACCACCCGCCGCAAAGGGAAAAAACCGCCGCAGCCTTTCTCGAGACCCTTGCGATCAATTGGCGGGGAGAATTGTCAAAAATGGAATCCTATTTTGAATTATTGCGAACAAAGCGCCGCGCCTCGGACAAAAAGGAAACACAATGGGTTTTTTGTGCCTTGTTCGAAATTCGAAAAATGACAGAAGAAATGAAATGTGGCAAATTAAAAATATATAAAACTGACACATTAAAAAAGATGGTTATATTTGGGAATTTTACTATTTATTGTCATTGTTTAAATAAGTTTATGATGCCAGAGCTATCTACTCGAAGACAACTTATAAAAATATGCCGACGATATTCGAGGGTCTTTGCTAGAAATAATGATGGTTGCAAGAACGGATAATAGTTATATTCTATAAGATATAAGTATTGCACAAATCGCTTTCATATTAAACAAAGTGATTGGATAGGGGTGAAGCATATAAAAACCATATTAACCCTTTGATGGTAGTACAAACACTTACATTAAAAATTATGCTTAATAAGAATAAAACATATCCCTTCATCCAATTATTCCCAGAAGCGAAATTTTGGAATGTAAGTCAGATATATTGTTTCCCAATGTCTTAAATATGGTGTTAATCATCAGCATGTGTTCCCTCAAAACGCAGACCACCGTAGTCAAAGAAGAAATCAAGTGTTGGCGATTGAATTTTATAAAATAACACTAGGACAGAGTCATGCAAATGTCCTTCCCCTAAACTGTATTACTACTTTTAAGACACAACGAAAAATGATAATTTAAGCCATAATTCATTTATAAACTGGGCCAAAACTGTAAAAATAAATAATTTTTTTTAGAGATCAACTTTTTATTTGCTTTCGTATTTATTATTTATTGAATAATAAATACAAAAAATGGGTTATAAAGTTAGGAAGAAAAGAAACTAAAAACTTATTAAACTACATTGCAAGGTAAGTTATATTAATATATTAATACTATCCACGACAATTTCAACAATAAACAATACAATGACAAGAAGTATAAAATTTATAAATATATATAAATATATATAAATATAAATATATATATATATATGTTTATGTACATATATAATATATATATATGTATTTATGTATGTATGTATGTATGTATGTGTATGTAAGGGTGTTTATGAATATTACGATTAATTTTTTTTTCTTTATTCATATATATGTACATTGTACATTACAAAATGGAATATCTGAATTCTTACATATAGAAATAATTAGGTGAAATTAGGTTCATATGAAAAAAAACACATTAGTGTACATAATATCCAGAGAATAATATGTTAAAAAAGTAAGAGAATCTTGTAACGAAAAACTCTCTCAGAGACGTGAAAAATGTCAATGTCCTAAGTGATATTGTTCAACATAGAGATAGCCCTTAGAGCCCATAGAGTATATGTGTGTGTATATATGTATGAATATGTATGTGGGTATGTGTATGTGTAATGTGTATGTATATATGCATATATATGTGTGTATGTGCGTACGTGTATGTGTGTATGTACGCGTATGTGTGTGTGTATGTGTATGAATCTTTATAAGGGTGCACACATGTGTGTGTGTATGTATATGGAGATTTATAAATAAACATATATGTTAGTCTGCCTTAGCACGGGTCTTCTGCTACTAGGCATTACTTTATAATATATATTTTAAAATAAAGAAAATAATATATTAAAAAAATATTTAAAAAAAATTCTGACTTTAACTTAATAATTTTTGCTCTGCATCTATATTTTACTTGATCTTTTTCATAGTTTGCACTTATATTAAAAATAATAAAAAGACATGTTACTGTCTATTTTTATTGAATATGTTTTTTGAATATATTTATAAATGCCTAAACACTATGGATTTTATAATGTATTCCAGATTACACAGGCCATGCTTATGTGAGATTTTTTGTTTTTTATAAATAAAGTGATATATTATACCATAAAAATGTTAAACATAAAATTATAAATAAAATATAAAAAAATAAGAACCTCCTCCATTTCAAAAATATGGTACGAATTATAAGTTTCCTAAATAATGCAACAGTATTTTAGTACGCTGCGCACAAAGTTTATCATTACAAAAAGATCTAGAATTTCGATTTAGGTAAAAATCCAAACATCTTACTAAATTTATCTACAGTTTTAGAAATTACATGTTGGTAGATACTTCTCAAAATAGTAACTGCAGAAAACAAACCATCACGCCATTTTGTGTAGACAGAGAAGATAGAACGCCACACTACTATGTCTTCGCATACATACATTGCTTTTCATTCATTTATACATGTTATTTATTTTTATTTATTTATATTCATTCATCAACGGTTCAAAAAACCTTTTTAAAAAATAACAATTGACAGAAATAATCACAGCAGTGCACAATAAACATGTAGTACATAGTATGAAATAATAAAATAATTAAAACGAAAAAATTTAGTGAACATATGATACAAAAAGTAAAAAAGAAACAACATCTATAAATAAAAGATAACAATAACCATGAGAAAATCTTATGATCTAAATGTAATATCAGCAAAGTTGAGAATTTACTAGATTGTAAAAATTTAAAAAAAAAACAATATTAGTATTTAAAAAAAAAAAAGTTTTTTGAGCAATAAAATAAAAAATATTAAAATACTTAAATTAACTAAATAATACCTTTATTTAGTGAAATCATCATCATCAGTTGATTGGAAGAAGTTGCCATTTGGCAATAAATCCACCAATGTACAATTTAAATTTTGTCTAACATATTAAATAAAAAATCACGTATTCCAGGAAATAAAGTTAAATTAATATGTTTTAACATAAATCCATTATTTTTCTCATAAATAACGAGTGAGAATTCGTTTTAATTCATGAACAGAATTTGTATCGAAAATATCGAATATTTGTTCTAATTCATTTCCATACCTATGTATCTTACTCGTTGGTATAGGAGAGTGCATTTCGAAGTTGGTCTGTGAACTGTTGCAAAAAAAATAATTCCTTACTTCTAGTGCGCCTACCAGGTATTCAAATTTGAATTAGTCCAAGCAGACCAAGGATGTCAATAGTCGATATCATTATTTTAAATAAGAAAAACAAATCAGCTATAACTCTACGATCAGATAATGCAAGTAATCTCATTTCATTTCTATTGCTGATGCATTTGTTATGCTGTTATTCCAAATTTTGACACGTCTATTTTCAAGTGATTGTTGAATTAGGTCAAGCGTTTTCTGCGTCCATCAACATTTGTATAAAAAATATTTTTGGAGGTCATTTTGCAGTAATCTGCAAAAACATTCAATAAATTACCATTCTTTATTACCTATAATCACGATGTCATTAGTATAAGGTAGTTTTTCCTAAATAACTTAAATTCAGCTTTAAATGACTACCATACAGCGGTTAAATAAAATGGACAACATAATACAATTTAACCAAGAATGTCTTACATACAAAACTAGAGACAATAAAGAGAAGGTTAAAAATAAGGAGAAAAACAGTTTAAAAAAAAGTTACTCGATGAAACAAAAAAAAATGAAAGTCTTGAAATATTTCAAATCAATTAACGAAATGTTATTAAAATTTTGTGTTCCTTCTTATGAACTAATTTAGTAAAGTAAATCAATGATTAATATTTTATTTATAAAATAAAACAACAAACAATAGTGATTAAAAAATATTTTAAACAAATATTGATGCCTAATATTCCATTTTCCCTATAAATCCAGTACACCTGTCTACGTCCACAAACGTTAGGACATTCTCGAAAAATTGATGTTTAACAAACAATGAAATCTGTTTATGACTTTATCTATGGCTTTTCTTATTAGTGTCAGAAAATGTTTATTTTTCAAGGCGAGATTATCTTAGAAATTAAAAAAAGCATTGTTTGTAACAATTTTTAAAAAAAATACCCACCGGTTTCAAAGCTACACAAACGTCTTTATCAAAAAAAGCTTGTGTAAGTGGTTATAAACAAAGTTGTTTTATTTAAACTTTAATTTTAATGAATAAACACAGAGTTGGCGCTTCAAATATATTTAAAAAAATCGTATGAACCTATTCAGCCCAAAAACCACTAGCGCCTTGGGTTTGCACAAAATAAATAAATAAACTTATTTTATTACACATTAAATTAAGCTCTTTACATTTTTACGACATGAAATTACCTGAGATGATTTGAGACTCTTCATAAATTACTATTGACACAATGTTTTGGTAATAAATTTTTCCTTACAATACAAAGGATATAAAAGGATCATGTCAAATAATGTAAGGACTGTAGGTATGTCCTTGTATGCCGTGGGCGTGTTTATAGGTTACCTGGCTCAAAAGGACACATATAATAATTTATTTAAAATTTCCTCTTGTCGATCTGAGAAATAAATTAATGTTTTGCCTTTCAAGCTATATGAAAGGTTTTTAATTATGAATAATTAAAACTAGGAAATTGTGACATAAAATATATAAAATAATTTATGTAGATGGGGAAACTTTTAACAACTTACTGGATGCTCAAACATTGGCAAAACTGTAAATAGTGATATAACATTATTACTTAAGACAGGCATATTTTAAAAAAAAGTTTGAGAAAACTAGTTTTTTTTTTTATTGTTAATTTTTAATTAATTTTTTTTTTTTTTTTTAGAAAAGAAATATTTGCGTTCTTATGATTTACCCAAATATTTAATTTTGAGGGCCATTCTCAACGAGTTGTAAATAACTCACTATTAGAAAATGGAATCAAGTTGGGGTAGAGTGGGATTCGAACCACGGACCTTTGGTCTGTGAGTCCGAGACACTAGCCACGGGACCACAACCCGACTAAATTAAAATTGAATAAAGCATCTAATCTGTCATTGGCTGGTTTATGTGGTAGAATGATAAATTTTACACAATATGTTAAGTAATTACTTAAACCAGATGACGCTGACGGGTTATTAGCCCCGTATAAAATATTCTCAATCTCTGTTGTAATGTGTTGATTTTAATATGAAATCCAGTCCTTGTCTACAAACATTCGGACACACTCAAAATACTGTTGATAGAACCAAATGTCCAATACGTATAAAAATTATTTGATGCGTTGCGTTGCCTAGTAATCGTATCCGTATGTATGTTAAATAAATTACCGTACATTCATGGAGACTGGACCGCTGTGCACGCGCAAACTGCGAGCCCACTGCGTGATATCGCATGATTGGCCCATTTTACACCACGGCAAAAACCTACGCTGCATGATAGAATGCAATACGGTGGATCGATATTTATTGTTTTACAATTATTTATTTATTTAATGCCTGGCAAACGCAATAACCAGTACGCCGTGAGTAACCGACTAATCTTCAGTCGACTTCCTTTTGCAGGATTTTTGCCTGAGTACGATTTTGAAGAAAAAATATAACTCAAATCTCTTTGTTAAGTTTTACTAAATTATTTGAATCGGGTTGTGGTGCCATGGCTAGTGTTGCGGACTCACGGGTCAGAGATCAATCTTAAGGTTCGAACCCCATTCTACCCTAACTTGACTTCCATTCCCTAATAGTGTGTTATTTACAACTCATTGAAAATGGTCGCCAAAATTGAAATATTTTAGTAAATTATAAGAACACTAATATTTGTTTTTTTTTAAATAATGTATTTGCCGTGGCGTTTTTATTGATAATTTTATAAATATTATTAACTGTAGAGTTTTATATAAAGAAAAAAACGAAAAATATAAATATTATCAAATTTGAATAGGCACAAACGAATCTAATAAATGCAAACCACTTTAATTTTACCGAGCCGTTTAGATTAAGATCGTATGTTTAAAATAGGCTATTTTTCATGCGATATCACGTGGCTGGTTTGTTTATTTCAAAATTCTTGTAATAATGAACAGACTTTAGTCAGATGAATCTCTACTGTGCCTGTGTCAATGAAGTTTTCGGATCTTTTTAATGAACATAAATCAAATTTTCGAAATGTGGATGTTCAGACATATGTAGAATACTGAATTTTTCATATTCATCGTAAATATGTAGTAAAGTCATATTTAAAATGTTCTCCGTCTTTGTTAAGATATTGTCAACAATTCGCTTGATAATGGATTGTTTGATAATGTTTGCGGGAGAGTAAATTAATATTATACGGGTATTTTATGTATTAAGGGGCGGGCAGTTGCTGGAAGATAATTTCGAAGACGGGATGTGAACCGGGGACCGATACGTTATTAATGACCGCGGACATAATTAAAAAGGCTGACAAAAACGTTCCGCTACCCAGAACTATCAAAAATCTCATTTTTCTGTTCCATACGAAATTATTAACCAGTGTTTCTAATAATTTTATTTAACCAAAAATGTTTTGAGTTGGTCCAAATTTTTGCAGTCCATAGAAAGACAGATAGTCGGTGTATGTCCAAGAGACAGAATAAGAAATGAAAAAATAAGGCGCCGAACCAGAGTAGTGGATATCATGGGTCATGCAGAAAAATTAAAATGGCAGTCGGCAGGACACTCGGCGAGGCAATATTATTGCAGGTGGATACCCAGAATAATAAAGTGGAGACCATAGGCAAACAAATGAAACGTTGGAAGGCCACATAAAAAAGATGGGTCGATAACATTGCCTCGATAGCCGGTAAAACACGGATGATGAATGCGGGTGATATGAAGGAATGGAGACGTTTGGAAGAGGCCTATATCCAACAGTGGAGAGAATAAGACCGAAGAAAAAGAAGAAGAATCTCCAAATCTTTGTAGACTATAATGAACTTCACAAAATGAGCACAAAATAAATAAAACTGGTAAAAATTGTACGTCATTTGAAAGGAAATTTGCTGCTTTACAAGATATTGTTTGCTTTTAGGTTATATTATTCAAATTGATTAACATAAGTTTTATCAGTTTTTTTTCCAAATAAAGAAAACAAGATCAGACAACAAAAAAAACAACTAATATGTCGATAATTCATAGCATCCACCGTATACTACGCAGATATCGCGAGGAGCTTTGGCAGCTTTATGCTTCGATTGAACGCGAACAGAAAGTCTACGTGACATTCCATTTTGATGGCTTGAAATCAAATAAAATAATTTATGCTACGTAAAAACATTTTTTTAAAATTGTATTACGTATAATATTTTCCATTTTGTTTTACTTTTGGTGCTCATTAGACATAATGGTTATTGTTACACTTTAACTTCATCTCCATTTAACAAAGTTTTTTTCGTTCGTCTTTATTGAGATATCAGTGTTTTTAAAATGGATATATTTTGATTACATACGTAAAATATTTTTGAGAAGGATATAGGAAAGTCTAGCCATTTACAGGGCTTATGACCTGTCATTTGATGGTTTGAGTTATCACTTTTGTTTTGAAATTTAACAGATAAGAATTTAAACATATGCAGAATGGTTAATGTTACTCAATTTGTAGAGTGATCACTTAAACAAGCCAATGACGGGTTGGAAGCTCTACTAATACATAGATGTATTTGCATATACATTCGCAAAAGTGGGAAAAGATCATAAAATATGTCCATTTTGCTATTTCGTCAGTAGGTACCTAGGTATATGATATAATATGTATTTCCATGCTGACACATGCGGGCCAAAGGTGTGTGGTATGTGGATTGCTTAAAAATGAAAGCAGTTTGAATATATTTAGATGTTCTGAGTGATCTCGATCCTGCATTTTTTATATAATATTTCAAAATTAGTTAGTAAATTGAATTTTGGAGATCTAATTATTTTTGATGTGCTAATGTCACCACGTTTTTCTAAAAATTTGGTTTTCAAATTATTTTATTTATTGCAATTTAATTAAAATAACAAAAGTACTTATGTATGTATTCCTGTTTTACAAATATTTTTTACAAGTGACCGGGTTTCGTTCTGACCTGCATCGTCAGACTGGTGGGAGACTAAACAAACACTTGTATAAATCACCGGTCAAAATTATAAATAAGAGTGGAATAAAACTGCATACGTACTTTTATTATTATAATTTTCTGTTTGCTTTTGGTAGTTTTGATATTTTTGTACAGCGTTAAAACGGGGTTGTTTACCCTTGTTAGACAGTCAAGGCAACCTTATGTATTTATTCAAATTTATTTATTTATTTTTGTTTTTTTACAATATACATAGGAGGTTAAACAGAGTTTAAAAAAAATAAAGCATAATTACTTAGAAATTAAATACATATTTATAGTAAACTTAAAAAAATTTAAAAAAAATTAAAAGTAGGATCTACGATGCAAATGTTGATGGATGCAGAAAACGAGGAAGACCGAGAAAGACATGGCACGATCAAGTCCATCAAATACTTGAAAATGGACATGTCAAAAGTAGGAATAATCGGCGTGCGTGCATAAGAAGATGTATGAATGTAGAGGAAGCGAGGTCTGTATGCCAAGATAGAGTGTTATGGCGTTCTATCCTCTCTGCCTACCCCTACGGGGAAACGGCGTGATAGTTTGTTGTTGTTGTTGTTGTTGTAGTAAACAAAAAATCCCACAAAGGCATGGCCTGTTCGTGGGTATACAAGAAAATGGTAATGAATTTTTGCTCCTATAATAACAAAATTGACAAAAATAATATTTTTGTGTAACATAAGAAAGAGAACATAAAATATTCTGTAAAAGATTAAATGGTATTTATATTATTGTATAATTTAATGTGTAAGATATAATAAATAAAAATATATTAAAATTTTACTGTAGAACCGCTGTTCGTACAAGATTAGATGTAGTAGTGTCGTTGGAGAGTTTAGTGGGCGGAGACCGCTGCCGCAGTAGACGGAGGGTACCGGGTTCTGTGCCGGGCACGGTCACAGGCGGACGTGGGGTGGACCCGGCGAGTGTACCACTATAATCATGGCCTGTCACGTCGTGATATATCTGCTCATCTTCACGCCGTGAATAAAACGAATTAAGGATAAAAATAAAAGTTTTAATTAGAGAACTGGGATGTGGTAGTAGTAGCGTCGAGATCCGAGGTTTGAATTCTAAAACTAGTCAAAAATGTCATTGAAGTTTGAATATTTTGTTAAATTTTCTTTGTCGCATTACCTGATGCTGAGCATCGTAGTCCCCAGTACTGCGACTATGAACACTATCTTCATCTGGACATATTGCGACGGTACACATAACTTCTGTACTATCTCTATCTGCCTCGGTATAGTCTACCGACTTGTCATTTTGACGTCTGACACACAGTTGCTGTTACAGTTGACTAGTGACTACCTTGAATGATTTTAATGCATCCAAAATCATGATAAATGAAAAAAAAGAAGAAATTTTACAGATTTGACAGCCAACCTACACAATATTTCATTTGTCAGGCTTGGTTAGACACTGTGAAACTAGCGTCTACAAGTTTAATTTACGAAAATACTACGAAGTAACAATAAAATGATGCAATAAATATTTTTTTTAAGGGTGTTTGGTGCTCTTTTCATCATTTTCGTTAACCTTTCCGGGCCTAAGGAGGATATTTAGTTTCCCCCAGGTAGCATATTTAAAAAATAATTTTTGTGCAATCATCATATTGATTTCATTTTTTGCATAATGTATTTCACAATGTTAAAAATGTATAAAAAATATTAAAATATTTTTCTGCCGGATTCTTTCAACAATAATTCACGTCTGTATTTGTTTTCTCCCGTGCAAACAGCAAATCGAGCCAAGAACCGATTTGTGGTCCCATGGCTAGTGTCGCGGACTCACGGATCAGAGGTCCGAGTTTTACACACCGCTCTACCACAACTGGGTTCCCATTTTCTAATAGTTATTTTAATCTCGTTGAAAATGCCCCCAAAACTGAAATCTTCAGGTAATTTCTATGCAAGTTACTGCGTGACAGTTAAATTATAATGTTTGATATATTGGTTAGCAAGTTTCCTTTTTTGCGTTTTCGCTTTTTGCAAATTTACAGCCATAACCACAAAAAACCGGATTTCGTGCTTTACATTTAACGTGCCTTCTCGCTCCCAATTTAGAATATACTATTTTTGCTGTTCGCTGGCAAGTCTATAAAATAAACGCTTAGTGGGTTATTTCTCGAAAAAGTATAAAAAAATAACGTTATAAGGAAGTCAGGAAGTCAGGTCTGTTTGCAAAAACAAAGTGGTGTGGCTTTCTAACCATTCGGGCCTACCTCTTATGGGGAAACGACGTGTTTGCGCCCTTTTTTATTTTATTATATTTATCACAAGAGTAATGTCATCATCATTTCCTTTTTGCACCCAATAGCGCATAGGGCACTGCATTGGTATACCAATCGCAGCTGTCCTGATATTTTTTTACGTGAAAGTAAGATGGTCAGATTAACGGTTCAGGTGCCAGTCCAGGGACTACGAAATATTCTAGTATAAAAACAACTTCATAAATAAATGTTTCATGTCAACCATGTCGAGAATCGGACCCGAGACCTCTTATATGACAGGCAAACTCGCTGATCATTACACCACGAGGCGGACAACAGTTAAATACCTGCAGTTATACATTTCATCACATTAAAACGAATTTGCTCAATTTCATTTGTGTCAAATATCAATACTTGAATTCAATGTTTTTCAAGCATTGCTTAGTTGATAGTTTTGATCTTTATCCGTAGATTTTTTACTGTACGAAGAGCTTTTTATTTTTATAAAATGATTTATTATAATTAATCAGAATAACAGTTTAGGGGAGGTGATTTCTATATTGTCCCGGGTCCGGATGCTTCGGTCATCGATTCTACGTCCTGCGGTCTTAAAGCCTTCTGATCAGAGTTGAGATAACAAAACTAATTATATTTTTATCCTTTTCATTTCAGGCCTTAGTTACAGAGGACTAAAAGGATACCAATGATTCTGTTCAAATTTAATTATGATTCAGATACTCTGCTTTTTTAAAGATTTTATATGTGATCTTATTTATGATGTTACTTAGAAAAAACAGTCATAATCAATTAAAAATAAGCCAGTAATGTTTCATCTTTTAAATAAAATAATAAATATTAGAATTCTTGGATTAGTTTTATTTTGTTTATTAGCTGATGAGCGTTTTTGTCTAAGTAGGCATCGTCGAGAGCTTCAAGACTAGTAAATCATTAACAATTTTTTGAGTTTCTATTTAAGCTTTTTTTTCTGTAAGTAAGTTTTGTATGTAAGTAGTATTTTTTTTGCAAGTTTTAGAAGATAAGAATATCAGGTTAGCATTTTGATTTGGGGACAAATATAAAATATAAAACCGTTTCGCAAAAAAGTTCATTTTTATGCTAGAAAAGTTTGCTAATTGACAACATTTTTCCATCTGGTAATAAGACAAAAAACAAAGAAAAAAAATACAGCAATCCCAAAATCGAAATTGTAAAACACCTAGGTTACCATTACCTTTAAGTGTGAAAGCATAACATTGATAATATGAATCATAAGCGTATCATAATGCAATCAAAGTATGATTGGAAATAATTTGTGTAAATAAAATAAAAATTCGCGTTTAAATGATTTATTAAAATAATAACAATGAATTAAAACACAGACGAAAAAACGTTTAAGATGCAGAAATATGGAGCTCTAGATAATTACAAAAACTATGATCTGTCGTTGGCTGGTTTATGTGGTCACTTTACACTATGTAACCTTCACAATTCTGCCAAGTTTATCATCCATATTTCTTCAATTCCCCCATCCGGTGATTTTAGTGAAGTTAAAACAATATTCGAAGTTTGTCAATTTTTTAAAGGGAGGACTCTATTTCGATAAAGCAAATTTACGATAAGGGAATTAGGCATTTACAGGGCTTTTGACCTGGCGTTGGGTGGTTAAATGGTAACTTATTAATATTGAAATTAATTTAATAGGCAATGTTTATCGCGGGAGGCTAAACTACCAGTTCACAACGGAGCTCTAGTGCCAACTCAAATGTACGGGAGTGAAATATGGAATTGGAAAAATGATGATGGAAGTAGGTTGAATGCTGCTGAAATGCGATCCCTCAGGCAAATGTGTGGTAAAACGATGTATGATAGGTGCACAAATGTCGAGATCCGTGAAGTGTGTAAGGCTGAGACATGCATTATCGACAGAATCAAGAAAGGGGTGCTGCGTTGGTTTGGACATGTAGAGCGAATGGACAGTGAAAGAACGGCCAAAAGTATCTCCGATGCGAATGTTGATGCATGCAGAAAACGTAGAAGACCGAGAAAGACATGGCGTGATTAAGTCCATCAAATACTTGAAGATGGACGTGTCAAAAGTAGGAATAATCGGCGTGCGTGCATGAGAAGATGTACGAATGTAGAGGAAGCTAGGTCTGTATGCCAAGATAGAGTGATATTTATTTATTTATGCTTTATTAAGTTAGTTCATAACATCTTAAGAACTCACATGAACTTTTAATAATATTACAATTTTTTTTATCAAAATTTCTCAATTACATATTTTTTCAAATTAATTTTAAATATTTCAATTTTTTATATTTCCTTTATTTCTTCAGGTAACTCACTGTATAGCTTCAATCCCTGGTACAATGAAATTTGAGATTCTGGTTTTTTCCTCATTGGTAATCTTATATTTTTTTTACCCCTTGTTTCCTATGTATGACATTGTTGGTTAAATTTTATTATTGTTTTATTTTATTCATCCCCTTAATTATTTTATGTATAAAAATTGCCACATTATATTTAATTTGTTGCTTTACTGTGAGCAAGCCAATTTCTTTGTGCATTCTTTCTACATTAGAATATATATTTTTTTTAGTATAATCCTCATTGCCTTATTTTGAAGAATTTGTATATTTTGAATTTCTCCTTCATTACTTATGGCATTCTATCCTCTCTTCCTACCCCTACGGGGAAACGGCGTATTGGTTTGTTTGTTTGAATTTAATAGGTAACTCAATTCAATACAAGTAATAACAGTTTTTGCTACCTTTCGTGTTTGCTATTGCAACGGTTATGAGAAAAAATGGCAATATCCCACAAAGGTCCTCTATATAATTTACCAAACTCACAGTAAAATAGTATAGTTAAATTCAGTTGAAATCGCAATTCATGAAATTGAAAAAAGTTGAAAATTTAAAAAGAGTAATCTGTTTTTTTAAAGAAAAACATTGCTTTTTTGTATTTTTGCAGAACCGATAGGAAGACCCACTGCCTTAAGAATATTTTTTTGAGTATTTAGAGAAAGAGCTTTCACTGATAATAAAAATATTAAAAAAATGTGAGAGAAAATGGGAAATAAGTGTAATTTTTACGTAAATAACAGCATTTATCGATACTATTCCTGGCCGATTACCTTTCTTTCCCATCCTTTCCTAGACTCATCCTTATGGTACCTAACTAACATCAAGATAGACGAAATTCAAAATTAGAAGATTTGGATTTAGAATAAAAACAAAACAACATTTTTCACTTCATTTAAAATTGCATAGAAAGTGGTTGGATTCGTCGCGCGTCGTTTAAAACATTGTTGCATTTTATAGAGCATTTTGTCATCCAGTGCCCGAAATTGAAGAACATTCAGATCAAATTAAAGGTAGGTATCCATTCCATGTTCCTATCTTTTCTTCAAATATTTCCCCATCACAGAATTGAATGAAATTTCGTTTTTCATTTACAGTCCGTCTATTCGTTAACACCCACTGCCCTTAGAATATTTTTTTTTGGGTATTTGGAGAAAAGGCTTTCACTGACATTAAAAAAATATATTATTTTTTAGAGACAGAAAATGGGAAATAAGTGGTATAGAGTAAGGTTCAAACCCGTACCTCTGATCTGTGGGTCCGCGACCACGCGACAGCATCCCGATTCGTGATTGAAATAAAAACATTGATGCAAAACGATTAAAATATCGTTTTTTTGTGTCTTTCCGAGCCGATGATTGTGTGGGTGGGTGGATGCTTGTGCAGATGTTATTTGAGAGTCATCACAACATGAAATGCATGACATATGATGAATGCGTGCACAAAGTCATCTCTCAGTGTGGTTTATTTAGTTGTGCGAGAGCGCGACATGCGGCACGAGTTGGGTCAGATGTCAGACAATAATACTTGCTCTGTGTCAATGAAGGGCTGCATATGTGTGTATAGTATATTATATAAGTATGTTTGGTTGACGTCATTCAGGGGTGGAGGAAAAAATAATGAAAAAAATTGAATTCATTAAAATATTTTACTTACCATTAATAAACATTTAAATTAGAGACAGTTGCTCCACAAAATGTTAAAAAGAGTTTATTATTACTACCTAACTAACATTCTAAGCTTTTTCCACATCCATATATCTTGTCATTCTTGACATCGGTTGAGTTTACTTTTGACATAAACAGACTTAAAATTTTGGTGATGCGACGTCTTTTTTAGTCGTCTTCGTCCTAAGTTACTGCTCATTCTCGCCAACGACTCAACTAAAAAAATAACTGGTTGGGAAATTGCGAAAAAAAAATGTAAATTGTGACGCCTTCATATTCTTTTGTCGATTATTTCGTATTTTTAAAGCACTTTAATAACTAATACAATTATGTAATTTTTATTATGTCAGATCACGTCACCAAACACATGTTTTTATTTATTCACGAAATGACATAAACGTAAACAAGTCACTTAGATTATCGAATATTTAAATAATAAAATGACATTAACTTAAACAAGTCACTTAAGATTATCGGTAAGTCAGAACGAAACAATCACAAAGCTAAATTGGTCGTTTTATATATTTGAATCGGAATAAAACGACTAAACCGGGTTTCGGTCACTATATTTTTGTCTGCGTTGCATTCTTCACACAGCACTAATTGCGTTGCTTCCATACTGACACGGAATCTAAATTCTTTGAGTTATAAAGAGACCGATGGAATAGTTTTGTCCTATTCTCGGATAATGCGGAAAAATTAATAATCTTCATTGAAGTCGTTTTATGATCTAATCTCATTTTATTTATTTTTTTGGTTAAGTCGTTTTCGTATTAAAGTTGCGATATATATAAATATACATGTTTTAACATTTTGTCGCTAATTATTTTTTGACTACTTGACCAAACCATTGTTGATGAAAAAATATGTTGTGTCGGTATTTTTCCAAATGACGAGAAAAAATTAGTCAATCATTCTACATCATTATTTTACAACAAATTACTCAATAATTCATAGTACCTTCACGGTACACTGCGCAAATATCGCGAGCAGCTTTGGTAGCTGTATTTCTCGATTGAATGCGATCCGAAGAAAGTGTCGAAAATGCTGACTTTCCTCCACTTGACATTTTATTTTAAAGGCTTGTGATCAAATAAAATAATACATTTAATGTAAAAGTGAAGAAAAAATCTTGTAGAGCAAAAAAACATATTTAAGAATTTTTAAAACTTATGGTTGTCATTTTTAAATTTAGAAAAAAACAGAACGGAACTAGAACAAGATTTTTTGTTTTACAGTCATCATTATGGTACTAATTATTCATTGAATTCACCAATTGATCAAGTCCTGTGTATTGAAAAAGAATAAAAAATTCAAATAAATCATTGTTCTTCACTTTTGTTTTAACTCTTTACTCTTGTGTTTTTAATTATTTTTTAGTTCAGTATTAATATTTATATTTACCGTGATTCAAACTTTTTAACTTACCTTTTAAAACATTTCTTTTCTTTTATTTTACTTCCTTTCTTAAAAAAAAACTGCTCTTTTCGTATTGTTTGGTTTACCTTTCTTTTATATAGGTAAATATTTATATTTATAAAGGTAAATTTTTTTAATAATATCGTTTTCGATTGTTTTATTTTTTTTAAAGTTTTTGTTCTTTTTTTATATTATGCTATTTTTTTTTTTTTTTTCACTGGTTTTATTGTAATTATGTAAAATGTTCATAGAACCGTAAATAAATAATAAAAATAAAAATCTTATGTTAATACCGAATCTATATTAATATAAATAAACCTAATGAACGATTTACGATGAGAATATTGACGTACGTTTATGAGATGTATAAATGTGGAGGAAGCGAGGGTTGTATGCTAAGATAGAGTTGTGGCGTTCTATCCTCTACGCACCACTACGGGAAACGGGCGCGATGGGTTGTTTGAATGGATTTCGCTTTTTCCTCTACACCACTGTGTCCAGCGCGGTCACGATAAACAGATGACTCCTGTGACGCTGTGACATGCCGAAGTATGGACCGCTGGATGAATGCTCCATTGAGGAACTTCTTCATCTCTGTTGGGACATCAAGGGACCCATTGTCAGGCGGGGCACTTGAGGTTACAGGATGTCGGCTCTTGGCTTACTGGGATCGTGAACTTCAGATCTAGATTTATGTACTGTGATCTTGAGGAAAATGCATTTTTGTGAATCATCGGGAGTACATCTGAGATACTTATATTCTAGCGTTTTCAATACGGAAATATCATGTAATATGAATACGGGTGCAAATATATGAAATGGATTTAGAATGATGAATTGTAATTTTAAAAAAATAATTTATATTATGGAGAAATGTTTTCATATAAAACTTCAAAAAACTTGAGTGTTCAATGTCCTGGATGAACATTTTTAGTTATACAAAACGAAAGCCATTTTTAGGAGAAGTGTACAAGTGTGGGTTTATTCCAAGGGAAGAGACCATTGCATGAGATTGCTTCGAGACATTGCATAGATTTATATTTGGTACTATTAAGCGTGTTGTCCAAATGTTTATTGAATTTTATGTTTGTTTTTAGCAATTAAAAGTAATGTTTTTCATTTGTAGTATTCTTTAATAATATGCATGATTCCACTTTCTATTTTGTTATATCCCAACTCAACACAGGGATCTTCGTCTCTTAGAGTTAGGGACACGTTTTTTTGTAATATGTGTTTTTATTTGAATAAATAAAAAATATATATATATTAAAAAATATGTCACTAAAAAACGCGACATGTTTTACATTGATAGTTGTGACGTAAAGATTCGTTTTTCAAAAAATTTGAATGGTGTGGAACAAAGTCGAAAATGAACATTAATTGTGTCGTAATAGGGGCGTGGCCAATGCAATGACCGTTTTTGCAGAAATTCAAAATTACAAATTGAAAATATTTTAATGCCACTAATATGTAGCAAATTTTTTTTTTTTTTTACCGGCAGTATTTCATAGACCCTTGTTACTAAAAAACCTAAAAAAAAGTTTGTTTCCCTATGATGAAAAAAATATTATAAAACCTAGTATTGATTATACATGCAGGTATATTAATACAACAAGCACTATTTAAAGCCTGCGTCGGTGTGTGAAATAGAACAGAATCGTGGACGACTATTTTTGGCTCAATCGCTACTTTCATATAAAGATCCTGCAAAACGAGATCGAGTGGAGAAAGTCCGCTTTGTAGTTTAATGGTTAGCGCGTTCACCTACAATGCTCGATTGAGGTCCTGAGGTCCATTTCAATTGTGGTTTTATACTGCAATATTTTACTGACCCTGTAGTGGTACCTGAAACGTAAGACTAAAAACCTTGCCTTTATGTAACATATTATATATAAATACTCCATTTGGAGTACGTACAAATGCAGTGTCCTATGCACCGCTGGGAGCGGATGAAGTAACGATGATGATAGTATTTTGAAAATGACAAATCGATTTTTACCTCGTGGTCTTATGTTCAGCCTGTTTGTATAGCATGCAAGAGATCTCGAGTTTGATTCTCGACATGGTTGACAGAAATATTTATTTAAAAAGACGTTTAATAATAAAATATTTTAGAGCTCCTAGACTAATGAAGAAAAAGACGAATAATTTTACCTTCATAACATGAAAATGACGAATTAATAATACGTAAAAATAAAGGAATTGAAATGATTTTATTTTAATTTTTAAAGTACCTACATCAAATTACGAGGGTGAGTTATTCTAATGAGTAAGCGGTTTTATGCCTATTTTTTTCACCCCTTACCCATAAAGAATCATATTTCTCGTCTTTTACAAAGGCTTTGGTATTTTACGGTCTCACATCTCACCCTGTTTGTTCTCTACCCTAATTAATAATTAAAATGACTGGTCCTTTTGTCTTCCGAGTTAAGTTAGGGTCAGTGGTGTATTGTTGTGACGTGTGTCTACCCTTTTTTTGTTTCGGACAATGTAACAAAGCTGGTACTTTTAATTAGGTATTTCATTAATATATGTAGACCGGCAAAAAATGAACACTATGCATACCTTTGTATTATCTTTTATTTATTTATTTTATAAAAAAAATCTCAAAAAGTGCACCTGCAACAAAAATCTACGGCCCGTGTAAACTGGGATATTCTTAATATTTATTTATGATTGAACTCCGTAGTTAAGAAAAAACGCGGTCTGATTTTTTTTTCATTCAAATGTAAACCCCTGTTTCTCCTTATTTATTTCTTTCTCCGATTATGGCACTAGAGTAATGATTTTTTTTTTTTTTTTGATATTTAGCATTAGCGTGTCTCTATCGTAATGTTTTTTTGATAAATTATTTGTTGTATTGTGAATAAAATGAATAGTAAAAAATAAAATATCGGTGATAAACACAACAATGACAAAGCCTAAGAGTAAAACACAATAAAACAATAGGAATAAAAAAATATTCTAGAATATTTAATCACGATGTTATCTATAGTTTACAGCAAAACAATGGTCCGTAGGTACTGAGGTCGATAATCGCAAGCGCAGCGTGAAAACTGTCAGTAACATGCATTGGCGGCCTCCGTGGTGTAGCGGTCAAGACGCTTAACTCACACACGGAAGGTTCCGGGTTCGATTCCTGGTGAGAATACAAAAAAAAAGTTACTTTTCTCAAGCCTGGATGTTCCATAATGTAAATCACCGCTGTGATTAGGCCTTCTGGCCTGTTGTGGTGCAAAAAAAAAAGAAAGAAATAAAAAAACATGTTTGTTGTTAAATTAAACACTAAACCAAAATTTTGCAACGCTTTTTCTATGCAATAAAGCGAAATGGCGTCATGTACGTCATATTCATCTTTTACTCAATTTTTGTGTTTTTTTAAATAAATATATAATTGATGTGCATCTGTGTCTGTACATAGAGTATACATTACGGTTTCTAAGAAGCAAATTTCAAATGAAATATTTTTCTGAAATATCACTTCAAGCTTGGAGTATGTCAATTACTGAACACGTCAATCATAAGTGTATTTGTCCTTTTTACGGCCTCAATAGAGCATTGTCTTCACGCCCTAACTATGAAACATAATACACTCCTTATTAAAACATGGGATTTCAAAAAATCCACTATAAAAACAGGATCAAAACTGAAAATGGTACCAAAGGACCTTTTTGCCGCCATGTGACGTAACTGAAATAATAATGACATCGGTTATGAAGAGGCAGGGACGCATTTCCAATATTTAAAATATTAAAAAAAAAAAAAAATACAATTAACATAAGTGGTCAAACAGAGTATTTAAAAAATTAAGCATAATTACATAGCAAAGAAATACGTATTAATAGTAAAAATAGTAAACAAAATGTGGGTTTACAAGAAAATTCTAATGAATTTTTTCTCCCATAATAAATAATGGACAGTTTTAATTTTTGTGTAACATAAGAAAGAAAATGTAAAATATTCTGTAAAAGATTATCTGGATTTTTTTTTGTATTTAAAAAGGAAATAAAAAATATTTAAAAAAAACACAAAAATATTATTTATTATTAAAAGGCAACAAAATAAATCATAGAAAAAAAGAGTTCATATCTATAGTTTGAATCCAGAAAGTGCATGCTTTTTAATGGAAGGAAATTTTTGAAAGTTTGGAATCAATTAAATATTATCAGTAAAAAAAGAATAAAAAATTTTGGGCCAATAAAATATGCATGTCTCTGTGCGAGCCTCGTTTTACAATGTGATATTTCTAACACACTATTCTTTCTTTGACTTGATCTATTTGAATTGCTTAAAAATAAATTTTGGTTCTTAAATACTCGCATATATTTTAAACATTGAAAACAATATTTTTGTTTTCAATGTTTCAAAAATTTGTCTTAGGTCTAAAATTTTAGCTTCTTGGAACAATTGGAAAGAGGAAAAAAGTGCGATTTTTGTTAAGCATTATTTTTAATATATTTTTTTAATGTTATTTTGTTTTTTATAATATTCACTTATTTTATTTATTTTAATCTTCAAGAATAATGAATAAGAACTTTGACGGGCTTATTGCTGAAAGTAATATCTTCAAGACATCTAAAAAACCGACAGGTCAAAAAAAGAGTTGGGCAAAAATTTGTACTAAAAATCAAAATATTTGCCAATATAAAAAACATAATTAAAAATTGCAGCTGTTTTTTAGTGGAGAGATAAGGCTTGCACATATTAACTTAAATAAAAGTGCATTATGTTACACATTTATAAAGACGAGAAATGTGGAATTAGGTAATGTTTCAGGCGTTTTTTGAAAGTGTCCTGAGAAGGCGCATTTTTTTTTTGAATTTATGAACCGGTTTTCCTATAAAACGAATGAAGATGACGGATTTCCAATTTTTTAAATATTTTTTAATTTTTTTATATTGAATTTTTTTTTTTTTTTAATTTATTTTTGTTTGTTTTTTTTTAAATGTAAATTTATTTATTTTTTGACCATGAACATAAGTGATAAAACAGAGTATTCAAAAAATAAAGCAAAATTACATAGCAATGAAATACATATTTTCAGTAAAAATGGTAAACAAAAAATCCCACAAAGGCATGGCCTGTTTATGGGTATACAAGAAAATGTTAATGAATTTTTGCTCCTATAATAAATAATGGACAGTTATAATATTTTTATGTAACATAAGAAAGAAAAAATAAAATATTCTGTAAAAGATAATATGGTATTTTTTTTACAGTAATTAAAAAAGGAAATAATAAAAATAAAAAAAAACAAAAATATTCCTTATTATTAAAGGGCAACAAAATAAATCATTGAATTATTATTTCCTCTCGATGCACCCCTGTAATGTGCACATCCTTAAATCTTCTAAATCCAATCATATATAATATAATATTTCTTTTCAACAACACAATGCATCTTGTTAAGGTACCGATCAATACAACGAGAGCAAGCATCATTTCAAGTGTCTTTGATCGTCTTAGAAATACGAACATTTATCATGAACCGTAGGGAACTATTTACTGCGCCGTAAGCGTGGATACATGCATCGCTGAGAGACAATGACAATGATAATATTAAATATCTTTAAAGTGGGGTTACTTGGTGGAATTTTTGTTTGTAATTGCCCGCGGGCCTAAAAATCCAGAAGGAATATCGTAAAACGTATTTCAAGTATAGTGTTGTTCAAGAAACTTGGCAAGTTTTCATTCCGAAAAAAAATGACAGCATTAAGAGAAAACACGGTTTTACTTTTATTCATACAAACGTAGTTCTAGTAGATTATGGCATTAGAACAGGAACACTATAGATATTTACTATTGGTGTATCTATTGTTTTTCTTTTTTGATAAATTATTTCTTATGGGAGCTAGAACGATCCAAAAACCCAAAAAAAACACCCAGTTTTTTTTAACGTTTTCGTACGACGTATGGTATACAAATATTATAAATAATTTTTAAAAATGGAATACGCAGAAAATTTTATTCTGAAATTTAAAAAAAAAAAAAATACAAATTGGTTCAGTTTAGACGTGCTAAAAAAGGGACCGCGAAACGTCAATTGGTCCTTCGCGTCGTGCAGTTGTCTTTTTTGCACTTTATAGGGGAGGCATCTGCGAGAGAGTGACAGAAATACAATGTTCGTATATCTATTTGTCAAAATTCTTAGTCACCGCATATCCTCTTTAGTTGTAAAAGAAGTCAAAATAGATATAATATGAAGTTGAAAATATTCCAAATTCAACCATAGGTTAAATCCACTGAATAAATCATACGTGTTACGTTTGAATGAATATCTTAAACAATGTTTTGAGTATGCCTAAATGCTTGCAGACTGGCTTGATTTTCTCCCTAGGGAATTGTTCATATTTAAATTTGTTGCAACAGAGAGGAAAAGCATTTTTGAGAAAAAAAAATGTGAGTCTAGGCACTTCACAAAAGTCAACTGATGGAAGAGTTGAGGAAATATGGAAGTTCTAACATAGGCAGAATAGTGAGTGTTACATAGTGTGTAAAGGGGCCACTTAAATCAACCAATGATAGGTCATAAGCCCTGTAAATGCCTGGACTTCCAAATTCTCTTCTCAATTTTTTTTCCATCTGTGTTGCAAAAAATTGAAATATGCATAATATCTTAGTTTTTTTTATAAAAGACTACATAAATAATTGATATTTTACTAAAGAGATGGTGAGAAGACGAAAATTTAAGCATTTACAAGGGATGTGAAAATAAGAAAAACAGTTCTTATGATTTACCGAAAAATTTCAATGTAGAGGCCATTTTCATTTAGTCGTGAAAAACTGTGTTAGAAAATTAGAAACACGTTCTAGTAGTAAAGGGTATGTATCTTAAGCCTTCTGATTCACATTCCACAAAATTATCTATGGGATCACAACCCTGCCGTGCTTACGAAGAGTGCAGTATCTACGATTTTTGACGACATTTTGTTAAAAACAGATTCGGAATCATGAAGAAAATATCTTTATTTTGGTCTTATTCACGCTTCAATATTCCTCCAGAAACATTGAAATCCAGGAAACAAAACTGTAGTCACCAGATTTTTGGTTTAATAAAATAAATTTTTGATTTGACTGTGTTTTATTTCAGTTTAATTCATCTTTTAAAATTTTCTTAATACGAAAAATAATTTTCTTAATCCCTTTTTTTTCCACGTAATAAACAATGAATAATAATAAAAATAATGTGACCTCACTGGGGGAGTTACCTATGCTGAGGACACTTAACAATATACGTTTAAAAAAATTACATATGAGAATATATAAAGAAGACTTAATAAACGGAGATAATTAACGAAATGTTCAGGCAGTTTTGAACACTACGTATTTATAAATTATTATGAAAATAAAACTTTGTTTTTAGTGTAAAAATTTAGATAACTATTTATATATATGCTCACACCTTCGATAAGTGAAATAAGCCCCCTCGTTTTAAGTTTCACTGATTAATTTGTTTATTTTTTGTTTAAATTCTATGATATTGTTAACAATATTCTGTGTTTACTAGATTAGTTTTATTTCACCCGTCGATAGGAGGAGTGCTCTCCTGAAACTGTAGTAGTGTTCTTGTAATATAATAAAAACTGTGCAACACTAATAACAAAGTTTTACTTTCATAATAATTTATAATAAAGTGTTACGAAGTGAATGCCGATTCAATTAACAATACTACGTATTTATGTTTATATTTCATTTATGTTTTGAACTTCTTAATTTTTTTCTTTCTTTTTATACATGGTATATATTAATGACACACATAGTATTGACACTACAACAAAAACAACATTATTTTATTTTACCGAGTTTTCCTCAGAATGTGCCTAACTGAGATACTGCACTCTTCACCCGGAGGGCAGAAGCCGTCTATGTAACATTGTTTGATGTTCACCCTGTTTAATATTAACAATGTACCTACACACTGTGTAATATTCGCCACTCTGCCAATATTGGAATATTATATTTCGTCAATTCTTCGATCTGATTTTTGTGGAACTGATTCCTTTTTTGATGTGAGTGATATTCCTTGACTGAACTTGTTTGATAAACATTTGATATATTATGGACATTACGAGTCAGGTGATACGTAGAAGCTAAGTGCTTACTGAGTGATTTAGCATATTCGAAAAATCAAAAATATATTTACACTTACAGTATTTAAATCTAGTTTTATCATTAATCGGAGAAGAATATTTCCAAGAACCAACATTTTATAATGCAACTATACTTCACCCTAAAAACAACCGCCCTTAAACTAAAAAAACAGCGGTATTGTGAAATATTAAATATGATACACAAGGCGGGATGCTGCTTAATCAGCCATAAAAATATGACATGTCCTTTTTGTGAGGACCAAAGGACCCTTATTGCATAGAATAAACACGCACAGTTGCCCAGAACATTTGATATTGTTTGCTGTAAGGGTAATTTCAGTCCATTTTCCATAGAGATTATCCTTTGGACCGGAAACTTATGAAATGTGAATTGGTTATGTTACATAATTGTTGTGTAATTTTTCCCTCGGACAAGGCACAACAAAAGATGGTTTTGTAATAAAGACGTGTCTTGGCCCAAGGAAATGGTATTATAATAATAATAATAAATCGAATATTTATTATTATTTTTCCAAAAAAGAAAAAAAAATCGTATTATTATCGGTTTGATTTTTTAAAGTTCTATAATTTTGAAATTGCTACGCGTGCGATGTCACAAGTCCTTTTCTTTGATTTCTGCTGATTGGTGGATTGATTTCAGGTAAAGAGGAAATCAATCACAACACTCTTTCATTGGTTGATACGGAAAAATCAGTGAAGTAGTTCGTTTTTATTAAAATATTTTTTTTCATAGAATTTCAAGAAACTTCGCGTATAATTGAATGCTCAAATTTTTACCACACGAAACAAAACTTTTTTTTTATCAAAAAAGTTTCTTAGTTCAGATTAGATCTGAAGGATAAGACTGATCATATTCCCTTCATGTATTAATCGATCAAGCGAAACACAAATTCAGTGCCACATGCACCTCTGGGTGCGCAAATGGAATCATGATAATGGTAATGGCCTTAAAAGAGCTGTTTTCTTTTTTTTTTATTCACACCATAAAATTGTTATAAATTTTTGCGGTTTATGTACCAACTTATGTCTTCCTAATATAATTTAATGCGTGCACCAGTTATCTCATTAAAAACAATATTTCATAGATGAATTACGGTTAGCTAACAAGACTTGGCGGTAAACGAAATCCATAGATTAAAAAAAAGAAATTTACAATAATCAGACTAACACCCCGGGACATAGATAAATAATTTTTACAATTAAACAATGTCAAATCTTGGTGCTCAAATTAAATTACTCACAATAAATAATATTCAATCGAACAAGAATATAAAAAAAGTCAGGTTTTTAAATCAGCGTTTGAAAAAAAATACGATAAAAAAATTAATAAACCTCGAAGTTAAGTAAAAATACTGAAAAAGGAAATTGAATGGAGATGAAAGATGGTAGATGTGCAATATTGGTGTTAGCGGTGGTTCTACACTAAAATGTTTCATTTTTCGTGGACTGGCACCTGAAGCTTAAGACTGATCACCTTACCTTTCACGTAACAGAAACGATCCATGAACGCTGCATTTGAAACTTCAATGCAGTGCCTTATGCACCACACTGGGTAAAAAAAGGGAGGTGATAACGATTTTTTGTATTTATTTCTTCTAGTTTTTTTACAGTCTCTTTTCTTTCCATATATTCTTTCCCATATTTTATTACTTTTTATTATCTTCTAGGTAAACTACATAAAATGTTTTATCATGTTCCAATGTGAAACCCGTAATTGGACTTAAAGGGTCTCTTGTATATATTTTTTAAA
The DNA here is from genome assembly GCF_059751315.1 of Micrasema longulum. Lineage (NCBI taxonomy): Eukaryota > Metazoa > Arthropoda > Insecta > Trichoptera > Brachycentridae > Micrasema > Micrasema longulum. Next base: position 306,012 of record NW_028277602.1, on the reverse strand, counting down.
TTCCTATAAAATATAACACGTTTCACAAATTAAAATATATATGAAACGCATTTAGGTTACACGTTACGAGGCACAACTTTTAAAGTAACGTAATATTGTTTATGTTAATTCCGAACCGAAAAAATCAAAATGAGTTTTTGGCGTTTTCAATTAAATGGAACGTTAAGTGACACAAGCCGCATTGATTGATATATTTTAATTTAAAAATTGACCAATACACTGCTTGTGTTCGATTGAATTCAATACCGCGAATAAATCCTCCGTACTACAAAAGCAAAGCAATACCGCGTATATCCATAAATCCCATACAGCGGGTGAGTCTTACTCAATTTGCGTAAAGCCAATACTGCGAATACGCCAAACATGACAAAAAATAGTAAAATTAAATTCGTATCGACGCATACGATAGTAAAATAAGAATCTCATATTGATCCACAACACAAATAAACTGCATTTAAATGATTGATGCATTTTTTTTTTTACGAAATCGCCAGGTTTTTTTTTGCTCCTCTTGAACGTTTTGACAAATTGTTTATCCGCGGTATTCAACTTACTTAGACAATTGACTAATTATACATTTTAAAACGGGAATGTGAAAATATTCGTACTAATTGTAATAGTGAGTTGTAGTAATATTCCTTTTCCACTCATTGATACTCTAACCGCAGCGTACAATGATCATTTTTGTCACACGAAGTGCAGGTGACTAGTCTTACGCCATTAATGTCAGTCCTGAGATTTAATGATAATAATATTCATCAATATTTAATTCAATACTTTTGTGTAAAAACACTCCTTTAGATAAATATTTCACGTCAATCAAGTCGGGAGTTGGACCCGAAACCTCTTGCGTGGTAGTCAAATGCGCCGACCATTAAGGCAGGCTGTTATTATTTATTTATCCTCAAAAAAAATTCAATCATTTTAAATTCCTTGTCTTTAATAAATTCTATATGTGTATCAAATAGAAGACCAGTTTTTATTCGACTTAATGTGACTCGAGTGAAAAACTGGCCCCGTAGTAGTGTTAATCATATGTTTATTAGATTAATTAATCTTTACAACATTATCTGCCGTGCTGAGTTCGGTGTCGAAGTCATTTGTCAGAGCAGCTCAGAATCCGGATTTCGTTAGTATAAATCCACTATCTTGTTACAAAATCAATTAACATATTACCTTAGACAAACTACATGGAAAAAGCTCTCTTACAGGTGCAAATGGGAGCCAGTTTATTACAGAATTATAAGTATTTTGCAATGTTGAAAATACGACTGGTCAAGGATAAAATGTCTCTCTAGATTCCTTGAGAAACACAAAATAAAATTTCTATAAGGCATACATTTAGGTAGTATCGAACATTATTTTGACCTCTGAGAAACTTTGGTAATATCGTTTTTTTAGAATTTTATTTCGCATAATATATAGTTGAAATAAAAATCATTATTATTGTTATGTAGGCCTTGCAATGTAGTGGTCAGCGGGTTTGCCGACAATTTGATTCGATTCCCGATATGGTAATAAAAATAAAAGAAATAAAAAAAATAATATATATATATAAAGAAAATGTAACTAGGGGCTAGATTTCTTATTGTCTATGCGCTCTGTAGCTGCAAGACGTGCTGTAATCTAGCTCCTATATATTTTTCTTTTTCCTTCTCTTTTTTATACTTTCATAATTAACCTTACATGTAATTGCTTTATAATATGGAAACTTCACTGGTCCATTGGAATTAAGTCTAATTGTGTAAAATATTAAACTTTGTAACTGTACTGTATGTTTCCTAAATAAAAGAAAATAAAAAATAATTAAAAAATCATAATTGGAGACAAGGAACAAGAATCCCAATTGTCCATGCGCTCTGTAGCTGCAAGACGTGATGGGATATTTATATATTATACAGCGCCCTTGAGGTGATTTTCACAAAAACGGCGTTACATAAATTATCCAAATATAAATACACATGTATATAAGGTTGACATGAAATATTTATTTAAATATGTGTTTTTACATTTGATATTTATGTTTTCATTTATATATATTATATTTTATTAATGTAAACATATTTTCTTTGAATCGAATCAAAATTAAAATCTCTTCATAGTAGTTGTCGTTTCAATTTGTCAAAGGGGTAGCAAAAATCTTCCCCAATATAAATTCTACAATGTTTCAAAACACGAACAAAGGTTGTAGCGTTTCAGCAACCAACCCCTTGTTTACTCAATTGATAAAACTCATGTGCTATCTCTAGAAAATTCTCCCGCCAAAGATAATTTGTAGTTGGTACCCCCTGCCTAGTCATTTGCATAATTCGATGATCAAATTCAACATCAAAAGACGCCCAAAGCTATTTTATCCTAGCCAATGAATCCGTTAGATGTTAATGCAATTGATTTCAATGTATGTTTTTGTCATGTAGTCCATCTGGGACATTGTATTGTATTGTACGGATAGTCACATTCCACTCAGACTAACTAATCTAAGATATTAAAAAACCCTGCTTTTAAGAAAATAAAGACGTAGATAAGACAGCAACCAAACAAAGAAAAATTATATATTTATTTAAAAACATTAGAAACATTATAAATAAAACTAATCAAATTAATGTATATATACTCTACCATAATCAATTATCATTTACGGAATAGTAGGATGTGGAGGAATAAGTAAAACCACATTAGAGCCATTAATAAAAACACAAAAAACCTTACTAAGAGTAGCCAGCAAAAAGCCTTACCAATACTCTACAAACAGACTTTTTATAGAATTTTCAGTACTAGACATAAGGTTTATATCCATAAAGACAATTTTAAGACACTTTCATCAAAAGCCTGAATGACGGACAACAAATTTACGACACTAGGCAAAGACAAAAAACAACCCTAAGAAAAAACCAAATTACGGACAAAGGTATTATAATTTTCTGGCTCCTAAGCTATACAACTTTTTAAGTATAGACATATCATAAAAATAATGTTTTTAAAACTCTAGTTCATAAATGGATTGCTAAAAAAACTAGACAGTAGCTGAGAAATATGTTTCATATATCAGAATATAATTTTCATTTCTTGAAAGTCCTTTCTCATTTTATGAATGTAGATATGTTCTAATCTTTTTTCATATTTTTTTGAATTTTTACACAACAATTGATGTGAAAGTATGTACCATATGTATAAAAAAATACACTGACACTCCGGAACGTGCCTGTGGGCCAGTAATAAAAAGGAAATTATATTAAATGTACCTATTGTAAACACATTTCCTTTTGTAAACTTTGTATTTGTATTATATATTGGATAAAAATAAAAAATAAAAATAAATTTTAATAAAAATAAAAAAAATTAAAAAAAAGTGTACCAAAAATACTTTTGAAAAAAAATTTTTTTTTAGATAATACGATTACGTATTTACATTGTGTAAACTTACTAAAATAAACATAATGTGCCAACCGGTTTCAGGACATAACCGTTACGTTATCATGGCTTCAAATAAACAAAGATTTTTTTGCCATTCATCCTATGAAGGATGATTTCTGCCATCCATATAAATAATTTTATGTTGGCAGGGATTTTGAGAAGGTACAAGTAGGAATAGCAGCCTCCTTAATGTTCACACAATTGTCCCTCAGAAATCTCTATTATTTTATTTTTAAAGCTAAACAATTTAAATCTTATCAAATAATAAGAAGGTGTCTAAAATAGATCATCGGCTACCATGTCGAGCCATAATCGGCAGAACAACGTAAGCAACATTTTTGGCGAATTGCGTTTTTTAAAGGAAAAGTGTTCCTCATTGCCCCCTGCACAAGTGATAAAAACATCATATCTCTATAAAATTCACCTGCCACATATAATAAGGATATTTAATTTATTTTTTTAAATAAAAACAACAGCCATATAAAAAAAAAAACAATATTTACAAATAAACCAAAATTATAGGCCAATTATAGTTTTTTATGCATTACTCCGCATTATTCCACTCTTAAAAAGAAACATGTTGACATATTATTTTTAAGCTAAGCAAAACGACATAACAGCATTTGTAACGTACGATGTTCTACTATTTGGTACACAAAACCGGTGGTACCGTCTACAAACCCTGGCTGGAACATGTTTTATTATTAAACTAAGTAATTCTACACAGTCCAGTCATAATTTTGTGATGCAGTAGTTGGTCCGCACGCAATATAAACGAACAAATTGTGATTAATAATTTACCAGAGCCTAAAATCAGGTATCATAGTGAAATGGTTATTGCATTTGGATAACACGAATGAGGCCCAGAGTTGAATTCCTGCAAAGTTCATAAGATATATTTATTTAAAATAAGATTTTAGTATTTTATAGTCTCTGGACTGGCTTATAAGCGCTACAATAACATTGTTTCCATAAAAAAATAATGAGATACGCTTCGATTGGTGTATCAATGAAGTGATATATGCACCATTATGTACAAGTTTTATGAAATTGATTAATTTACGAAAAAAGTTTAGTTTATTCATTGTTTTTGATTGCTAACAGATAGAATTTTTTTGCTTTCATGCAGGATCTTTTTGTTACATTGAGTGATGCTAAAACAATAATAGTCGATTGCTACTAATAATAATAAAAAAATAACATAAATATAAACACTTAAATAATAAGAATTGATACATACATTTCAAAATATAATAAAATAAATGCATAGTAAAAAGTAACGACGATAAAAAAAAACTTTAAAATACTTACACTGTTAAGTCATAACAAGCAATAATTACTTATGTACCAATTACGTCACAGTAACGTGATTCAAACTATCTAGAAATCATTAAACATAAAGTATTTGTTGAAATGTTTATTGACAGTTTTATTAAAAACAGAAAATAAGTATTTATCAATGAGAAGTATATTTTTTATTGTTGTTAAAAAATTTGGAAACCTTCATAGTTTTAAAGTAGGTAGACATTTTTGTAATAAATCATACATCTTTAAATTTTGTTTTTAGAATTGTCAATTCATTTTGAAAGTGATTTAAAAAAAAACACAAAGTCGCAATTCTTTGCCAATCTAATCTATCACTTTATTTTTCTGTTCAAAATGGTGATTACCAATACACAAACTGAAAATAATAAACAATACACAAATTGTTAACCTATAAATCAATTCAAGGAAATCGACAGTACCCAATACTCCTGTTAGGTATAAAAAATAAAGATTAACCAATTTAAATATCGTTCACTTATTGAATGGCTCATATTCCGTAACAAGGCTAGGTGCAGATCATGCAGTAATTCTCCTTAATAACGCGTTGCGCTAAATAATAACAAGTCGAACCACTGTGTCGGCTCCTATAATTGAATATCGGCTACATTTTTCTCCGCTGTAATTATGACACGGTGCTCCAAACGTAGCGAACAGCCGGCCAAATCACGGATCTCAGGATTTGAGTAATAATTTAGCAACTTAGACGGCTGAATGGCATTTGGATACTCCAATCGTGACGCCACGACATGTAGAGGTATGGTGAAAGTGAAAGACTTGAAAATTAAGGCATCCACAGGTAATTTGTGGGATGTTTTTCATGTCAAGTACCTATCTCGTAATCTGGAACAGCCGTCGTGTGTGAAAATCGATAGGTTCTCATTACGTCTTGGAAACGGTATCATTTATCAAGTAATAATCGCAGGAAGGTTTATCGTTTCTGTAGCTAGTGTTCGTTGGAGCCATGATACCATATATGAGTTACAAGAAGATGGTATGCAGCACTCCCAACAAGAGCTCTTCTGGATTATTAATCGTTCACTAATGGCTACCTAGAACATACGAAGTAAGATTTTACGGCGTAGTTCTGATGACTTTGCGAGAAATTGCATCATTTTCAGTCGATTTTTTTTAAAGATATCAAAAATCTGTTCGAAAGTAAAAAGCTTTAATAATTGAAGTAGTGACCGACCGAAATAAGATTCTCAACCGAAACGGAAACCTATTAGAATAAGTTAATAATCGCTCGAAATAAGGAGTTTTTATTCTTAAACCTTACGAGTTCATAAGTGTTAAATAAAATAGTCAATAAAATAAATAGCATAAATTTATTGAGTAATTTGGTTTGATTTTAACATATAATTTATATGCAACAGTTCTTCAATGTACACAACAGGAACTTTAACATATAAACTATGAAGGAATTATTACAAAAATACAAGAACCATAAACTAAAAGTCACAGGTCACGCGGCCGAGTCAGCCATAAGATGCGCTTAATTTTAGCCAAATGTAATTCGACACACCCCGACCGCAAATTTCGGCTGAGCCGAAGTTTCGGTCAAAAATCAAATAAAAAGTTTAAAAAAATGGACGATTCCTAAACCACGGCTAAAAGTCGTTTTATTGGCCAAAACTGGCCGAAAACGAAACCGAAACTTTGGTTGGTTAGTAAATTGAAGTTAATTATATTGATTACATTTCTAAGATGATCATGGCTGTTTAGATGCCCAAGGAGTTTTTTTGGGTTTTTATGCCGCAAGAGAACGAAATACAATTTTGATAGCATTGTCGGATTTTTTTCTAGAAAAAAAGAAATGTTTGTATTTTATTTATTCAGAAAACATACAGTAATACATAATAAGTATTAAAAACAACAATTTTTTAACATAAAAAGACCAATTAAGTTTTTATAAATTATGCAAAAGATATAAAAATTAAATGTGACAAAATAAATAAAAATTTCAATTGAAAAAATAATAATTGTTAACATTTGCGTTTTCCATGGAGGTAATAAATTAAAATAAATAAAAATACCGAATGTACACTCCGAGCCATCCACGCACACACATGAACGCACATATAAAAAATAAACAAACATATACACATATAGTTAGTTAGTTAGTCTCTTTTTTTGGAGAGTTATAGTGATAACATTTACTAGATGTGTTAAAGTACATATGTATAGATTTTTTCAAAAACATATACCTTTTATGAAATTTATTAATAAAAAAAATATCCATAAAAATGAAAAAAATAAAAAAATTAAATTGGGTTATTGTATTTTTTCATCTGTTTTACTATCTTTCTGAGTGTACGTAGTGAGACGTTAAAGAAGCCGGTCTTGCAATCGCTCAGTAGATAAATACCGACGATCGTTAAGCCGTCTTGGTAATTGTCAAAAATCATATAAAAATCATGTTTATGGGAGCATTTTTTGCTCGAATTGGAATTTTTTGGAGTATAAACTCTAATTATAAAATCGTTTTGAAGTGGGCACTTTTTATTACAGAAGCCTATTTAAAATATAAATGAGAACTACTTTAAATACTAATAAAATAAGGAACGCGGACTAAATTTTTAGGGTCTTATTGGTTGGACTGGATCATATGACGTCGGGATGACAAGTAGATAGAACATACCGAGATAGATACAGATAGTACAGAAGTTAAGTATACCGTCTCGATATGTACAGATGAAGATAGAGTTCATAATTGAGGCTCTGGTTTCCACTACATCCAAAATTGCTCTCTGTGACTTCTAACTATTATGTTAACTGATCAGAGATTTAGCCCATCTACATAAGCACGTTAAGGACTCAATGATTTTTCTAGTTACTCATATGAAAAGTTCGTATGATTTTCAGATATCGCATACAGAATTTCCCCCAAGTAATGGGATTGTTATAATGTAATGTATTCAAATTCAATGCCTTAGAAAGCAAAAGCTTTAAGCGTAGTTTCATAATAATTATAAGCTTACGAAACCACACCGTGAATTTAAATACAGATTCAAATATGTTTTCCGATGTTTATCTCATTACTTAGTCATTATCCATTACACACTAATCAATATGTAGTGATGATCGCCAAAGTTGTAATTAGTAAAGAAGTCTAGTTAATTAAATGTTTCTAGGATGCGAGGCGAGATGCGAATGATGAAATTTTTAGCTTTCTTTCGTTCTAACCCCTTAAATGCAGGTACAAAATACAGGTGCTGTAAATAATACTCAAGTTAGCTTTAATTTGATTTAATTTTCACCAGAAAATGGAAATACTGCACAAAAAACATGCTTAAGAAAAAACTTGTTTGATTATTATAAACTCGCAGTGAATCGAATCAGGAGTGATACTTATACGATGATGGTCGATTATTTCAACAAGCAGAGAAATACGTTACAGGTATAGCAAATAAATATAGTTCTGTTTGTGAAATATAATAGAACCATGGATAAGTGTTTTCAACTCAATGTGATGGCTCGCTTGGCCAACCACGGTTAAGGTTCCGGGTTCGATTCCTGACAGGATGGACGTTAATACTGGTTTTAAAATTGGTTTTAAACTGAAATACTACAATGGTAATTAAACAGGATTATCGTCAATGAGGAAGTTCAGTGGTTTTCTATGTGTGTTTTTATTTGCTAAAATTAAACTAAGCCGAAAATGTTAGAGTTTTTTTTTTTTTTTTTTAATACTCCGCGCGTGACGTCATAAGTTTTTTTATTTTTTATTTTTTATTTATTAATAAAACATATAAGACATGAATATCATGATATTATATTCCCAGGAGTTGTACGAGAAAACTCATTTGGGACGGTACATAAAAAAAATAGTACATTTCTTGTAACAATACATAGTATACATTTAAACAATAAAAATTTAAACAAATTTTAACAATCTATGAACTTAATATTAAAAAAGGAAAGAAAACATTTAAACAATCTGTGAACTTAATATTAAAGAAGAAAATAAAAACATTCAAACAATCTGTGAACTTAATATTAAAAAAGAAAAGAAGAACATTTAAACATTCTGTGAACTTAATATTAAAAAAAGAAAAGAAAAACATTTAAACCTAAAACACAATATATAGACTATTCACAGAAACTGAGCTAAAAACTATCACTTTCAACAAGATTCAAGAAATAGGTCTTCATTTCTGGTCTTTGAGATTTACCACTCGACATTTTATTTTTAAGGTCATCAGGCAGTTTATTAAATTGTATACGACCAATGTATTCCAGAGACCTTTTGCCGAACTTCGTGGAACAAAATTTAGAAATGTGAAGATTTTTTGCATGTCGTGTATTATAGTTGTGAATTTCATGATTAAATATAAGTTTTAAATTTGTGTGAGCAGAAAAGTTTATGATGTTTGAAATAGTGTTAGTGATGTCATACAGTGCCATTACCTTGAAAGGAAGTATTTTTGTGTTACGATAAATATCCTTGACATGGGAATCCCATTTCAAACCAAGAATGCTTCTCAGAGCTTGGTTTTGAAGAACTTGAATCTCAGAAATCTGGTTTTTGTTAGCGAAACCCCAAATACAGCATAAATAGGATAGGTGAGAATGTATCATAGCGTAATAGACGGCAAACAAAACAGAGTGAGGAAGCAGACCACGAAGTCTATGCAAAACGCCAGTTACGGGTACTATTTTTGATTTAACATGTTCATATTGGTATTTCCATGAAAGTTGAGAGTCAACATATAGTCCTAAGTATTTAGTAACATTGGTCTTTTCAATATAGCCAGTTCCTAGAGAAATATTAATTTTCAAATCCTGTTTGTTCCCAAAAATCATATATGATGTTTTTTTCATATTCAAACTTAATTTGTTTAATCGCATCCAGTCGGCAAGACTATCGAAATCTGTCTTCATTATTTTTTCTAGTTCTTTTAGGTTACTATTATGATAAAAAATGACAGTATCATCGGCATACAATTGAAGAGTCCCCTTTAACCCCCACTTAGTGATATCATTAATATAAATAAGGAACAAGAGTGGACCAAGGATTGACCCCTGCGGAACTCCACAAGTTATCCTACCTAGATCACTAGATTCTTTTCCGATTTGAACCGCACAGTATCTGTCAGTGAGATAGCTTCGAAATATTTTCAAAGGTATGCCAACTATGCCTAAGTGTTTCAACTTATCCAATAGTTCTCTTCGATGAGTTGTCCTGATTGGCGGATTGGCTTTCCGGAAACCAGAAATCACAAAACTCTATCATTGGTTGATTTGTGAAAACTTGAGACGTAGTTCAAAAGTGGTGCATTTTTATTAAAATCATTTTTATTAATTTTTTCATACATTTTAAAGAAATTTATCCCCACAATTAAATGCTCTAATTTTAACCACGAGAAAGAAAACATTTTTGTGTCCAATTTTCCGTAGTACCAAACTTCATTGATGTCTATACAGTAAAATTGATTTTTTTAACGTGCCAAAACAAATAGGACTAGTTGGTTTTGTTACAATATTTTGAGTTCGTCCTAATGATTTTTGACAGAATACTAGATTTTACCCTCCAGGGAGTCACTTTAACCAGCCAACGACATGGCATATGCCCTGTAAATGCCTAGACTATTATATTCCCTTCTGTAAAATATTCTACATTTCTGTAGTAACTTGTGAACATTTTGCATTATTTGAAATAAGCAATAAAGGGTTTAATTCGTATTTTTGTACGTTCTCATGATTTGCTTATTATCCAATACAATCGGACCATGTTATTAAAGTAAAGAGAGCAATATTTCAAGAGTCGGATCGAGACTCTTAGCTTCACGAAAACCAAGTTCAAATCTAAATATAAAAGTATTACTAAAAAATATTACGACGGAGGTGAAAAAAAACAAAAAAATCATCACTTACATTATCTTCCGCATTTAGTGGTGTATTAGTATTCCCAACACAAAGTTTTTCCATTTTTTTATTTATTTTTTTTTTGTTTTATAATTTATTTTTTTTATTTGTTTATTTTTTCAAACACATTTAATTTACATATAAATATAATTACAAAAATACACTTAAGAAAAATAGATCTTAAAATTAAGCTATAACACGAATTGGAAAAAATGCCCACAAAAACTACAGCGTCTGAGCGTGAGCCATTCATTTTTAATTATTAAAAGTTTATAGCACATATATATATATAGTATGACATAACCATGAAAATAAAAGAATAGAAAAGAAAAGAAAAGAAAAATAAAAGAAAAACCAAATTAACATAAATATGCTGATATTACGAAAATATGATTTATTTGAAGTATGCATTTGTATATATTTTAATTTTTTTATTTTAAAGAATGTATCTATCTGCTCCTTCCATGCTTATCTAAGACCTCAGCTTACTTTAAACTGTACTGTATTTATGAAATTATAATATTACCTACTTTAATTACTGGGATTCGCTCACGTGATATTAGGGAAGAATTATTGTGGTAATTAATTGGTTGTGTCATTTATCAATAAGAATTTTCCCGATGGAATGATATATTTTATCGATATTGAAGGTAGCTTCGTCTTGCAACTATCGCAATGAAAGACATTCGACGGCCCGTTAGTCTTTGGTGATGTTTATCGTTATTCTATTCACGAATCTAAGGTCCTACTACAAAACCAAAACAAAAGGCAAACAAAACTAACCATAGATAAAGCAAGTTAATTTTAGAAATTCAAAGAATTATTTTCAAATGAATTATTTTTAACATCTCACCTTATACTATTTTTCATTCCTACTCGTTTTCATAAGATGTTGCTCAGTATTACTATATTTCATTATTTTTTTGGTGTACTATTTTAAAATTTGGGAAAAAATAAGAACATTATTTTACATCGCATCTCTCCGGCTATCTCTGTGAAAAAAATCAATTCGATCGGTTGCTCCGTTGAGTAGTGAAGGACACACACACAAACAAACAAACGCACTTTCAGATTTATAATATTGATTCAGATTGTATTTATGAAACTTATAAAGCTATACGAACCTACGCTTAAAATAAACACATCATGTATCTCGATCAAACTCATCTGTTATTTAACTCGATTAGATAAAATTAAAATTAATAAATTTAAAAAAAACCAATCGCGACAATGTGGTAAAACCAGCCTTAGACAAAAACGCCAGTTGGTTAAATAGAATAGAAAAACTAAACCTAAAAAATTTGTTGATATTTTATGTCAAAATTAAAATCAGAAGCCGTTAATGCCTGGATATACATATTTTCTAATCAAAAATGTTCTCCAACTGTTTTTTTTTATGTTTGTCAATCTAGGGTATGGAATCCAGTGCTTGTCTACAAACATTTAGACAAACTGAAAATGTTCATAAATAAATAATTGGGCCAGTATGTTAAACAAACGATATAATTAAATATTTGGACAGACAATAAATAACTGCATTAAATTATGCGTAAATGTAAAAATAATTTCATAGTATAAATCAGTGTATTTCAATTTGTGGGTCGCGAAACCTTGCTCGGGGGTCGCAAGAAAGGTAATAAAAACTAGGGTTTTAGGGCACACATAAGATCGAAAATTGAAAAATTTCAGTAAGATGACTATGAATGTTCATTTAAAATAAATAAATTCGAATGATGGTTCTATTTTAGAGACCCAAATAATCTAATGATTTTATAATTGTGGTACTCTTTTTCGGCTTTATATTTTTATGTCCACCATTAAACAGAACTTTATTTCATATAGGTAGAATGTGGCAAATGCATCGAATAATTTTAAAGCTTCTCTTGCCAGCTCTGGATATTCAAATTGTCTGAACGTCCAGAAAAAAAATAAACGGGAATTGGTCAAAAAACGCAAATTTTTTATTTTAAATTAAAAAAAATTAACTATCCCTCTTTAAATACTTGTCATTTACGATAATACATTGATGCCGACGCTCAATAGAATTGTCTATGCTATTTTTATAGGCTTGCAAAGGTATGGCCTTTAGCTCTCGCGCGAATACTGTTTTATGGCATCAATCGTCCTAAAGCGCGTTCCTCTTAATATCAATTTTCGTTTTGGGAAAAGAAAAAAGTCAGATGGATCCTGATCTGGAGAATACGGTGCTTGGCTGATTTAAGACGAGGGTGGCTCACAAGATGCTTAATAACACAGCAAGCTCTCGGATTGGTACACATTTGCTTTGCCGATTCGATTTTTTTTCGGTACTTGACTTTGCTGGACGTCCAGTATGTTTATAATCATTTATGCATTCAAGAACGTCTTTATACCTATTTTACCATTCGTATGCTCGTGTTTTCTACATATGCTATTTTTAAAAGGCTTTATTCAACATTTTCAATGATTGGGTTCACGAAATTTCATTAGCAACACAACATTTGAGGCAAGCTCGTTGTGCTAATTTTTTATCCATTGTAAAAATCACCTTACAGCAATATTTCGACTCACTCCAACAAACGCTGACAGAATACTGAACATTCAATCACCATCAAACTTTGACAGATTGTCAAAGACAGTACTGTCAACGTAATCATGAAAAAAAATACCGATCAAGCATTTTAAATAAGACATTCCCGTTTATTTTTGATTACGTGTATGTCGATAAAATCACTGACATACAGTGCTAAGATAAAAATAACATTTTCTTCACTGAGCATCTAAAAATTATACATGATCCGAACGGGAGGACCAAACGACCCCAGAACTTGCTTGTATAAAGCGTCACAAGAGTAAAAAATTGGATGGTTTCATGATTGTGCAATAATTTATTCATGTTATCGCGTACATATTTTTTACTCACTCGTGCATTTTATTTATTTTTGTGAGCTCGGAAAATCTAATTTACATACCTAGCGTGAAATTGACCGTTATGATTTAAATTTGTTCTTAAATTATTTTTAATTTAAAAACAAAACAAGGAAATGTTTTTTTATTTTATTTTCAAGATAAAAAAAACGCCGTAAATTGGAAATTGATGAATTGGGGATTCGACTCCTCTTCGATCCGGGTAGGTTAAGATCCTGGGGAGTTGCCAGATGTTTTTTACTCGTTAAGGGGTCACGTATTTATAACAGTTGAAGAACACTGGTTTAAATTATCAATTATATTGGGTCTAAATAAACAATGAAAACATGTCCAATTCTGCCACTTGTATTATTTATGTTAAAGTAAATTCCGAATGATTTATCATGTCAATTTTTCTCTACAATGTTGTACAAACAAATATCTCAATTGATCACCAGACGTGAACATAACTGTTATTTATGTATGTTAATTTTAAAATATCAGGAAGCTGAAATTTGTTTATATTAAATATCTGTACAATTATTATAAAATACGCGTAATTAATAGGTTCATAATTTTAAAATATTTACATCACAATTATAAATAATATTAAAAGAATGTACCTATAGAATAACGCCACATTAAATTTTATTAAAAAAAAAATTTGGCTCACAGGAATTTTTTGTGTCGCTTTTAGTTGTGTCTATATATTTAATAAATATATTTGCCATTTTTGTTATAAGTTATATAAAAAGATAACATTTTACAGTTAAATTTGTTGCAACATACATAGAAATTTCTGCCTATGTTGAACATCTACATTTCCTCAACTCTTCCATCTGTTGACTTTTGAGAAGTAAAAGAGCTGAAACTTTTATCATATGGGTTAGATTCATGAGATGATAAAAGAAGAAGTATACAAATTGGAAAATTGTTTTCAGGCGACAGATGGAAGTTTGTATGTTTGAACATCCACATTTCCTCAACTCTTCCATCTGTTGACTTTTATAAAGTAAAAGAGCTGAAAAATTTGTCATGTGGGTGAGATATGAATCTTGTTGACTAGAAGGTGAGGTGGTTTAGGCAGATGACCGGCCACAAAGTTGTTTTGACTGTCTAACTAGAGTTATTTACCTTACTTTACTTCTGCATTTTATAAACATCTACATATACATATATATTTTATATACATATAAGGGTGGAGACATTGCTTTAAAACAATTTTTTTGCTACCTACCTAAAATGTTTAATTTGAGAAAATAAAAAGTGTACGGACATATTTTAGGGTTAAATGTAGAATGTGAAAATTTTTCATAAAATTTAAAACAAAAAGAAAAACTAAAAATCTGCACAATACTATGAAGAGAGGAAGGGGGATTACTATGGTAACGAATAAAACAGAAATAAATAAGGTTCATGGAGCACTGCATTGCAACACCAAATGCATCGTATCTCGATCACCTGTGACGCAAAGGTAAGGTGATTAGTTTTACGCCCCAGGTGCAATTAGATATTATAGTGGAAAACCACCTTCTAAAAAAAATTTTCGTTGATACTACCTGGACTCGAACCCTGGACATCAAGTCAACTACACTATGAGGTGAACCTCCACTAGATTTCCTTTTTTAGAATTTTTACTTGAGACTACCTATCGAGTCAAAAGAGTCACACAGCGTTCTGGTTCAACGAATTTTACACATATAACTGTATTTTTCTTCCGCCATGTTGACATTATCAAGAATCGAGCCCGATACCCCAAGAACGCTAGGCGAACGCCCTTACCATTACGTTTAAATATATATATATATATGTATAAATCCAGTTGCAAAAAAAATAGCTTGACCTAGGAAACAAGAAAAAAATACGGTATTTGTAATATTTAATAATAATATCTGTATCTTAGAAGATAAAACACGAGAGTAAACTTTTTGTCAAAAATAAAAATTTACAAATTATCGCAAAAAGCTAAACGTGAATAAAACACCAAAGTCCGATTTTTGACGTGAAAAGAAGAATTGTTTTAAATAACATAAACAATATTAGATGTTTTTAGGTATTTTTTTTTAATGTCAATTTAGATCAATTTTATGTAAAGTCTGCAGCGTAACCACTTTCATTATGTCCGCTGTTATACCACATAATGATGCAATATTTGTTTGTGTAGATAACAATAAAAATTTTGTTAAAATAATTCTAACAAGTTTTATGATTATATTTCGGTACCTTTAGGAAAAAAATACGAGAGTGCATTTTTTGCAGTTTTGAAGTTAAAAATGCTGAAAAAATTTTAATAAGCTATTTTATATGTAAATAAAACAGCAAAGTCCACTGACTTAATATGAATGCTTTAAGTCGAAAAAAAAAACTGAAGTCCACTTTGTTTTAACGCAAAAAACATAGTGGTCCAACAAACACTATTTCAATATGTAATATTATGATTTAAAAAAATAATTATTTTGCTTTTAAAAATCTTTACAAGTTATCTCATTTGGTTCAAAAGTTATAAAGTTTTGGAAATTTCACTATCACAAAATCTTGTTTCCTTAACATTTCGTTCCATGTGACTCCCGTTGATCCCTTAAGGTACAGAATTATTATGGATTGTTTTTTTTATTTTTTTGAAGTCCGCTCCTGTTTTACAGGTGCTGTTTGTGTTTTGAAAAAAAAATTAACAAAAAGTACCTACGTCTTGTAAAAGACAGTGCCTTCATTGTAATTTGTAACTCATACATGGTCACGACTCTTTCCTATCCGAACACGACTAGTATGGAAGCGTATCATTAGTATTACTCCCCCGTGTATCGCGTACTAGGTGTCACAAAACAACCGTAGAAAAGAATGTTCAAAGATACATATTTATATGTTTTTTATCTAACTATATCACACTCCCTTACAACCAGAGGGTTTTTACAAGACAGAACTGTGGTAACCGACTAAAAAAAGATTATCATCCTAAACCGAATTACGGCTTCTGTTCTAGTTTTGGCCGGAACCAAAACCGAACTTATTTCAATAATTAACACATTAAAACAGAGATGAAGAACATTTTAGAGAAAATAAAATATAAGTCTAGTCATCTACAGGGCTTATGATCTGTCATTAGCTGGTTTAAGTGGCCACTTTACACACTGTGTAACATTCACCACTCTGCCCATTTTTAAACATTTGTATTCCTTCAATTCTTTCATCTGTTGATTTCAATAAGTTAAAAGTCACATGTGAAGGCCCTAAATTGGGCGATTTTGTTGTTAAACCTTACGATTTCATGAAAATAAGCGTAAAATAAAATACACAATGAAATAAAAGGCATTAATTTACTAAGTATATGTTTCATTTTTAGCGCATTTTGGTTTAGCATATAACTTATATGAAAAAGTTCTTCAATGAACGCTATAGGTACTTTAACTAATTAAATCGGGTTGCGGTCCTGTGGCTAGTGTCTCGGACTCACGGACCAAAGGTCCGTGGTTCGAATCCTACTCTACCCCATCTTGATTCCCATTTTCTAATAGTGAGTTTTTTACAACTCGTTGAAAATGGCTCTCAATATTAAATATTTGGGTAAATCATAAGAACGCAAATATTTCTTTTTCTAAAATAATAAAATAATAAAAAAATAAATAAAAAGGAATTCCAAAAAAATAAATTTGAATGATCAAACAACTACTAACTATGATCAATAAATCACAAAATCAGTCTAGTTTTTTTGTTGTTAGACATTGGCAAAACAATAACTAATTATTTTAATAGACAACAATTTAATATCTCTAATTGTGCTAATTTTAATACAGCCGAACGCAATCTGACACATCCCAAATGAGGGTTGTAGAAGTTTAAACAAACCATTGGTTGAAACCGAAACCGCGGCCGAAACTCATTTCATTGGCTGAAACTAGCTGAAACCGAAGACGAAACCGAAATTTTGGGCAGTTCCTTAATTGATGTCAATAAATATTGATTAAATTTCTAAGATTATCGTGGTTGTTGAGTTTTTCAGATGCTCAATAAGTTTTTCTGGGTTTTTATGCTGAATGAAGACTAGCAGGTCTCATGGTATACCGGTAAGTACGTTTGCCTGCCAAGCAAT
The DNA here is from genome assembly GCF_059751315.1 of Micrasema longulum. NCBI lineage: Eukaryota > Metazoa > Arthropoda > Insecta > Trichoptera > Brachycentridae > Micrasema > Micrasema longulum. Next base: position 288,434 of record NW_028277602.1, on the reverse strand, counting down.
AAAAATATGTATGTATAATAATATTTATAATTAAAATCATACTATTGTGGGTTATTTTATCATGCTGTGTAGATTTTTATTGTCGTATGAAATTGGCCTTAAAACTTCCATGCAAAAAAAAACATTTTAAAAAAAAAATTATTTAATTTTACAATACGCCCAAGGGGCATTTACAAAAAATATACAAGTTAGTACAAACATAGTAAGTATTAATTTTAAAAATAAACAACACTTTTTTTGTATACACGTAGAAACAAAAAAAGCATGCTGCAATGCAAAATAAAAAGTGAATCTTTGATTGGTAAAAAAGAAAAAAAGATGGATATAAGAAAAATTTAAGAATTAAAATGCAAATCGTAAAGAATTTCCACAATCAAATATATATATTTATATATATATACGAATAATGGAATTAATGAATAAGAAATGTTGAAAACCAATAATAAACATTATTTTACAGTAAGTTTATATAAGATAATAGTATAATATATGGTACAAAAAAATATTTGATAAATTAATTTCAGAAAGAGATAAGATAATTTGCAATTATGATTAATAACTGAACATTATTTATATAATTAAATATGTTTTCGGTATTATTATGTTTTAATTTCACGGTCGTTTATAATTACAAAAATAACAAAAGCAATACTAATTTTTATTCCAATAAATTGGCTAAATCATCTTCAATTCTAACATATAAAAAAAATCTTTTTAAATGGCCTTAATAAGTTCATTAATCTGTAAACGAGTAAATTTTTGAATGAATAAGTAAATAAATTAATATTTTATTTTAATAATAACAATGCGTGGATGACTTACATTATATGAGGGTATCATATATTTTTTAATTAAAAAAAAAAAACTTTTTCAAAAATTTGAACTAAAAAACAAAACAAAAATAATCAACTTGCAAGGAAAGAAAAAAAAAGAATTTTTGCATAAATGAGATAAAACAGAATTAATTATCTTATATTATGTGCTTGTGTCTCAGCATTTGTAGCCATCGCATCGCTCGAACAGGAGTGAGTGGATCCACCCTGCAGTGTCAAATCTAGAAATTTCATAACCCACTTAATGAATGTTAGCAACTAGGTTTTTAATTTTTTGCTGTGACATAGGTAGGATGGGTACAATGGTAATTGGACACTTATCACAGAATCTAATGGTCAAAAATAAGAAAATGTAAGAATTTATCTCCACTATAAAATAAACACTTTTTTGTGTGTTTTCTCTTAAAATGAACGCATTAAATTGATTTATTTTTGATCATTAGATTTAGAATGTCCAAGTACTATAGCACCTCCAAAACAAGCTTTTAAGGTTGTTATTGAGTAATGGATCTTAATTTCAATTTACCGATTTCATTCAAAATTTCAACAGCAATGCATGCATTATAATCTGAACTGAATATCAAAAACATGGATTTTACAATTTTTATCTACGATAAGTTTTGAAATATATATATTCAATAAATAACTTTAGTAAAATCAATCACGTAGGGATTTCTATAAGCCATCACGTAGTCTTCATCCGCTTAGGTTAATGTACATGACCTAGTGTAAAAGATTATATATTATATTATATTTGACGACGCAATAATACTGACGATAAATCTTTAATGCATGCTCCGTGCAAATACTCGTATAGTGGAATATTGATACGTGGGTTTACTAGTTGTAGATTTTCTGTTTATCTATGGTCTGCCTCCGGAGTAAAGTAATTAGTTTGTTTTGTTTATTTATTTACAATTAATCGAAATTATATCCATTAAAATACAGAATACCGGGAACTTAAATACTACAACGAATTACTTGACTAATTTAAAAATTGAATTGGAGACAAATTTAAAATCAACATAAAAAATCACACGATGACTATACTTACCAGAGCTGGTATTTCAAACGCTCTCGCGGCCGTATTATCTCGTGTATTTAAATACAAAGTACTCGAGAAAAACTGTTTTCTCGTGCCATTAGAGTGGTTCATAATAGCACCCCAGACGAGACATACGTAACAAGACATGAATTGAAGACCTGTAATAAAATAGGGCTTAAATACCAAAAAATAAAAAATGACGTTGAGTATGAGGAAATGTTCTATATGCCTACGCCAATAACACAAATTAGAACTTATGTACCAGAAAAAAATATTTTATATCAATCTGAAGTCATGTATATGGGATGGAGCCTAAGTACAATACCCATTAACGCATATAAGGGCCTACGTGATTAATCGCAGCGCTAAGCATTTCATACAAAATGGCTGGACGCAAGACTTGTGATCCGGATACGCCTTTTACAACAAAGCGGAAAAAAAGTGGTTTTAATAAGTTAAGTGAAAATAAAAATTTAAAAGCCCAAGGGAAACAATATTGTTCTACTAAAAATGTGATTGTACCAGCAATAAGTCCTCCGAATACTTCGGTAAGCCGATTTGTTTTTAAAAATCTGTTTTGACAAATTTTTGATAAGTTTTAACTAGCGTTCAGAATCTAGGGATGTGCAAACGATGTCTGAGGTGCATTGGGGTCAAAGCACGTAGCCTGGGAGGAGAAATCGAGTGAACACGATCACCAAATAGTGAGTGATATTTTCTGCCATTTTTTAAATGAAGAACCGGCTGTCAAAAATTTTATGTTTGTATGGGGAATTCCAAATAATTGTCGGCGAATTTCGTTTTCGAATTGCACGGCGTCTGATATTTCAATTATTTTAGTATGGAAAAATATCGGCTTAAAATACAATCTTTGAGTGAATTACTAAAGTTTTAAGAATAGCGGAGTATTTTATGTTCATTTGCATGATATTTTGCCTTATTTATTCTGAGATTTTAAAAGGATTTTTCTATATTTATAGCTGTAATAAGTGCTAAATTGACCCCGTTATACCAAATTTTACAATTTTTATTCAAACGTTTTAACTAAAATTCATGTATAATTTAGTATGTATTTCATATATAATTTAGAAGATTAATAGCTTTATAGATGAATTTACAAGAAACATTGGGCATTTTCCTAATAACTCCTGCGAAATTATCAGATAGGTGGGTGAATATTTATTTTTTGGCAAGAAAGCGATAAAAATACGGCTTTTCGAAATGTCAAAAGTGAAATACATATTCACCCAGGTAAATGATTTGTAGTATTGCATTTAGGGTTATTTTTGACAGTCCTCCGCAAAGTTGACTTTTTTTTTCAGTTCACTTGCAAGTGCCAGAATGACTGTAAAAGTCTTCTTTATGATCAAAAACTGCAGTTGCATAAATAGTTTTACGAAGCAGGTGACTGGTTGAAGCAAAGTGCATATTTAATGGGATTATTCCATATTTCAAACATTAAAAGACGGAGAAATGGGAAATACAAAAACCCATCAGAAAGTAAAAGGGAGTGTACTGTTTATTACACTGTCCCTAATGACAATGGTCAAGTAGTCAATGTCTGTCGTGCCACTTTTATTGATATATTTGGAGTAAGTATTAAGGTATTCGAGTCCTCCTCATAGAGAAAAAAACGCGGAGAGACTACCCTCACCGAAAAAGGGGTAATAAGAAAAAATATCTAAAATTCGATCTTGAAGACGAAAACCAAGTCATCGGGCATGTTAAATTGTTTCCACGACAAGAAAGCCACTATTCACGAGCTAAGACAAGTAATAAATTAATTAAATTTAAAAATAAATAAATTAATTGGCGATATAAAAACCTATAAACTACGCCAATTAGATTACCAAAGCCGGATCACGGACGAAAAAAAAAAGATTTACTCAACATGATCGAGTATATGCCTTCTGAAGAACACAAAAATTTCTGTAAAAATCTTTTCCAGTAGAGAGTTATGATAGATATCTTTTTCCATTGATTAATAATTATTATTTTTAATTTACATACCTACATTATAAATGATGTATTTTTTTGTTCAAAATTATTAGTTTTACGCATCCTTGAATTAAAAATCAGACATTTTAATGGATGTTGGTGATAGGCCCTATTTTATGTTTTTACGTTAGGCACTTAGGCCTGACTAATGAAATAGCAGTTGGTCTTAAGGCCTTCTCAATTACTTTGTTATTTTATACCCTTTTAAAATAATATTTTACTATATATTTTTCACTAAACTTATTTCTTACACATTTGTTCACATTTTAAAGAATTAAAAAATATATGCTGTTTACCAAAAAAACTGAGTATATCTTTAAACCCTCGTAACTTTTTTTCACTTTTCTGGTGCTTAGGCCCAATTTTATTACAGGTCTTCAATTTATAATATGCTTCAAATCCATAAAGACGAAGTGTTTCTACGTCACAAAATGTAAGTACGGAAATATCTTAATTCCAAATGTGTAGCAGTGGTTGAAAACTCCATTTATTATATATTTTTTGTTATTTATATGTTTGCTAAAAATATTAACTTTAAAAAAAAAACAATAATTGTAATACGTCACTCCCCATTATGTACTGAAGAATTGTTTTTTCATTTGTGTAATGTGAAACGTTGATGTGAATATATGTATTTTATTGACATAAAAATTGTATTTAAATTAAATTGTAAAAGTACTTTATTTCTGACAGGGTATGCAATAAAACACTATTGATGGCAATATTATATTTTCAATAAATAGGTTCATCACAGAATTTTTCTTTGAGGTTGGTTACCTAGGTGTTTTTTAAAAATATGATGTTCTTGTTTATAATATAATTATTGTTGTATTATTTAATTCAAGTATACGAGGCATGTCCAGAAAGTAAGTGTACTAGATTTTGAACTTTTTTTAGGAAAAGTGTCTTTGAAAAAAAAAAACAGGATATTTTTAAAACACTTGTCACCCAGCCACAATTATGCCACCAAGGCGCTCTTGGACTTATTTGCTTGGGATGTTTTAAACCACCCCCTGTATTCCCCTGACTTGGCGCCTTCAGATTATCATATTTTCACTTCTCTGAAGGCACAGATGGGTGAAATTTAATTTTCAACCAACGAGCAGGTGCGTTTAGAGGTTCTGAAGTTTAGGAATTAGGTGGCGGGAGAGTTTTTCGAGGACGACATAAAGATGCTTATGCCGTGAACCAACTTTTTCAAAAAAAATACAAAAATCTAGCACAATTACTTTCTGAACATGCCTCGTATTATGCGTTGAATTGCAACACTGCACTTTAGCCTTATAGAGTTGGGACTTCTGTCCAAATAAATTTAAATTGTAAGTAAATAGAAAACAAGTCAAATACTTTCTATAATTTTTATCACATTTATCACGGTTTCGTCGTGATTGACGTCGTCTGACTGGTGGGAGACTATAAGTTCGTGTAACTGATTTTAATGATCTTTGCTTTACAAAACTATGCATAGTAGCAGCGTCGTCGTCATAAGCGCCCTTAGTGGAATTGAATTTTGCGCCCCCTTGTGACTTATTTCCTAGGAAGATAAAACAAGAAACAAAGGCTGTGGGACTGCAAAGTGCGCCCGGAGGGTTACGCCTTTGGCAGCCACTCGCCTGGTCAGCCTCTAACTACGACGGTTCACAGTAGAGCTCCAAAATAAAATTGAGCCTTTTTAGAGACATTATTTATTTATTTTGTAGAAACACAGTTAACAATAATTGGATTACATAATGAAGATAAGGTTGAAAGACAGACCAGCGAGGTTTTAAAAATATATTTGTATGTGAGTGTTTGTTCAAGTATGTGTAAGTGTTTGCATTATTAAAAAGCAAGTAGGAGTGTATCGCAGCCACATAAAAAAAAAATTGAACAAGAAAGATGTCGGAAAGAGTGTTGTGCATAGTGTGACGAATAAATTTAATTAAGTACATCGTCACATATTTTTGAATGGGTCACTCTTGAATGGGTATGTAAATATGTCATAACTGCCGCCATCTTGAAGCACGAGTTCCGAGGAATGATTTTAGTAGTGCAATATATTTCAGTTACCTCGCAGAAGAACTTGGGTAATATGTAATTCCATTTTGTACGTCGTATTTGATGTAAACCACGGCGAGATCCATTAATTCAAGTGAAATGGAGACTTAGGACATTTTATGGCAAAAAAATTTTAATTTAGTTTTTATTTCATACCGGTGTGAATTCAGGAACCCTTATTCAAGCGCGAACTTGTGAGAAATCTTGAACTAAACCCCGTAGTACGGAACAAATTTGTTGCTAGAAGATAAAAATGGTTAAATTAAAATGATTATCAACTAAGATAAACACCACCGTTGAGCATTTACTTAACTTAGATTCTGCAATGTAAATTTGGAGGTTGGAATTTTTTTATACAAACAAAACCATTAATATTATTTTATGTTGTATTTTTAATCAGTAAATTCGCTATGCATGATTATATATTAACAAAGGTATCAACGATCGTATGTAATTAATAACGAAGGTATTTCTCTTGTTTGAAAAATAATGTGGAAATTAAAATAACTGAATAATTTGAATGGAATTCTACCCTGGAAATTAGCACATAACTGGTGACGTGTTTTGCTAAGTCGTTCAATTATCTAATGTAATTATTGGCAGGGTAGAAAGTCAATTTGATTAACAATTTTGTTAATATTATTTTAAACGCTTTGTGGAAAATTAAATTCTCGTATAATTATTATGATCCATATTGTACATTTTGAAACTCCGTTAATATGAATTAAGGATGCGGTTTCCATAATATGGTATATTTTAAAAACTTCTTTAATATGAGTATGATGAGGTTTTACAACAAATGAAAATGTTTAATTAGAAAAAAAAGTATTTTATTTGAAGCTTCGTCTTGTGCGCTATTCACACGGAATGGGAAGGGTATATTTGGGGAAAATTTAGGCTGGTTTCATGTTTTACTCGACTAATATGGTCGTTGGATAAGGAACTTCAAGTGGGAGCTTCGCCTCAAGAATTTCCCCATCACAATAGTTAGTGCTATAGACTGGCAAAAGGAATTAATATTTATTTTGGGTCACAGCATACCCACCACATACCGCACACCGCATTTGAGGACATAAGTCTCCTCAGCGTTGCCCACATATACGGAAAATTTGCTCGTTGCCGAACGATAAAAGCCGCCCGAAAGAGCTCTCTGTAATCTGGTAGACTTAGCATCTTTTTGCTGAAAGAAAGTAATCCAGAAGTAAATAATATGTACTTCATTGGATTGAGAAAAGAGGGAAGTGAATTCTTCACTGACTGGGATTAAATTGATTGGACATGACTAATTCGCCGAAATGATAACAAAACTTTTTAAAAGCCTTGAAATTTTTTTTAGAAGCCACCAGATCTATGTATCCGACAGGACCTATAACAGGGCCTAGGATAGCAGCAAGACGCTCCATTCGATAATCATAGAGTGAGGAAAAGGGACAAGACCACAGGATTCGTTCTGAAAACTGATCAGGATTTCCGCAGCAGCACGAAACATTTTTGATCAAATTTACCATGACCTGTCGGTAATTGAATTAAATTTAAATGTAACATTTTGTGTCAAACATTAAACTTGTTTTACAACAGCGTATTTTATTTAATAAATTTAGGCACAAGCTCTCTAATATTTTCCGACTAAAGGTCGATTTACGGAAATAACGACACTTTGTGTAATCAATTGGGAGTCAGCGCATCCTGTTGATAAAAGTATTTTTAAAAAAAATCGTCCGATTAAATGTTACATTAGCTTCTCCAAAAAAAACAATGTTTTTTTCTTATGATGGAACCTGCTGACAAAAAATAGGAAAGGCTTGTTTCTGTTTTGTGAGACATCTTTTTTTCACTCTATTCTCGCGAATCACGTTCACGGCGGTGACGTGCCACGAAACGAACATAGGTTGTTGTGGGTACCTACGCAAGCTCACACTTTAGTTCGGACGTGTCCGAGTCCAAATCGGTACTCGAACTGGGCGTTACATGTCACGCGTCCCTCACCAAACCATTGGACTACGGTGTGAAATGGGTGAGGAACATGTAATCAACATACTGTTGACAGGCGAATGTGATATCTGACACGAAAATACTTTCTAAATCTGAACCAGCGCTGTTATTAAGATCAAAACATTTTAATTTATCCTATTGAATACAGTTATCATGTTTTATTGGAGTAAAACAAAACGTGACACGTACTAAGGTGCTTTAAATTATTGACTGTGATTCTTCAAAAATGTCCGATAAACATTCATGACAGAACATAGTAATATAAATGGTAAAGTAATGCAATACATAACATCGAAATAAAATTACAAATATAGTTATTACAATAAAAAAAAATGACGAAACAGAGCTAAAACCCATTGCATAGAGCAAGAGGCTGTGTCCGACACAAAAATAATTACGCTTTCGAAGTGGTCGAACAATTCACTTACCTGGGTTCCAGTATAATATAAACAACGAGGATCCAGCAAAAATCAAAAAAATAATCACAACAGCCAACAAGACATACTTTTCTTTGATGCCAGTGTTCTAATCACGTAACGTCCACTGAAAAACCAAAATTACCACACACAACACAATTCTACGCACTGTATTTGCATATGGGTGTAAGGCGCTAACACTGAGAGTAAAGATGGCTGAAATGCTGCACACTTTTGAACAAAAAGTACTCCGAAGAATCTGCGGACCGGTGATAGAGAATATTCAGTGGCGCATTCGTATAATGAAGAGCTGTACGATATATACCAGGCCCCGAGCATCTCGGCACATATGAAGTTGCTTAGATTAAGATGGGCCGGACATGTACAGCGAATGCCGGATTCACATGTCCCTAAAAGATTGATGAGCGGACACCCGGGTGGAAAGAGATTGGTGGGAAGACCCAGGCTGAGGTGAGAGGATGAAGTGAGAAAGGATGCTGCGCAGTTTCTCCAGGTGGCAAATTGGAAGACGGCGGCTGATGACAGACAGAGTTGGAGGCTAAAGTTGCAGGAGATAGAAGTATTACAATATATACCTACTTGCACATGGATTTTTGAACAAAATTATGAAAATGGAATACACAGGACTTGCAAAATGTCACGGCTGATTTTGTGACCACTTAGCACATTATGAAAATATTTTTTCCTAAATAAATTAAAGAAAATAATATTAAATTAATGAGTACTAAATATGATCTCTTTATCCATACATCATGGTGCAAAGAGTACTGCATTAGAATACCAACGGCAGGGTGTCTTTATCATTATATGTCGATTGAAGGTAAAATGATCGGTCCTACGCTTTATGTGCCAGCCCTTGGACTATGAAATATAAAAACTGCGTTTTAAAAATGATTTATTTATAATTTCAAAAACAGTTTGGGTTGAATAAACTCATGTGAGGTTTTATCTGGTTGGTGAAGTCATTCTGTTCTTTTTATTAAAAAAAATATTGAATGCCAGGAATCAAACCCGACACCTCTTGCATGGTAGGCAAACTTGCTGACCATAAATAATACTAAAAAGCAAACAAATTTGTTTACTTAAGCATGTTAAAAAATGCTTACGGAAAAGTTATCTAACATTGGGATCGCGCCAAAAAAATAAAAACATTGGTTTACGCTTTTTCGAGAAATCATCTTTAAAAAATATTGGAAAAAAGGATAACGACATGGTGCAACCAATGAAAATGTAAATGGCGGATCATGCTTCTCCTTAAAGCGTGGTGGTTATATTAAGATAATTTGTAGTCGTGTCCTTCATAGTAGGGGCGTGGGACAATATTCTTGTCCCGTCTCTACACCGATGATGCTTTAATGGCGGATGTCTACTGTCACTTATCGACAGCAAACTACACTACATAACACACACCTGGGTACTAATTACACATGGGCGAACGTTTCTCTATTCCAACGTGACTTCATTATTTATTCGTTCGTGCATCAAGCGAACAAAGTACTAAACAAATATGAAATTAATTTCAATTATTTTTAATACACTTGCTGTGGCGCAAAAAATATTTAAAGACTGACCTCGATGTAGTTATTATATATATTATTTTTGTCATAGCTTTAATTTTCTTTAATTTAATTTAATTTTAATTGTACCTGAACAAAAAAAAATATTGTTGTGGTCTGTAAAGGTCCGTAAAAAGAAATAAATACATATTCCACGTTTGTCCAAATGTTTAAAGACAAGGACTGAATTTCACCCCCTATGGAGTTATAAAGATTAACATATTACACTAGAGTTCGAAAATATGTTTTTTTTAATATAGAGCTTCAGGCATCAACACAGCTTGTGACCTGTCATTTGCTAGTTTAGTGTCCAATTTACACGTTTGACCTTCGACCTATGTTTAAACATCCATAATTCTTCAATTCTTCCACCTGTTGCTTTATGTACAGTTAAAGGGCAACATTTTAAGTTGATGCTGGTGAGATTTAACTGGCTAGATTATTTCATCTACATACTATTTAGCGTCTATTAATGTTTTTAAATTTTAATGTTTTTTATTGGACCAGTTAGTTTTACTAGTCACTGAGTAAAATTCATTATTCATGTCTATGTTTAATCATCCACATTTCTACAACTCTTCCATCTGTTGATTTTTATGAAGTAAAAGAGCTGAACCTTTACCATGTGGGTGAGATTCATCCGGCTGAACCAATTCACATACTAGGCAACATCTTACTTTACCAGTTATTTAATTTTAAAAATACAGCTCATAATTCCTGTAAATGCCTAGGCTTTAATATTTCCCTGTCAAAAATATTATTTCTCTTTGTTTCAACAAATTTAGATCTAAATAACTCCCTAGAGAGGATATCCAGCCTGTCTGCAAACATTTGGACATATTTAAAACATTGTTGAACAAAATGATATAATTGTTTTATATTAAAATAGATACTCGTTTCCCTTTTAATATTATGGCATTAAAATAAACGAACAAACCGTGATTAAACCACGAGAGTTTAATTTTTAATGACTTTTCGACAGCTGTCAAAAAAGCACGACTATTATAACATAATTTTCATTAAATGCAATTTCCTCGGGTTTTGATTCCCTCCAATTCAATCACCTGCATAATTTATTGAACAGTGTGCAAGTATCTACCTGGAACCCACAATTTACACACGTATCTTGTATTCTCACACGTGCGAATCAATAAGCGCGTAGTCATTTCACAGCACGATTGCATTGGCATTGCAGCTGTACCCCCGCATTATATAGAAGGCACTGATGTCCATTTTCCGATTATGGAATGATAAAACGTGCCATGGAAATTGCGTCAATTGATCGAATGCAAACCTTAATAGTTTCGACAGACAGACTTTGTAATTGAAAATTTATACATACTTATTAGTGTGTCAGCTATGTTTATACGCCAAATTTTAAAATCAGAAAGTTTAGTATGTATTGTTGGTGTAAGTTTCGAATTGTAAGGCGCCCTTGAGGTGATTTTTCACAAATATGGCGCTATATAAATCAGCAAAATTAACCGAAATGTATTTTGGTTATTTTTTCTTAAAAATACTCCGAAATAAAGCACTCTGTATTCATAAAAAAAAGACAGTGAAATTATTTTGCTTCCCTAAAAATTTTAATAGCGCTGTTTTTTATATCAGGTATATTTATTATTTCATATTTTTTATTATATCAGGTATATTTTTTATATCAGGTTTTTTATATAGGTAAATAATATCACATCTATGAATACTGATAAAAATATATGAAATGGATAAATTGTATTTTCAAAATCAATATGGATATTGTAAAAAAATGTTTTTAAATATATTTTTTAATTTTTTTTAAATACATTCTTTAGAAAAAACGCGACACTTTCGGCATTGATAGTTGTGACGTGAAAATTCGTGACCATGTTCTAAACAAAATTGAATGGTCAGGGACAAATAAACATGAATCGTCGCGTAGTATTGATTAAGGCGGCCTCCATGTTGTAGCGGTCAATACGCTTGACTCACGCACGGAAGGTTCCGGGTTCGATTCCCGGTGAGAAAACAAAAATTAAAAATGTGATTTTTCTCAAGCCTGGGTGCTCGGTGATGTCATTCACCACTGTAATTAGGCCTCCTGGCCTGTTGTGGTGCAAAAAAAAAAATGGCGTGGCCAATGGAATGACCGTTTCTCCGGGAATTCAAAATTACAAATTTAAAATGATTTTTTATGCTACTAATAAGTAACAAAAATTATTATTTTACTGTACAGTATATCCTAGAACTTTATTATTTTAAAAATGTAAAAAAAATATTTCCCCATTACTATTAAACCATTAATAAACCATATGCAAATGTTGGCAACATTGTCATTCCATTTTCTGCTGAATGTGTCGCTATTTCGTGATGCAAGCGCCATATCCACTCGTCTAGTTCAATATACAGCTGCGTCACGCAATAATTGGACCAAGATGTGAAGTTCCCCCATTGTTTGTTTTGATGGGAGATAAGGATCCACTTGATGGATGATGCTATTGTCTCCAGCTCGAACTGATTGATATAGCATTTTGATCAGAGCGCTTTTGATGAGGAGCCTCCCGTTGACGAAATTACAAAACGATACACAGTACATGTTTGGTCACCAATCGAAATCGTGGTTAAAAAATAGAAATTTAGAAGAAAAAAAAATGATTTTAGTTTGATAAAAAAACCGATAGGAAGACTCTTGGTCTTAAAAAGAGTTTTTCGTTATGTGGAGGTAGTGTTTTTACTGTCTGGGTTCAATCAACTTCTATATACCTACAATAATCCAAAACAATGGGCCTTTAAAAAAAAAAAATAGTGCCCGTTGATTTTGGCTTCTAATTATTTGGGTTCATCAGCACTCTGGTTTTGTATATTTGTGCAACTACTATGGTGAAGATGAATCTTAATGGGTTTTTGCATGTTATTGTAATTAGCGTCCTGACGAAGAGACGGGTATTTCTCGAATCTCGATAAAGAAAATTCGGTAATCGATTAAATACAATTATTTTCCAACATTGAACAAAATTTCCGATAGAAAATTTAATGCTTAAAATATTGATAGTACAAAAATTATATTTAAGAAGTTTTAAATTAGGAAAAACAAGATGTTTTATATTTCCTTTTGTCGTTTAACGTACGCATCCATTGATTTATCTATTTTTTATTTAACCTTTTTTTGGCACAACTAGCCTTTGAGCTTGGTTCACACAAAGACAATACAATAAAGATGAAAATATTGTCCTGTCCAAGCTCCGTAAGCTGCTTTGACAACGCACGATAGGACAGTGGGATAATGGGACAAAACTATTCAACGGTAGTTCACACGCGGAATTCTGCAAAAATAAACACACGACGACGCGCTTTATTTTACATGAAGATGCATTGAATTTGTTATTAAATAATTGTAAATGTTTGGAGCACTTATTAAATAATTGAAACGTATTTTTTCTGCGGATATTTTCATAAGTATAAATATGTGGCTTTTTTTCTACTGTCCTGTCTGTGCGCGTTTAACTGCGCGGTGGTGGATGCAATCCATTGCCCTGCGTAGATAGCCTGCCCGTCTATCTGAAAGACAATGTCTATTGTAGTGTCCTTTAAATATCTGTGTACACGTGGACGAACGGTCCAATGCTAGGACAATACGATATTATCCTCTCCTCGCGTGAACGCTACTTTATGGTCTTAAGTTTAAAGCATACGAAGAATTGTGGAGTTTGACTTTAGAAGTAGCTTGTAATTCTACCTTTCAGGGATGTGATCTCATGGTCCGAAAAGTCTTGTCAAGCGACAAAAAAAACAATGCTGCATTGTTACAGAAAATTGAGTAAAAGACGCCTCATACTGTCAGACTTCCGCCACAGTTTAATTATTTTTAAATACCTTTGCCGTACCAACGCAACTAAATTAATTGAAGTACTAATTAATTGAATTAGTAATATTAATGCGAGAGCTGTTAATCAGATTGCCCTGTAAAATTATTAATTAAATTATTATTAAAATATCTCAGTAGGTATGCGTAGAAGCAGATTTCATTTATGAACGATTCTCTCACATTATATATTTTTTTTCCTACACAACAAACACTTCCTATATTAACATATTACAACAGACATAAAGAAAATTTTACGGAAGGGAATTTAGAATTCTAGGCATCCACAAGGCTTATGACCTGTCATTAGCTGATTTAAGTGGCCACTTTATGAATTTATATTTTTTTTTAGTTTTTTTTTTACAATTTACATAAGAGGTAAAACAGAGTATTAAAAAATAAAGAATAATTACATAGCCATAAAATACATATTAAAAGTAAAAATAGTAAACGAAAAATCCCAAGTATTAACACTTTTATCATTTTTTATGTTTTCTAGCATTTCTTCAAACAATTTTTTTCCTCCGTACATAAGGCAGTTCTTGGACTTTGCTTTTGATTTTTTTTCAGTCTTATATTTGTTGCATACTTTTTTTTCAGTTTTTTTTATTATTATTTATTTTTCAAACATATTAACATAGTAGTCTTAAATAAAAGTTCTGCTGAGTTGTATACATACAACTCGTCAGCTGGTTCTTTTAAATTTGCTTCTAATATTCACACTTACAATAATAATATTTTTACTTAAAAAACATTACATATATTACCATGTTTTATTACATTAATAAAAATAAAAAACTATCATTAATAAAAAAAACTTTTTTCGATTAACCATAATTTGAGGATACGTCTTGCATATTATTTGGAAACATGTTTAATATTTTGACTTAATTATCACGCTGACAAATTAAGTTGTACTAAAGTATGGCCCTAACTGATAATTTAATTACAGATTTATACAGCAATGGTATTGAAATATTGTGTCTCTGACTGTATACATCTTTATGTAGTAGCAATTTGATCACAGAATTTTGCAAAGTTTGATAAAAATTAATATTAGTTTCACTTGATAACCCCCAGGAAGTTATAGCGTATCGTAAAATTGATTCCGAGAGAGCTAAATAAATAATTCTTAGTCGCTTACAAAATTTTCTAATATGTACATCCCATTTAAAACAACAATCTATTGTTAAACCTAAATTAACTTACTGCTAAATATTTTCAATATTTTCACACATGCACAGTTGCACAATATTGCTGTAGATACATGCATAGTTATGTGATAAAATTGAAGGTGTTGTTTAAATTTTATAGTTCGGTGATTTTATGTGCATAAGTTTTGTTTTGAAAATATCTTGACACTATTCCTTTATGGCTGAAAGTACTTTTTATGAGACTATAGAATTCAATATTTAAATATATCGATGACTCGGTTCCATACAGAGATAACTAGAAATGACTAGTTTTGAGTAATGGCGGATCAAAGTTTTGACAGATCTAAATTGATTTGGTTTTCACTGCATAAATATCCCATCTGAAGACAGCCTTCATACTGTTGAATATGGCATAGCGCCTACTTCTCTGAGCTGCACTTCCAGTTCTTTTTTTTGTAATTTTCCCCTCATATGCATCATAAATGTTAAAAAATGAACGTGTTTATAAAACTCATTTATTTTTTTTTTTAAATCTAGTTAGAAATGGCCTTTTGTACATAAATGTACTAGATAGATAATTTCGTACAGATAATCGTATAGATAATCTAACGGTGTAGTTAGTTTATGAAATTATTGTTCTTGGCATTAAACATTAACCTATGTAGTTATACAGTTTATTGTGTGGTAACGACTCGCAAGTTACACCAATGCTGCCGATATGTATAAATTATCAATCGGATCGGATCAACTTAAGGGTCAACTGACCTGCTGGTTGATAGTTAAGTGGGAACTATTAAATATTTTTGACTCAAGGTAAATTATTTGACGTGTGAAAGAGCAGATAAATGTCAAAATACAAATTACTATCAATTATTGAAGTACATAAGTCACTGTTCTAGTTCTTGTATGTTCAATAGACCGTTAAAAAAATTGTTATGAGTTCCAATATGTTCATTATCTTATTACGCGTTCATGTAGCTCAAAATTATTATTTTTTCCGTTATTAAATGGTATTTTTAGCATTTTTCGAGTGCCAATCTCCAGTCACTAATTTTACTTATTTGACTTTAAAAACAAATAAAATGTCAACAATATTTTGAGTTTGTCCAAATTTTTGTAGACAAGGACTGGATTCAACTCCCTGGGGAGCTGTATATATTAACATATTACAACAGAGATGAAGAACATTTAAGAAAAGGTAATTTTTATTTTATTTTATTTTGGAAAGCCAACAGATTACAATATTTATTAATTACAGTGTAGGTTAAATTATATATTAAGATCCAATTACAGGCCTTCTCGTAAGCTAAAAGATAAATATTACTAATAAGAAGTTAAGAATAGATATTAAATTTAGATATGTATGTACATTTTACAGTGCGGAAACAAAATAATAAGTATACATACATATGCAGCGAGTATAACATTTGCGATAATTATTGAGCCTTATAAGAAGAACAACTTAATTGAAGAAAATAATAATTATAAAAATAAAATAAAAAACTCAAAAACTAAAATAAAATAAAGTGTTTATAATAATTAACCAAATATCAAACTCACATACACATGTACATGTACACATCCATACACAATCTAACTGCACAGGTAGGTATTTCGGTTAAATAAGATATTATATAAGAGAATATTAAAAAACATATTTTTTTTAAAATAAAAAATATAAAAAAAATTAGTGAAACATAAATTGGTTTTCAATTACTTTTCTAAAATTGTTGCATGTTATATTATTAATATCAATATGGTTAAATTTATTGTTATACATATTGCAAGTTCTACATATATAAGAATTTTGGCAAGCATTAGTTTTATATTTAAAAATATGAAATTGGTTTTTGTTTCTGGCCTGCGCTACAGGGATCCTAAAACCAATTAGGGATAGGAGCTGTGGACAGTCAACCTGATTATTCATAATTTTGTACAGATATACAAGGTCAGCTACGTTTCTACGGGTTTTCAGTGGTTTTAGGTTAAGATGAGTGAGAAATTCATTGGTTTCATTTTCTGAAACCCTTAATTTAAATCTGCAGTATGATATAAATTTTGATTGAATAGATTCAATTCGATGAATGTATTTTTTATAATGAGGGTTCCAGGCAGGTGACGCAAATTCTAACTGACTTCTTACATATGTACAGTACAATAGTCTAATGGTTTGTATATTACTAAAGTCATTGCCTATGCGAATTAAGAAACCCAACATTTGATAAGCTTTTTTAACGATTGCATTAATGTGAGCTTCAAAAGTTAATTTAGAATCAAGTATAATTCCAAGATCGCGAATTTCGTTTACTCTAGAGAGGATATTGTTATCAATTGTGTAGTTAAAATTAGTTTTTGTTTTATTTCTAGTGAAGGTCATTACATAACATTTATTAGTATTTAGTTTAAGGTGATTTAGTTTGCAGTATTCATTTAGCCTAATAAGATCTTCTTGAAAATTAGAGCAATCTTGATGTGAATTGATTTCAGAATAAATTTTCATTTTAATATAGAAGTCTAGGCATCTACAAGGCTTATGACCTGTCAATGGCTGGTTTAAGTGACCACTTTACACACTGTGTAACATTCACCATTCTGCCTATATTGGAACATCTATATTCCTTCATATGTTATATGTTGTTCCCACATATCGGATATATTTAATGTGGGGTATTGTTCTTATAGAACAAACCTTATAAACTTTTTCAAAGATGAGCAGTAATCATATTTAATGTAGTTACTTCATATATGATTTTCTGTTTTTTTTTTTTATATATATTTTTATTATAAACCTTATTATGTTTAAAATTTGATTTACTTTTTATATTAATTTTTAAAGTTCTCGTATACTTTTAATTTCAAACTTTTGTTTTATTTAAACTTTTTTTTTTTTTAAATATTATGTTATATAATTTTTAGGCTTGATTATTGTTCCTTAGTTTTGAGTGCAAATATGTAGTTTAAAAAATATCAAACCTTATATGTTTATATTATAAATTTGTAAAAGGCAATTATGCCGTGTATGTTAATAAATAAATAAATAAATAAATAAATATACAGCTCCCCAGGGAGTTGAAACCAGTCCTTGTCTACAAAAATTTGGACAAACTCAAAATATTGTTGATAAATTACCTGGTCCATGGAGAAGTATAGAAATTGAAAAAATAACATTTTCAGGCGTTGCCTAGTATGTAGGTGAAATAATTCAATTAGATGAATCTCACCTGCATAAATAAAGGTTTCAGCTCTTTAACTTCACAAACATCAACAGATGAAAGAATTGAAGGAATATAGATGTTCAAATATAGGCAGAATGGTGAATGTTACACAGTGTGTAAAGTGGTCACTTAAACCAGCCATTGACAGGTCATAAGCCCTGTAGATGCCTAGACTTCTATATTACCTTTTCTTAAATGTTCTTCATCTCTGTTGTAATATGTTAATAAAATGTCATTTGTACTATTTGCAAAATGGTCTATTGAACATACAAAAACTTGTACAGCGAAGTGTATCGGTTATTATGATAAAAAAAATTGTGAGTAGGAATCTTTCGACACTTTTTTCTGCAACAGTTTGTGAAGTTAAAGAGCTGAAACCTTTATTGATGTGGATGAAATTCATCTCATTGAATTATTGGATGTTAAAAAATACAACAATGGAAAGAAATTCAAATAAATAACATCATAAAAACAATAAGGACTCAAACACAAAATGGCTAAATGACCCAATAAATTATTATATCATTAGTAAAAGTCTTTCTGTTAATTTGGATATATGTAAAACAGCAAAAGAAATTATATAGATTAAAAACACACCAAAAATATTATGATTTAAATACTTCTGTTTGTTTTCGAAACCAGAAAATTCAAGGTTTGTTTCAATTGCTCTTTTATTCAATATATTATCTTTGATTTTAAAAAAAATCACGTAGATGCTTCGTTTATAAATAAGTACATACCAACGTTTGTTTAGTATAAATTTAAAAAAGAGTAACCTGTCGGTCAAAAAGTAATTTTCGTTATGCAAAACTATTATCCCCTGAAACCTAAATTAAATCTAGGAGTTGTAAAAAAATATTTTTAAGAAAATCGTTTGAAAATTTTCGTTGCTTTTTTTTGTTCCTTGCAGTATAGAAGTTGTTGCTACGTTAGTTTGAACATACATTAGGTTTCACATGCAGCTTTTTTTTTATAAGTGTTGGAAATATATACGACTTGCAAATACATACTACAATCCATGAATTCTATTTTAAAAAAGCTATTACAATGAAAACATTTAAAAGTATACCCACGCAAATTTAAACATATTAGGTCACAGGCCGGTCGGCATTTGACCTTAAATAATGCAAATTATAACGGAAAAAATCAGGTGCTGTAACGAAAGTCGAACCGTCAAATTGTGAATGCCATTTTAAGTGGGGTTACGGATACTAGTTAATTACAACTAGTTTTAATGCTAGTTTTTTTTGGTGATGTAAATTTAGGTAAGTTTGGGTGTTTTTTACTCAACATTACTAAATAATTAATCCTTAACTAAACTCAATAAGTTAAGTGAAAAAAGTTTTTTATGGTAAAAAACTTCAGACCTACGGGAAATTAAATACAATAAATATTTTCTTGCTTGCGGTAAAAACTGACGACCTCGAATGATGTCGCAGGTTCAAATGAATCGATCTTATGGTATGAGAGCTATGGAAGGTTTCCGGTTCGCTTGCCATGAATAGACCAATGGGAAGAACTGAATGAGAATAAGCGAAAAAGAACCTATGACGTCCCACGCGGAGTTATTTCAGATATACAAAACTTTCAAAAGTCGTACCGTTGCTAACACGATGCGTAAAAATTTGACAGTTGTACAGTAGTAGTAGTTTAATAGTCTATTAAACAAACAAAAAAACACCGAATTTCCTCATTAAATTTAATCCGACCGATCCCAACCTAACCCGGCGGCTTTTGGTTCGGACGTTTCCAAAGGGTTAACTTACAACCAGCCAACACATTAAACGTTGAGCTATCTTAATTCATCAACAAACGGCCCGGTCATTAAGTTGAGTGGCTGAATTAACTATTTGGCGGAGACATATACGTATATTATTGATGGTTTTGATATGCCAAAATCGTATGAACTTCTTTTAAGTCGTTGGGTTAACGAGCTGTACTATCGATATGTACTTGGATTTAATTTATATAACAGCTAGAATTTCATCAGGCACACATAATGCACTGCCTACATATTCACATTTGATTTTTATTTACCAATCACTAGAAACAAAAGCTGATTGACGTGACATTTTAGATGTGATGTAGAACAATGGCCGATTCTTATTTCATTTGAATTAAAAACAGGGTCAGCACTAGGCATTGGTCACCCATTCATAACTTGGCGGAAATTTGAAATTTCTGCAGCGGACATAATTTCTTTAACTGAGGGAAAAATTCTTCTTCTTGCAGTGCTTTATCAGGTCCTTCCAACGTTGGCGATCACTACAGCAAAAGCAATTTGGTCCTGCGCTACTCCAAAGCCAGGACAACTGCTCGTTGGATGCATTTGCCATAGTGATTCCTGGGAAAAGATGACCAGAGTGGTTTCCCGTTGCCTTCTCTGGTGGATTTTTCTGCCAGGATTACCTTTCCTTAGCTGGTTGGTTTTGGTTTTGAAGCGCCAGAAACTCACCTTTCATCCTCTCGTTATCTGCTGTGATCACACCGTTATGAGTGTGATCCCATTGCCCAGGTTTCGTGACGTCGACACTAACGAGTTGGACTAGTCAGTAGAGTTACCGGTGGAATGCAACTGACCATTCGCAGCATTTAATAGAATCACACCCTCTAGCAAGATGTGACTCATTGCGACCGCACTGACGGTTCTAATAGGCGAAAATTATATATTTTTAAATTTGTTATAACGAAGATACATTAAATTTGCAAATACACATTTTCAAAAAAAACAAAAAAAAATGTTATTGCTTTATAGACAGTTAACATTAACGTTAACATACTTTTCTTCTTTTATACGTATTCCAGTATTTTCTCCCTGGATTATGCCACAAAAATAGTGTTTTAAAAAAAAAATATTAATATTTACTATTGGCAAGTCTATCGTTTTGATTATTTGGTAAATTGTTTCCTGTGAGAGTTGATCACCCAAAAACCATAAAAACACTCCGTTTTATCTGCTGTCTTCAGACGTATGGTATATAAATAAAATAAATATTTTTTAAATTGGAAAAATACACTGACAAACAAAATTTCGTCACTCAAGAATCGGTTTAGTTTTGGGGTGCGGAAAATGGGACAACGAAACTTCGATTTTGCCGATTGCTAGGCATAATCAGTCCGACGTGCAGTTGTCTTTTTCGTTAAATATCGGAGAGACATCGGCCAGAGAGTGATAGATAAACTATGTACAAATACCCGTTCAAAATTTCCCTTTCATCGCATTTCCTCTTAATTAATTTATGATATAATATTTTTAAATTCAAGTACAAAGAATAAGTATTTTGGTGGACTTGTTGCTAAAAGCAATATCTTGCAGCCAACCAAAAAACAGACTGGTCAAAAGAAGAGTTGGTCGAAATATTGTACTAAAAAAAACAATAAATATACGTCAAAAGATACATTAAAAAAATTAAAAATAACCCAATAAATTAAATTTAACAACGGTTTTTTAATTTAGAGATAAGGCTTGCACATAATAACTTTTTTTAGGTACAAACTACGTATTAAATGATGAGGAATGTGGAATCAGATAATGAGTTTGGAAGGAGAAAGAAAGAGGAACCGACCACTTCCACTTTCTATTAAAACAATTAGTAACGAGAAAATGTTTAAAAAGGCTATAAAAAAATGGACAGTTGAGCTAGGTAGAAGTAAAATGGATTGTCTTATTTGCCCAAACCAATATTGAATCAACTGCTCCAGAAGTGTATAGCTTATGTTAGGTTTTTGTTATTTTCATTGTGTGTTTTGTAATATAAATAATATAGATCTACATAAATACCGTTTTTAAAACTGTCTGAATATTTGTTTATTATCTTCATTTTTTTAAATTAGTCTTCTTTGTTTATTCTCAAATGTAATTTAAAAAAAGTATATTGTTAAGTGTCTTCGGCACGGGAAACCCTAGTGAGGTCACATTATTTTTATTATTATTTACAGTTTGTAAGCAAAAAATATGAATATATAAATAAATAAAATAAAGAAAAAGGCGTATAAATATGTATTTGAAAAAAAAACAGTAAAAATTCAGGGAGGTCAGGATTCTGGGGACACATGTTTCAGGCGTTTCTTGAAGGTGGCTTGAGAAGGTGCATTTTTCTCATTTCAAAATCTAGCAGCTTGAACGCAAAAGGAATAACAAATTATAACAGAAATGGAGAATGCCTCAAATAAGAGAATATGGAAGTCTAGGCATTTATAGGGCCTATGACCTGTCATTGGCTGGTTTAAGTGGTCACTTTACAAGAGCTGAAACCTTTTTGTAGTGAAGAGATTCATCTGACTGAATTATTTTACATACTAGGCAACGCCTGAAAACAATTTTCCAATTTTTAAACTCCTTTTTGGACCAGTTGGTTTCATTACGTATGGCAATGTAAGCAAAAGGAATAGCTGAAAAATTCTGGTTTTTTTTACAAGTAATATTTGCGAATTTTAAAAGAAAAATTAACACAAATATTTAGTTTTGAGGGCCATTTTCAACGAGTTGTAATTAACTCACTATTAGAAAATAGAATCAAGTTGGGGTAGAGTGGGATTCGAACCACAGACCTTTGGTCCGTGAGTCCGAGACACTAGCCACAGGACCACCCCACCACCTATGTCTATGTTATGTCGAGGAATGGAAAGTGTTCTTTCCCGAGAAGAGCCAAGCGAAAGACCATGATCAATAAACTCTCAGCAAGATATTAATTTGAGATTAATAAAAAAATTACAATTAACGAAACTGGTTCTATTTTGGTAGCGAAACTAGTTATTACAAGTTTTTATTTTAATTTTAATTTTATTATGTTTATTTCATGATACTCTCCCAACTCTTGCGAATAATCTCTTAAGGGTCAAATGTAGTTAATAAGTACACACGTGCAACTTATTTTTTATTGTATTGTATACTATATAAGAAATGGCCTCCATGGTGTAGTGGTCAAGACGCTTGACTCACGCACGGAAGGTTCCGGGTTCGATTCCCGGTGAGAACACAAAAATGTAAATGTGATTTTTCTCAAGCCTGGGTGCTCTGTGATGTAATTCACCACTATAATTAGGCCTCCTGGCCTGTTGTGGTGCAAAAAAAAATTTAAAAAAAATTAAAAATATGTAAAAATAAGAAACAACAAATGTAATTCTATCGATTTTATGTAATTCTATAATTGTTAAAGATATATATGAATGTGAAATAGTATCGACGAATACCTTAAAACTGCATGTCTTCTAATATGTATCTATCATTTATGAATTGCCTTATAAAAATGACATTCGGCAGTACATATTAAATTATCGATACATGTGGGCCATAAGTGTGTAGTATGTAGCATCACTTGAAAACAAAGGTAGTTAAAATTTATTCCGATATCTGAGTGTTCTCAATACCACGTTTATTAATATTTTATTAAGGAGGTTAGTATTTATTTTATAGTTTAAGATTTTACAGAGAAATTTTACTTCAAAATAAAACATGAAACGAAAAACTAAATGTCCTCAGTAACCGGGGGCGGTCGCATTACTTTTATTGTTTATAATGTTTTTGACATTCTATGAAGATTAATAATCGTATCACTTTATATGATTGGTACACATATTATTTATATTCTTATTAGCTACATTACTTTATATTTGTTTTTTTTATTGTATATTTTACCATATTATTTATGTTTAAGTAACATTATATGTTCTCAGCCCATATGTATACTTTATATGAATACAATAATGATAATTCAATTATTACATTTGATTTGCTATTTATTTGTAATGAAGTAGTTTTTTTTTTTTTTGTTATTGTTATATATGTGAAAAACAAGTTATACTTGAAAAAATAAAAAAACCTCCGTCTTAGAACAGGTGGAGCCATGTTTGATGGAGTCTATCCTAACCAGAGGACGCTCCGTATTCATTTTCTAATCCACTACTTTTATATAGATTCCCTGGTGTTAAATAAGTATACTTATTTATGCAATAAAATTATAAAATTAATACATACAAATCTTACACTCTTTCTTCTATCGTTCTTGCTCAAACCATAATGTTTTTTTTTCATTCATTGATATATTTGACATGCCCCTTAATTTATTTAAAAATAAATTAAGACTCATTATTTCTGACTGCGATACGCTCCCACTTGCTATGTAATAATGCTCACGCTTACACACATCTGAACACCCTCACCACTCTACACTTACTCTCATACAAATATACACAAACACACCCTTTTTGTTGTTCCACAGTTTTATATGTATGATTTTTATTTAGAAACTTCGCTGGTCTGTCTTTGACTCTGATCTTTATTATGTTATCTAATCAATGTTGACAGTTTGTTTCTGTAAAATAAATAAATAAAAAAGCGCGGTGCAAGTATGTATACAATACTGAGTCCCGGCCTGATGACACTCGCACCTGAGCCTGGGGCAAAATCGATCACACCCAACGGATAACACGCTAGCCGGTCGAAGTTTGACGGATAGACTGATTGCTGAGGAACAATCATTACTCATGTCTCGTACGACAACTGGAAACCATTACGTCAACGAGGGGTCAAACCATCCACGGAATAGATTGGACAACGAAGACTATCACCCGAAGGTGTTCGCCATTCCGAACGTTTCGTAATCGGCCAGAGACAAATGAACCGCGCTGGGCGTGGGTAGAAAGTATTCTTGGTCGACCGTCTTTTGTTTTGCTGATGTGATTATTTTTTTGTGGCGTTGGTCAACCTTCGTTCGAAACCCAAATAACACAATTCTTTGCTTGTTAACAGGATCTTAAAATACTGATTGCAAGGATGTTTAGATGAAAGATATGAGGTACTGATTTACATGTTTTTATCGTCTTTCTTTTTTTTAAAAAAAAGAGAAATACAAGAGTTCTTATAATTTACTCAAATAATGAAATTTTTAGACGGAATTTTGAGACAAACCAGAAAAATGGGAATCGAGTTGTGGTGGAGTGTGATTTGAACCTGGGATCTCTGGTGCGTGAGTCCACAATACTACAACGGGACCACAATGGTTCACAACTTGATTCAACGTTTTGTCTGCGTTCAGGCAGATGAAGAATACAGTTCCATAATAAAACCAGAGCAACGTATTGAAAATTTTGTTGGCCCGCGGTATAGTAGTCAGCATGTTTGCCTGCCACACAAGAGGTCTCGAGAGGGTTCAATTCTCGATATGGTTGAAATGAAATATTGATTAAAAAAAAATTAAACCGCTGAAACCTTTATTGATGTGTGTGAGATTTATCTGAATGAATTATTTCACCTACGTTCTAAGCAACGCCTGCAAATGTTAACCATATTTTATACCCCTTTTTTTAACCAGTTGGTTAAATCAAAAGTATTTTGAGTTTCAGCCAATTATTATAAACAAGTGCTGGATTAGAAATTCTAGGAAGTGACGAGGCATTCACTGGGTTTATGAACGAACAAAGGGCTGGTTCAAGAGGCCACTTTACACAGTGTGTAAAATTCAACAATTTGTGTATGTTAAAACAACCATATTTCTTCAATTCTTATCGCAAACAGATGAATCGCAGTCACATCGATAAATGTTTCAGCTTTTTAAGCTCACAAAAAATTAACAAATGGAAGAGTTGAAGAAATGCGTATATTCAAACATAGGTAGAGTGATGAATGTAACACAGTATGTAAATCCTCTTATATTAGCCAATGATAGGTCATAATCCTTGTAAATTAATACATTTCCAATGTTACACAGTGTGTAAAGTGGCCACTTAAACCAGCCAATGACAGGTCATAAGCCCTGTAAATGCCTAGACTTCCGAATTTCTTCACGAAAACTCTTTCCCTCTCTGTTGAAATAAATTTAAATATGAACAACTCCCTAGGGAGGAAATCCAGCCAGTCTGCAAGCATTTGGACATAATCAAACATTGTTGAATTACTACCTGGTAAAAGAAGAAGTATAAAAATTGGAAAATTGTTTCCAGGCGTTGCCTAGTAGGTGATTTGGTTCAGCCGGATGAATCTCACCCACGTGATAAAGGTTTCAGCTCTTTCACTTCACAAAAGTCAACAGATGGAAGAGTTGAGGAAATGTGGATGTTCAAACATGGGCAGAATGGTGAATGTTACACAGTGTGTAAAGTGGCCACTTAAACCAGCCAATGACAGGTCATAAGCCCTGTAAATGCCTAGACTTCCGAATTTCTTCACGAAAACTCTTTCCCTCTCTGTTGAAATAAATTTAAACATTTCCATTGTCACCAAAAACTCTCAAGTGGGTTAAATTCAGTCCTTATGTCCAAGCCTTGGACACACTTTTAATATTATTGATAGAATACTTTAAAAAGGAAATAAGTATACATTTTTACATACGGTATTTTTCATATTCGATATTAGTGAGTCTAACAATTAAATGTTGCTATGCAGAGAGCAGCCAGTCAATAATTTTGAAAAAAATATATATTGGTGTTATCGGGTGCAGTAAAGTCAATTCTATGTTCTGTTAAAAACCGCCGGGCCCCTTTTTATGCAAAAAATTGTAATAATCACCTTCTGAAAATTGTGTTGATCACAAGAATAGCATTTCTCAATTTGCAGTAAACACCCACAGCATTAGAAAATCTAACCGTATAGACACTGATTAAAAGATTAATGCCTCCAAAAATCTAGTTCTCATAGGGCCTTACGCATAAACCTGGTATAAAGGTAAGGCCTAGGCATAATGGTAAAATGAGGATGGAAATACCACCCTTATTAAATCAGTTTTTAAGGATGATATTCCCATCCGTATTTTACCACTCTGCTTAGACGTAACTTTATACCAAGTTTATGAGTACGGACCTTAAATAAATTAGTATAGATAAATACATAAATATTTAATTTTATAAATTCATTAATTTTAAGATACCTGTAATGAAAAAATATGTTTTAATACGAAATGTCACCTCATACATTGATTAATGTATTTTGTAATTGAAATTTAAATATATATGAATTTTAATTTATTAATAATGTGTACAGTACAAGTATATTAATATTTCAAACTCGATTTTTTTTATTTTTAAGCACTATACCACACATATGTAAATGGCAGAAATGCAGTATATCAATAAATTAAAATATAAATATATTCAAAGTTTGAATAAGGTATCATTCAATATTCGATTTTATTATATTTTATATATTAATCTGTTTTCTGAACAATTCATATTTTAGGTTGTGTGGTCAGCCAGACGTAAAAAAATTACCAAAATTCCTTTAACGCATAATTAACTATTTTTTAAACGATGTAATAACTTATATGGAAATATATTTAAATAAATACTTGGTACACTTCCACTTATTTATTTTGACCAATTAGCGCTTTCACCCTCTAATCAGCATCTTCAGACTGGTGAATATTATGTCTTGTGTTACTGTAGATATATGGACGATATTTTTATAATTTTTAATAATTCAAAACGCGTTTTAGATCTCTTTTTCAATAAAATAAACTCTTTAGATAAATCTTTTAAATTTACATTAGAATTAGGCGGAAATAAAATTAACTTTTTAGATTTAACAATATAAATAATTAACGGTAAATTAGATTTTAGTATATTTAGAAAGCCCACATTCAGCGATAACATAATCCATAATTCTTCACGTCATCATATTTCGCACAAAATGTCCACATTTCATTCGTTGATTCATAGATTATTAAATGTACCAATGTTAACAAAAAATTATAAAAAAGAACTTAATCTTATTAAAATATTAGCACGTAATAATGATTATAAAGAATCCCTAGTGAATAATTTAATAAGGAAAAAACAAAAGAAAAATACAATGTCTAAATCAGGACTTACATCTATCGACAAAAATAAGAATAAAAAGTGGGTAAAATTAAATTATATCGGAAATACCAGCAATAAAATAAAAAAAGTTTTACGAAAAAATAATCTTTTAGTTTCATTTTATAATAAAAAATCTTTGGGCCAAACATTAATTAATAGTAAAGATCAGGTCGACAAATTTGAAAATAGCGGAATATACGAACTAACATGTAATTGTCTTGGTTCATATATAGGACAAAGCGGGGCAGCTATTAAATATAGAGTGAAAAAACATTTAACTTCACATAGATTAAATAGCGACTTATCAAACTATGCATCACATTTAAAATTTTACATGTAGGACATAAAGGTCAAAAGTTAGATAGATTAGAAATTTTAGAAATATATAGGATAAGAAATAATAACGATAGAATTTTAATAAATCAGCAGATAGAATTTAAAAACTCACCCTTATTAGTCCCCTTAGTTAGACCCTGTACATTGTAATAAAACAATAAATATTTTTCATAACATAGAATATCCTCTTAAAGTACACCGCCAACACGTGTTTCGATCATTTGTCTCACTCTGTTCCATTGCAATATTGCGTGTTGTATTTTTTTCAACTTATTTTTAAATGTACCTACACTTAAGATAATATTTAGTTTTATATAAATTATCCATACACTGTATAATATTCACCAGTCTGAAGATGCCCATAAGAGGGTAAAAGCGCTAATTGGTCAAAATAAATAAGTGGAAGTGTACCAAGTATTTTTTAAATTAATAACTTATATGTAAATATAAGTTATTACATCATTACAATGGAATTCCATCAAGAATTGTCAATAAATATTTTTTATGAAATATTTTTTAAACGTTATTATAAATTTAAAATTATATTTAAATTTGTTGCAACTGAGAAAGAAAACGCTTTGAAAAGGGAATATGGAAGACTAGGTATTTGTAGAGCTTATGACGTGTCATTGACTGGTTCAAGTGTCTACTTTACACTCTGTGTATTATTCACCATTCACACTGATAAAGTGGTATGGTCAATACTTAATGACCCAACATTCATAATAGTTTTATTAGGGCTGGCTGTTTTCTGTAAAATGCACATCTTCGGTTGCGTGGTCAGCCAGACTTTGAAAATTACTAAAACTGGTCAAATACATAATTAAATTCTTATCTGTATTATAAAATAAAAAAAAAAAAAAAAACATTATTTATCATTTGTCAAAGTAAAAACTATTCCGATCAAAATTTGTTGCAACAGACGGAAAATATTTAAAAAAAGGGAATATGGAAGTCTAGGCATTAACATTACCTGTCGTTGGCTGGTTTAAGTGACCATTATCCACACTGTGTGAAATTCACCATTCTGTTTGTTTAAAGATCCACATTTCCTCAACTCTAAATGAGGAAATCCAGCCAGTCTGCAAACATTTTGACATATTCAAAATATTGTTGAAAACTATTCCCAATGTTGTGTAGATTTGATAATTCACTCTTTGTACAAAAGTGCTATTATCTAAGTTTCACCTTTCTATGGCTGGCTGCTTTCTGCATAACTACGTTCAATTGATGATGTCAAAAAAACTACTCAATGTCTTTTATACGTTGGATTTGATTTTCAGCTTGTACTGATTCTCTTTGTGTCGTTTGCGTGATGATAAATTACCCCAAATGACTTTTAAGATGATGATTTATAATAATAATGGCCAATGAATAATTCGTCCATTAATCAGGATGGTTGCTTTGTTGTTTTTTCCTCAAATCGAGGGGCATTTGTCAAGAAGGTGGTGGGCGATCAAGTTGGTGATTGGGACGAGAATAATACATTTGTATCATTCTGAATATCATGTTGATTCGTGATATAGTGATTATTTACATTGCAATCGATACATACATAATAGTTGCAGTGACGGAATCAGGAAAGCGAAATCTAAAATATAAAATCAGTCAGCTCAAATAGTAAAAGGAGATGAAAATACAACTGCCTATATTTATTATATATACATCCTTAGCCGATTACAACAGTTATATGAAGAAACATACTAGTATATATAAAACACCGAACAAAAATAACATAAAACTTTGTAGCAAAGACAAACAAGGGCAATAAAATAATGGTATATAATGAAGAGATCGACAAAAAGCCGAAAGATTTGTTCCAAAGAATATGAGTATGAGTAGTATAACAAATCGACTAATCTACGCATTCTTAGAAGATTAAATAAATAACAAATTATGACTTCTGGTAACATGGTTGGAAACACGAAAAAACATTTTTAGCAACAGAGATTGGATATCACTTACAGCATATTTTTTTTAAATTGAAAAATGAGTACAGAGGAACCTCTTTGTACATATACCAAAATAATATTTAAATTTCTAAATTCCACACAAGTCATGGTCAAAATGGTTTTGTTTTTACAGGTATAAAAAAGTTTACTATCTCCCTAATTGACAACTTTTATATCACTAAATAAATTCGAAGTAAATTTAAAGAAATTTTTGGAACCCGAGTAAAAACAGCGTTCCTATTTTAGTTAGAATTACTGTATTGCTAATATCTGTTTTTCTCTTTATATCGAATATTTGTTTATTTTTATTCTCGTGTATATTCCAAATTATAGAACTTTGAATTACCAAATAACTATAACAATGTACAAAGTCACTCTCCAAGCACAAGAGCTACTCTCTTTTAAGGAAAGTTACAGTTTTAAGATTAACTAAATATATTACTTAGTATTTAGGTATTGGAGATTTAGGTGTTCATGGTATATTTATGATTTACTTTTGATTTTTTTTACACATAATAATAACATTGTAATTATTTTTTAATATTCTATTATAAAATACATATTTACTGCCTTAGAACGGGGAGGCTATCCTTAGTTAGGCAGTTAAAATGAAACACCAGCAAAAAAAATAAATATGTAAATATGTATGTGTACTTTTACTACTCAATGAATTTGTTGTATAAATAAATAATTCAATGTAAATTGCTGAAATAAATATGTAAAAAATAAGTAAATAAAAAAGTGAAATAAAAGTCGATTGTTTTAGAAAAAAAAACATGTAACCTTTTATGTAACTGTATTGATTAATTTTAAAAAATGGTTTCGAAGTAACACGGAAAAGAGTTGAAATGTACAAAAACTGAACATCGATTGAACAATGCGAAATTGTAATCTATTAGGTGTTAACAAAAGCTGTTTCTGATTTTTTCAAAATTTAAAAATGAGCATTAAAAGTAAAACAAAATCGTAAAATTTGGTTCTACAAGATGTTATATTTGCTTTTATGTTACATATGTTATTTTATTTGTTAACAAGCCTTTAAAATGGAAAGTCAAGTAGACAAAAGTGAAGATTTTCGGCGCCTCCTTCTGTTCGCGTCCAATTGAAGGAGTAAAGCTGCCAAAGCTACTCGCGACATTTGCGCAGTGTACAGTAAATATGCTATGAATGAAAAGATAGCTCAAAGATAGTTTTTACGTTTCAAAGATGTTAGGACGATTTAAGATGGTGGTATTTAGTCATGTGAATACAATTCATCTACTTAGTCGATTCTACGGTGGTTTGAAGGGAATCTTGAATAATATGGTTTAAGCGGTTCTCATTAAAGTCTACTGGGTATTTGGATCGCTCCATGTCTTTTAGGGCTGGTATTCTAAATGCTTTTACAGCGCGGTAAAGAGCGTATTGACGTAATAGATACACGCTTTAAAAGCGTTCAAAATAGCAGTTCTGGTTAAAATTACCGTCTTGAAAATGCAAAAAAACATCGATTAGCCATCTTTTCATTTGGAGCATCTTCATCGTTTACTGCGCAAATATTACGAGCAGCTTTGGCACCTTCATTTCCTCGATTAAACTTGAACAAAAGAAGGCGTCAATGCTCACTTTTGTCTACTCGATATTCCATTTTGAAGGTTTGTAATCAAAGAAAATAATATATGGGTTTTTTACTACAATCGTTACTTATTAATACGCAAAACTGATTGCCAGGAGTTATTTTTTTAAATTAAATCCTTTAAATTGCCCGAAACTACTCAAAAACGTCAAAATATATACAGACAGTGATTAGTTACATCAAATTCATTCTCATATAAGAGTTATTATATGAATTATTTTGCACCAGGACAAATTCGTACAGCCTGGGATCAAAGGGTTAAGTAAGTTTAAGAACATGCTTCTTTAGTTAACTTTTGAATTTAAATTTAATTTTTTTCCGGAAGGTTATCTTATATCTTCAGACCGTTGCGCGTTGCGTTGTTTAAACACGAGTAAAACAATATATTTTATTGCTTTGTTCGAAACACAAAGACCCCTCGACATCATCAGTGACCAGAGCAGGCAATCATTAAGGTCATCATAGTCATTCTGTAACTGTAGAGAGAGAGAGATTCGTTACCCTCGTGTGTGATCCAATTAGCAATTAGGTTCAATAGTCATGAGGTAGCATGGAAGACATGTGCAAATCAAATAAACTATCCTATTTTTTTTAAATAACTATGTTGCAAAATGAATGCTTGGTGTAATGATTAAGATGCTCGCTGTATGCACGGAGGATTACTGTTTCAATTCCAAGCGTGATCACAAAAATATATTATTTTTCAAGTCTATTCTGTTATGTAATAGTTTTGTTTCGTTTTGTGCTGTAATTTTTCACTGTGATAAATCAAATAGGTGTAGGTCTGCCTCGTACGAGTCCTGGGTTTGATTCCTGGAAGTGTCACCATGAATGACTTATTTTGAAATTGGTTTATCTGTAAATTTTGTTATCTTTGAACTACCTAGTCACTTTTATCGGGTCGTGGTAAATGTGATGAAAAATTATTTGTTTTTAATATTGTTGATTTCCCATTCGGGCTGCTGTGGATATCCCAATTAATCTTTTGAACGCATTATTTGGTCTTGTTCCTTTCCTTTCTCTACAAATACCGAATTAAGCTTTTTGCTTCTATCCGCGGCTCTTTTATACGTCCTGTCAGATATATAGATCTGGTAGCTTCCAAAAAGAATTTTGAGGCATTTAACATTTTTGTTATCATTTCGGCGAATTGATCATGTCCAATCAATTTAACCCCAGTTATTGAAAAAAATATATTTGAGAGTAGTCATTGTCCAACATCTTTGCTGGAAATCTCATATAAACACAATAATTGTTAGATTAAGAAAACTATTCTACAACTTAAGAAATGTGTTAGACCACAGCACTTTTTGTTTGATGTATTTTGCACTCTTCCAATCAGTGGCAACCTATGGTATAATAGGATGGGGTGGTTGTGTTCAGGCAATCTATATACCGCTCATGATAATCCAAAAAACAGTACACTGGCTACGTTTTCCACAGAGGGTCGAATACAAACTCTGTTGGCTTATGTATAAGTCACTGCACAACTCGGCTCCGGAATATCTAAGGGAACTATGCATTCCAGATGAACTAGCTGACAGGCGTCTCACGCTTAGATCAGCTACGTCTACGGTGAGAGGAAAAGTTATTATACCTCTACGCAAACAGCGCACTAAATTTGGTGAGCGCGCATTTGCGGTCGCAGGCCCTATGGCATGGAATGCTCTCCCAGCAGAGGTGCGAGGCTGTGAAATTGAAGTGATGTTTCGGAAAAAACTTAAAACCCACTTGTTCTCTAAATCATTTGAATAAATCCCTAGCACGTGACAACAAAATAAATTATTTTAATTAAATTACAAATTTAAAAGCTTCAATTAAATTAACTTAACAATAGAATCACCATGTAAAGCGCCCTTGAGGTATTTTATTACGAAAATGGCGCTATATAAGTTATCCACAATAAAGTAAAGTTAAAATAATATATAAATATCCTCCAACTTTTTCATCTAATTTATTGTTCAAAGAGGTCAAAGTCCTTTTAATTAGACAAATTTACGTTTAGTCATGTTTGATCAACTTTTGTATCACTAGTAAACCAAGAACACAACGAAAAATGTAAACAAGATATTCATCTAACGTGAATTACTACGTGCTAAAAAGTTAAACAACTCTAGCTTAGAGGCATTTCTATGTCGTAGATCCAAGAATTTTTAATTTACTGGATCGGGTGACAAAGGAGTCAGAGTCATTTTCAAAATTCAAATCTGGTTTGAGTTATTGGTTTGCTCGAACGGGAATGGATTACTGCGATAGAATTTTGAATAACTGGTGAACGACCAATATATATTTATGAATGTAAAGCGTAATAAAACTTTAATAAGTGGTTTCATGTATTAAGTATTTTTTTATTTATTATTTTATTTATTTATTTAAACGCCTTTTAGGCTTTTACATGTTTTACATACATATATACAAATAAAGACAGACATGTATTTTACAAAGAAGTAGCAAAAATATATAAATGATTTTTAGAAGAAAAAGAAAAATATCAAAAATATCAACTTCACATATTAGTATAAAAGTGGAAAGAACAGAAGTGCATTTTTAAATATGAAGACAGAAATGCATTTTACACAAAGAAAGGAGCAAAAATAAAAATGAATTAAGAATGATATGTTTAAACTTAATATGTATGTATAAAATATAATATGGCAATATGCCCGCCCTTATATATATATATGTATTGTATAAGTATATAAAGTGTCAAATAAATAAATATGAATATGTGTATGCGAAAATACTCGTATATGGTTATGAATGCCCCTACTCAACTTGGATTTTCTAGCGAGTCGAGGCAAGTTCACAGACATGGGTCGTTCCTGATTGTGTAACTATAAGCTGTGAAACTATAAACTTTCCGTCCCGTATAAATGTATGTAAAATGTTATTAATAAATCAAATTAATTCACTTCCCTTATTTCCACAATTTAATGAAGTGCAATAATGTACTTCTGGAGTACTGTCTTTCAGCACAAAGATGCCAAGGTTACTAGATTATAGATAGTTTCTTAGGGTAGCTTTTTTCGTTCAGCAATGAGCCATTTTTTTTTCGTGTACGTGGGCACCGCCAAGGATACTTATGTCCTTATTTGAGGTGTGCGGTATGTGATGGGCAAGCCGTCCTTGGACTGGCACCTGAAGCGTAAACCCGATGATCAAGAGGTGCGAATAGCTGATAATGATTAATAAAATATTTAAAAAATAAATAAAATTGTTTTTCATTCTTCCATTAATCATTAACATCAATTCTAGCATTGATGAATAAAATTGTCTGCATAGATTTTGACGTACTTAAACTAAGACGCGTTATAAAGTTATGCAAGAGTCGCGTCGGGGCATATCAAGTGATGACTTCAATCCGTAGCTTAGTGGTGAATGACACGGCGCTCGGGTCGAGGTATTCGTGTTCAGATCCCATTGTGGGCAGCATCCACTTCTCTGTAATGTGAAGTGATCACAAATTCAATTAAAATCACATCTGACAAGAGCGGCAAACTGACTACCCGCGGCCATTCTAATACCTACTTTATATCAACTTCACAGGGAAACAAACGTAACTAATTAAATATTTGTTTAATTTATCAAATGTTTATAGACATGGCTTCTTATTCTTAGCATGTCATGCCTTCGTTTTGAAAGGTAGTTCTTATCCCATGTAACTGTGTACCCTTATGCTCTTTTTAATTGTATTTTGCTTAGGCTTTCTTGTCTTGAGCAGTCAAAACAGTTCCTCAACAGTTCGAATCTTGGTCCGTTCTCGGATAGTTTGAAGCCAGTATAAGACGGGTGGGTGCGTTTGAATTGATTTGAGGATAAATGAGAAAGATGGATTACAATTGAAGTTTTTTTATTAAGTAGTTACAAACGAGTTAAACTCTATTATTTTGTACAGAAAGAATTTACAATAGCGAACACTGGCGGAGAGCTGATGGCTGAGCAAAACGAAATGCGAAGATAAAATGTAATGAGTTCTTCCGATGCACGGCGTTTAATACCTTGTCCGAGCGGACATTGCAGCGGGCTACTGTCAACTCCGCGGCTTTGGTGTTGCCCTCCACACCAGGAAAGCTGTTTTATTTTGACCTATCTACGTCACTCGACCTTCCTTCATGTCTAGCTTATATTTGACACATTTATCACCTCTTAATACGTGACTTAAATATTACGGAGCGTAAAAGTGCTGAAAACTGATTTAAATTTAATATTATAAACCATTTTGAAGCGTTAGATATTCGGATACACCGTATAATGTTAAGAATATCTTGGACCGATATGACAGTACGTCAACTAATATATTTTAATATGATGTTTTTTGTTCATAAAATGATTAATGGTTATACCTCAAAAGAGTTGACTCAAAAGGTTTTTTTCCAATCAATGTGTGCATGTATATAAAACAAGAAATAAACATGAAGTAAGACTACCATTTCGTAGGAAATAAATACACAGAACTCGTTGATGCACCGAACTGTACAGTTATATTATAAGGAAATACTATTAGAAATAAGAGAACCAAAAAAATATTATTTCATTCAAATGTCAGTTAAAAAAACATGTGTTTAGCAGATAAGTTAGTTTTTAAAAATTAATCTTATTCGTGTAAGCTTAATAGAAGTTTTCTTTTTAGTGTACGTATATTGTTTAGAAATGTTAATAATTAGTATATGTTTCAATAATAATTAGATATAAGTTAATATTAGGACATTCATTTATTATGCTTGTACTATTTTAAGACCAAATAAAAAAAATATATAAAAAAATTACGTACAGCCAATACGAATAGAGAACTATTTACCACCGCAGACTGTTAAGAATATTTTGGACCGATATGATAACCAGCAATAAAGTATTACGTAAGACCAATACAAATAGAAAACTGCTATACAACCGTTAAGAAATTTCATATCGGTGATTTTAGAGTTGCCTCGCTTTTGTTCGGCGCTGTAGTGATATTATTGCCCGTGTTGTATTATACGTAGGTCGTACCTGTCATGCGGAGAAACAAATGGACTGCAGAAGTAGAATCAACGGACGGGGGCACGAGTTCAACGATTGACAATGATGGCTACTCGGGCGCTCCGCTGTTGATAATATGTGGTAGGAACTCGCCTTAAATTGCTTTAATCGCTTTTGTAATAAAACAATTTAATCGAATTATTTTATCAACTGTGTTCAGAATAAATACTTCAAATCGGGTTGTGGTCCTGTGGCTAGTATCGCGGATTCACGGATCAGAGGTTCAATGTTCAAACCCTGCTCTAGCATAATTTGATTCCCATTTTAACTCGTTGAGAATTGAAATATTAGGGTAAGTGGGGTACTGGTTAGGAATGTGAAATCAGGTTATTATTTTAGAAGAAGACAGGAAGAGGATCCAAGAACGAAATAGAGTGAAAAACATAATTGAAGAATTAGAGGACGATATGTTCTAAGGAATACTTGATGTAAATCTAATTTGAATATTATTGTGACTTTCAAGATAATAATTATTCAGTATGAAATTATTTTTTTCAGTAATGTGTGTATACTTGAGCTTATTCCAGTTGGGGGATCACAAAAGTTGTTTTATGAGATGGGGTAGTGAATCTAGACAGATTGCATCCCCTAATTCTGGATAAATACATATATCTAATGTATAAATGTGAACACGTAGGTACTAAGTCTAGGAGTAGAAGAGGATGCCGGCATTACTTTGTTTCCCAATTCATTACTAGCCGCGCAATTAAAGCTAAGCTTTTGGTTTAAAATAATTTGAGAGATGAAATTTGTATTATTTAGTAACCGATAAAATTCAACTTTACACACGTTTTTTGCATTTTACGAGACGTAACGCCCAAAATATTAGAGCTTTACCGCGTGTGCTAACCTAAAAATACAATTCTATCGCCTAACATCAACAGTTTTCCAAAAAATACTCTACTTAAGACATACAGCTAAGATAATGAAAAGGATATTAAACCTTTAAGAACAGACATAAAATAACGATATAAAACCAGAAATGTTATGAGTAAACACAAAAATATCATCAAGGTACTTCTTCTGCCAAAATTCTTAAATATAAATATATTTTCACCTTCACCAAGTTTTTTTCAAACTTTTCGAATACGCCACCCCCTTTAACCAAATAAAATAGACCCCGGTTTCCAGTTTGTCCCCATTGTTCGAAAGATCATAATGTTAAACAAGCGTCCCAACAGAAAAGAATTGCCAACGTGCAATAATTGTTCCACGCTAAATGAATGCTATGGGAAGAATAACAGAATCAACCTCAGAGCTGATAGCCAGAACTGCGATTATATATTTTTTTTCCATAAGTTTGAGTAAGAACGGTAGAGGAAAGAGTGTTGATCATAGTTAATGCTACAGACTGGCAGATAGAATAAATACTTATTTCTTGTCACGCGAAAGGGGACCTTAAGGTTAATTTTGCAGAGTATGTTAAAGGAGTCTACTTTATCAATTAATAATTATAAATTTACAATTGCTAAACTTATTCATTTTATCGATGTATTAATTTTTGGTAAATTTCAAAAATCATTTTTAGTTGCCAGAATTTCATCCGTCAATGCGTTTTGTAGCTAGAAGACGTCTGGTGATATTAGCTTTGTGATATTACGTAAATTTACTTACTAAATACTAGAATCATAAACTTTAAGTATAAAAACAAGGTCTAGATTTCTAACTGTCCATGCGCTCTGCAGCTTCAAGATATGTCGTAATCTAGAATTTATCAGTAATTTTGTTAAAAAATAAACCAGTCACGTTATTTTTAAAGAAGGCTAGCTTTCTAACTGTCCGTGAGCTCTGTAGCTGCAAGACGTGTTGCAATCTAGTTTCTGTATGTAACTAAAATTTTATGTAATTGTAAGCGGGGAACTGAATCCCAACCGCCTATACACTCTGTTGCTGCAAGACGTGTTGGGATGTTTATTGTACAGCGCCCGTCAGGCGATTTTCACGAAAATAGCGCTATGAAACTTATCCAGGATAAATGGATAAGATTAACGGTATGAAAAAGTCAGTTTCGTCTGAGGTTTCTAGTTAGGATATTAAATTTTATTTAGCTCAGTAGTTCAGGCGCATCAAATAGTGAGTTGAGAATTTTAAGTAGGACGTCGGATTTTTTTCGACGGTCTTGAAGATAAGATATATTTAAGCTAGTTTCTACCTAGTCTTGCCATAAATACTCTTACAAACTGTTTTTATTACATTAAAAAAGCAATTAATAAAAAAAAAACGAAATAATTATAACAAATAAAACCAAACAAAACATTGGCACTGAAGTAAAACTCATATTACGTCAATGGACATTGGTATGTACGAGCATATTAAATTCTCGCCTGAAATGCAGGATCCTTAGGTTTAGACGAGAGTTAGTAAAACAAGGATCCTCATGATGCCTGCAGTCTATTTTGAATTAGTCAGTTAATTTGAAAAATTGTCAAAGCTTAAGATAAAGTATAAGAAAAATAATTGCATATTAAAAGCAATATTGCTCGACTTGATTTCTGAGTTGAGTTTTTTTTTTTAATTGATTTATTTTAACAAATAAAGTATCATACCCAATGATATTTTTGCTCCCGCAAAGCCAAGGCTTGTTTGCGGATAATATTACTTTTTTTCAATTTAATTTATAAAAGATAAGTACAAAGTTAAATAACAGATGAAGAATATAATATATTTATGCGCACACTTAAGTTTCACTTGCTGTAAAATAATGACTTAACGGTTATAAAACTGATTTAAATATTTTTTTGGCCAATAGAATCATCGAGATACGCTGCAAACTGCAATTATTGGATGTAGGTACCAATGCTACGCTATACGCACAATTATTTTTTATATTTATTTTAAGATAAAATACGTAAAATACGTATAAAATACAATGTACAGAGGTTCATTATTTCAGGTTCCGGTTAGCTAAGAATTTCTTGTGATAAGGAAGGGCTTTTTTGCTACTTGTTTTTTCATTGGATGATACAAAATTCATTCTTCTTCTTGCGGTGCCGTATCAGGTTCCTCCGACGTTGGCAACCACTGCAGCGAAAACATCTTGGTCCTGCGCTACTCCGAGGCTAGGACAATTGCTTGTTGGATGTACTCGCCACAGTGATTCCCAGAAAAAGATGACTCAAGTGGTTTCCCGTTGCCCAAACAAATATTTGTTTTTTTTAAATTTTAAAATAAAATTTAAATTTCATTGATAAACCCTTACGGGTTAACAAATTACAACAGGGATGGAGAATACTTAAAATAAGGCAATACGGATGTCTAGGCATTTACAGAGCTTATGACCTGTCATTCGCTGGTTTACACACGCCCACTTTACACAATGTGTAACATTCACCATTTTGCCTATGTTTGAACATCCATATTTCTTCAGTTCTTCCATTTGTTGATTTAAGTGAAGTTGAAGAGCTGAAGCCTTTATTGTTGTGAAGAGATTCATCAGACTGAATTATTTCACATACTAGGCAACGCCTGAAAACAATTTTTCAATTTTTAAACTTCTTCTTGGACCAGTTGGCTTCATTACAATATTTGAGTTTGTCCAAATGTTAGTAGACAAAAGACTGGATTTCACCCCTTACGGGTTACATACATTTAACAAAATATTTTTACTTTTAAAATTCACATTCTACTGTTAATAAGAATATTTTTAACATTTTTTGTAAAGGTTGTCTGAGTCTTATTGTAAAATTTTAGTCCATGGTTTATAAGTCTCGATTGTCCTTTTCTCGTTTTAAAAAGTTGTATATGATATTTTTCTGATATTGTCGTATTGTGTTCATGTTTACTACAGTTTTTTTCAAAATTTAATTCTACGTCTACAATTACATCAGTGGATAATTTATGAATAAATTATAAGAATTCTAGTTTAAAGAGTTGTGTTACATTTAATTGTTTAGTTTGTTTAAAAAGTTCTTTAGTTGCTGTTGGATAGGGAAGGTCATATACTAACTTCAATATTTTATTTTGCTGTCTTTGTAGTCTGTATATGTCATTTTGATTTCCTGTTCCCCATATTAGTTGCATAAAACATATTTTAGTTTTTAAATAGGCTTCATACATTTTTTTTCCTTTATTGGAACAAAGTTTTTGATTTGAAAAAAAAACTCGATAAAGTCGCCACTTTGCTAATTAAATTGTTGATACGAATTGTCCATGTCAATTGTCTGTCAATTGTTAACCATAAGTATTTAACATGTTCAATTTCAGCTGGCCGTTCATTATTTATGTAAGTATCTACTTTGTGACATATTCAATGAATTAATGCGATAGAAATTTATACGAATAAATAAAAATAAAAGTTGATATTCTTCTTTCTTCTTCTTCAGCCTTATTCTCTCCACTGCTGGATAAAGGGCTCTTCTAAACGTCTCCATTCCTTCCTTTCACCCGCTTTCATCATCCATGTTTTACCGGCTATCGAAGTAATGTCATCGAACCATCTATTTTGTGGCATTTCAACACTTCTTTTGTTTGCCCATGGTCTCCACTTTATTATTCTGGGTGTCCACCTGCCATCACACTGCCTCGCCAAGTGTCCTGCCCACTGCCATTTTAATTTTGTTGCACGATCCATGGTGTTTTCGACTCTGGTCCGGGGCCTTATTTCTTCATTTCTTATTGTCTCAGCACACACCAAGCATCTGTCTTTCCTTGGATCGATGCGTGCATTTTAGTTTCTGGCTACTTTTCTGTAATACAGACATGGTTTCTAGTCCGTATGTCGTCTTTGGAAATATAAATGCATAACTGAAAATCAATGGGTACTAATAATAATGAAAATTGAATTATAAATTATGTTATGTGTTTGTTCTTTCATTGTGCGTTTTGTAGAATGAATAATATAGATGAACACAAATTTATTATAAACATAAATACGTAGTATTTAAAACTGTCTTAGCATTTTGGTAACTATCTCTGTTTATTAAGTCTTCTTTGTTTATTCTCAAATGTAAAAATATTTTTTTGGCACGAGTAACCCCAGTAAGGTCACATAATTGTTATAATTAATCATAGTTTATAATGCAAAAATATATGAATAAATAAATCTAAGTTACCAACTGTAAAATATCCATTTATTTGTAATTTGATGAAAATAACGAGACAATACTAAAAAAAGGCAAGACATTTTTTTTTAACTCATGTGTATTCTACTT
This sequence comes from Micrasema longulum, assembly GCF_059751315.1. NCBI lineage: Eukaryota > Metazoa > Arthropoda > Insecta > Trichoptera > Brachycentridae > Micrasema > Micrasema longulum. The sequence goes on along the minus strand of NW_028277602.1, from coordinate 246,465 downwards.
CATGATTTAGAAAAAAGGTTTATAAACACTTGCAATTTGTCAAAAATGTAGATGCGTGGTATTATGATGTTTGACATATAGATTTGAATTTTAAAAAAATCTTCGTGCCGTAAGTTTGTTACCCCTACATTAATCTGATCACCGCGGGATGGTACCTAATTGGAACGACGCTAACATTTGCACAGCGCAGGGGAGGCAAATAGCAGGGCCGCGTGCCGCTTTGTTCAGCCCGAGGAATTTTTCATTACACGGGGGGTATGGGGGTAGATTGTTTAATTCCGTAGTCAAACATCCGATTAGCAAATCGCGTTCCGATCATACAAACAAAATGATCCCGATTTGAATGCCTGTTGGCGTAGTTATTTTGTACTTACACATGTAAATTTGTTTACGTAGATATGTGCTGAATTGTGTTTATTGAATTTTCGGGACCAAAATTAATGATTACAAGTTTGCCTATTAATAATTACTAAGCAAGATGAAAATCAATATTTCGCAACCCAGAAGTACACTGTGGTATGTCTAAATGGGCCATTTTGAAGGGAAGCAAAAAAAAACTGTTTGAAAAATAATTATGCTCGTTACTTAGTAAAGATAATAGGTGTGAGCATGAGTTGTGTATTTTTCAAAATTTAAAATGGAGCACTAAAAGATAAAAAAATGTAGTTATACGTCATTCGAAGTTTTTTTTTATTTTTATGGTGCGTTTGTTTTTACGTAACTCATATTATTGTATTTGATTACGAGCCTTCAAAATGGAATGTCAGGTAGATCGACACCGCTTTCTGTTCGCACTCAATCGAATGGAATAAAACTGACAAAGCTGCTCGCGATATTTGCGTAGTGTAATGGGGCGATGCTGTGAATAATTGACGAATTCGTTGTGAAATAATAAATATTCACCGTACACTGCGCAAATATCGGGAGCAGCTTTGGAAACTTTATTTCCTCGATTAATCGCGAACTAAAAACGTGCTCACTTTCGTCTACTCGACATTTCATTTTGAAGGCATTTAATTAATATATAAATATAAATGTTTTTTTTTTTTACTTTTTGTGATCAGGTTTTCATCATTCCCATTCCGCACTTAATGGTGCATTGGGCACTGCACTGGTACACCAATCGTAATGTATCTTAATCATTCTTGTTACACGAAGGTAAGATTATCAGTCTTACGCTTTAGGTACCAGTCCAGGGACTATGATATATTCTGATGTAAAAACACCCTTTTTAAATAAATATTTCTTATCAACCATGTCGGAAGTCTAAGCCGAGACCTCTTGCATGGTAGGCGAACACGCTGACCACTACACCACGAGGCCGGCAAAATATATATTTAAATTTGAAAAATAACGAACACAACGTATGTTAACACCCTATATATTTACATTATAATGCCCGATATTTTTGGGGTATTTCCTTCTGTTGGATAGATGCGATAATAAAAAAAGTGGAAAATGTAGAAATAATAGATAAATATGAAAAAAATGTGTCCTACTAAAAAAATGTAGTAGATGAATTAATTGTTATTTTCTTAATATACTATTATTATTATTATTATTATTTATTAATTTTTAAATAAAAAAGTTATTTGATTGTTTATTGGGGAAATATTATTTTTTAAGGTATCTTAGTGGTTAAATCCAAATATTTACTAACATTATTTATGGACATTTTAACATATCGTCGTTGCACATCAAATATAGGCCATGTGACTCGGAGCACATTCTGAGAAAATCATCAAAATGCGACTTTTTGGCATAAAGTAATAAAAATTTTAAATAAATATATTACTTTATTGAAAAACACTGTATTTTTCCTACTTGGTCCATACACAGAAATGTTATTTTCGGTTTAGTTTTTTTTAAAATCGTTTTTATCGATTTTCTCAGAATGTGCTCCGAGTCACAAGGCCCATATTTGATGTGCAACGACGATATGCTTTTGGAAAATCTAGTTTCCGGAACATTTCGTTCAATGTGACTCACGTGGTTTATCTTTAAAGTACACATATTGTTATTGTAGGTATTTTAAATTATGTACTATGTAAATGTGATTATAGAAAAATACAAAAAAAGGCTTTGTAATTATTTTATTATATAAATAAAACACGAGTGATACTTTAATCCACAAATTTACAATGAACTTCCATCAAGAATTTTCACTTGCAAACTTAAATGCTTTGTAATTATTAAACATAAATTATTTATTTACTTTTGCATGCGGACGAAGCGAACATGTCACCATTGTTCTGTCAGTTTACAATATGTTACAACACTGCGGTGAAGCGTAAGGCATGATTTATGCATTCAAGAAATTGATTTATACAACTTTTTAGTAAAACGGAAAACTATCCCCGCTTGTTCCCATGACACACACACAGACCACTCGCAATTAAAAAATTCTAATGATTGCTCTTAATTATTTTAATTTACTACCATTCATAATCCGTCGCTCATGTGACCATACACTGAGAATTGGGGAAACAAGTGAACGCAGAAACAAACGAACGTTATAACTAGTTCTGAGTTTGAATAAGCTCTCTAGCGTGAGAATCGAGATACAAAAAAGATTAGAGCGCAGTTTGAGACTATTTTGTACAATGTGTTGACGTTTATGTACTCTCAGTACACAATTGAGATTCGTGCCCTGATTTCGGCTTAAAACCTTGCTTACGTATGTTCTACATGAACTGCCTACGTGAAAATTCGTGGAATTCGTGTTATTATGAAGATTATGCGTAGATAAAAACAGCTCCACACTATTGAGAACAAAATCATTATTTCGTCGGTATACTGGTAAAACCCTCTAAATACATTATTGCGTATTTTTAGAAAAATCCATTTGAATGTTTGACTCGACAAAAGTCTTTTTCGTCCTTCCTTATTCATATTTTAGACAAAGGCGTATATTGAAGGTACTTGTAAACGAAAATATGAAATTAATTATTCATAGATGGCGCTTTTATAATTTTGTTTTGAAAAATGCGATTTTTACATTTATATTTAATGGAAATTTTACAAAACTTGGTTTTCGGAGACTTTACTCTATACTAAGGCTGAAGTCTGGTAAAACGAACGCAAAATTAGGAAATCATACGATTTTGGCATTTAAAACGAATGTTTTTTTTTTAAATCGCGTTTTAGTAAAAATACATAAATAAGTTTAAAAAATATTTTTTAAAGGTATTTCCGTTAAAAATACATAAATAAGTTTAAAAAAATATTTTTTAAAGGTATTTCCGTTGAAAAATATACTTAAAAGGTTTAGGTAACAAAAATATAATTACTTTTAGACGGGCAGATTACGCCATTTCAAATTAAGACTCTACTTAGGTATCTACGATCTCAATAAAGACTAAGTATTGAACTGAAATTTGTTGTACTAATTTAAAGATAATAAGTTGAACATGAAAGTGGTTGGAGCCAAATTTTCATTTTTCAATTTTGAACAGAAATCCAAGCATTTTTGTGGCATTTTCTTTTATTTCTACCTAAAATTATGCCTTCGGTAATACTTAAAAAAAAAAAAACAAAATACTTTAGTTGAAACCTTTTTAATAGAATAGTATTTTCCTTTTTTAAAAAAAGAAGATTATTCTGGTTGTAATATTTAATTTATAACAACATCTTATTAACGTTTTTATGACCTTCAGACTTACCTAAAATACTTAACATATTACCAAATAATATTAAAAATAGGTGGTTAAATACCAGAGTGAGAGTGAGAAAATTTATTTTGTTATGAATGATGGTTTTAATCGTAATAATATAATAAAATATAGTATGATATGTAATGTTTTTTAAATAAAATTATGATCAATGTAAGTGAAGTATGAAAAATCGAAGCAATATATTATTTACGAATCTGCTGACGAGTTGTATGCTTACAACTCAGCAGGACTTTAATTTTAAGTCTTTTGTGTAAATATTTTTGAAAAATATATATTTTTTTTTCAATTGTCATTTAAAGGGTTTTATCGACAATTTGTTCTTTACAAAAATATACATATTCGTCAAAAAATTTTGTGGTTCTATTTTTCTACTAAAATTCTAACTACTTACGTACTTAATTACCTCGTTTCTGCTTCATAATTGGATCAAATAAATGTTGTTTACATAGGTGTCCGGGCAATTCTTTGTGTCTTAAGTGGTTTTAGAATACCAAGGCCCCGATTACAAAAGGAAGTTAAAATTTTCAACTGTCCATAAATAAAATCTAATTTCCGAAAACAAATAATTAAATTAGTATGAAACTTAGATGAATATTTTAAAAACACTTTTTTACGAATATTTAAGGTTGCATACAGGATATTTGATTTTAACTTATGGGTAATTGAAGATAACTCTGTTAACATCCCATCGTAATACGGCTAAGTCTCAGTATCCGGATAAATAGTAGGTAGGGGAGCGTGGGTAACGGTGGATCATGGGTTACAGTGAATCGTTTACAATAGTTTCGTGTGTATTGCGCGCAAGCACACGCTTTTGTTAAGTTTACACGGGTATTTCAATGTTCAATGAATATGGGTTGAAAATTCCAATGATTAATTTTTTTCTTTTATTTGTCACTGTTTAATATGTAAGTACACTACAATGTTTTGAGTATGTTCAAATGCTTGCAGACTAGCTGGATTTTCTCTCTAGGGAGTTGTTCATATTTAAATTTGTTGCAACAGAGAGGAAAAACATTTTTGAGAAGGGAATATGGGAGTCTAGGAAGTCTAGTTTAGGACAGTGGAAGTCTAGTCTATGACATGGAAGTCTAGTCTAGGACATACTCAAAACATTGTTGAATTGACTTCCTGGTAAAAGAAGAAGTATTTAAATTAGAAAATTGTTTTAAGGCGTTGCCTAGTAGGTGAATTTTTTTTTTTAAATTTTATTTATTTGTTTATTTTTCTATACACATATTATTTACAAAGAGATATAATTACAAAAATAAACTTTAGAAAAATCCATCTTAAAATAAAGTTATAACATGAATTGGAAAAAATGCCCACTAAGACTTCAGCGTCTGAGCGTGGGCCATTCCTTTTTTAATTATTAAAAAGTTAATAATGAACATATGCTGATATTACGATTACATGATTTATTTGCAGAATGCATTTATTTTTAATTTTAATGATTTTTTTTAAAGAATGTGTCTATATGTTCCTTCCATGCTGATCAAACCTCAAACCTACTTTAAAATGTACCAGTGATTTGATGTTTTGTAGTTCCTTGGTTAGAAAATTGAAGGATCTTGGACCAGCATGGGAGAAGTGCCTCTGTGCGAACTTAGTTCTGCATCCTGAAATTGACAGTACACTATCGGATCTATTACTAATATGTTTTAAATTATAACTAAACAATTTTCTATTCAAGTAAACATATTTTATGCACTGAAGTATATATAATTTGTATATATAATTAGTTCAGCCGGATGAATCTCACCCACATGATAAAGATTTCAGCTCTTTTACTTCACAAAAGTCATTAGATAGAAGATTTGAGAATATGTGGATGTTCAAACATAGGCAGAATTGTGAATGTTACACAGTGTGTAAAGTGACCATTTAAACCTGCCAATGACAGGTCATAAGCCCTGTAAATGCCTAGACTTCTATTATCCCTTTTGAAAAATGTTTTTCCTCTCTGTTACAACAAATTTAAATGTAAGTACTTTATTTTAGTTAGTTTGGAGAGGATCTTGATATTTTTTTATAAACACGAAAACTGGGATTGGGTTTCTGTGAATATTTTTTTTTGAGTTTAACCATGACAATAAAATATGTTTTCTTTATATTATGTAACTTTGTATTTAACTTCAGTTTTGTACAAATTGACTTCGGCTGTTACGAGTGTTACAAATAAAATATACACAATCACATAAATAAATTAAATATCCTAGAAAGGCTTGAGTTTATGTTGATTCTGAAGATCTAACTTAATAAATAATAAATAAATGAAAATGTAGAATTAAAAGAAGTGGATTGCGATTGGCCTACCAGACCAATTAGCAAAAGACATTATCTTCCATACAATCAATACTCACATGTTGATAGTGCCTAAAAAACAGTAAATGTATCAAAAAAACACCTACCTCGATACTGGTTTTAGTAGTGAGGTAGGTTAAACAGTAAAAATACAAGCATTCAATAATTTACAAAAATAAACCGTAAAATATTTTATATCAAATAGTTTGTGTAAATTTAAACTCATTTAAGTATTTAGATAGAGCTGGAAGGGCCAGATATGTATCACCAGCTATTGCTTCTTGTTACACGAGGTTATTAATTGCATGCGATGATTAAATTAATCCATTTACAAGCAACTTGCTACCTGATTTCGCTCACTTGGGTGATTCGCCTAATAGGACAGTCTAGAAGTAAAATAGCCTAATGACCAGTGCTCACTCAAGGAAGCAATTTGACGTTGCAATAATGCGTAAAGTAATTTGATGCAAAACATCGATTACTTTCAATTGCATACTGTTGACAACTATTGCACTTTAAAAGTCTAGTTATTTTTCCATATTTCTTTTTCTTCTTCAGTTTTCTGTCTTCCACCGCTGGATATAAGCCTCTTCGATATCCTTCCATTTCTTTTCTATTTCCATTCAATTTTTCCCTCTTTCTTAAAAGTATACAATTTCCTATTTTTTCAGCGGCACACATAAGGCCGAATACGTGAATTACGACGGCAAAAATAGGCTTGGGTGTTGTTTTTAAACTTCAAAAATACCCTTAAAACGTTCGTAATAAACCAGTATTCAATGTACCGTAATAGGTTTTTCTACTGACGCAACACAACAGTCTGTGCAAGATGGTAGTACCAAAAGTATGTAATAAATATGGAAATAGAACTCTCAAATATTTAGTACCTAGAATTTTTAATTTATTACCAAAAGAACTTAAATTTAACTCACATTGTAACAAGAGCAAAATAAGAGAGTGGCTACTCGATCATAAGTTTATATATGAATAGTAGCTTAGGTGTAAATATTTTATTTTTTTATATATTTTCTTGTATTTAAAAAAATAAATTTATATATTATTATTTGTATAAACATGTTTATTCTGATCTTTCCGGCTGTTAATTTTGATATGTTATTCATTGTTTTTATAAATGTAAATAATATTATTAAGTCAGTATAAATATAATCTTCACCAACAAGCTACAAAAAGTGGCTTGGTGGGATTTTAGTTTTAGTAAAAATATAACAAGTGAAATTTTTTTAAATTGTAAAAATGTATAATTATGCTATTAAATCAAATAAAAAAAAAATTTTAAAAAAATTGCAAAGTTTGGTTATCTTGAGAACAGCCAGCCAGCCATTTTTTTTTGCACCACAACAGGCCAGTAGGGCCCTTCTTGGCACCTTACCAATGCTCAGAATATCGAATTTCTTAGTTTTGAGAGTTAGTGCTTGAGAAGAATATTAGGTATAAGGTGGTTCGATTTTATTTCAGTCCGAGAACGGACGCAGCAGCCTCCTGTAACGAGCGTCTTAAGAATAAACCCAAGTATCCTTTTATTTAAACCTGCGGGCTCGCATCATCCTGGAAGGCCGTCGATGACGATCTTTCGATCTTATTCGGTGGAAATAAGGGGCGCCGGATTGACGTGGGAGAGGCGAGAGTGCTAGCTAGCGATACGGTCTCCTAAAGGCAACTGGTGATGTCCACTGGTAGGAGCGGATGTGGAAAAAAAGAAGAAGAAGAATAATGTACCTGTGTACTTTTATATTGTGGTCAAGGATTTTTTCGGTAACGTTACATATGTAATTAACGATCATCAAAATCACGCAAAACGTAGATAAATCTGTAATAATTCATTAATATTTTGCGATAAATCGGAAAAATGAAGCACAGGGTCATTTGGAATACATTATTGTAAGTATAAAAACGATTCACTTGTGATCACTACTTGAAATAATCACATATCAAACGGTTTCCTCTGCCATGCGTGGATGCTCCAAGGCTACGATTAATCAATCCATTTTTATCTTGCATTTGTGCCTCAATTGCCTTCGAAATGCCTTGGCACTTTCCTGGCGAAAGAGTATGCCACGGAATTTTATCGTAGTGTAGCAAATCTTTTATAAAATTTATTCTGTACCGTAATTTAAAACGGTTTGTGTCAACCTATCTTGTATGAAAAATAATGTAAGATGTGTTTTCATGTACTTATGAATTGTAGGTATTTATTTCAATTTCAAAGCAGAAAAAATGTCTCAAAACATACAATACGGCTGCCTACGCTGACAATTAAGAAATACAGGCAAGCAACAATGGCAGTTTTTGTGGCATCGGCATATAACTAGTGACCGATCGAAATTTCGGTCAAAATCAGCAGAAACTTTGACTCAGCTGACACATGCCACAATGTGGTCGGATGGATTATGTTCGGCTTCACTCGGGTTCATCTTATGGGTCGTGTTTTTTAAGTCTTCGTGAATTCTAAGACCTTTTTTTTTTAGTAGAAAAGAATTACTTGCGTTCTTATGATTTACCCAAATATTTAATTTTGAGGGCCATTTTCAACGTGTTGTAAATAACCCACTATTGGAAAATGGGAATCAAGTATGGGTGGAGTGGGATTTGAACCACGGACCGTTGAGCCATGAGTCCAACACACTAGCCACGGGACCACAATCCGATTCATATTCATATTTTTGTAATTTCTTTACGGAGTTTTTATCAGGTCATGGTAAATTTAATGCCAAATTATTTGTTTCCAAAATTGTTGATTCCCCTTCGTCGTGCTGCTGAGGATATCCTAATTAATCTTCTGAACACATTCTGTAGTCTTGTCCCTTTCCCCCTCTATGATTACCGAATGAGGCTTCTCGCTACTATTCGTGACCCTGTTATAGGTCCTTTCGGATACACAGATCTGGTGGTTTCCAAAAAAATTCAAGGCTTCAATGCTAATGCTACCAGATTACAGAGAGCTCTTACGGGTTGCTTTTCGCGTTCGGCAACGAGCAACTTTTTCGTGTATGTGGGCATCTCCAAGGAGACTTATGCAAGCTGTAATTACTTTATATAGAGGTAAATACGTTAAAGTTTGTATACCGTACTTATATATAAGTTATATGTATTACATTACGAACCAAAAAACGCAACAATTAAAAAATACATAATTTTTCGCCTTTTATCAAACAATTATATAATTTAACTCTGAAGGTTTAACAATTTAAACGCCTAATTTTGGGCGTTTTGAAGTGACTTTTTAACTTATGTAACTATGTTTCAGTTACGGCTGAAAATCTAGTTTCAGTCGGTCGCTACATAACACTGTAAATACAACAGTTTTTTCAGGTCTATTAAAGACATCTTAAATTTATCTAGCACTTTTTTTATCTTTTTTTTTGGGCGTAGCTAATTTTTTATTTACTTATATTATTTATTATGTTTCACAAACAATAAATAATACATACATATTGCCTTACTTATTACGTACAAGGCTGATGCTTGTTTACTGCAAACGGTATGTTCCTTCTGACTGCTCTAACTATTGTATGAGGATCTGGGTGGGTAGTCGGCTGTGGCCTTGTTAAGAAACTTCTTCGAGTTTGCTAATTATTGAAGAGGGAACCACAGAAAACTCATCCAGGAAGCCGAACTATTGACAGTCATCAACCGACCTTCCGTTCCATTGACTGTTCTTCTGTTTTTAATTGTAATCTTGCGCCTTATATTTGATTTAATTATGTATATTTTTTTAATTTTATTTATACGTTAAACGTTCAGGGCTACAACAATACAATTTGCTTATAAAATACATAATAAAGTTGGCTAACAATAAATAATAGTGAAGAAGTTATGCTTTCTATACGAAGGTTAACAAATAAAGTTCATAAAAACATGTTTAAAAAATATATAATAGAAGTAACAAAATTTTGAGTTTGTCCAAATTTTTGTACACAAGGACTGGATTCAACTTCCCGGTGAGCTGATAATATATATTAAAACAGAGATGAAGAACATTTTAGATAAGGTAATATAGAAATCTAGGCATCTACAGGGCTTATGACATGTCATTGGCTGGTTTAAGTGGCCACTTTGCGCACTGTGTAACATTCACCATTCCGCCTATATTTGAACATCCATATTCCTTCAATTCTTTCATCTGTTGATGTTTGTAAGTTAAAGAGCTGAAACCTTTATTTATGCGGGTGAGATTCATCCAACTGAATTATTTCACCTACATACTAGGCAACGCCTAAAAATCTTATTTTTTTAATTTCTATACTTCTTAATGGACCAGGTAGATTTATCATCAATATATTGAGTTTGTCCATATTTTTGTAGACAAGGACTGGATTCAACGCCCTGGGGAGCTTTAGCTGGGGAGATTAACTTAACAGTTTAGCAGATTAGCAGTGGGTAAAGTGGCCACTTAAACCAGCCAATGACAGGTCATAAGCCCTGTAGATGCCTTGACTTCTTTATTACCTTCTCTAAAATTTTATTTATCTCTGTTGTAATATGTTAATAATAGAAGTATTCGAAAATACGGAATTTAGTTCAGAATGAATAATACAGACATAAACAAATTAAAAATACACTCACATCGGGCTTTACTTATAAATCGGGTATAAAGTTAAGCTTGAGAATAGTGGTAGAATAATGATGGTATAGAAAAAAATATTTATTATAAATCTCGCATAGAGTTAAACTCGGTTTAAATCTGGGATAGCAACCATATAAATTTATGTGCACATTATGTGGTATAACGCTGGAATAAGCACGCGATCTGTCAAAAGTCATATTTTTCGGTAATCAAAATGGATAGTTTTTTTTTTTTTTTTTTCAATTTTAAATCATTTCGAAGTCCTGCGACCTTCTCAATGCGATTCAAGTGATTTTTAATTATTTATTTAAATAATATCCGAAATGTTTATATGTGTTTTAATTAATTGTGATAAAAAAGAAACACGAATAAACCATAGAATTCGTTTTTAACTTCTCCTCTTCTTCCAAATTTTGATTTCTTTTTCTAACGGCTTTCTCCATGTTCTCGATTACACTGACAGTAGTCTCGATTTGACTTCGACGTTTGTTTGTGTTGTTATAAAATTTACTGCGCACGCGCACATATCAGTGTTGACTGTTAAAAAATTTAAGCATGAAATAACCTGTGAATTGTTATTCTAGGTAATAAATATTTTTATAAGTAAGCTTTTTATAATATTGCTTATAAATAGTTGAACCGGGTATAGTTATTTCTTAATATGAACCCGTTATAATGAAATCTCATAAGAAAGGCCCACATTTATATAAACGAATTCAAAAGTTTCCGTAGTAAATAAAAATTTCTATAGTAAATAAAAATTTCTTTAGTAAATAAAAAATTAAGGTGATAATGAAAAATATTATAATTTTCTGGTTTTTATACTTTGCAATTGAGATTGAGACAATCCAAAAATGGGAGATTTAGGATCTAGGCATTTATTTACATTTATGACCAACCATGGGCTGATTTATGTGATCAATTTAAAAACATTATTTTTACAACAATCATCATGTTCTTTGCACCAACTGATGCGAATAGGTTTTAATGACAAAATAACGGATATTTTTTAAAATGAGTTAATTATTTTTAACTCTGTCTCACTTGAAAAAAATAAGCCTTTATTCTGCTGAATAAATCTTTTTAAAAATCTTTTGCCGTCACCATCCCCTGCTTCAAGTGGCCCTATATCCTGTAAAGATAATGCCTTCAAAGGTTCAAGAGAAGCTAATCGCATCCGATTATATGGACTTGATACTACCCTAAGAGAAGAGAGCAATAAGAAATGAAAACATCTAGAAGATCGTTTTACACCCGAAAATTTAAAAGTAACAATTTATTTTATTTTTTAGGAAGGCCAACATATATAAATTAATTTTAAAATATTTTATTACATTATTAAATATATCAATGTCCAATTATAGGCTTTCATATAATTAACCCATGATTCTAACTCATGCACACTTTGAGTCTATAATTTACGAGCTTATATTGATATTAACGTTCACACTAAGAAAAAAATATATATCGATCTAGAATATGGACACTCATTAATGAAAAGAAAAAATACATTCAGCAATATTTTGAGCATGTGCAAATATTTGCAGATTGGCTGGATTTTCTCCCTAGGGAGTCAACTTACTGGTAAAAAAAGAAGAATAAGAATTGAAAAAATGTTTTCAGGCGTTGCCTAGTAAGTGAATAGGTTCAGCTGTATGAATCTCAACCGCATGATAAAGGTTTCAGCTCTTTTACTTACGAAAGTCAACAGATGGAAGAGTTGAGGAAATGTGGATGTTTAAATAAAGGCAGAATGCTGCATTTTACACAGTATGTAAAGCGGACACTTAAAACAGACAGCGACAGGTCATACATAGGTCCGGTAAATGCCTAAACTTCCATATTCCGTTTCAAAAAAGTTGTCCTTCTGTTGCAACAATTTTTTTAAAATACATTGTTAGTTTATGTACATCTGGCACTAAAACCACCCAAGAGTTCTAATAACAGTAGTGAAATACAGCACATGACACCTAGGTTCGATTTTGAGTCGGAATAATGAAATTGGAGAAATAACTACCCCTTACAAATTGTATGTTATGGATTGTAATGGAATTTTATTTTGTTACCCTATTGCTATAAGAGTATTATTTAACTATTATTTAAACATTATTTTCCTATTTAAATTCTAATGTCTTGAGTAAATTATATAAAAAATAATAATCAGTAGACTTATTTATTTTAGCATGGAAATTATTTTAGAAATTCTGAAAAATACATATGTGGATAACTAACATTAATATATAACCGCTTGCCGAATTTTCGTGTCTATCGGTTTCGAGACGTGACCGTAGCTTCGCCAGGAAACTCACTACTCCAACATGCAAATACTAAAACACACATTCACCTTTACTATACCGTGGTTTACATAGTATTTACGAAAAAATACATAAATTACATGAGTTATATGGGAGATGCAAACATCACTGCGTTTGAACTTGCACTAAAAAAAAAGGACATGAACATTCGGTAAGTGGTGATATATATACTTATATTTACTAACATAAGTAAATTTGTTTGACCACAAAGTGAATATTTTAAACATGAATAGTACTGTCTATATATAACAGAGGTGAATCGTCCAAATAAGCAATTATGCACAGCTTACCATTATATTTGGCTTTCGATAATAATGTTTTATAGTAACTATATTAACGGATTTTTTAAAATTTTTATAAATCATTACCACTGTTTATATCTTCCTACAAAAAAAATACCTATAAAGTGCGCCCAGCCTGTTCTCATTGAACGATGAAACTAGCCGATTACCTCAGCCTATTTCTACAACAAAAAAGAACACTATATTTTGCATATTTAACCCACTCGCGGTTTATTAGTACGAAAAGCTTGCATATTACAAATATTTTTTGAAGATTCTCCTTTATTTGAGAATTAGTATTTCTAACATTATTTCAGAAGAACTGTTTTTCTTTGATAGGATACCGTTGTGTATCACATAGAGCATGTAGCGTTCGAAGTGGATGTTTTTGACGTTATTCATTTTAAAAAAAATCGGCCAGTGCTCAGTATTGATATTTCAATCATAATGGAAATATCTGCTGAATGTAACTGTGGTATTTTTTTGTAAAATGAGTACTTGTGTTGCATTAAAATAGTGTAAAATAAAGCTATGTTTATCGCCAAGTTAATAATAATTGTTGTTTGACTTGATTTTTACAGAACCACAGCAAAAATAGCATTTTATAATTATGTAAATTGTGTATTATGTACTAACTTGTAGGTGCAAATTAGTGATAACGTTTTGTAGAATACCCATTTAAAAAATCGACACTTGCCACTGCTACGTATTTAAAAAAAAAGCTTTTCAACTCGTGTAAAACGGTATTCTTCTAATACTTCTCCACCAGTTGACAGTCGACCGCAAAAAGAACAAAAAAAGTAAAACAAAAGCTTTTAAACTGAAACAAGAGAATATCACCCCCAAAGTTTTGAGGGGTTAACGAGAGGAAACTGTTATTTTAATTCATTGTAGTTTAGTATTTTACAATTCTTAAACACTGATGTTTTATTTTTATGTTGAAAAATAGACTTTACCCAGTTTTTTAAATAATATTTACATTGCTGATTTTGTGTGGCACAATATCGAAAAAATGAGTTAACTAAAAACCATGTAACTGGACTGAAAACTATATAACACTGCTTTAAGATTCTTTACATATTGTTGCGAATTGATCAATATGTGGCTAACATGATAACAATATTGCGAAAATATGTTAACCCCGCAATATACGTTTACTTTACTAGAATTGCCGACAAGTTTTGTTTATCACACAGGGCCACCCAAATCAATTAAGAAAAATATATTTCTTTGTTTTCTCTCTTGCAACTGCCGGGAATCGAACCCACGACGCACGTCAGTTTCATAGTTATCTATCCAACCAACTGCATCATGGCGGCTTTAATTGATCGAATTACTATTCATTTTATGTTCGAGAATCTTTTTTAACTTACTGTGATGCTACTTGTGAAAACCTGTAATTGGCTTATTTGTTATTTGTTTTGTTATATAAATATGATATAATTATAGCTGTTGGTTATCCAAATAAATAAAATAAAATAAAATAAATAAAATAAACAATTGTTTTGCAACGTTTTGTAACGGTGATTTTTTTTATTTTTTCGTGTGTAAATCAATGAATTTTGCTAGGGATATTCATTTCAATGAGGAAGTTCAGTGTTTTTTTTTTATATTTATTTGTTTGTTAATAGAATCTTAAACTTAGCCAAAATATTTTTTTAATTATTTTCATATCTCGTATTATCAGTGCTATAATTTTTTAATGTTTTGTATTTCTGAAATAACTGCACGTGTGACGTCAGAGGTTCTCCTTTGTAAGTTCTTCCGATTGGATCATTTACGGTAAGCAAACCGGATATCCTTTATTAGTTGGTTCATATCAACCAGTGACGTCGTTTAAAGTAGTGAGTTTTTATCAAAATATTTTTTATTATTTTTTTCGTACATTTTTAAGTGACTTTGCAGTACAATTTAATGCTCTTATTCGGGTAAAATCCCGGAATAAGGAATCCGAATGGAGATAAGTCGGTTAGCGCGTTCGCGCGTTCGCTTCCCGAGGTCGATTCCTGTGAAGGTTGATATTAAATATTGATTAAAAAGGTGGTTCTACATAACAATATTTCATTCTGTTATGAAAAGAGGCCACGAGACCTTTTAAATGGATCCAGGCAAATGGGCTTTCAATGAGATTTTTTTTCTGGACGTAGGCGTATGGCTGATCACCTTACTTTCATGTAACATATGAACGATGTACGGTGCATTGAATGCACTGATGTAGCGACTTATGCAACATCTGGGGAATTATGATGGTGATGTATTTGAATGTATTATTTAAATAAAATAATCAAAAAACGTTAAATTTGTTGAGCTACCGCAAGAGTTTTGAAGATTTTAAGCTGTCTCAAGATTTTCCAACTTTGATACGTTATTCCACGAGGTTGGCTTGAAATAAACTAAAAGAAACACAGATAAAAATAAAAGAAACAAAAAACCAAGAATGAAACACAAACGTTAAGAAGCCAAAAGGGTTGACAGATACAAGATTATTAGGTTATTTAAAAAGATCCCAACATCTTTTAGTATGATAAAAAAGGCGCGCGGTAGGTTTTAAAGGCTTAGACGTTAGACTAAACGTTTTCCTTCTAATACCTTTTGGGAGTATTTGTCACAGATAGTGACGTATGACACGCGTACAGTTTTGAGAATTATAATATATTTTTTGTCTTTTGTTCTTATACATAATCATCATCGACTGTGGAATCATCTCCCATCCACCATCAAAGATGTTACTACATTATCTCTGTTTAAATCACATCTGCTACAGAAAATATTGACAATTCAAAACACTTCAATACTGCAAAACTTTGGTAAACCTTTGTCTATGTAAAGCAAACGAAAATATTACTAAATAGTCAACAAAAGTTTACTAGTAATACGAGTATTACAATGAAATAACTTTGTTTTTTTTGTATATATCACTTTATTTTTTATAATTTAATTACCAACTTTCGGCAAAATAATATGCCTGTTTCAAGGGTAATTACAAACTAACATTATATTAAATTTACTCAGTGCGGGTTGAGTGGGTATGGCTAATGTAGAAAAGAAGGGTAGAAACTGGGAATTTATATGTGGATTTAGGTTAATGTGTGGATTTAGTCTTAAAAATACTAATTGTAAAAATAGCGTATATAATATTATGATACCATAATACAAAACAAAATATGTGTTCTATCCCTCTTTAGTCATTAATTTCTTTGTTCAAATGACAGAGATAGATGCTATTTCGCACGGTGAAAAATATTTAATCATTGTAAACCGGGTTTTCTACCCGTGGCTAGTGTTGCGGACTACGGATCTAAGGTCCTAAGTAACACCACTTAGTTCCCATTTTCTAATAGTGAGTTTTTTCGCAAATTCTCCTTTAAACTGGAAATATTTTTATAAATTATAAGAACGCAAATATTTTTTTTTATAAAAATAAATCTCAAATACAGAAAAAATTGGTACGCTGTATCTAAATTAGGGCGAAGACTATTCAGAATAGTGAATGTTTCACAGCGTGCAAAGTGGCCACTTAAACCAACCAATGGTAAACCATTATTTTTAAATTAATTTATAACATTAAAAACCATTTAAGAAGATAAAATAATAAAAAACCTAATTATTATTTCTCATCTGGTCAAGCAAAGTCATTATATGCTTTTAAATATTGATTTGAAATTGTCTCCAATACAATTTTTCAAATAGTCAGATGTAGTGTTTAAATTCATTGTGTAGTGTGTATATTTTAAAGCACTATGCATTTTGGACACAAGTTATACGTAATACGCATATCTAATTGTTGATTGTTTTGTGTGAATTTTTTTTGCGAATATTTATAAGTAGATATTATTTTTTCTTAGGTTGATAAAATAATTTTTACAATTAATCAAAACGTTGATTTATTTACTAATGGTTCAAATATTCGTCCTTGTGGAACGCCACTTTTAACATCTTTTCAGTCCAGTGGTGGGTAAACTTTTTAGCTCGGAAGAAAAACCTATCTTAACCCGGGTGTTGCATCACATCTACGAAAATGTTTAATTTTATAATTAATTAAAGCGTTTGGTTTTTGAACCATTTATTTGTTGTTATTAAGAAGCTAAAATAAATCATTATTTGTTCACCTTTTCGTTGCCGAATTGCGTTTGCTAAATCTTTGATTGACGTTGGGAGTTTCGTACATTTTAAATACAAGCAAGCGTCAAACGACTTTGATACAAAATTCCTTTACACGCGGTGATGTCGGCCTCGTGGTGTAATGGCCAGCGTGTTTGCCTACCATGCAATAGGTCTCGGATTCGATTCCCGACATGGTTGATATGAATATTGATTTAAAAGGGTGTTTTCATTCTAAAATATTTCATAGTCCCTGGACTAGTACCTGTATCGTAAGACTGATCACCGTACCTTCATGTTACAAAATTGATCGAGATATGTTGCGATTGGTGTATCAATCTAGTGCAATATGCACCATTAGGCGTGGAAAGGGAATGGTGATGATGATGAAGATGTAACATCGTCCTACCTCAAGCAAACGACAGAATATATTCAAAGATGAAGACATACTGTTCAATAATTCCTTTTCCATAATTTATAAATATCATAATATTATTTTGGCCTTTAATAGCAAAATAAATTTAAAAAAATATAAATCCGCCGTTTATATAACTAGCATGCACACTGCTAATAACCGACTGATTTTGAAATGAATTGAAATGATGAAAGAATTTCTTATTTTTTAAAATCGAATCGGCATTCACTTCGTAACACTTCACTAAAAATTATGAAAATAAAACTTTGTTATTTGTGTTACACAATTTTATTATTTTTACAAGAACACTACTATAGTTTCGGGTGAGCACTCCTCCCATCGACGCGACGGGTGATATAAAACTAATATAGTAAACACAGAATATTGTTCACAATGTCATAGAATTTAAACAAAAAATAAACTAATTAATCAGTGAACCTTAGAGCAGGAGGGTTTTTTCCCCCTTTTCTAAGGTGTTAAGCATATGAATGGATAGTTATCTAAAGTACAGATATGAAAACATGATCAATGGGGGACAGGACGTCGAATTTATTTCTTAAAATTTAGTACTTAATTGGAAGTTGCAATTCGCGCTGTTTGTCCAATATAGACTTTTTTGCATTCAAAAAGTCTATATTGGACAAACAGCGCAAATTGCAACTTCCACTTATGTGCTGAATTTTAAGAAACAATACGGTTTTTTCACCCCCCTGTGAATTTTTTAGAGATTTGAGTTTTGCAAGTTAGTCAAATGACATGTTTTATTCTCGTGCTCTTTTTTACACAGTTAAATAGATTTGTTGTGGTATATGCATCACTTCAATTCGTATAATTATTCTTCGCAAAGCAAGGATAAATATTTTTCCAGCATATTTACACAAACTTGACTTTCCAAATCCGACGTAAAATGTGCATTTAAAGATTGAAAAAATAAAACTTCATCAGTTTAATAAATAAAAGAGATACATCAAATCTTGCATCTTATATTGACACGTATTACGTCATAACCACACGAGAGTTAAATTTGTTTTAATATTATTCAGCGTTCGGTAAAATGTCTCACAATAGTACGTAATGGAAAATATAGCCATATTTTTAATAAGCGATGCGTACACCCAAAATGTTTTGGCGTGTCTCCTCTGATACGTGCGTCATAGGTTACCCATCACTGTTCCAGCCGATACGGATCTTATTATTTATGATTTTTTACTTAAAGTTTTCTCATGCAATCGCGACGTTGAAGCTGCCAAGTGTAATTTTGTATTTAAATATGAAAAATTGTAATATAAGTTGCGTTAGAAAAGCAGTAATTAATCATGTGTCAAGACTGGACGTATGTATTTACGCACTCGTGATTTTAATATCACTTTTATCTTTCTCATCATAAAACATCTCTATTTCCTGCAACTAGTATAAAAATTTCACCTAATTAGTGATGTGCGCGTCATATCGAACGGTGGATCTGATACGGTATAGAAAGATCGGTTGAAAAGTGTAATATTACCTATAAATTATCACCGCTGCCGCCGCATAACTTTTGTATATAAGATTGTATAATTTGTTTGTCAGGGGTCGATAGCTAGTTCGTGGTCTTTTGTAGCTAAATCAAAATACATTACAAGGATAAAGTATAAATATTAACGATGAAGCTTTAAATTTCGTGAATTAAATAAAATAGTAAGGAAAATACTTAGATAATTGAATTTTAAAACACATAAGCACGTGATAACAAAAAAAAAAATTTTAGGAAGTTGATGAAATATAATAAATATATATGTAGTTCCAGCATAAAGTTAAAGTGCGGTCTCTCAACTCCCAATTGCCTTAACACTCGTGCGACATAACTCATTATTTATTCGCCATGTAATAAATAAACATCAAACAGCAATCTCGTGTATTCTCTGTCAATCTCTAACTAGGGTAAGAGCTCCAATGATCAACAACCTAATCCTACAATGGAATTAAAATATATTTTTACGGCTTTTAGAAAATAATATTTAAGAGGTAAATGTTTTTGAAATAATGTTTAAAAAATTACGTCTCATTTAAAAAAAAACTATTTAGACGTAAAAATTATTGTGATAATAATAGTTATAAAAATGTATTCTCCTAGCTTCTTTTAAAAAATAAATTTAGGTAAATATTAATAGAAGTATAGAGATAATTATTATTTCGTTCGGAAAATAAATTTTAACAGACGTAATTGAGTAAATGACTTAAGTGACGTTCAAGAGCTGAAACCTTTTTTGTTGTGAAGAGATTCATCTGATAGAATTATTTTACCTACTAGGCAATGCCTGAAAATAATTTACCAATTTTTAAACTTTTTATTAGACCAGTTGGTGTTATTACAATATTTTGAGTTCGTTTAAATGTTTGTAGGCAATAGACTGGATTTCACCCCCTAGAGAATCATTAAGATCAACAAATTACAACAGGGATCAAGAACAATTTAAATAAGTAAATATGGAAGTCAAGGCATTATAATGTCATACAACTTCATTTTCAATTGTTGGTTACGCCTGAGGAACAAAAGTCGTATTTTCTACTTTATAGGCGTAAAGTTTAACATTTACTAACGGGTTTTATGAGTTCTGTTTGGTTTATAAATAAATGTCAGCCATATCGATAAAAACATAATATGCAGCCGTCTCATTTGCATTTAATTTACCTAAAATAAATTTGATTTTACTGTCTACAACTGTTTAATTACTGCTTTAGAAAGCAATAACTATTTTTCAGATGAGAACAGAATTATCATTTGGTAAATGAGACAATTTTCTTGGGAAAAAAATATCAACTGCAAATTAAACTGGCTCTCAATAAATTTCAATTAATTGAATATGCTCATGTTATACAAACATTTGATTGAATTTAATCAGCAAATCGAAATGTGTTTTCTCTTAAAAATAAAAATATTGACAAAATTTTTGATCTCAACAAAGACGGAGAGGAGAATATGAAAGTAGGTGTAGGCATTTTAGTTTCTCTGTGTCCAGGCGGATAAATAATATAGTTCTGTCAGTAAATTATAATAATTTTTAAGAGGGCAAAATGAAAGGGAATATAAATAGGGTTGTGGTCCTGTGGCTAGTGTCTCGGACTCGCAGACCGAAGGTCCGTGGTTCGAATCCCACTTTACCCCAACTCGATTCCATTTTCTAATAGTGAGTTATTTACAACTCGTTGAAAATGGCCTTTAAAATAAAATATTTGGGTAAATCATAAAAATGCAAATATTTTTTTTGATTTTTTAAAAAAAGTCTAGGCATTTGTTGAGCTTATAAACAGCTATTGGTTGGTTAAAGTGGCCATTTTACACGATATGGAATATTCGCCATTTTGCCTATGTTTGAATATCATCATTTCTTCAACTCTCATCTGTTGATTTAAGCGAACTTGAAAAGCTTAAATCTTTATTGTTGTAAAAAGATTCAACCGATGTAATTATTTCCTATACCAGGCGACGCCTGAAAACAATTGTCCAATTTTCATAATTTTTGGACTGGTTGTTTCAAAATGGTGAATGTACACGTGTGTAAAGTAGCCACTTAAACAAGCCAATGACAGTTCAATATTTTCAAAATGCATAGACTTCTATTTTTCTTTCTCTAAAATGTTCTGTCACCGTTATAATTTTTAATCAAAATGACTCTCAAGGTGGTGATATCCAGTCTTTTGTCTAGAAACATTTGGACAAACTCAAAATACTGTAATAGTACTAGAATCTTTCGTGTTACAATATTTTATATTCCTGAACAGAAAGCTGATGCGTAAGACTGATCACTTTACCTTTACGTAACAGTTGATTGATATACTCTGAATTAGTGTGCCAATGCGCTGTCCTGTACCGTCAGCGTCAGGTGCGGACAAGGGGTATGATACGAAAGTAGTCATACAAAAGGCAGCCAGCAATAGAAAAGCGAAACTGAGATAATAGCGCCTCTGAGAAAAGAGTGAATAATCAAATTCACACAACTGTTGGAATGTTTTTGACTTTAACAAACGGTAAACAATTAATAGGTACATAAGTTTTTTTATATTACAAATAAATATCTTATTATGAAATTAACCAGTTATAATGATTTTTAAAGAACCGTAAGATTTTTTTAGTGCTGTGAGTGCTTTCTGCAAATTGAAAAATGCCGTTTTTGTGACACCACTTTCAGAAGATGAAAATTAAAGTTTTTGCCGCATTGTTTACTCAAGGTAAGATCTGGACTTATTTGGTTAAAGCTTTCAACGATTTAAACGTATAAAAAATAAATAGTCCAGATCTTGTCTTTATTTAATTTTTTTTTAAAACATTAGTGTTCTTATAATTAACTGAAATATTTCAATTTTTGGTGGCCATTTTCAACGAGTTGTAAATAACTCAAGATTAAAAAAAGGAAATTAAGTTGTGGTAGAGTGGGGTTCGAACCTCGGAACTTTGATCCGTGAGTCCGCAACACTTTCTCCGGGACCACAACCCGATTCAAGTCTTGTTATTGTTTTTCAATATTTTTAACTATTCCTGCATTGTAGTATTCATCCCTATAAATTGTATGAATGGACAATGTCCGTAAATAAATTAATACAGTTTTTTGTATGAAAGCGGTCTAGCTGTTTTTAGTAGACCATGGAATTAACCTTACTGCACCGTCAATGTATATTTTTTTCAAAATTGTGGACTGACTACTGTTTGCATAGCTACGTTAATATGTACCTGTGTGCAATCATTGAAACTCAAAGCGTAAAAAAAATCAGAAGCAATATATTTTTCATACGATAAAAGTAAGTGGGTACTTACTAGAGATGGGCTAATTAGGGCTGAGACAATTAAAAGGAATAGCAGTAACAGTTACTATTTTATAAATGAAACCGTTTCCTGAAATGGCTTACAAATAACAGCTTGGTGCACCGCGGGCATAAAACCTTGTACAAGTAATTGCTGAAACAGTTTCAGAAAAATAAATTAAACTGTTACTTGTTATGAAAAACTTGTCAGGATATGTGAAACTTTATCTACGAGTAAAATTACAATTAAGAGTAGTGTGGGAGTGGGCAGCCATGGCCACCACCACCCTCCAGGATCTCACTAACTATTTTTTTTTAAACACTTCCACGAAGCAGTTTAATTTGTGATTAAATAATATACTACCATTACTATATTACAATCGAGATGAAACACTTTTCAAAGAAGGGAATAAAGAAGGCATTTACTGGACTTATGACCTGTCCTTGGCTGGTTTAAGTGGTCAATTTACACACTTTGTAACATTCACCACAAACCGTCTTTAAAATGTTCTGTATCTCCGTTATGATATATTTATTGTAATTGTAATTTTATTACTTGTAATTTTCTCAAACTGAACGGTTTGGGTAGCTAAGAAGAAATTGCATTAAGGCAATATGCATTCCCTTGTATGTACATATATTGTATACTGCGAATAAATTATATTTTCGTAATTTCAGCGTATGTTAAGTTGTTTTTTTCTTTTTTTTTCTTTATAGAGTCAAGTCATACCATATATATGTGTTTTAAACTATTTTATAATTAAAAAATGAATGGCTTACCCACGCTCAGACTCTGTAGTCTTTGTGGACATTTTTTCCTATTCATGTTATAGCTTAATTTTAAGATGTATTTTTCTAAAGGGTATTTTAAAAATTATATTTCAAACAAATAAATAAATATATATATATATAAATATATACATATATATATTAAGTGTTAAAAAAATAAAATATTAAAAATTTCCAAGTGTGAATCAAGTTATTGCCTACAGAAATTAGAATAGACTCAAAACATTAAAATATTGTTGATATCCTACTAGTTTTTCTTCACAGCAAAAGTCAATTTTTTTTGGAAAACTGTGTCAGTTGATTCAAAAGAATGACTGTTTTTAATATAGCTGTTGCATTGTTTTTACTACCTCTGATACTTACCACTTACATCCAATAAAATCAATTATACTAATATTGAAGGTTTTTTTTAATAGCAGGTAGTTACTAGTAAGTTAACTTGTCGGATTCAAAATTTAGAAATGATTTATTTAATAACCATACGAGTTGGTAGACTGACACAGGTGTACATGTTTATGTATATAATACTAATACATATGCATGTATACGAATGCCTATGTGTTGTTAGTCCCAATGAACATGGATGTACATAACACATATGAATAAATTATTCACACATTTAGGGTAAGGTCGTTTATATTAATTCCAATACTCATAACAATACTGGAATCTGTTTTAAGTATTATTTTATTTATGACGTTTGGTGCAGAGTGTAGAGTCGTGCCACTAAAATACATGTCGTGACTTCATATGGATGTTCTCCAAATTTTTTAATGGGTTTCACTATGTTTTTAGTACAAACACAAGGCCAAAACCAAAGATAGAAACATAAAAACCCGGGTAGCCAATGAAAAACTGCAACCGGTACCAAATGTTCTATGTTCCCATTTAAATCTTCTTCTTATCAGTTTAGATCGGTTGATCTGTTATCGGCTAAAGGGTGATTCCTGAAACGCTGAGTTCCAGCTGTCCTTCTATCTCTTTGGTAGTCTTCCAGGCAGACGGAGACCCATTTAAATTTTCGACTTAAATTATTTAACAGCCAACAAATGTTCGGGACATATTAAAATACTCCAAATACAAGCAGAAAGACAAAAATGTATTAATATACGGAAATGCAAAAAAATAAGCCTTGAAAGTATGTTCACCCTTTAATCCAAGCTACTTTTGTTGAGATTTAAAACAGTATATTAAAATTTAAACAATTTGCTTGTGTAAAAACTCTATTCTAAAATTATTATTTGTGGTTTTTTTCCTAGTGAGGAATAAATTGTCAATTCAATTTTATCGACGCGAAAGTGGAAAGGACAAAGTTCCTAAGCAACATGTAGCAGCTTTACAGAAGAACCAATAAAAGTTTTTTTAAGAGAATAATATATATTTATATATACCTATTATTTTGGCGTGATTACTAAAAAATTTAATTAATAAAGAAAGTATTAATTATTATTTTTTTAAATAAATAAAAAAACAATCGACTCTTCTGTAAAGTTAGCAACATGTTGCTTAGGAACTTTTTCCGTTACACCGTCGATATAATGTATTTTTGTGAAGTGGCCATCAATTTTTTTTTTTCTACAACTATCTGAAAAAATACGTTACATTACACCACAATGCTAATTATCCATTACTAGTCAAGAGTCGGTCTCGTGGTATAGTGGTCAGCGCATTTGCCTGCCACACAAGAGGTCATGGGTTCTATTTCCAACATGATAATCAACATGAAATATTTATTTACAGAGGCGTTTTACACTAGAATATTTCATAGTCTCTGGACTGGCATCTGAAACCTAAGACAGATCATCGTACCTTTACGTAATAAAAATGTACATCAATGTATACTATGCACCATTAGGCGTGAAAAGAGAATGGTCATGATGAGTCAAGAGTCACTTTAGAACAATAGTGCTATACTTCAAAGCAAAAAAGGATGTTACGTCCCAATAAACAATAAGTTGATGCGTGGCACTTACTCAACCATATTAATCTTAAACAACGTCATATGTACATAATGATAATTCACACATTTTAAAATGTTATGCTTTAAATAAAAAAGTAACCATAATACCTTCTTAGATCTAATCGTTTAACCATAATTCTTCATATTCAAATGAATTTTCAGTAAAAAAAATAAAATGACAAATTGAAGAAAATATTTAAGTCGAGACAACACAACTCACCAGTAGCTCAATCTCAAATAACTATCGACGATCTTAAAAACATGCTAAGCATTTGAGCGATCACAATGAACCAAAATGAACATGCTTAAGTTATTGCAGTCATAAGTCAACGCGTGTGTAATTTCGAAGTTCGAGAAGTTCAACGTTCAAGACGGTTTGTTTTTTGTTTTCCTCGTAAATAAATACAGTTCACTGGCAAAAAATCGGCATTTACTATAAAAAATAATACAAAATATTGCATTTGTAAAATAATAAGGAGTATCTAAAACAAAAAAGTTAAAATTACATCACAATTACTATGGCGACTGCTTTTCTTGACATTTGGCTTGCCAACCGCCGCGCCGGCTAAATGCAATAAATAGCATGATAAATAATAAATAAAGAATAAAAAAATAGCAGTTTTGGAATATTTTCCATATGTAGACTAGTGAAATTCAAATATGTGACTGTGCAGCAGGATTATACGTCACGAAACGTAAATATTTTGACATTTAATATTAGATGTTCACGGATGTTGCATTGTGATCGCGAACGCTGTAAACAACCATGGTGAGAAATAGGTATCACGTCGCATATTAGCAGGTCGATAGTTATTTGTGATTGAGGCACAGGAGTGCTATTCTTAACAACTTTTGCAGCACGAGAAAAACAGTTTTTCTAGTGTATTTTGTATGTTAATACACAAGATAATACGGCCGCGAGAGCGTTTGGAATACCAGCCTTAATAGCAATAATCTCAAATGAAAATGTTGACAAAACTTTTAAGAAAAAAATAATTCAAGGGCTAACGATTTATATTGATTATTATTTTTTGTTAACAGTCATCTATTTAAATTTTGTGTTAAAATTACGTATGCTTTTAGTTCTTAATGATGTTTATTTTACTTTGAAAATTTATATAATTTCTTTAACTTTTTTCTGACAAGCCGGTTTCGCGGTTGAGTGGGTTTTATGTTTTTATCTTTCATATTTTCTGTTCGTGTTTACCTTTTTTTAAAAAAAAAAAATACAGTAAAAAATCCCAGGAACCCCTAAGGAATGGCGCAATATCACAAAGACATAATATAATTGGCATTTTTTTACAATTTTAAAGTAATAAGGGTCTATGAAATACTGTCAAATAAGAAACATGACTTTTGAAGCCTGAAAACTATTTTCCAATTTTT
Organism: Micrasema longulum; assembly: GCF_059751315.1. Taxonomy (NCBI): domain Eukaryota; kingdom Metazoa; phylum Arthropoda; class Insecta; order Trichoptera; family Brachycentridae; genus Micrasema; species Micrasema longulum. Next base: position 219,876 of record NW_028277602.1, on the reverse strand, counting down.
AAACTTCTTCTTTTATCAGTTGGTTTTATTACCATATTTTGATTTTGTCCAAATGTTTGTAGACAAAATACTGAATTTCTTCCCCGAGGGAGTCATTAAGATTTACAAATTTATTAATTTATATTTATTTTATTTATTTAATCATTTACAAACATAAGTTGATTGTACATTATTTGAGACAATAAGTCCCAACTCCGGACTAAAAGTCCTGTGTTGAGATGGGAGGAGCAATTATATGACACAGACACGTGAGTATATCACCACAAATATAGGATTAGAAACTTAAAAAATAATTATAAAAAATATTTAAAAAAACATATTAATGAAAAAAAACATCAACATGGTAAACAGTAAATTACAAGAGAGATGAAAAACATTTTACAGAAGGAAATATAGAAGTCTAGGCATTTATATGGCTTATGACCCCTCGTTGGCTGGTTAAGAGTGACCACTTTACACACTGTAGATCATTCATTATTCTGCCAATGTTTAAACATCTATATTCCTTCGATTCTTTAATCAGTCGAATTTCGTGAAGTTAAAGAGCTAAAACCTTTATGATGCGGTTGACATTCAACGCATCGAACTGAGTAGTATTATATTAAAATGTATTGTACCTACATAATAATGTATTAGTTAAGGAATTATTAACTATTTAAATTACACAGGCAACTTCAGGCTTAAACCCTACTCTACCACAATTTGTTTTTCATTTTCTAACACAATTTTTTACGACATACTTTTCTACAATAGGCCCAAAATCAAAAATTTAGAAATTTATGGAAAAGAAAAGACCTTTAACAAAGCCAGTTTATGTGTAGATTTTTCTTTTCCCGTAACAAAAAAAAACTCGATTTTCGTTGAAATACCAATCTTATCTAACTGTTTTTTTTTTTAATGTGAAACACATTTATTTTCATTAATTACACATTGAACGCCCAGGGGGCTTTTACAATAAATACATCTTTAAAAAATATTCAAAAAGTTTACGTACCAAAAAAAATATGTATTGGTGGTAAAAATACACTAAAATATATTAATTTTGATCTGTTTTGTTTAACGACTAAAAACCTTGCTTTTTTTATTTTTATTTAGAGTAGCTTCTCTTTTGATATGAAAATGCATTTTAAACAATGAACAGCTTTTGTTGACTAACAAAAATTTAACTTGGTGCCGTTAATTTCCCTTCGTTTTGAAACTTTATCGTTTCAAAAGTATAACATTCAACAAGAAGTAACAAAGTTTTCAAGTGGTTTCGAACCCAGTTTGTTGTCTGTGTACCAACACGCAACCCACTGTACTAAGAAGTCTTCGCGTGCTCCTTAAATCGATCAGTTGGGAAATGTAAATATTTATTTTAAAGTTAAATATGGAATGTTATTAATATTACAACATGTTTGATAATCATCGCCATTCCTCTTCCTGCGCCCAGTGGTGCATAGGGCAATGTACGTGTAAACCAAATGTAGCGTATTTGGACCATGTGTTAAAGAACACAGGTGTCTAAATAATAATAATTTTTCTGAATTCGCAAACCACCATTTGCCATAAAATTCTAATTTATTTTAATATAAAATATTTTGACATAATTAAACACAAATGAAGAACTTTTTAGAAAAGGGATTATAGAAGTCAAGGCATCCACAGGGCTTATGACCAGCCATAGGCTGGTTTTCATTCCTGCATTCACTATTCTGATATATTTGAACATCTATATTCCTTCAATTCTTACGTCTGTTGGCGTTTGTGAAGTTAAATAGCTAAAACCTTTATTGTTGCGGGTGAGATTTCTATAATTGAATTATTTCACGTACATACAAGGCTACGCCTGAAAATATTTTTATTTTTAATATCCACTCAAACCACCCAATAACATGTCATAACGCCTGTGGATGCCTAGACTTCTATATTTCCTTCTCTAAAAAAATTTTCATCTCTGTTGTAATATGTTAATATCGGCAGCTTCCTAGGGGGTTGAATCCAGTTCCTGTCTACAGCAATTTGGACAAACACAAAACATTGTTTATAAAATATGTAATGTTTGACTTATTTACTTTTGTTTTGGGCCAAAACCAAATTGTTCGTAGTTATGCAGAAAGCAGCCATCCATAGAAAAGTGAAACTGAAATAATAGCACTTTAGTGTAGAGAGTGAAAATACAAATCTACACAACAATTGGAATATTTTTGACTCTAACAAATCATAAACAATGAATAAATTATATTTTTTATTTAACAAACAAGAATCTTATTCTGTAGTTCACCAGTTTTAATGTTTTTTTAAGTACCGTAAGACTTTTCTTGTGCTGTGGGTGTTTTCTGCAATTTCAAAAATGCCGCTTTTGTGATCGACACCATTTTCAGAAGGAGATAAATACAGTTTTTTGTATGAAAACGGTTTGTCTGTTTTTAGCAGAACATAAAATTGACCATACTTCACCCAAAAATATAAACATTTAATTATTTCAAAATTGAGGACTGGCTGCTTTCTGCATAACTAGGTTCAATAATCCGTTGTCTACCTTAATACTTACACGGAGAGTCGTGTAAGATATTTGTAATGGACCGAAAATTACATCCAAACTCGGACTATAAACCATTAGGTAGATGTTATCTGGGCACCATATTGTACGGACGTTGTATGTATATACTATACATATTATGTAGATATTAAAGCACTCTATATAGTGTCGCCCACATATGAACAAGACAAAATTAGGTTCTATTCTATAGTAAACTGCTTATTTCGTGGCATATAGACTTTTACAGGTGAAGGAAACCTTTTAATTTTTGTTTTTTTTATTTATAATAAACTAGTGGACCCGACAGACGTTGTCCTGCCCAAACGCTATCTTGCCTGCGATCAGCTGAGTTTAGCAAACACAAAATCTCGAAACAAAATTCAAATCGAACAAAGAACCGCATACTAATTCACACACGCTAGCATATTTAATATTTATATCATTTATAAATATTTATACATTAGATGCAGCACTCAGCACTTGTCTTGTGTTCCATTTATTCTAAATTCCAGAACCTAACTTGTAGTCAGGAAACGTAAAGCAGCGTCAAAAGACGCGATATTCAGCTTTGGATTCACCGTAAACTGGTATAAACAGTTAGTGTTTTTTAACCTACTACGCGTTTTGCAATGCAATGTTTGTGGGTAAAATATGGTGGGACAAGCAACTGTTCCTGTGGGATACTCATTCAGTTGAGACTGTGCTTCCATCCGAGCGGAACGCACACGTTCTTTTGTTTTGTCCACCCCTTACGGGGGTGGTATTCGGATCCTCTGCCTCTGACCACCCAGGGAGTCCTTCTTTATTCAAAACCGTTCTCTCATTGTAAACATCCGTGTTTTTACTTATGTTTGCTGTGTAAGTTATGTTTGTTGTATTACTATAGTTTTGAAAAATTGTTTTTGTATGTTTGGAAAAATTTATTTATGTACATTGTTGGTGTAAATACATATTTTTTAAATAAAAAAACAGAGGCTTTAAGGGGATCCTGAGGGGTGGAGACGACGTGTTGGCCTCTGTCCATACATCCTTCTCCCCTCTCCTTAATCTGCATAGAGTTTATATTAACTTTTCTCTATGCGCAGCTGACAGAGAGTCCCCCAGGACTCTTATAACAGCTGCGGGTGGATGATGGGATTAAGGATCTCCCCTCAATGCAATGTTTACGCGTCAACGTTTATTTTTCAAAACCTCATTTCAAACAATCGTTCTATGAAACATCTAATTATATCTTAGCTTTGTCAATACACCTTTGCAAACTAAAAAAAAAAAGATTAATGAATGAACATAAAAAAAACGTCAAATTTTTTGGACGTTTAACATGCTGCATAGCCACAGTTTTTAAAAATGTCGCTTTGTAACAAAAACGATCAAGGTTTGCTTGGTCATAGAATTATAATATTCCAAAAGGTGAGTAGAACCAAGTTTGCGAACGTCCCAATTAAAAGGTTTCCCAAATACCCCCTCCTGCACGACATGGCCGCGTAATGTTGCTAGATCGCGAACAATGTATTATCATAACACAAGTGTAAGTTAATTTTGTGTTATGACATGTTATGTTTTAACACAAAAATGATTTCACTGACTGGACAATAAAAAAACAGGTACTTTTATTAGGCAAAAAAAGAAGAAAACATTAAATAATCATTCAGTAATTAAGTAAGATGAATACCGTTAAATATTATTATACTCGGACTTATAAAAAAAATATAAAAAAAGCTGGGTTAAAAATTCAACTACCCTTGCAATACTAGCAAAATGTCCATCTTGTTTTATTTCACAATCTGACAGACGGTAAAACAATCGAATTCTTAAATAATATTATTTGTGAATTCGCTGCTAACACACCCATGAAATGTGATCCCACCCTATTCTTATTTAATCCCAGCTGAATTTTGACACTTAAAAACGACACAACACGGCATAATTGAATTGTGTGACAACTACCGAGTAACTAATGACCAACATGTAAAACTACTTATTTATTAGTAGTTTAGTCGGGTTTAGTTTGATGCGTGTACACGGTTTCTGGACTATTGTAATTCTATGCTCTTGGTGTACTGATGATGTGTGCAGTATTATTGCGTATTACTGTGTTCTATGCAGTCTTCGTGCGAAAAAAGAAATGGTGATGATGATAATGATTCATACGCAAAACACTGTATCGTATTACGTTTAATGTGATACCGAAGTACCTACTTATATTCATTTGAATCGGAGGGGAATAATATTATTATTCTCTTTAAGGCAGGTACTTACTTAGCTATGAACACGTATATATTTATGGTATAACCATAGAGAAAGAGTGCTCACGGCGACAGCCTCATGAATAATTCTGCGCTTGTTTACTGTCAACTGTCATGTTATACGATTGTCTAGTGCAAAACCGCACTTTCAATTCATATATCACCGACGACTCTGAAACAAAAAGGCGACTACCACCATCATGAACCGTACGATACTTCACGCATTCGATTGTTACTTCTTGCGCGGGGTTCATCCTTTGTTTGGTAATTTCTGTTATTTTAGAGATGAGGCGCCACCTACTCAACTCCCGCGCAAAGCGTCAACGTTTGAAATTCAAACACGAGACATGGAACACGCCTGTTCGGGAACGCTTACAGACGACCACTGCAGAAGTGTCACTCAGTTTGTTGGGCGTATAAAATTCGAACGAACTGTCAAAATTTGAAAATTTGAACCGTTTAAGGTTTTGAAATGTGACGCGGTATGTGTAAGCAGTATAAAATATGGAATTAAGTTTTTTTGTTAAATTTTAGTGTTGCGTGTCTTGGTTATATAAAAAAGTTAAATATGTCATAAAATGTTATGAATCCACTGGATTTGACCGTTTAGGAAGTTTAATAAGAATAAATTACAAAATATTATATTTCAACAGCAATGAAGAACCTTATATTGAGAAATCTACGCTAGTATTTCGTCCATGCTCCAATTTATTATTGTATTCAAATATAGATCCTTATCAATCTTCTGAACACATTCTGTGGTATTGTCCCTTTTCCCCTCTCTATGATTACCAAATGGAGCTTCTCGCTATTATCCGTGACCCTGTTATAGGTCCTGTCAGATAAACAGATCTGGTGGCTTCCAAAAAGAATTTCAAGGCTTTTATAAAGTTTCGTAAGCATATCGGCGAAATAATCATGTCCAATCAATTTAATCCCAGTCAGTGAAGAATTCACTTCCCTCTTTTCTCAATCCAAATATGTGCATAGTATGTACTTCTGGATCCTTCTTTCAGCACAAAGATGCTAAGACTACTTGATTACAGAGAGCTCTTTTGGGCAGCCTTTCTCGTTCGGCAACGAGCAACTTTTCCGTGTATGCGGGCACCGCCAAGGAGACAAATGTCCTCAGATGCGGTGTGTGGTATGTGGGGGTGGGGGGCAAGCTGTATTCAAATAGAGACGCGTGTAGAGCGACCAACTAGACCATAATATTACAAAGTTTTGACGGAGAATATATTTACGGATTTAAACAATAATGTCATTGGAAAATCGTGCTGCTGATAGTACATTTTTTTTAATTTCTACTAATAATTGAATTTTGTAAATTTTTAACAAAGTTTGTGTTTGTATTGTTAGAAAAAGACCGTGGAGTTATCGCGTATCTAATAATTGTTTTTGACAGTGACAAATTATTTATTTCTTTAGTACTAGCAGGAATATGATATGTACATTTTACTAAGATAAAAAATAAACATTATTTGGCGATAATGTAATAATACTCAGCGGCATTTTTGTTATAAATGTATTTTTTCCTACAATGTTTGATTATGTCCAAATGCTTGCAGACTGGCTGGATTTCCTCCCTAGGGAGTTGTTCATATTTAAATTTATTTCAACAGAGAGGTAAAACATTTTTGAGAAGGGAATATGGAAGTCTAGGCATTTACAGGGCTTATGACCTGTCATTGGCTGGTTTAAGTGGCCACGTTACACACTGTGTAACATTCACCATTCTGCCCATGTTTGAACATCCACATTTCCTCAACTCTTCCATCTGTTGACTTTTGTGAAGTAAAAGAGCTGAAACCTTTATCACGTGGGTGAGATTAATCCGGCTGAACCAAACCACCTACTAGGCATCGCCTGAAAACAATTTTCTAATTTTTATACTTCTTCTTTTACCAGGTAGTAATTCAATGTTTGATTATGTCCAAATGCTTGCAGACTGGCTGGATTTCCTCCCTAGGGAGTTGTTCATATTTAAATTTATTTCAACAGAGAGGTAAAACATTTTTGGGAAGGGAATATGGAAGGGAATTGTTTTAAAATAAGCATACTTTTTATTCATTTATGTCGGTTAAAATTGATTCCTCATACGTTAGGCAGTAGTGATAACATTTTATGATTATTGATAATTTTGGCGCATTCACTCCTGATTACCAGTAAGGAATCTAATACATTAACATTTTTTTATATTTATTTCTAGTTTCTCTCTATAAAAATAAATAAAAATAAAACGTGTCTTGAAGCCTACGGGCCAAAAATATTTATTGTTCGTATCATTTAATTATGCGGTTTAAGTAGTTTTATTATTGTCCGGGGGCAAAATGGTGCGGCTGACAATGGCTGTGCTGAGGTTGACTGTTCTCTGTGACGTCACCACTCCCCTAACTGTCCCACGGGCGGGTATTATATAGTCCAGGGGAAGCACTCCTTCCACATACCCGAAAACTGTTTAAAATACCAAGGGTCTTTCTGTCGGTCTCGCTTATACTAAAAAAACAATGTTTTTTTTAATCAATAAACGAATTACTTTTATTTTTAAATAAATCCCTTTTACTAGGAGTAAGACAAATTATATGTAACCAATGTATTTAAGAAAAATGTGTGCAATTGGTTGCTGCACATCGATAGGGACGAGGTTGTCAATTTTTTTCAAGTTCGAGATTAGCAATTAGCAAAAATGTACAAATCTGCTTTCCTTCCATAGTTTTACTTTTATTTGCTTTTTATATATCTTGATATTTTTATGTTTTTTCATTACGTATTTTTGTATTATTTAATTTAATACGTACTATTATTTGGCATTTGATTTATTGCTCCTATTTCTTATATTTCTTACTATAGTATTGAGTGAGTTTCTAGAAAACATATCTCAATTATCATTTCAATTATGTTTTTATATTCATATTCTTTGTCTTTTGATTTCAATTATACTATTAATTTGTTTTTTTAATACTACTATATTTTACTATTATTTTGTTGATTTTAATCAAACAATTATTTTGTATATTTGATCATGTGTAAATTTTAATTTGTAAATTTTATATTTTAAAAATTATTTCTGGTTATCTTTTTTGCATTGTATTCTTTGGAATCTTATTATTTATTACTTATACCTTTTTTTTAGGTTGTTATTCTATTGCATCACATGTCATTATAATTTAATCTAATTATTTTACTATGTATTTTTATTGTTATTTATTGTGGCTTGACACGGGCATAGCCTAAAAGCCTTAATAAGTTCATTCATATTTAAACTAGTGTAATTTTGAATGAATAAATAAATAAGTGAGTGCCGGGAACAGGGTGAACGGTGCACTAAAATCTACTTTGGCAAACAAATGTGTATCGCAGGAGGCTAAACTAGCAGTTCACAACGGAGTTCTAGTTCCAACTCTAATGTATGGGAGCGAAGTATGGAATTGGAAAAATAATGATGAAAGTAGGTTGAATGCTCTCGAAATGCGATCCCTCGGGCAAATGTGTGGTAAAACGATGTATGATAGGTGCACAAATGTCGAGATCCGTGAAGTGTGTAAGGCTAAGACATGCATTATTGACAGAATTAAGAAAGGGGTGCTGCGTTGGTTTGGACATGTAGAGCGAATGGACAGCGAAAGAACGACTAAAAGGATCTACGATGCAAATGTTGATGGATACAGAAAACGAGGAAGACCGAGAAAGACATCGCACGATCAAGTCCATCAAATACTTGAAGATGGACATGTCAAAAGTAGGGATAATCGGCGTGCGTGCATAAGAAGATGTATGAATGTAGAGGAAGCGAGGTCTGTATGCCAAGATTGAGTGTTATGGCGTTCTATCCTCTCTGCCTATCCCTACGGGGAAACGGCGTGATGGTTTGTTGTTGTTGTTGTTGTAAATAAATAAATATGGAGGGTTTATATCGGATATTGTCACTCTTCTTAATGACTATATTTCAAACACAAATGGTAGCAAAAACTTTGTTTACCATTGAAATAATATTATATCAATATATCTATATGTATGCATCATATATGTATTTCTTAACGGCTTTCTTTAAACTAGCCAATCCAACAAAGCATATTACCGCATAAATTGAATTTGAAAATGCACAAATAAAACGGATTAATTTTATTTTTTTAATCCATTGTCAGCCGAAATGGCATTCAAAAAAGAGAGTAATTCTATTTTGGGCTGGAACGTTTCGCCGTATCATGCCGGATATCTAATCTCCGAAGTGCGGCAGACTTTGATCGAATTACCGTCAATACACATTTCTTGTCGACGCGCGTTAAGTGGAACCGTGGCGATTTGTAGAAGATGGTAATATTCAAATATAGAGGCTGACAAAACGCGCGGTGACACGAAACCGGTGCTGGAATCTAGAAAAACGTCGTGCGATTGGCTACAGGGAGTTGGATGCTGAGCCAGGTCCGGATCTCGATAACGCCAAGGCCCATTCAAACATTCGGTAAAATCCACATAGCACGATGAAGTAACATAAAGTGGATTGATTTTTAATGTATTTTTTTTTGTTGATGGTTTACGTGAGTTTGATTGGGATCATGTTAGGATCTGTGTTAAGATTAGGTTCTTTACCAGTATCGGATTAATAATTTGATTTACTTATGTGCTTTGAAATGCGAATTGTATTTTAAATTGTTCTTATTCTGTTGTTTGAGTGCGTGTTGCATTGGGCGAATGAGGAACCAAAGACAATCCACAAACCCATAAAAGAGTCTTGTTTTATCTGCTGTCTTCGGAAGTGCAGCATATGAATACGAAAAGTTAAATTAATAATATTAATTTGGACGTCCTTTGATGAAAATTTGGTTATTTTTTAGATCCAATAATTAACCTGACCTTGGAAAGAGCTACCTCTTCAGTTAAAAAATTTACCTTCTCTAGCCACCAAGAAACGCCTGAAACATTATTATATACTCGTATATTCTCAGAATCCTGAACATCCTGTCTTTTAAAATACATATTCTTATTTCCTTTCTTTCCTTGGTTTTTCTTTCTCTCTCTATCCTAACTCACTATCTGATTCCACATTCCTCATCCTTTAATATGTATAACATAATGTACTTTTTTAAAGTTAATACGTGCAAACCTTATTTCCCCATTCAAAAACAGCTGTGATTTTGAAAAAATTAGGTTTTTTTCATGAACATATTTTTAAAAATATATTTGTTTTTTGGTACAAATTTTTTACCAACTCTTTTTTTGACCAGTCCATTTTTTGGTTGGCTGGAAAATATTGCTTTTAGCAATAAGTCCGCAAAAGCATTTGTTCTTTTTACTTGAAGTTTTTAATAAATAAATAAAAACGAATAGACGAATGCGGTCCTGATTGAATACTTTTCCTGGTGTGATTGGAGTAATGTCCCGTGACAAACGTTGGTTACACACGATTAGTCTCGCAGAAGTTATCACAGAACTGTTTATATAGTGTACGAGTATATCGTATGTACCTCGGGGACAATGTCCCTACAGACCCAAGAAATAACTATCTTAATGGGCATTAACACTTAGACAGTATAAAACAGTACAGACGTTACTCACTTTAGTATACTAAAAAAAATGTTGTAATTTATGAATAACTTTTGTTCAGAGTAAAGTTAAATCTTAAAAAGAACCGGGTTGTGCTCGCATGGCTTGTATTGCGGTCTCACGGATCAGAGTTATTTTTGAAATATTGATATCAAAATATATTACGTGTATTCCCCATTAGTTACAAATAACTCATTTTAGGCCTTAAGATATTTACATTTATTATCATGTATATTCACGATAAAATACACAATTATTATAAACACAAAAATATTAAAACAAGCAAACTAAAGATCAAAATACAAAAATACACTAATATGTTAATTAAAAAAAAAAAAAAAAATTTACCATAAACATTAGTGATAAAACAGAGTATTAAAAAAAATAAAGCATAATTACATAGCAATTAAATACATATTAATAGTAAAAATAGTAAACACAAAAATTCCACAAAGGCATGGCCTGTTCTTGGGTATACAAGAAAATGTTAATGAATTTTTGCTCCTATCATAAATAATGGATAGTTATAATATTTTTGTGTAACATAAGAAAGAAAAAATAGAATATTCTGTAAAAGATAAATGTAATTTTTTTTATAGTAATTAAAAAAGGAAATAAAAAATAAAATAAAACAATTAAAACAACTTTGTTTTTAACCACTAATTTTTATTTTTTACCGACCGGTTTCAAAGCAAACAAGTTTCTTTGTCAAGGTAAACAAAGTTAGTGCTTCAAATATAAACTTTATATGAAATAATAAATATTAAAAAAAAAACACAAAAATATTCCTTATTATTAAAAGGCAACAAAATAAATCATAGAAAAAAAGAGTTCATATCAATAATGAACACTTTCCTCATACTGCCTGAGGTAATACAGCTTTAGGCTGTTAGCCACATTATTAGAGCCTCAAATACCCCCAAGAAGCCTGTTATATTCCCTACAAGTCAAGAACAGCAGATATTTTAAAGCAAATTTTGTAGTACGATTATCAGATGGATGTAAATTGTGTCTTTGACTTGTGTAATAACTGTGAACATCACGGTTATAAGTGTAGTGAGTATTTGTGTGAGCTACATTACTTATGATTTGAATCTGTGTATATGCCACTCTATTACAACTTCCTACTACATTTGAATCTAATTTTTAAATTAAGTTATGTTATTATTAAAACTTAGCTGATTAATTTATAAATATATATTTTAACTATTACTAATCGAAACAAACAATTATATATTAATGTGTAATTAAATAAATGTAATTGAACCATATAAATTTATTGCTACAATTATTTTACTAAATTATTTTTACTGTCAAAATTAATTACTTCATTGAATTATAAAATCACTAGACATAAATTAAAATTTTAGATACACGATCTTAACTTTGCTACACCATGTATGAATTAATAACTTATCCGTATTATATTTCTTGACATGTAAAGATTTTCATCGTGTATTTTTTATACTTATTGATGTGTCATAATATTTATAAATGTATTTATTTATTTTATTTATTTATTATTTACATACAATATTACATTTTAGTTATTTTAAAACATTCAATTTTTTTTTTTTTACAGGACTCACCAAGCCAATGAATATGGCTTGTCGGTAAAGATCCTTTACAATAAATCATATGATAGTCCTACATGGTTTCATAATAATAATTACTACTAACTTAGATATAGGGAGCGAAAAAAAGTACATGTAATTTATGCTTTCAAAAAAATATTTGGAAGATGTAAAAAAAAAGCAAAAAATAAGTGAATGATAACGCAATTTTAAGATAAAAAATAAATAAATACAGAACAGGAGTACCAAAATTTTAAACAGAAGTGTGTACATATTTAATAGGCACAAAGCATTTTATTAAAAACATTATTTATTAACATATCCATATCTATATCTATATGTAAATCTATATCTATATATCATCCTCATCCATATCCATACATATTTATACCCGTACATGCACACATACATATCCACACATACATATATACACATATATACACATATATACACATACATACATACATACATGTTGATTTTAGTATAGAAGAGTCCCGACTAAACACGAAATTGTGTGACAAGTAGAACCTAAAAAATAAATTGCAATGATGCTACACTAAAATTGTGTATTTTAATAAAAAATAAAAAAATAATAATGATTACAACATTTAAAAAAAAAAAAAAAATTATATTAAATACCTTATTGTACGTAACGAGTTTTTGGAAGTGAATTTAATACAAGTAATTACAGTTTATGTTACTGTTTGTGTAATGAGAAAGCTCAGTTGTTTTCTCTTTCTTTTTTAATATTTCTTTATAGACTAAAAAACCAAAACAATTTTTTTTTAAAATGTGTATCGAATCATAAGCGCATTGATTTTTAAAATTTAAAAAATGTTGAAACTGCTTTGCCTGTGACGTCACAAGTTCTATTTGTTGAGTTCTGCTGAGTAGTGAGTTGGCTTTCCAGAAACCGGAAATCTATAACCACATTCTTTCATCATTAGATTCGATAAAACCTTATTCAAAGTAGTTCATTTAAAAAAAATGTTCCTTACATTTTAGAGAAACCTTGCCATACAATTAAATGCTCTATTTTTTACCGCGTGTAAGAAATATTTTTATATATTGAATTCCTGTAGCACTGAACTTCTTGATGCAATATGATAAGAAGAGAAAATCAAAATATTACATAAGACATGAGCCCTCCATATAATTGACCAAATTTACATTGAAAGTGGCAATCAAAGCAGTATAGTTAAAATCACTTACAATCGTGGCTTATGAAATTGAAATTTCTAAAGATTAACTGGTTAATTGACAAAAAAAAATTGTTAAATAGTAAAACGATATTTGAAACGGATTCAAAAGCAAAAATGTCCATGTTTTTCTATATTTCTTCATTCTAATTAAATAAATAAAAGCGTACAATGATTATTATGGCATTATTTTTTCTGGAAACATTTTGAACTGGATGGTACAAGAGAGTGAACTTAAAGTTGTGACTTTGTTTTTGCAAAAAAATATTATTTTGCTGATAGCGCAGATGAGAGTTTTTTGAGTTTGTCGCTATGATTTCCGAGGCGCGATATATTTATCTTTAACAATCCCAAACAACCTCAAATTACCAAAAGAAGAACCCTGGACGAGTGTTGTTGACTCAATATCTGCTCTCGGGAAATCAAGTGGACATAAGTCTGCCTCATTGTGTTGTGGTAGACACGTTCGCCTACTGCATGTTTGAGGTCCTGGGCTCGATATCTGGCAGGGTAAACGTGAAATCTTTATTTCAAAGGTTGGTCTAAACTGCACTATTTCATAATTTTGAACCATCACCTGAAACGTAAAACTGATGATTATACCAAATAATATCACACCTACTATTTATGCAAATAACAATATTGAAAAATTATTGCTTAATAATAAGGATAAAAATAGTTTAAAAATAATTCAGGTGTTACCATGTGTACCAATTAAAATACGTTTATCTTCCTTCAGTTTATGTTGGAAGAATATCAAGAAATTTTTATATACGTGTTAAAGAACATATGAGATGTTTTCACAATAATAATTTCTCTGAATTCGCAAATCACCAAATCGATTTTAACAAGACTTTAGTAAAGATACAAGGGTTAAAATCTTACATACAAATAATAAAGGGTTGAAAATAAATAATATGGAAATATTTCACATAAGGAAAGCTTTAAAAAGTATATTCCGTTGATCAATAATCAAACAACCTTTCAATATAGCCCGTTATTCAAAAGTCAGTTAGTGGTTATATACGAATATTTAATAAAATTTAGTACAAATAATTTGGTTTACCAATGCAGTGCCGTATGCACCACTGGGTGCATAAGAGGGCAAAGTGATGAAAACAAAGAAACGTAACATGATTGTAACTTACATTAAATAATTATTTATATCACTACAGAGATGAGTAGAATTTTTGTTTCAAGATTATGGATATTCGAGCGTTTACAGGGCTTATGACCTGTCATAGGTTGGGTTCAAGGCGATTACTAGTAATTAATTTAACTCGGATAGAGTCTTAGCTACATAAAAAAAGTAATTTGCTTTAATACTTAGCCTCAATATCAAATACATAGATGGCGCTCCAAACGCGCTAGCGAAAGCTTTCCTTGTTTCATGACATATATACAAAAACCAAAAATGTCACCGATATGGATATTCGCTAATAAGCGGAATGGGGAATGTTGTAGAATTCTACATAAAAGTGGCCACTTGAACCCAACCTATGACAGGTCATAAGCCCTGTAAACGCTCGAATATCCATAATCTTGAAACAAAAATTCTACCCATCTCTGTAGTGATATAAATAATAATATACCTACTCCCCCTTGGGATAAAACCCAGAATTGTGTGTGTATAAATATGTAAATATATATATACATACCAAAAATAATATTGTGTACATTAAATAAATTAATATTTATTAACCTAAATTACAAAGGGATTTTGAGTATTATTCAATTAAAATCTATAACCTACTTCCGCTATCTTTTAAAACAATTTGTAACGAGAAAATGTTCAAAAAGGCTATAAAAAATGGATAGTGGAGCTAGTTAGAAGTAAAATGGATTATCTCATTCGCTCAAACCAATATTGAAGCAACTGCTCCACAAGTATATAGCTTATGTTAGGTTTTTGTTCTTTCATTGTGCGTTTTGTAATATAAATAATATAATATAGTACATAAATGAATTATTAACATAAATACGTACTGTTTAAAACTGTCTGAACATTTTGTTAATTATATATGTTTATTAAGTTAGTCTTTTTTGTTTATTCTCAGTGTAAAAATATTTAAAAAAATGTATATTGTTATGTTTCCCCGGCACGGGTAACCCAGGTGAGGTCACCTTATTTTTAATTATTTATTATAGTTTATAATGGAAAAAATATGAATAAATAAAGAAATTAATTTTAATATAAATGCTTTGTTTTTTAAAGATACTCACGCCTGTGCTTGGTCGATAATCAATATCGTATTGCCCGATGGCACTTCGTAGAATCATTTTGTTCAAGTCATCCTATGGCTCCATTCTTTGCTTCAAGAACTTGCTTCGACCACTCAATTACATTTTGATATGCACTATCATTTAGACTTTGGAAGAATGTCGTCTTGGACAAATAATGGCGGGACTTTTCCTTTGGCAAAAAACTGAACAGATAGTGACAATACACCAACGACCACGTTTCGCGCGTAAAAAACGCGATGCGCGTCGGAAAACGGAACGGTTTTCAAATAACCAATTAATGCCTTTTTTGACGTTTCAGCCGAAACAAATATTCGGTAGATGACTTTAGAGGAGCGTAGAAATTCTGTATTGGAATTAAAGTACCACTAACTTATTTGTAGAATGAACGTAAATTGAACCAACACATTTTTGTGACGCCGCTGTCAGATTCTACATTTTAGTGTATGAGATTCAGTTATTTTTTTTTTCATAAATTTTCATTACACAACTGAAAAGGGGTACATGTTTATTTTTATTTTACTTATTTGGATAACCAACAGCTATAATTATATTATATATATATAACAAAACAAATAAGCCAATTACAGGTTTTCACAAGTAGCATCACAGTAAGTTTAAAAAGATTCTCGAACATAAAATGAATAGTAATTTAATGTAAATTCAAAAGAAAAGAAAACATACTACGAATTGTTTCGAAAGCAAACGCCGTACGTCATTAAGATTATCTGCAAATAATTTATTTTTTTCATTAAAATTATTTAAAGGTTGCCATAAATATGAATTTTGCCTATAATTAGAAGAAACAAGAGGTATGTGAAGAGGAGGGTTATTTCTTAAACTTTAGGAGGAACATTGATAGAAAGTTTGCAAAGTAGTTCAGGACAGTCGATTGAACCAGAGGCAATTTTTAGTAAACAAATTATATCCGCTATTTCACGACGTTTTTGCAGAGAAAATAGGTGATGTTTTTTACATATATACATATATCCGTCGGATTTAAACTCAACTCTTTTATTCACCTGAATGACAGCGGACCACCCCGCTATCGCCGCTCACTATACCTCCCACCAGTACATAATCATATACACAATCATAAGTACATTATCATATACACATATCTGCATAAAAATGTATGCATAAATAAAAAAAAACTATGTTTTAAGGGCATTGTGCATTGTCCAAGAGGCACATGGCCACAGTTCTTGAAAACCCTTTCTGAGATATGGAACAAATCAACAACCATAGCGATTTTGATCAGCATACCAATAGCCAAAGATTAACATTGGTATATACTGTATATTCTGTACTGTTGTTAGTTTTATGAGAAACCCATACAACGTTTTTTCCAGATTCTATACAAATGTCATTAACCCTTTCCTCACTTAGCATCCAAAAATTACACATGATCCGAACGGGGGGATCAAACGACCCCAGAGCCTACTTGTTTATAGCGTCACGAGAATAATAAGTTGGAAGTGGTAATGATTATGAAATAATTTTTTCATGTTTTCAACGTACACATATTTTACTCATTCGTGTATTTTATTCATTTTTGTTAGTTTGCCGAATGCTAGTGTAAAGTGAAATCAAACCTTGTATTATTTACGTCTTTTTTTTGTTTTGATATAAAACGATTTAAAAAAAAAAAAAATGAAAACAAGAAAATGAGTATTTCTGTTATTTTCACGATATCAAAAAATATAGGGCAAATAGCTTTAATAATACTCGAGTTATCGAATTAAACTCGGTTTATGGGGGATTCGAATTCCCCACTTTGATCTAGGTAGGTTGAACATGGGTTGCTATTTCATCAGAGACGAATATTGTTTTGAAGAATGGGTTTTCCAACGCAGTCACTACGATGACCGCACGAGGCCAAAACCCATCTCACTTTACACATTGTGTCACAAACTTTGAATAATGGAAATACTACTTATCCATTATTAGATAATATTTATAGAAAAATATCGATTATTCATTTGGTCAAAGTAAACAATAAAACAACACTAGCACATCTCTAAGATTTTCGATCGATTTCAAATTATTAAACAATTCCAACAAACTTATTTATATGTATGCATAAAAAACTTTATAAACCTCCAGATTGAAATGAAAGTAATAAGAAATATAAAAAATAAAAATAAAAAAATAAAAGGAACACAAAAAAAAAAACAACATGAGAGAACTTTTTTTTTTTTCATAAACTCTATCGATTATAATTCAGCGTAGGGAAGACCTTTTTCAAAAACAAGAGTTTTTCTTTTTTTGAAGAGGAACAACATTAAAAACAAAAATACGTTATTGTAATAAAATATACGGTGAAACTAAAATAAGTGTATCTTAATTGTACTATATTAAATAAATGAATGTTCTCATACGTCATTTTGAAAATATCTAGTTGTTTTCCAATTGTCGACAAACATTTTGTCGGAAAAAAATATTTTTGTTCACGTTGTTCCGTTTTGATTTGAAGAAAGACGGTAGTGCAAGCAATATTTAATCGGCTTTGCCGCACTCTTCAATTATATAAACGAGTTTGTCTGTTTGTACATTTTGATGCTTCATTTTAAAATCCATAAAAAAAGAAAGTACCTTTATTTAAACAACGAACAGAATTGAATCTAATCATGCCTTTTTTAAGATAATGTCTTAATTTAGATTTTTCTCAGAAACGGGTAATTATATCATTGAATGTTTTTTCGATTGATAGAGTATTATGTCTTTTTTCGGAATAGTTAGAATCATAAGTAATCATATTTAACAGTCGTGACGTGAAGATTTGAAAAAATGTGTTTTTTTACAATTAATATAAAGTATTTTTGCTTGCATCAGAACTTCTCAATCCAGATTTAAGTAAAAAAAAAAACGATTTAGACACAAATATTGCTGACCAACAATTATTAGACAGATATTTAAACAGGTATGTTAAACCAATTTGATTTTTAAATCCCAGTTATATTTAAACTCTTGATTCCTCGACGTTGTTCTATATAAACTTATAAAGAACAAGGAGGATATATTTTTATTTCCTTTCCTATAAACGTTTTGCCTTACACAAAGCATTGAATTAATATATTTATTATTTTTTAAACAATTACAAATCAACAGCAAAACTCAGGTATACAACAAAATACAACTGCCTCCAGCATGCAAGTCAAAAAAAATAAAAAAATATTATAAATTCTTCAATCGTCAGACTTTACTGAAACGAGTATCATGAAATTGATATGTTACGTTTTCCATTATCAATATTTAAAGTAAAAATTCTTACTATGATAAAATCAAAACAACTTACATTATTCGAATGCTGTAAACATAACTGTGACATTTTTTATTTTGCTTACCTGCACTTAAATAATACTCACTGTAAACCTATTTTTTTTTGCCTCAAAGTGGTAAATTTTTTTAAACATTTTTAATTATGTACCTACCTTTTTTTTTGCAGTATTTGACCATTTTTATGTTTATCAATAAACCATAATGTCGTTTGATACTTTGGAAAAATAATTTATTTAACTGTTGTTTATTGGGTAATTACCTACATATTTACTTATTATACCATAAAACGCATGAATATTAATGTCATGCTTTTCATGTAAAAGCCCTCTAGGTGTATATAGATAATGAATAAATAAATAAGTATAAAATATTTAAAATAAATTTAAAACATCATTTGAAAAGCATTAACAAAATCAATCAAACCACTACATAGGTTTTCAAGAGCTGTGGCCATGTGCCTCTTGGACAAGGTACAATGCCCTTAAAACATAGTTTTTTTCTTTAAGTATAATTTTTTAATGCAGATATGTGTATATGATTATGTACTTATGATAATGTATATGATTATGTACTAATGGGAGGATTAGTTAGCGGCGATAGCGGGGTGGTCCGCTGTCATTCGGGTGAATATGAAAATATTTAAGCGAGTGACCGTGGATTGCCTTGCTGTCGCTTCTTGCTGAGCGGGTTTACCTACATAGATAGATGCAACAAAAAAATGGAATTATACAGACAACAAAGTAATCTTAGGAATTATATATAAATATTTTTTAATGTAAATACGCGTTGTATTAATATTATTTTTAATATGTAAAAGTGTTTTTTTCTTAATGCCCATTTTTATAATTATTATTTTTATCTATGATTCAAACTTTCAAAGAAAAAGAACCCACTAATTTACAAAATTCTCGAAACCCTAGATTTCCAAATAATTTTATTTTACATATATGCAATACAATTTTATTTTAACTTTTTCATTTTAATTCTTAATTTGAACTTTTAATTTGAACTTTTAATTTAAGCCTTTAACTTTAATTTTAATTTAAGCCTTTAACTTTAATTTTAATTTAAACTTTAACTTTTGATTTATATTTAAGTTTTGATTTCAACTCTAAATTGATACTTATTCATATGTACATCTACTACCTGCATCTAATTAATTATTGTTAGTTGTGAATTTTTACTATGGAAATATAAATGTTAATGAAAGCAGAGAGAGGGAGAAAAGTAGAGTTGGAGCTATACAATGTCTTCTCCCTTTTATGTACTTTTTATTTAATATTCATATTTTAACTTTTTTATAATTCAATTATTTTTCCCCTCTCCTTCTGCATTCATAATAAGTTAGTATGAAATCTGTAATTAGAATTTTTTTTTAATTGTTCTTTTGTACCTTGTATTTATATAAAGACTGTATGATTTCCTTAATAAATAAATAAATAAAAATAAATAAATACAACTGCAGCTTTGAATTATTATACATGTGTTATGTGTTGGGAAAAGAAATTAAACAATCTTCCAGAAATCATAAAATCAACATGAAATATAAAACATTTAAATCTAAATTGAAAAAAAACACATGAGCCCCCCTATCCTGAACTCCTTACAATAGAAAAGTATGTTTCTTTTAGAATATGTATGTTATAAGTATGATAGTAAAAATCTCAAATATTTTGTTGTAATTTATTGCCGAAAGAACTTAAATTTAACTCACATTGTAACAAGAGCAGATTAAGAAAGTGGCTACTCGATCAAAAGTTTATATATCAATAGTAGCTTAGGTGTAAATATTTTAATTTTTCATATATCGTCTTGTATTTCAAAAATATATTTATATAATATTACTTGTATATACATGTACATTCTGATCTTTCCAACTGTTAATTTATATGTGTTATTCATTGTTTTTATAGATGTAAATAATATAATGAACAAAATAAATAAATAAATAAATAATATAAGTAAGTATAAATATAATCTCAACCAATAAGCTACAGAAAGTGGCTTTGTGGGATTTTAGTTTTAGAAAAATATAAAATTAGTTTTTTTTTTAATTAAAAAAAGGTTAAATTATATTATATAAATAAAAAAAAATGGTATAATATCAATTTTTAGATAGTAAAATTGAATGTAAAATGAACTCTCACTCGAAACATGAGTTTTTACAATATTAAAGAGGTGGAAAAGTAATTATTGATTATGTATATATGTACAAAACATTTGTAATTTCATACTCAATTTGTAAACAATTTTTTTCAATAAATAAAAAAATATATAAAAATGTCCACTATTGAAGAAAACATTAGTTTAGAGACATGTGGCAAACACCACTAATAGTTGATTTCAAAACACTTTTTGCCACCATTTTCATGTTCCACTATTTACATCATCCAGAAGACTTTGTCTTATGTAAATTAAAAAATAAAAAGCATGTGATCAGCAGTATCAATAAGATTTTCCCTTTCACTCAAATTTTTGATTAAAAATAACAGTTAAAAAAAAACAAAAAAAAAAACCTTCAAATCACTGTTACACGAGTAGTACGCTAAAATTAAGGTCGTGAGGGTCGCCAGATTTTTTTCCACTCGTAAAGGGTCACGTATTTAAAAAGATTGAATAACACAGATCAAAGATAACCATAATAGGAAAATATCACGTTCTTTTTTAAAACATTTTAAAAATAATTTAGTTCTATGAAATACTATTCAGTAAAAAAAAAATACTCACTAATGATTGGTGGCATAATTTTTTTTTCTAAATTTGTTATTTTTGATTTCGGCAAAAATGGTCATTCCATTGGCCACGCCCCTAATACGTCACGATTTACGTTTTTTATTTTGTTCCTGCCCATTCAAATTTGTTTAGAACATTGTCACAAATCTTGACGTCCCTAATACGTCACAATTAATGTTTTTTTTGTTCCCGCCCATTCAAATTTGTTTAGAACATTGTCGCAAATCTTGACGTCACATCTTTTTTACGTTTATGTAAGAAAACATTTCTCCATAATATTTATATTGAAATTGAAAATACAATGAATTATTCTAAATCCATTTCATATATTTTTGATTGGTATTCGTCGTATGTGATATTTCCCTGTTACATCACAAAACACCCATGTTTGAAAAAAATTACATGTTTTTTTTGTGTTTTTACCAAGTCTCTAAAGATATCAATGTACGTGTATTCGTAATGTTTTTAAAAAAAATAAAAAAATATATAGTTTCGTCATTCTCTTTTCTGCACCTAATGGTTTACAAGGCACTGCATTGGTACACCAATCACAGTGTATCTTGATCATTTTTGTTACATGACGGTAAGATGATCAGTCTTACGCTTCAGGTACCAGTCCAGGGACTATGAAATATTCTAGAGTAAAAACCCCTTTTTAAATCAATATTTCATGTCAACCATATCGGGAATCGAACCCGAGACCTCTCGCATGGTAGAAAAACGCACTGACCACGAGGTTAACAAGACATTATACTTATAAACTGATAATTTTACTATCATCAATAACTATTATCAGTAACGGTGTTATAGCATCGGAATATCAATAATTACGTTCGTATCATAAACTCTCGTGTATGGGCACTTTATGGCGTTGGTGGTATTTATCTGATTGAGATGTGATTTCATGGTCAATCACGACCGTCCACCATGCGTATCTGATAAGAAACCCCATTAGTTGTTTCGTCATTTCTGCATTCCAAGAACCATCAAATCGTGATGGAGTTTCTACACGGATTCTAAGAAATTTCATTGAAGATCTTTAAAAACGAAATATTCAGCTATTTATGTACAATTTTATCGTATCTGCGTGGTACACAATTTTAATTTATCGATATCGGAGTCATGTAAAAATTAATGTTCCCTTAATACTTTTCTAAATCATTTAGAACAACAAAGTTTCTATATTTTTTTCTGGTGATGGTATTAGGTTCAATCTACGCAAGCTCCTTGTCAAGACTTATGTCTGAAGTGTCTTAATGTACAGCTGAGAGACATGGTGCCTTTTCGAAAAATACTCAAAGAGACTAGAAGTTTTTGAGATGTGGTCTTATTAAAAAATAGAGAAATATCGCGAAAACGGCGATTCCATTAGCCACGCCCCTAATACGTCACGACTTATGTTGATTTGTTCCTGGCAATTGAATTTCGTTTAGAACACTATCACAAATCTTGAAGTCACAACAGTCAAGGCCAAACACGTCGCATTTTTCTAGCAACGCATTTTTATTGAATTATTTTTTTACATTTATACATGAAAACATTTCTCTACAATATCCATTTTGATTTTGAATATACAATTATTTATTATAAATCTATTTTTATCGGTTTTCGTAGTATGTGATATTTTTTTATCATAAAAATATTCCAACGACGACTTCCGTAGCAGAATCGAAGAATAAAGGGACCTGATAACCGTATCCGAAAGACTTGTTAGATGGACTCTTTGGCTCTTTCGTGAGGTAATAGTGGACGCCTGAGAGGATACCTGGAAGATTTTTGCGAGGATATGAGTTGCAGGTCTTATAAAGAGCCAAAGAGTAGCGGGGAAGATGAGGAGCGTTGTTTTTTGTTATGGTAGGTAAATAAAAATACTTAAACGTAATGTGATATCGAATAAAATAACGAATAAAATATACAGCCGTTTTTCCGTAGAATTAGACAGATGTCACAAGAGTTGATAGTATAGAACGCCAGACTATTTTATTTCACATAAAACACACCTTGTTTTCTCTACATCATACATCTTATTAAAGAACGCCAATTATTTAGATTTTGGACATAAGTATGTATCGATTTTCTTATTTATTTGCATCAATATGATTAATTAAAATAAAAACATTAGCTGAATTATTTGCTCCGTCGCAGACATGGAGCAAGGGTGATTTCAGCCGTGAAACTGGTAAAGTCTAGAGCACAAAACTTCTATGGAAGCAGAACAACATAACTTATTTTACTAAGACTGTTTAACAAGCTTCCCGCCTAGCTAAAATACTTAACCAGTTTCAAGCAAAGAGGCAAACGACTAAAAACCTTACTCATCGAAAATCAAAACTTTTAAGTGTCAAAATGTGTTTAACTTTCAACAATGTTTTGAGTATGTCCAAATGCTTGCAGACCGGCTGGACTTCCTCCCTAGGGAGCTATTCTGATCTAAATTTGCTGCAACAGAGAGTGAAAACACTTTTGAGAAGAGTATGCGGAGGTCTAGGCATTTACAGATGATAGGTCATAAGTCGAAACACTTTTTTGAGATATATGTGAATTTAAATCTGGGTTTTGTTTCCGTGTTAATGTCGAAGTATTAAAAATGAAAGGTCTGATGTTCGAGTTACGCTTTACCTTTTGTTTCCTACTTTAAAGCATGTTTTTTACGACTAAAAATAATGGCTTCAACACTGAAATATTTTAGTGTATCGTAGGAAAACTTTTTTTAATTAAAAATAATGCTAATTGAGTCTTCATTACGAACAAAGTTCTTAATTTAATTCATTACAAAAAACAAAAGAAATATTAGGAAATATAAAGGGTGTTTATATTGATGGAATCTGCGACAGATTTAGGCACTGTCTTAAGGTCATTTTTGAAATCGAAAGCATACTGCCTTTCAAAACGTTAAGATACATATATTGAATTGATTATATCTTACGGAGTCCGTGTCTGGGGTCTCACCTTCCAGCCTCATTTGGGTAAAATTTATGATATCCAGGTGAGACTGTTAAAAGGAATTGTATCAGATATCATAATACGTGAGGCGAAACATGTGGGCGAAGGTGTATATATTAAATTCTGTAATGTCCTGCCGGTAAAACAACTTTGTGACAACAAATTGATTGTAGATCACTTTGTCGATCCGGAATATAAAAAAAGAGTTTCCCACACTCACAACACTAGATTAAAATCTAAGGGCTCCCTGATCGTTTCCCGAATTACAAATTACTTCGGAGAGCGAACCTTAAAGTGCGTTATTCCAAGGTTGTTTAATAATTTCCCACAAACTATCATTAATGTTAATGTGAAAGATCTTTTAAAGAAAAAAAAGAAACGGAGGAAATATCTTCTAATCCAAAATACTTTGTAGTACCTGTTAATAAATAAATTCGTTTAATACAGGGTGTTCTTTAAGCCCTGTCACATCCGAAACCACGATGATCGGTATGGGCAAGAAGACATATTAGCTCATTTTTTAAAATATTTAGAACAAAGAAAAAAATTAAAAATAAAATATTAAAAAAAACAAATGGTTGCTTACTTTTGAAGGGGAGAAGTGCGCAGTATCAGACTCCCCTCTTCCCCCTTCTCGTTTCACCCCTGTAGAAGTAAGCAGCCATTTGCTTTTTTTGATATTTTATTTTTTTAAATTTTATTGGTTCCAAAAAAATATTTTTATGTGCCAAAATGTCTTTTTGCTCATACTGATCATCGTTGTTTCGGATGTGACAGGGTTTAAAGAACACCCTGTATAAAAAAAATAATTTCATTTAAACCTGTCATAAAAAAAATGTATTTCAAATTATGAAATAAACGCTGCTCTGCAGCACTGAAACTGAAATCGAATTTCTATAAAAATTTACAGTACTTTGAAACCGTTTTGTTTTTGACGCTTTGAATGATCAAGTTCTAGAACCATTGTGATGTACAAATAATGTCGTGTCGGCGAGCGACAAAAGATTCGACACCGTACCGTACAAGGTAACCAACCTCTTCATTCGTTATTCGACAAAGGTGTTTGACAATACCTTTCTGTAAAAAAATATATAATAGCTGTTTAATCAGCGCTCCCGTGCGCCATTATAAAAACTAGACAAACCAACATGGATACACTACGCTCGATTGAAGATGGCAAACGAAATTACTCGAAAAAACGCGGGAGCACTTCAGTACAGATAATATCAAATAAAAATGTGGGACTCGGGAATTTCCAAAAGATTTTTTAAAATGCATTTCATAACGAACGCTTTCGGATTTATATCAATTTTAAGAAAAGTGTTTTTTTTATTTTTATTTACTTACAATTTTAAAAACCCGTTAGGGTTACATTAGAAATTTAATATTGTCTAGTCATTTTATGTCTCGTCTAGTCTAGTTAGTTCAGTCATCATGTGCTTTTTCAGATTGATTTTTAATTTGTCTCCAGTAAAAGTTTTCAAGTAGTAAGGTAAGTCGTTGTTGTGTTTAAGTCCATTATGTAGTATTTTTGACTGTCTTGTGTTTGTCTTTCCTTTTTCAATATGATAGTGTTGTTGTTGTCTGGTGTTATATTTGTGTATGTCAGCATTTTTGACTAATATTATGTCGTCGTCTTGTATGTTTTCCAGCAAAATAACAATTTTGTGCACAATTTTTAAGGTCTCAATTTTAGTCAAGTAGTTTATGTCAAACTGGTGTGTTTTTTTGTACAGTTCAGTCGTAGAGGTCAGGTAGGGTAGGTTGTATGTTAGTTTAAGAATTTTATTTTGTTGTCTTTGTATTCTTGTTATGTCTGTCTTGTTACCAGTTCCCCAGAAGGCGATCATGTAACTCAATTTACTTTTGACATAGGCTTCGTACATCATTAGTTTAGTTCATTTCGATTAGTTTTATTTTTTAAGTATTTGAATGGTATTAAAATTATCTAAATGTTATTAAATATTTGTATATAACCACTTACTGACTTTTCTATGTCTACCGGTTTCGAGACGTACCCGTCTCTTCGTCAGGACACCAATTAAACCAACATGCAAACCAACATGCAAAACCCACTATACACCTTCACCATAGTTGTTGCACAAAAATATCAAACCAACTCGACATGCATTTTAATAAGCACATGCACTGATTAGGACAAACATGCACTGATTAAATTTTGAAAATATACTCTTGTTTGAGAATTAATGAAAAAAGTAGAGGGGTTGGAGGGAGGGGATTAGTTTAATAGGTTTTATAGGGTGACCATTACAGTGGAACTTCACGAACATCAACAGATGAAAGAAATGAAAAGATACAGATGTTTAAATATGGGCAGAATGGTGAATGTTACATAGTGTGTAAAGTGGCCACATAAATCAGCCAATGACAGGTCATAAGCTCTGTACATGCCTAGACTTTTATATCACCTTCTCTAAACTGTTCTCCATCTTTGTTGTAATATGTTAATATCAAAAAACTGTTTCGTCACGGAGGTAATCTGTGCTAAGTTCATTTAATAATAAACTTTCTATTTTTTTACATTTGAAAATCTGTCTACGAGAGAAGAAAATAAAAGTGTGAAATTTTCAAAATTTTAAAACACTACAACTATGTTTAATATCTCTCTGCATCAATACTTTTATTATTAATAAAACGTATTGAATTTAAAATATAAAGAAACAATTGTTGAGCAGGAATTTCAAAATTTGTTTAGCCAAATGACACAATCCTATTTAAATTCTATCAACTTCCATTATCCATTTTTAAAAGCCTTTTTAAACATTTTCTAGTTACAAATTATTTTCATTCAATAATACTATGGCGTCATTTCGTTCTGTCTTGAACAAGTTTGATTATAATATCTATAAATTTAATTGGTCCATTGACTGTGATCTTGACTTTGGATTTGTCATCGACTGAACCAGTTTGGTATTAAATAACATCAAAAGCAAATCGTTTAATTGCGGCCATGTTATCAACGCTACAACTTTATAAATATAATACAGTTCATTGTTTAATTGTATAATTAGTTGTTTTGCTCTAGGGTATTTATTGGTTATGCAAAGATTTGTGTTTTTTTATTTATTTTTATTTTTCCATTCTAAACTATAATTAATATTTAAAATCATGTGACCTCACTGGGATTACCCGTGCCAAGAACACTTAACAATATACTTTTAAAAAAATATTTTTACATCGAGAATAAACGAAGAAGACTAACTTAATAAACTGAAATAATTAACAAAGTATACAGACAGTTTTAAACACTACGTATTTATGTTTATAATTAATTTATATACATTTATATTACAAAACGCACAATGAAAGAACAAAAACATAACATAAACTATACATGAGCAGTTGATTCAATATTGGTTTGGGCGAATGAGACAATTCATTTTACTTCTACCTACCACAATCCATTTTTTATGACCTTTTTGAACATTTTCTAGAAACTAATTGTTTTAGTAGAAATTGAAAATAGGTTAAAGATTTTAATTGAATAATATTCAATTTTTTTTTGTCCGAAAGTGGTATTAGTTTGTATATTTTAGTTGTCTTTGTGTTGAGGATCTGGTTATAATATTATTTGTATATGATGTATTTTAGGGGTTATGTCTTTCATTTGAGTAAGAGTAGTTTTTGAACCTGTAAGTGAGCATTGTTTTAGCGTAATATTGCTTTGGTGTCATAAGTTGTAATTTGTGGAATATTTCTTCAGTAGATGTCTGTATCGGGACTCTCGGGAGTATTATTTTAACTATGGAGACCCAAAAATATATGATTGACTAGATACTGATTTACGAAGATAAGTTGGCCATGTAGTGCAGTTGTTGCCGCATTCGATTACCATATTTAGGATACTGGGTTGGGTTCCTAGCTACGTCAATGCAATATATTGTTTTGTTTTTTTTAAATAGGAGTTGCAGTATTGTTGACCTTGCTTTTGATGTACAAAGTTTATATTTCACAAGTGGATTGTAATTCCTGGGTATCTATATCAAAGAAGTATTGGGAAAAGTAGGATATTTCGGCTCTGGACTTTTATGGGAACTTCTCCGCGTTTGTTTGATAACGAGAAAACCACAGAAAACTCATTCAAGATAATCCGAACTGTTGATAGACATCAGTAGGTCTTCCGTTTCACTTGAAAAGATCACGGCATTTTGTGTCCTGTTATCATTCATTGTCCTCATAACCTGTACTATCCTAACCATGAAAGATACTACCTCTTGTAATAAGTCATTGTGACTTAGTACGGAATGGATGTGCCTTAGATCCTTACCAACTTATGTTATGTCTTTCGACGCTGAAAAAAAAGCAGTGCATCAACAAGTGGGGAACATCTTGAGGGGTTTCATCATCATACGGACAGCAGTTGATCTCGGAGTGTTTCAAATGGTGCAGGTAGTTCATAAATCCAACATGATCCGTGAGGATTTGTGGAAGTGTAAAGCTCATCCATTGTTTTTTCTGAATTCAAGGAAATCAAAAATAGAAGGAACTAACACTGAGTTATTTGTCCTGTGGTTTCGTTCAAATAACTTTTCAGAATCGCAAAGTCCTGCTTCTAATTTTTCTTTAAGCAAAACGAAGAGGAAGCTCCGTAAAATCTAAATTGCCAAAAATATATACTCGTATTGGTTGAATAATTGGTATAAATATACGCAATAAGAGTTGTGAATTAAGGCCCAATTGCAGCACAGAACATCGAGAGCTGAGAAAATCACATTTATTTTATGAACCCGGAACCTTTCGTGCGTGGGTCAAGTATCTTAGCCATTGCACCACGGGGGTCGCCAAATAGAATATATATTACAAGTTTCAACCAAAATAAAAAAAATATATATTCATTCTTTAATAATTTTAACGTATTATGACTTTTTAGGCTGTGTCCGTTTTAAGCCATAATAATTAACACGAAGAAAAAACAAACGGTGTAATACATTTAAATGTAATAACATGTGATACAATAGAATGAAAATCCGGAACAATAAAGTAAAAATAATAAATTATACTAATAATTTTTTTTTAAAAAACAACTTAAATAAAATATAATAAATAAATAAATTATACAAATTAAGTAACATGTATAATCAAATATGAGAAATAGTAGAATCACTGAAATTATTAGGAAGTAATACAAAAATGGTATTGAGATGTGGTTTGCACAGTAAACGAATAAATCAAAATAGATTAATCGAGTTGTAGTAACGTGACTAGGTGTCTCGGACTCACAGCTCAAAAGTCCACGGTTCAAATCCCACTCTATCCCAACTTGATTTCCATTTTCTAATAGGGAGTTATTTACAACTCGTTGAAAATGGCCCTCGAAATGAAATATTTGGGTAAATTATAAAAACGCAAATAATTCACGTATAAAAAAACATAAAAAAACAAAAATATCAAAATATTTAATTAGCAAATAAAAGTATAGAAGGAAAGAAAATAAATAAGAAAGAATAAGCAAGTAAGTTTTACTTTATTCCGATTGAAAGAAAATTACAAATAGACGTATACTTTTAAGAGTGCGTTTAGAAATAATGCAAACTTAAATCAGGGGTTGATGTTAATGAAAAGGGGTGGTCAACCAACTGAAAGGGAAATCGCCATCCCCTCATGTCCTGCAACCAAATGAGAAAGTACGAAATTTGAAAAAAGTTAAGCCTTGTAATTTTCTAACGCAAGAGTGGTTCTAGTAAGCCCTTCAATTGGGCAGTCAGGATGTATTATTAATAAGAAAGTGTATTTAGAAAAAAAAACACTTTTCATACATGTAAAAGTATCATATAAATATTATTGATTTCACTGAATTACATACTACCTGTCTAACTAGGGGAATGCTGTTTAAAGACAGACATTTTTTATGCGGACGATATTGTGAACATTCGTAATTCTCATTTTTTTCCATCTGTCGACGTTTGTATATTTATTGGTCAATTTTGATAAAACAAACAAATTGTCACACCGTTTTCCCGTAGAAGTAGGCAGGGAGGATATCATGACAATACACCCTGTCTTTGAATACACTCGCTTCCTCTACATTCATACACATTCTTACGCACACGCGCTTCTTTTTACGACTTTCGACATGTCCATCAGCGAGTATTCGTTGGATTTGGTCCCAGTCATCAGATCCTAACACAATTTTAAGAGCAGATGGAAGACGCATACCTTCTACAGTAAAAATAAATTTTGTACATTATAAGCGAGGCAAGAAATAAGCAACTCTGATTTAGAAATAATAAAATATCTCACTTTGATCTTGCCGGGATCACGTGCAAGCCGTACACCATAAGGCCTAATAATCTCCACTGGATTTTTCTCTTTTAGGATTTTCGATTCCCTTTCCGCACTAAACGGTGCATAGGGCACTAATACACCAATCGCAGCATAGGGCACTAATACGCTAATCGCAGCGAATCTCAATAGTTTTTGTAACATGAAAGTAATATGATCAGTATCACGCTTGAGGTGCCAAATCAGGGAGTAAGAAATATTCTAGCAAAAACGCATTTTTTATTTTTCTTCTAAGTATTTTATGTTAAGTATCGAGCCCGAGACTTCTTGCATGATAGGCCTGCGCGCTGACTACTACACCACGAGGCCGACAAATCAAGATTTTTACTCATACAAAAATGCTCATCCTGGATTCAGGGTTCTATTTGACATAGAACTGTGTTCTTCATCCACCCAGGCACGTTGAAAATTTAAATTATGAGACGCACATTCGTTTCCTAATAATGTTGCGCTTCAATTTTTATTATTATAAGTGATGATCGGATAACTCGTATATCACACCTTCGGTGCAACAAAGACCTAAGGGCTAATTTTTATATTTTACACGAGAGGACTTATAAGTTTATTTTCCCATTTATTGCCTTATTACTGGATTTCTATTTGCAGTAGGTTATAAATCTTGAATCAATGAATTGTTTTTGTTATAGTTTTACGTTAAAAGCTTATTCTGAATTATTGAAAAAAAAATATAGTAAAAGACGTAACAAAAAAAGTGTCCTGAATTGTGCCTTTGTTGCAATGACGGTGCGATATGTAGCATAAAAAATGGAAAAATATGCATGAAAAATGCTTTAAATGTGCAAGTAAACTGCTGAAATATGTAATATAAAATATTTAAAAATCAAGTTTTTTATTTATGAAAAATAAAAACAATCTTTTTTATTTTAACAACACATTTTTCTAAATTTTTTGTTGAACGGTTGAGCCTTCGATCAGTCAATTTTTTTAATAAATTGAGAATGAACGTTACATGTCCAATGACCGTTATCGGGCCGTGCTTGAACTTAAGTGCTATATTAGCGCACATTTGTTTCAGGTAATATTTTATCCGTGCTATTAATACAACTTTTAATTTAACAAAGGTTCGAATCCAGGTTTGTTTGGTCAATTTTTTTTTTACTCTTTTCTCTAAGTCTATTTAACTTTTATTTATTGATATTAATATATATAGTTGGTACAAGAGATGGTAGAGTAGAAAAAGATGTTGAAAGAAGAGTGAATGCGGGCAACAAAATGAACGGAGCACTAAGCACAGTAATTTCTAATAAAAATATGTCAATCGAAGCTAAACTGGCAGTGCACAACGGAGTTTTAGTCCCAACACTTATGTATGGAAGTGAAACATGGAACTGGCAGAGGAAGGATGAAAGCCGAGTGAACGCGGTTGAAATACGATCTCTTAGACGAATGTGTGGGAAATCAATGTATGACTGGGTTACGAATGATGAAATCAGGCGAGAGTGTAAATCTGAGACAAGTATAATTGATAAGATTAAGAAAGGGTCTCTGAGATGGTTTGGTCACGTAGAACGAATGAACGACGAGAGAATGGTAAAACAAGTATATATGGCAAAAATAAACGGCAACGTTAGACGAGGACGACCAAGGAAGACGTGGCATGATCAGATAAACCAAAATCTTAAGTCTGGTCATGTCAAAAGCAGACAGAACCGAAGGGCATGTATGACAAGATGTATGAATGTGGAAGAGGCTAGGATTGTATGCCAGGATAGACGTGTGTGGCGGTCCATTCTCTCTGCCTACCCCTACGGGGAAATGGCGTGATGGTAGTAGTAGTGGTAGTAATATATATAGTACCCAGTGCATGTTTGGACATGGTGGTGTTTGCATCTCATGTAATTTATGTATTTTTTCGTAAATACTTAGTTTAATACGGTGATGGTTAGTGTAAAACTGTTAAGTATTTGCATGTTGGTGTTGTGAGTGTCCTGGCGAAGAGATGGATACGTCTCGAAGCCGGTAGACGAAGTGGTTAAATACAAATATTTAATAACATCAATCGTATGATTTTTATTTTGAAACTTGGTGGTCTGTCTTTAAACCTTATCTTATGGAATTTTATCATTGTTGAAGATAGTTTCTCTAAAATAAATAAATATAATCCGGTCTCTTCGTGCACCATCAAATGAATTTATTGTATTAGAATCATCAAATTAAAAGAACACACGTAACAAAAAGGTCCCTCCTAAACACATTATATTCGTAGCTAATCGGGACCTAAAACAAAGAACCTCTGTAGATTGTAAAAAAAATAAATAAAATAAAAGTTTATATTAATTACACATGGTACGAATGAATCTTAATTAATGCAAAAATCGATGTGGCCATCCCTATGATCCGTGTCGCGATATGGCTTCACCGCTCTCGAGTCCATGATGTATAGTGCTGTACCCGCTCGTGACCAGCCATGTAAAACTAATGCGGCAATTGAAGGGAAACCGCTGACTGCGAACTCATCATAGTCACCACTCGACCACAATCTGCATGGCCAATTAAAACCGTACATAGAAAGTTCCTTCCAAACGCCGTGTGGCTAATGTGCACGCATTATCATTATGTATTGTAATTAGAACAGGTTATTTTAACACTGCTAGGGTTTGTTAACCGATTGAAACCGATACCGGTTATTGAAACGATTGTAATAAGTCCTCTTATTATGTAACTTTCATATTTTTTAATC
The DNA here is from genome assembly GCF_059751315.1 of Micrasema longulum. Lineage (NCBI taxonomy): Eukaryota > Metazoa > Arthropoda > Insecta > Trichoptera > Brachycentridae > Micrasema > Micrasema longulum. Next base: position 186,589 of record NW_028277602.1, on the reverse strand, counting down.
ATCGGCAGAAATTTAAAATGCTATAAGATACACGAACCGGATCAGCCCAACATAGTGCAATTTATTATTATAGGGATAAAAACAAACGTTGCTCTTAGAAGATTTGATAAATAGAAGATTTCGACTTCTGGTGACACGGTTAGGAACATTAAAAGTAATGAATTGCAACGGAGATGGAATATCACTTGTAGCATTAAGTATTTTAAAAATACATATAAGGTCCATCCTCGTTACATGTTTTTCTTTAATGAAGACAGATTATGAGATTGCTCTGTTTCAAATTAGGAATAATTATTATAATTTTATACCTGTATATGCAGCAAAATCCCAGTGGCCTTATTCTGTAACTGATTCGTTTTATAAATTCATTCGTATCGTATAAGAGGGAACGAGAGCGAAATATGGGTTGAATTGCGTTAGTATGAGATGGATATATGACGGATGAATGAACTAACGAAACGAAATTGTAACAGAAAATGCCTGCTGATGGAGTTTCGCAAATTTTATGAAAGATAGGTTGAATTTTTCGTTTGCCTCCAGTTTTCTCAAAATGTGTGTTTTATTTAATTTCGTAATTCTAAAAAAAAAACACATATTTTTTTAATTGACACGATCTAGACGGCTATAAAAAATTTCTGGCCCAAGTACATTCTGTAATATACATTTAGTAATATGTTGTTTCAATTTATAAAAAAGTAATTTAGCGTATGAAAATTCTGCCCATTGGTTGGAATTTATTGCGACAGAGGGGAAAAAAACCTAATGGTGCATAGGGCACTGCATTGTTACAATAATCGCAGTGTAACTTAATCATTTTTGTGTCATGAAGGTAAGATGATCAGTCTTACACTTCAGGTACCAGTCCAGGGACTATAAATTTTACTAGCGTAAAAACACTTTTTCAATGAATATTTCGTATCAACCATGTCGGAAATCGAACCCGAGACCTCTTGCATGGTAGGCAAACGAGCTGACCACTACACCAAGAGGCCAGCAAATCTAGGACGAGAAACTAGAAATCTCACAATTCTTATCCCAATTTTTTTCGCAAATATTTTGAGTTTGTCCAAATTTTTGAAGACGAGGACCGGATTCAACTTCCTGGGGAGCTGATAATATAAGAATATTAAAACAGAGATGAAGAACATTTAAGAGATTTTAGGTATTATAGAAGTCTAGGCAAGGGCTTATGACCTATCAATGACTGGTTTAAGTTGCCACTATACACACTGTGTAACATTCACTATTCTGCCCATATTTGAACATGTATATTCCTTAAATTCTTTCATCTGTTGATGTATGTGAAGTTAAATATCTCTATTAGTAACTTCTACAATTGAGATTCCTAAGTTTGCTTCTAATACACTCATGTGTTGATTTTTGTAAAAAAAGAAAGACACTAGACCAACATCAATCAAATTGTAGACCTGAAATTATTAAACAAATTACTCCAGATTTTTGGGAAGAATCGGTTTTGTTGTATAACTTCTTGATCCGAGCTAAGTTTGCAAACACTAGCGCAAATGCACTCATATCTCCCGACAATCTCCTAATTTGATGCCTCCAATAATTTGCATTTTGGCATTTCGTAAACCAACATAATTACGTAAATTCGTCTTGGCATTGTCTTCTGGTCTCGCTGCGTGGTTCGTGGCCCAAATCACTTCTTCTGGAAGGTCCTATCGGTAGCATCAGATGTCTTTGTGGAGTTGTGACACCGATTGTATGCAAATCCCCGACGTGCTTTGTGGATATTTTGGTCAGAGTCTGTGACGAAACGGCCGGGTGATGTAAAGAGCAGAGAGCAAAGATGGTTTGTGCCGAGATGATGAATTACACAGCGCCATTGTTTGTTTTTTTGCGTTGCTTTTTTTAACACGCATTTCTTGATTCGCCTTTATTTCCTGCTCTTATAAAGCAATCAGCTATTTCTTTCTTTGTGTAATTTGCTTTTCAAACATTTGTTTTAGATTCCTGATAGTTTTATTAGGTTTTCATGCAAATTATATTTTTATTTCTATTAAAAAAAAAACTAATTACATTATAGCCGTTTTAGGCAACTGTATTTAACTTTTTATTTAATTTATTTTTTATTTTTATTTATTAAGAAAAAAACAGTTGTTATATAAGAAAACAAAATATAAAAAATATTACATACACCCAGTTAAAGTTTTTCACAAATATGAGAGAACATGTTACACAGTAAAGAGAAAAATAATATATTAAATAAGACATAAGAAAAAAAAAAAAGAGCTCGTAAGAAGATTAAGGGATGAGGAAACCTTTGAGATTCGAGTCCTGTAAATTAACTTCTTTATATACACCGATATCCGAAACTGTTTTTCTTTAAAGAAAACTAAATTTTGGCTTTAATGATTTAAGGAACCCAAATATTTAAATTTTGGGGCCATTTTCCAACGAATTGTAAAAAACTTACAGAAGGGAAAAATCACATTTTTTCAACATTTTTAAAGTAATAAAGGTCTATGAAATACTGTCCAGTAAAAAAATAATTTTGCTCATTATTAGTAACTAGTTTAAATTTTTTTTTTAAATTTGTAATTTTGCATTCTCGCAAACAAGGTGATTCCGTTGGCCTCGCCCCTTATACGTCACGATTCATGTTTATTTGGCCCTACCATTGAAATCTGCAAAGAAAAATTTCACGAATGTTGACTTCACAATAACCAAGGCCAAACACGTCGCGTTTTACTACGAGCGTATTTTTATTGAATTTTTTTTTTTCATTTAAGTGTGAAAACATTTTTCCACAAAATCCATATTTATTTTGAAAATACAATTAATTATTCACAATCCATTTCAAATATTTTTATCGGTATTCGTAGTGTGAGATATTACCCTATGAAATAGAGTGGGCCTTGAACTTCAGACCTCTGATCTGTGAGGAAGCAACACTAGCTATGGGACCACTACTCGATTCATTATTGATATCAGTATGTTTATATTTGTCCGGGCGGAGGAAGAATACTGTTCTGTATGTGAAATATAATCAGAACTCTGGGTGAGTGATTTTGATCCGATGGTGAAAATAAATCTCGGGTAAAAATCATGAAAAAAAAAATAATTGGAGATAAGTCCGTCTCGTAGTGCAGTGTTGTGGTTGACGTGATCTCCTCCCATGCTGAGGTTTTATGTTCGATCCCTGTAAGGGTAAACTAGAAATATTGATTATGAGGTGGTTTTACATTGTAACATTTTATTGTTTCTGGACTGGCACTTTAAGCGTAAGACTGAGACTAACTTCCTTTGGACAGGTTTCCTTGGTAAGGAAGACTATTTAATTAATTACTTATCAAAATAAATAAATATTAATAATATTTTATTTTAAAAACCGTATCAACACTGGAAAGGAAAAAATACTAAGCGACATGTGGCGACTTTAACTTTTAAAGAAATCTTCAATTGGCTCTTCTGTAAAGTTGCTATATGTCACTTGGTAACTTGTTCCTTTCCAGCGTCGATATGATCTAGATACTTGGTATACAAATGCAGTGCCCTATGCATCACTGGGTGGGAATAGAAAAAATGTGATTATTATACCCAATCATTTCATTTCACTCTTCAAGTCGTTATTTTTACAGATGTGATTTAGTTCAAGTCACGCAAAAGATAATTACGTGTTGATATTTTAAAGATTACAGCGTTCTGCTCCGAGCCCCTTAATTTGACAAATAAGTGAATTTTGAGTGTCATAATTTTCGCTATTATCATTAATATTAACCACACCCCAACGCGTTAAGTTCGTTATCGCAATTATAATATTAAAAGTGACAAAACGCCTTCCAAAACATCATATCACCGACATATCAGTTTTGATATTAATTAACCCTTACAACACCGTGAAATGTTCGAAACCAATTATGCTCAACTCTTTATGAGGTAAGGGCACCAATTACTGCTCTCGATTTAAATATCTTTTACTATGTTTTTTGATGTTTTTTTACTGTGTTTTTTAAAACCCACGTCTTTTAAAATATTTTTGAATCAGATTTTTTACTTTGTATTTGACAATCTATTTTACTATGTTTTTTTACTATTTTTTACTACCCTTTTCTAAAAATATTGTTTCAAATTAATTTTTTCTTTGTTTGATTACTGTTTTTATATTTTGACTATCTTAAAACAGGGTTAGACAATCAAAGCAACTTTGTAAAAATGTGTTTTTTATGTTTATTATATAATAATAAATAAAATAAAAGTTTTTTTATTTGACATAGTAAATGCTTCTAATATTATTTTTATTTACGATATTTTAGTCCACCCGACTGCTTGCAAATACATATTTTTTATATATTCCTAAATACAAGAGTCTTGCTCCATTAGAAGTAAATACAGTAAAATTATTTTAATATGTAGGTCTATATAATTTTTGAAAAAATATTTTATTTAATAAATAAAAAAAAACAAAAAAGTTTCTACTAAATATTTATTTTAAACGCATTTCCTAAAACATTTCAAAACGCTTCCCTAACCACTCCTCTTTTTCTTTAATTTTATTTCCTTTTTTTATTTTATTACAACGAAGAGCATAATAATATATAATATTTCGTGTAATTAATTACACACATTATTTATTTTGGACTCTTTTAAACTATTTATATATTCGTAATAAGGGTTTGTTTTTTGTTTTATCTCCAGGTGTGATTGGCTAAGAAGCCTTATCGTGCTCAAATCAAAATCGTGCAAAAATCACTACAATACTGCTACAATATATGGAGAAAATACGTGAATGCGTGTTGATGAAGAAAAGTCAGACAGCGTTTTACCCTGAGCCTTCTCAAATTATGACACTCAACTCATGCCCAACGCGAATTTAGTCATTTTTTATTCGCCAGCCGTGTTTTGATGTGAGCTTTTAAACTATAAGGAAAATTAAACAAATACATAGAAATACGGTAAGGATAAGACTGAAAATTTGTCGATATTAAAAATTTTCTTTTTTATACTTGCCTTGCTGATTTTGGTCAAACCTTTTGTAATTATAAGCTTGTTAACTGGTTAACTGGTTAACTTTCTTATTATTTTTAAAAGACATCGTTAATAGGAAGTGTACCCCTTTTTACAACAAGATATTTTTAAATGTTGAAAAACCCGATAAGGGCAGTTAGACGGTCAGTACACGCGATACACACGCTTATGACAAGGTGCTCAGGAGTCAGGAAGTAGTGCCTCATAATTGGTTCACTTAATGACCGTAAAAATCACGAAGTTTATACAGTTTGGTGCCTGTTACTTTGTGCGTTCCGCCCCTAACTACCCCCTAACCCCACGTCGTGTAGTTGTCTTATCTACCCCCGCAATCAGCAGCCAGCCAGAAAGGGGTTTAAAATTGAACAACTTTTTGGAGAAAAGAAATTTAAAAAAAAACCACCTGACAACTCGTGTAAAGCAGAAATTTTTGTCAATAAAAAAAATATTGAATTGATATGTTTAAATTGCGGCTGAGAATCTAACGATTTAACTCCATATAATGGCACTTGATAAAAATATTCATATTTTCCACCCATTACGTGTACTTATATTTTTACGGGTTTTGCTTTCTAAATGTTGGAAAGATATTTTAAAAAATAATTACGTATATTTTTGAAGTTAACATAAGTTGTGTTTGCTTTTTTCTAAACAACGAGAACAGAAAACAGAACAAAAAAATACAACAAATTAGGCAATAATGTATTCTAATTTACTATTTTACAACAAATAAGTCAATTATTTATAACATATTCATCGTACACTGCGCAAATACCGCGAGCAGCTTTAGCAGATTTATTCCTTAGACTTGAACAGAAAGAGGTGACAAAAATGCTCACTTCGATCTACTTAACATTCTATTTTGAAGGCTTGTAATAAAAAAAACAATAAATGTTACGTAAAAGCAAACATAATATCTTGTAGAGCAGAAAAATTTCTTTCGAATGACGTATAACCATTACCATTTTTATTTATAACTTTTGTGCTTATTTTCAAATTTGTACACAATATATGTAAAATAAATATATATATATGTAGAACTTGCAATCTGTATAACAATAAATTTAACCATATTGATATTAATAATATAACATGCAACAATTTTAGAAAAGTAATTGAAAATCAATTTATGTTTCACTAATTTTTTTTATTTTTAAAAAAATATGTTTTTTAATATTCTCTTATATAATATCTTATTTAACCGAAATACCTACCTGTGCAGTTAGATTGTGTATGGATATGTACATGTACATGTGTATGTGAGTTTGATATTTGGTTAATTATTATAAACACTTTATTTTATTTTAGTTTTTGAGTTTTTTATTTTATTTTTATAATTATTATTTTCTTCAATTAAGTTGTTCTTCTTATAAGGCTCAATAATTATCGCAAATGTTATACTCGCTGCATATGTATGTATACTTATTATTATGTTATCCGCACTGTAAAATGTACATACATATCTAAATTTAATATCTATTCTTAACTTCTTATTAGTAATATTTATCTTTTAGCTTACGAGAAGGCCTGTAATTGGATCTTAATATATAATTTAACCTACACTGTAATTAATAAATATTGTAATCTGTTGGCTTTCCAAAATAAAATAAAATAAAATAAAACATGCTATTGTGTTTTCGGCTAGTAAAAAAAATAAATTTTGACTTTCTTAGATCAGGGTTACTAACCTTAGATAGTCAAAGAAGCTTTATTTCTTTTCTAGTTTTAATTTTCATAAGCTGTATTATTTTATTTAAATCGTAGCTGTATTAAAAAAATGAAATTATTGTAAATAAATTAACTGAATCAGTTCGTAAATAAAAGAATAACTACCAATAGAGATTGATGGGGTATTGACTTTATATAATTATATTTATTGGAAAATGTAATTTTTTACACTTTTTACATGCAAAAAAAAACAATTTTGGGATGAATTAGAAGATTTATTGATAATAATTCCTGCATAATTATTTATAACACAACTATTAAACAGCAGAATATAATTTTTTTATCAAACCAAGAAAATTTAAATAAACTAATCATATTAAAAAACAAAGCTTAAATAATTATTTTGGAAAAAAACCGATACAGAAGTAAAAATTTGATGTTAAATGAATCAACAGTACAAACATATAAGCAAAAAATTTCCAATATGGTGATATTTTTGTATGATATTACTGATTAAAAAAAACACCGAATTTCATAAACAAAATAGATCGAAGTCAACATGAACATTCCAATAGGATCACAATACCTGGCAAAATGTAAAATAAGACTCCCATTTAGAAAAAAAGATAATTTTATGTAACGTTGTAAAAATAATATTATATGGGAAAAAAACATTACTAAGTTTTTTTTTTCTAAATTCAAACAGAAGGTCACAAAATGTGTTAAACAACTAATAAATGAATTATATGTACATTGATATTATTAGACCAAAAATAAGAATATAAAATGCAGAATAGAAGCAGCCCGAACAGGATTTAACAACATGAAAAATCTTCTTTGTGACGATGATATAAATCTTAAACTGACACAACGAATGGTCAAACGTTATGTATGGTCTGTCTTACTGTACGGTGTAGAGGCGTGGACTCTTCAAGTAAATATTATAAACCGCTTTGAAGCATTTGAAATGTGGATTCCCCGTAGAATGTAAAAAATATCTAGGACCGATATGATAACCAACAATGAAGTATTACGTAGAGCCAATGCTAATAGAGAACTATTCTCCACTGTTAAGCTACGTAAGATTTCATATTTTGGCCGTGTGATGAGAGGTAAAAAATATGCCGTACTTCCACTTGTCGTAAAGGGGAAGATCGAGGGACGTAGAGGGGTCGGAAGAAAACAGCTTTCCTGGCTTCGAGGATTAGAACTAGTTTCGTACTGCTCAGGATAGGGAAGCTTTCTCCCAAGTGGTCGTCAACGTCGGAGGGATCCGACACGACACATGAAGAAGAAGAAGATAAGAATATGTTTATGTGTGCCTTGTTTCAGGATTCAAAATAAAATAAATTGAAAAAATCTTCGTAATTAGATGATCTATTGCAACGTTTGTATTAAACATTAATACGGACAATCATTGTTTTTCTCGCTGAACATTATTATCAATTATAATTAATGTTATATTGAAATCACCTGGTTTTCCTAACGCCCCACTTTCCATCGAACAATGTGATAAATGGCAGAAAATAATCAAGTCTTTTTGTTACCTTCGAATATATTGCTATCAAGATAAGTAGCATAATGTTGTACGCGATGCATAGCGGCTAGCAATACAACAGACTTAACTATGTAAATTGTATCTAAGCATGTTTTGGAGTTCTACAATATTGGGGCAATGTGTCATTAGCTATGTTGGCTAAGGCTCACACACTTCCTTCAAGACACTAAAAAATAAGTGCCCGGAGTGGAGAATATTTGTTTTTGATAAAAAGACTACGAATTTCAAAAGAATTTTAATACTGATTTTCGATCCCGCGTTGACTAGGGTTAAATTTGTTTCCTCCCACTTTTCGTATATATATTATATGTGTATATTCTTATATAAACATATTACAATAGAGATAAAAGACGTTTTAGCGAAGGTAATATACCTATAGAAGTCAAGGACTGGACAAACACAAAATATTGTTAATAAATAAACCTGTTCCATGAAGAAATATAGAAATTGAAAAAAAATATCAGGCGTCTCCTAGTATGTAGGTGAAATAATTTAATTAGATGAATCTCATCCGCAAAAATAAAGGTTTCAGCTTTTTAATTTCACAAACATCAGCAGGTTAAAGAATTGAAGGAATATAGATGTTCAAATACGGGCAGAATGGTGAATGTAACACAGTGAGTAAAGTGGCCACTTAACCCAGCCGACGGCAGGTCATAAGGCGGCCTCCGTGGTGTAGTGGTCAAGACGCTTGACTCACGCACGGAAGGTTCCGGGTTCGATTCCCGGTGAGAACGCAAAAATTAAAAATGTAATTTTTCTCAAGCCTGGTTGTTTTGTAATGTAATTCACCACTGTAATTGGGCCTCCTGGCCTGTTGTGGTGCAAAAAAAAAAAATATAAAAAAAATGGGATAAGAAGCCTTGTAGATACCTAGAATTATTTATTACCTTCTCTAAAGTTTTCTTCATGTTTGTTGTAATATGTTAATATAAGCCGCTCCCCAGGGAGTTGAATCCAGTCCTCGTCTAGAAAAATTTGAACAAACTCAAAATATTAATGATATTTTTTGTATATGAAATTTATTTATAAACCCTTGCGGATTATATTTATTTAACAAAATACGTTTTTTTTTAAACTCATTTTCTATTGTTAGCCTCGTGGTGTAATGGTCAGCGCGTTTGCCTGCCATGCAAAAGTTCTCTGGTTCGATTCCCGAGATAGTTGATATGAAATATTTATTTAAAGGGAATATTTCATAGTCTCTGGACTGGTACCTGAAGCGTGAGACTGATCACCATACCTTCATGTAACAAAAATGATCAAGATACGCTGCGATTGGTGTACCAATAAAGTGCCCTATGCACCATTAGGTACGGAGGTAGAATCATGATGATGAAAATGTAAAGAAAAAAATGTAATAAAAAAAGTATTTTTAAAACACGTACAATTTTTCTTGGGTAAGCTCGTAGATTTGAATGATGTACATGAAAATCCTTTGTCACTCATACATGAGCAAAGTTTATCAATTATTTAAATGGACTGTTTGTATTTTCGTTAGAAAAAAAAATACAAAGTCGCTACGCTACGTAAGAATTTATCAACTATCTTATTTCTAGCAAAGTTTGTATTTTTCTAAGATACACAGCTTGAAGTTAGTTTTAATTCTTAGTTGTTATCGGGTCGTATCACCGTGAAGGGGTTATTTATGAGTTTGTGGAACAAAAGTTTTAAGGTAAAATCGCTAACTGTTGACCCGTTCACGCCCAGACCTGCACGCCTACTATGGCTTTCGAAGTGCGTAAAACAGCAAAACTAAGTAATACGCATTTAGTTTTAAATTTTACATAAATTCGATTATATAAACCGTTTCGAAAGCTTATAAAAATAAAATGTTGTTTAAATTAAATAAGGTTCACAAATTTAACAGAACAAAAAACGTTAAGTTAATATGATGTTGGTATTGTACCATAATATATATATTTTTTAATTCATACATAAACACATATTTATTTTTACCAAGAAATGAGCAATAAGCTCGCATATACGGAAAAAACATGTACAAAATGGATGTGGAAACAGAAATGAGGTTTTTAGTCATAAGAGTATATACGTTTTTTTTCTTCGAGCTCAGAGTTTGAAATATAACTAGAACTCCCATCTCCATAATTACTCTCGGATAAAAGCTCTAAAAAATTAAGTCTAGTGGAGATAGGTCCGCGTCGTTACGTAGTGGTTAGCTAGTTCGCCAACTATTCTTTTTGTCTAGGGCTCAATTCTTGGCAAGAGCACTGTGAAATATTGCTTTTGAAATTGTTTCTACATTGCAATATTTCTGAGGCGTAATACAGATCACCTTACCTTATTTTTCACATGATAATTAATTAATTCATTAATTCCTATGGATACTCTGCAACTGGAGTACTTACCACGCAGCGTCCTATATACCAATGGGTACGGGTAGGCAATCGATGACGATTTATAGCATATTTATTTATTTATAAACAGCATTTCTGCCATTTACATACACGTGGTTTAAAGAGTGCTTGAAAAAAAAATCGAGTATGTTATATTAATATACTATACACATTATAAATTACTTAAAACATAAACATATTTCAAAGTAATTAAATTTATAATATGTTTCCTATAAAGTAACAAAATACCATGCTCCTTATAATCAATTACATGTAGCTTACCATATTTTTTTGACATCGTAAGTAATGTTTTATAATACTGTAGTATTATTAGGAAAAAACACATCACCAAAAAAATATATGACTTTTCTTGGGTAAGTAAACTATATCATATTCCTTTATTCCATACAGCGACCAGTTGCGCCTCTATTGACCAAAATTATTACTACTGGATTACAAGAGATTTCTCTGCTTACTTTAAAATCACTCATTTAAATACGTCTTTAACCTAAAAATTTAGAATCTCATTCGAAAAATTACACTTGCGATTACAGTAAAATCTTGCAGCTTTCATTAATGCAATTTAGTCTTTCAATACATTTTCATAAGGGCTAGTATTCTTTAAAATACATCAATTTGACTTACGATAGTCTAAAGGAGGTGACAATACACGCACTCGTTATGTGTTAGAAAGAGATAACGAATATATTTTGTATGTCTTAACACGGAAGTTACAATAATAAGTAATTGATCATACTTATGTTTCAGTGGTTTGAAAGTAAATTTGCATTAAAATAAATAAATATTTTGATATTTTAATCCATAATGTAGTATAAATTCTTAAGTGGGTTTTTAAAAAAAATAAAAGATTCGCTAATTGTTTTTTAATTGTAATTCGTTTTTGTGCATACGATGACTGTTGAATATTAAATGAATGAATGTTGAATTTAGTTAGAGTTATGATAAAAACGTTACTAGTGTATGGTGTTAAGAATAAATAAATATGAAGAATTATAAAATTTATAATTTATGTCGTTTTGTGAATAATAATGTGATATAAAAGTCGATGAAACAATGATTCTTAAAACGTAATTTATATTTTGTTTGGTGAACTATCGTATTCGGTAAGGAATACTTTAAAAATAATTTGGTTTTTATCTCATTTATTGAGAAATAGTGTTTTATTTCAAGACAAGTTATAATAGTCTGACTTAACCAAATATGCACCGGTACGCTAATGAATTATCCAGTTTTTTAATTACTTTTTCGACATTTGGCTCAAAACACGAAATAGCTGCGCGGATGGGTCGTTGCTTTTTAATGACGCAGGCGGGGGTTCGAGTCCATTTTTTTTTGGAATCATATTTTTTAAATTGTATTTTATAAATAAAATGTTTTTGCTACATTTGAAAATATTTTTACTGAAACTATTAGCCGCTGGAGCCATTAGTTAGGAATTATTTATTAAATATAAAATAGACTTGTTTTTTAAATGCCATACTACCGCTATGGACATTTTATAAGAATTTTCGTAGCTTACAATTTAAAAACTCACCGCTCGCCACTGCAAAATACTTCAATCAATAAAATTATAACTATTCTAACCCGATCTCTTGAAGTATATTTGCTCTTTTTTTAGGTAAAAAAAAACAACCCAAGACAAAATACATTAATTTTATCATTGATTAATAATTAATTTTTACTGGATATAAATATGTTTTTTTACGCGCAGTAAAAATTAGAGCGTTTAATGGTACCACGAATTGTCTCGAAATCTTATTTGGTGTACTTTAATAATTAAAAAAAAAAAAAATGATTTGGAAAACATATTATTTTTGTAAATGGCGTTACGGTGCTTTTATGTCGGCACCTAGTTGGTGGCCTAATTTTGTGATGTACAAAGTTATGTGGGTGCACAGAATGAGAGCAAGTAAAACAGGGTACTTACGTTTTACACAAAGATTTATTCACGAAACTAAACTACTGAAGCTAACACATTGAAAGAAGGATTCTAATAACTATATTAGGCAAAATTAAATGAAGTTGGTAAATCTAAATTGGCGGTAATTTTGTGCCTCGAAGACGCGTGCGGTGAGGTCGGAATCCGGTAGTATTCTCCTGGCCGGTTTGGCCTGTTCGTACGCTCTACGTCGGCGTTCGGCAATGTTCGGCTCGTGCCGTCGTTGTCGACCCGCCACACAGCCCCCTTCCAAGTTTTGAAATCTGTTTTTCAAAACTGACGCTGTATCCCCCTCCTGCCGCTACGCGTTGTGTATGCCGGTTGTTCTGTTGGTGTTTCCGTTTCTGCTGGACTGGCTCGTTCTTCCGCTGTCTGGAACGCCGGCTTGCACCTGTCCAGCGAAACCTTTTTATGTTCGCCATCCACGTCCAGTGTTACCGTCTTTTCCGCCCTGGTGATGACCTTGTGGGGCCCCTTGTAGTTCGGCATCAGGGGTTTGTACACTCTGTCGTCCCTCAGAAACAAGTGTGTGGCTCTCTTTAGTTCCGGGTGGATGAAAACGTTACCTTTATTGTGGTGCTCGACTGGCCTTGGTTTGACGTTTTGCATGAACTTTACCAGTTGCCTAGTGTAGGAGTCCGGGTCAATGTAGTCGTTCGTCTGCTCCAGGATGTCTGCTGGTAACTTTAGTTTGCACCCATACAGCATCTCTGCTACTGAGTGCTCTGCATTCGTGCGCAGTGTGGCCCTCAGTCCGAGTAGTATGGTGCTGATCGATTTTGTCCACGGAACAGGGTGGTGAGCTTTAATGGCCGTCTTCAGCGTTCTATGAAATCGCTCGATCATGCCATTACTTTGTGGATGGTAAGGCGTCGTGTTGGAGTGTGCTATGCCTGATCTGGAACAAAACAAGTTAAAGTCCGTAGACATGAATTGCCTACCCCAGTCATCTTCGCTTATGGCTAAATGCGCTTGGATCGTCTTGGGCAGTTGTTGTATCCACAAGTATTGCAACGTCGTTTCGTCTATTTGTAAACCTATTGCTAGCGTCCGCATCTCTCTAAGTAGGCTGGATGGGTTTCGATCCCCAAGCTGTAAGGAAGAAAACAGTTTTTCTCTCCTTCTGTCCTGTGGACAGCCCATGCGTTGGATTATAGCTTCCTTCAGCCTCGTATATTTTGCTCGGTTCGGTTCCATGAGTAAAATATCTGAAACTTGTTCTATGTGCGCTTGTTCAAGTTTTGACACTAAGTGACTATAACGTGCGTCTTCTGAAACTATGTTTGCCAACTCGAATTGTGCTTCTATCTGTTTAAACCAAAGTTCGATGTTGTTCACCCATAGCTGTGGTAGTTTAACGCTAATCCTATCCGTGTGGAACATGTTGTTTGCTGTGTTGATATTTGTCAAGTCAGTGTTGTCCTTGTTAGCCATTGTTTACAGTTTAAAAATATTCGTTTTTAAAAAAAAAATTCAGAAAAATGTATGTAATAATGATTACAGTATAAGTTAAAATATTGAAATAAAAGTATTCAATAATGAGTGTAGTTGTATTAAAAAGTTAAGTTTAAATTATTAGATTTAAATTTAAATTTAAATTTAAATTTCAAACAAAAATATTTATTTTTTAAATGTCAGAGTCACTATTTGTTATGTATGTACTGTGCAAGTTATAGAAAAGAAAATTAAAAACAGAAAATTTAAATAATTATTTTACCATACGGCGGAACACATTTTCCAACTATTAGGTATTTGTATTCTCCAAGCCTGAGTGGTCCCCTCAATATTAATATTCCTTTTGATTGTCCGTTGTACAATATATCAAGTTTAAAAATGTTTATGGTAAAACTTCAAATCTGTAACACATAATAACATGCATAGCCTAGGTTAAAAATATAAACATATATAGTACAGTCACACGATATAATGTATATAGAAAAAAAGTATGGATACTAATGTCCACGTACTAAGTTAAACATTCGTCGGCTTAGCCGCCCGAATATCTGTTTGTTTGATAGTTTCAAGTTGTTTACAAAAATAAAATTTTACAAATTGCAAGTATTGTGAACGACTGCGCCAGCTGAAAAATATTTCCGATAGATTTCGCTGGTAAAAAAAAAAACTTACTCCCGCAGTGCGTTCACCAGGAGAAAACTTTCGGATGCCTACGTCACGCTTGTCTCGCCATATAATATTTGTCAAAAATAATTATGTTCCGGTACCCTGTAAGTACCTCTACTCAATCTGGCACCCTATGTAAATGTTCGTGTGAATTGTTTGTGTGTTCGACTCAAGAAAAATAAAAAAAAAATAAAATTTATATGTGTTGTAGGAATGTATTACTCGGCGTGCGATTTTTGGTGAGCGAGTCGCTCGAACGTATTATATTATGTTTGTTTATAATAATTTTAGTTAAATTATGAATCACCTGTTTGAATTAATCCCGGCCGAGTAATATTGTTAAGAAATTAATCACAGTTTAATCAATTCACTAGTTACATTAATTACATTTACATTAGTTACATTTACATTGAAGATTGTTACCGACAGAAAAATTCACTCGATTCGCTCGGTCTTTGAAAAATCTAATTCTATTATATATTATAATTATTATAATATAATTCTATTATACTAAATTAATTAACCTTACAATAAGTTAACCTTGAAATAGATTAACCTTGATTAATTACAAATAAATTAAAAGTGCAATCAAATTAAAAATGAAATTTTAAATTTTTCATGTACCGACCGAAAAAAAGTAATTGTTGTACAATTTTGTCAAGCGAAGATATTTCTGTCTGAAATTTTGCGCAATTTTTATGGAATTTGAATGGGGTCACCGTGATTGATTGTTTAATGTTGTGTTTTCGTGTTCAAACGTCGGGGTATACCACTTTTATGTCGGCACCTAGTTGGTGGCCTAATTTTGTGATGTACAAAGTTATGTGGGTGCACAGAATGAGAGCAAGTAAAACAGGGTACTTACGTTTTACACAAAGATTTATTCACGAAACTAAACTACTGAAGCTAACACATTGAAAGAAGGATTCTAATAACTATATTAGGCAAAATTAAATGAAGTTGGTAAATCTAAATTGGCGGTAATTTTGTGCCTCGAAGACGCGTGCGGTGAGGTCGGAATCCGGTAGTATTCTCCTGGCCGGTTTGGCCTGTTCGTACGCTCTACGTCGGCGTTCGGCAATGTTCGGCTCGTGCCGTCGTTGTCGACCCGCCACACTTTGTATTCCATCAACCATATACTGAAAATCCAACTCGCCGCAGAATGTCTTCAGACTAGGTAACATAAATCTCTAAGGAGACAAATGGCGGAGGGTTTGGGTAAGGGCGGGGAAGGGAAGCAGTAAGACAGAATGAACAGCCACTGTTATTTAGTACAAGAACAAGTAGTGGAAATAGAAGAAAGATCGGAGAAGGGTGATTAAAGGCGCCGCTACGCGACGCGACGCCAATGTTTGTTTATTTATTTTTTATTTTTTGTTTTTTATTTTTTGTTTTTTATTTTTTATTTTTTTAAATATTTTTTTTTATTTATTTAAACACTTAATATTCATATACAGTAGAACCTTAGGAGAATTTCTTCCTACCTACCCAAACCGTTTTATTTAAGAAAATCAGTGGCATATGGGGAAATCGAACCCTCGACGCTAGTTTCACAACTGGCCATCTAATCATCTGCGCCGCGGCGTCTGTAAAATTAATGTTGGTCCTCAATTAGAGGGATTATAATAATAATCAGGCGTCGTGCGCAGTTGGTTAGACGGCCAACTGAGAAACTGGAGTCGCGGGTTCGATTCTCGCCAGTTGCAAGAAGAAACTCCAATAAATATTTTTTCCTCAATTGGTCTGGGTGTTGTGGTGTATTTTTCATTACCTCCTTCCATATTCCCTCTATCCCGCCTTCTGACAAGCCTAGAAAAATAGAGGCTTAGCGGTTTATTTCGTTTATTTTTCATTTTTTATTTAAAGATAGTCTTTAACGTATTACAACAGAAATGGAAAACGTTTAAGAGAAGGTAATTTTTATTTATTTAACCTTTCGTACACATAGATAAATACGCATTGGTGGGATTATTGCAAAATGGCAATTTCTTCCGAAAAACCAATAAACGAAAAGTTTTATTTAAATAGTTTGAGTGACAAAACGTATTAAAAAAAAAACAATAAAAATCCATCATCATCATTATTCCCTTTCCGCTCCTAATGGTGTATAGGGTACAGCATTGGTACACCAATCGCAGTGTATCTTGATATTTTTTTGTTCCATGAAGGTAAGATGATCAGTTTTACGCTTCCGGTGCCTGTCCTATGAAATATTCTAGTGTGAAAACACGTTATTAAAGAAATATTTTCATATCAATCATGTCGGGAACCGAACTCGATATCTCTTGCGTGGTGGGCAAACGCGACAAAAATAGATATACCTGTATTTGTAAAAATGTATTATATCGTATATAATAAAGTCGTCTAGAGATTGACAGGACCAATGACCTGTCATTAGCTGGTTTAAATGGCCGCTTTACACATTGTGTAACATTCACCATTCTCTGCTTGTTTGAATGTCTGCATTTTTGTCTATTTGTTGATTTTTGTGAAAGTAAAGAGTTAAAATCTTTATTGATGTGGGTGCGACTCATCTGACTGAATTATTTCACCTACACATTTA
Source organism: Micrasema longulum (assembly GCF_059751315.1). Lineage (NCBI taxonomy): Eukaryota > Metazoa > Arthropoda > Insecta > Trichoptera > Brachycentridae > Micrasema > Micrasema longulum. The sequence goes on along the minus strand of NW_028277602.1, from coordinate 169,373 downwards.
CTAGGTAACGCCTGAAAATGTTTTACTATTTTTTTTCTTTTTTTCGGACCAGTTGGTTTAACCAAAAATATTTTGAGTTTTTACGAATTTCGAGGACTTTTATCTATGACCTTCACCTTTTCACCTTAATTTTATCGTATTATGTGGATTCATAGGACCGATATTACCTATTCGCTAATGTTTCTATGCATAAATTTTATTTTCAATTTTGACATCAACTTAATACAATAAAATCATGTTTATGAAAATAATAATTTGTTTTTAATAATTATACCCACATAATTAATGATTATTGCAATTGGGGCGTATTAGTTTCAATTTAATGGCCAAGTTCTTTCGATTGTCACCTCTATAAGAGATCTTGGAGTGATCCTAGATAATAAACTAACTTTTCTGGAACACTTTGATAATATAGTAAACAGATCCTTAAAAATTTTAGGCTTTATTAATAGAACTACGTCTGATTTCCAAAGTATGCTTACACTTAAAACACTTTATTGCTCTTTAGTTCGCCCTATTCTTGAATATGCATCTGTAATCTGGTCCCCTCTTTATGCTGTTCATATCAAGCGCCTTGAATCAGTTCAACATCGTTTTATAAGAAAAATTGCATGGAAGATGGGATTGGAAAGAGGAGACTATTCATATTCTGATATGGAGAGGTTTTTAAGCATATCAAGTCTTGAAAAACGCAGATGCATTGCAGATATAATCTGCATGTATAAAATTATGAACTGTCTCATTGATGCCCCTGAAATTTTGCAAAAGATTCTTTTTAACGTTCCCACCCGTAGACTAAGAAATAATGAAATGCTTTTCCTCGGTCACTACAGGACCAATTATGGTGCACAGTCGCCTTTGCCCAGAATGATCAGGCGGGTGAACGATCATCAAGATCTTGATTATTATGGTGTAAGGATGTCTTTCTTTACAAATCAGCTAAAGAATCTGTATAGTTAGCCTATGCTTTTTACTTAATCTAAAAAATCTATCATCTGTCTTTGCTGCTTATTTCTGTTCCTTATATTTTTTTATTCCTTTGTAAAAATTTCTTTTAATTGTAATGTTTATAATGGACTTTGTCCGTAAATAATTAAATAAATAAATAAATAAATAAATAAATAAATAAATTTGAATCACGCACACCCTAAAATGTCATATCAGCTTATTTATTATAAAAAATGGACAGTAATAACTATAATTACTCGATTATCCATAAGAGGCAAGGGAGGGGACCAATTATATTCTGTTTACCATTGGATTACTGCAAGAAGTCACCAAGTGACAATTTGACTAAACAACTAATTAAAACCATTTTTTTTAAAAATATATCTCGTATAAAACACGAATACAAATTTCAGCGTCCTGACAAGAATATCGTGTTCTGAAGTAAGCTGAACAGTGTTATGTTTTTTGCTTTCGAACGTTATTTTTGTTATACACCAGAACTACCATTTTAATATTTGTGATAGTGCAATTAAAATGGACTTGACTCGAAATGAAACAAAATAACATAGTTAAAAAAAAAAACAATAAAAGTAAAAGCGTGTACGTAATTTAATACGTATTTTTTAACTACTACTATCACGTTATTTCCCCGTAGGGTACACAGAAAGGATGGACCGCCACAAATGTATATCCTGGGAAACATTTCTAGTTTCTTCCCTCATGCATATATTTTGTCATGCATGCCCTTTGGTTGCGTCTGCTTTTAAGCTGACCACATATAAAATTTTGTTTTATCCGATCATGCCACGACACATCTTTGGTCATCTTCGTCTTACGTCACCATTTATTCTCGACATATATACATATGTTCCATCATTCTTTTATCAACTATCTCAGTAATCTTTACTTAATCCAAGTCTTGGATGGACATATAAAGTTCTCCAAAACAATGTCTTTGTTTAAGATAAAAATTCATAACTGGATTGTCGAGGGCAAGAGACTACTGTGTAAGTGTATAAAATTCCTCCGGGAATCAATTTAAAGGATATTTGCGTCGCTTCGATACTTTTAATTATAATTAGAAAAAAACGTGAGAAATCTCACAAAAAAACTTATGACATTTTATCTCAATGCCTTAACGTACATTTCAATTTTTTTTTTTGAATAAAAAAAACACGCAACAGGCCCAAAACGCGACTTTTTAAACTGGTCTGTAAGTAGCCACATCGCCACTCGTGTAATTTTTGTGACCATCGGGCTTTATGTGTTAAAGTATTGATGCTGGCTTAATTATTACCCTTTTATATATATAAGGGTAATAATTAAATATATATATATATATATTATGTATCCCATCTTTGAATAAACTTAATCGTGATGCTTAATAATTTGTAAATATGTATCTTAAGTATTGCTTATCAAAACATGAAATTATTTACTGATGCGTTTATTAAATTATGCATTGGACAACATAAATGCATTAATATTATTATTTTATTAAATCATTTTATTTTTATCTAATTACTTAATTAAATTGCAAAATCATTCAAAAAATCAATTAAAATTTCATATATACGATCTTAACTTTGCTAAACCATGTTTAATTTAATAACTAATCTGTATTTTATATCTTGACATGTAAAAATAATTATTACGTATTTTGTATGTTTATGCGTCATTACACTTATAAATGTATTGATTTTTGCAAAGAAGAGTCCCAACTTATAACGGAGTTATCTAACAAGTGGAGACATAAAAAAAAACAAATTTAAACAAACTATAATTGTGCTGTAGTAAAATTGTGCATTGAAAAAATATAAAAATTTTAAATGGTTAATAATGGCGATTTATATAACAACTAATATTCATTTGAATCTTAATCAACCACCTTACTTACAGTTTATCACTACAGTTTTGTGCCAAATTAATTATTGTAAAAAAATATATATTGTCAGATCACCACCTATATCAAATTATTTTGCAGAAAAATACTTCCCAGATTTTTTCAAATGATTCGATCGCAGTTTATATAAATTATATTTTTTCTAAATTGTGACTTCTTGCTGGAAACCGATGGTTTTAATTATTTTGTGGGAATTCAATAAGGGTAGATTTTCCATCCGGTAGTAGAATGTGCGGTGGACATTAGTCAGTAGTGTCCGCAGGGGGTGGTGGGGTGGCAGAGTAAATTACCGGAAGTTGTGAACAAATCGAGGGGATGGAGTTGCGTGACGCCACTGGACATTGAAGATAAAAAAAATGGACGTATCGTACCACTTTGAATTTAAAGACAATCCTTAATGCCTATAAGTTGAAAAAAAATTAACATACGGACATAATCTAAACGATAAGTTTGAAACAAAATAAATTATATTTAGGCATAAAAAACTTTAATAGCCTCCCTGCAGAAGTTAAAGAAATAAATAACCAGAGAAGGTTTTAAATTAAATAAAAAAAAACACTTAAGAATGAAACAACTGTACGTAAAATGTGATATTTAAAAAAAAAAGTATACTTTATGTAAGTATTGTAGTATAATCACTTTCCAAACATGAGCGTGCCTCTTTTTTGGAGAGTAACAGCATAAAAACAATAGGAATATTATAATAATTTAGTTTAATATTTTACTGAATCTTTTAAAAAATATGTATTTGGTATAGATGAACGGATTAAAAAAAACTGAAGTTTTGTTATAAGATATTTATAAAAACCTTTAAAAATATTTGTGTCCTTCGAAGTACTTACTCCCTTTGCTTCTTTTTTTTAACAAAGTTTACATACAATGCAAAAACACACATACACACACACCCACTTGCACACCTTACGCACATATAAACGAGTACACCCTATGTCTTTCGAACTATCAAAATTGATATTATATTATCATCATCAGCAAAATTATCCGCCTATCCGCATCTAGTAGCTCAAATGTATAAATGGCTAAAGTGCTAGTTTGACGCACGGTGCTGCGGGTTCAACTCACTTTAAAGTCACAACCAAATGAACGCGCTGTTTACCCGTAAGAGTAGGCAGTCTCTATCTTTACATCCAGATTTATGAGTATCATCTATAAATTAACATTGTATTTGATAAATCTACCACGGAGCACTTCAAATGTATTTATGACAAATTTTAAAAACATTGTTTTCGCACAATTGTTTCATGTTGGTATATCAAGCACAAGTAATTATAAGAATGCGTCTTTTCCCGGAATCTTAATTTTTTTTCCTGAAATTGGTGAATATTTCCTCACTCCAAACTACTGAAATGAAAATGCTAGATTCTTAATTGCTTATAATAATTATAATTTAATCTAGCTCTACACAATTAACAAATTTAACGTATTTGATTTTTGTTACATTCTTCCATATTACATTTATTTTTTCTTGATTGAAAGAAGAAAGGCAGATCTTACAACTCAAAAGATTTTTTAAAACATAATAAAAGAAATTGTTTTTCTCTTCATATTTTCTATTTCATAATTATTTTTTTAAAAGTGGTATGATAAAAAGTGCCTTTACACATGAACACTATTTTTCTTTTTTTTGTCATTGTATTTAGCTATATATAGAAAACTATAATTGACCTACAATTTTTGATAATTTGTAAATATTGTATTTTTTCGTTATGATAGCTATTTTCTTTTAATAAATAAATAAAAATGAAAAATGGCTCATGGATCCGCCTGAATTGAACGTCCGTGTAGCGTGACACTGCGTGAAATAAGCGATATAGGGAAAATGTTGGCCGTATAAAGCACCATGTCATTTGTACGTTGACGTTATCACACTGGCACCTACTGATTTAACACTCAACTATGTCATATGCCCTTAATTAATGGGGCACTTAATCTAAAGCGTAGATCGTATCGCACAAAAATAACAATGGAACAAGATAGGAAGAGAAAGTAGGGTTTTGGAGTTGCGGTGTTTTTTAAATACACCATTTCACCAAACGTGTACCTACATACAACTATACGTATCTAGTTGTAGAAACCTATTGAGAGGAATCGCGGTCTGACCTTTTTTCATACGAACTATGAAGAAAACAATACTACAAAATTGGATTATGGCATTAGAGCAGTTATTTTTTTAATAAACATATATTTTTTTTTTTAAAAGAAAAATAAATATTTGCGTTCTTATGATTTACCCAAATATTAAATTTTGAGGGCCATTTTTATGTATTTACAATTGGCGTGTATTGTAATGTTTCTGTAACTTCTTCATCTCTGTTGTAATGTATTAATCTTAATCCAGTCCATATATACAAAAATTAGGACAAACTTAACATATTATTAATAAGTGGTTATGATAGTTTTTTTTAAAAGTAATGTTCGTTATTAAATACGTCAAACAGTTAAGAGGAAACACGGTCTGACTTTTCTTCATACAAACGTATTCCAAAATTTTCTCCCTTGATTATGGCATTAGAGCTGTGAATCTTTTACACAATTTAGATATTGACCATTAGCGTGTCTTTATTGTTTTGAATTTTTGATGATTTTTTCTTATAGAAACCTGGGCCATCCAAAAACCATAAAAGCGTGCCGTCAAAAACCATAAAAGCGTGCGTTTTATCTGCCGTTTTCGGACGTACGTTATACAAATATGATAACTATTTTTGAAAAACCAAAAACATAACTAGACAGAAAAATTTATTTCGATACTTATTCTAAAAAAAAGCAACCAAATAAGCCACCGTCTATCCCATTAACACCACTAATAACTACAAAAAATGCCCGAAAACGTACTTTCCTGAAATATTTCGATTTCAAGCTTTTAGATCCAAGGCAAAGTTTTTGTAAGTAATAGCTGAGATATACTAGAATTATTGGTGCACTGCTGTGCCTTATGTAGAACATTTTGATTATTTTGAGTGAGAGAATGATTCTTATGATTAAATTGTTATTTTGCTATTTTTTTCTCAGGGATAAAACGAAACCGAAAATGCCTTTACATTAGTGTTAAATGGCAGGTACAATAAATTTTAATCCACTCGATATCTTTTCAATCACTCGGCACGTGTTTTGGTGGCTAAAGTAGTGATAAGTCACGACCAGTCACTGATGCATAACGCCTCAGTCATCCACATCACTAATCAGCGCTCATCACCGAATATTATTTAGTTTTTTTACAAAATATTCCACACGACACGATAAAATAACGTAGGGTGGATCAATTTTTAATTTAGACAATTATTGTAATTTTTTTTGTTAATTTAATTGCAGGCAAATGCACTTACCGGTACATCATAAAGCTGACTGATTTCAGCTTGATTTACTTTTGTAAAAAAATTACGTGATGCTTTAGCAGCTGAATATTTTGTTTAAAAATAATTGGGTAAGATCCATCGAAGATAATTTATTTTATTTTATTTTATTTTATTCGTGATTCTGACAGCTGTTAGACAACAACAAGTAGAAATATATTATCAACACTTGAGCCGAATAAAAACCCACTGTTAACCGAATGATACATAATATATGTGTTTTTAGTTAGTTCAAATTTTTGTAGACACGGAATGGATTCAACTCCCTAGGGAGAGCTGTTAATATTAACATATCACAACAGTCATGCATAACATTTTACAGAATGGATTATAGAATTATAGGCATCCACAGGGCTTATGACCTGTCATTGACTATTTTAATTGGCCACTTTGCACACTGTGTAACATTCACCATTATGCTTATATTTGAACATCTATATTCATTCGACTCTTCCATCTGTTGCTACTATATTATAACCACACGTTTATGTAAATATTTTACTCTCCCAAAATGGGACTGTGCTTCCTTCCGAGCGGAACGCACACGTTCTTTTGTTTTGTCCTCCCCTTGCGGGGGTGGTATTCGGATCCTCTGCCTCTGACCACCCAGGGAGTCCTTTATCCAAAGTCGTTCTCTTATTGTAAATATCCGCGTTTTTACTTATGTTTTGTGTAAGTTATGTTTGTTATGTTACTATAGTTTTAAGAAAATGTTTTTGCATATTTGGATACGTTTATTTATGTAAATTGTTTGTTAACATATTTTTTTGAATAAAAAAAAACAGAGGCATTGAGGAGATCCTGAGGGGTGGGGACGACGTGTTGGCCTCTTTCCATACGTCCTCCTCCCCCCTCCTTAATCTGCATAGAGTTTGTATTCCTTAGGAATATTTATAATAACTTTCCTCTATGCGCAGCTGACAGAGAGTCCCCCAGGACTCTAAAACAGCTGCGGGTGGATAGTGGGCTTAAGGGTCTCCCCTCAATGTCTCAAAGTGAGTTTGTTGTAACTCCTAGGAGTGCAAAAAAAAATGTATGATTCAATAATAAATAAAAAAATGTATTTTATTTTAATTTTATTTATTCATATTTTTCGCTTACAAACTATAATTAATAATAAAAAATAATGTGACCTCACTGGGGTTTCCCGTGCCGAGGACACTGAACAATATGCTTTGTTGAAATTACATTTGAGAATAAACAAAGAAGACTAACTTAAAAAACAAAGAAAATTAACAAATATTCAGACAGTTTGAAAAACAAGTTATTTATGTACATCCATATTATTTATATTACAAATTACACATTGAAAATAACAAAAACCTAACATCAGCTATACATGAGCAGTTGATTTAATATTGGTATGGGCGAATGAGACAATCCATTTTACTTTTACCTAGCTCCACTATCCATTTTTTATAGCCTTTTTAAACATTTTCTCTTTACTAATTGTTTTTGTAGATAGTGGAAGTAGGTTAAAGATTTTAATTGAATAATACTCAAAATCCCTTTGTCCGAAAGTGGTATTAGTTTGTATTTGTTTAAGTTGTCTAGTGATAAGGATCTGGTGATTATATTATTTGTATGTGATGTATTGTGGGAGTTATGTCTTTCAAGTTTTAAGAGTAAGAAGAAGAAGAAGAAGATTTGAGTAAGAAGAATGTAAGGATATAATTTACACAATTGTTAATGTGCGGCATTTGTATTTTTTTTATTTATTTAAGTTTTTGTACATAATGTTATTTTTACATTGGCGGGCTTATTGCCAAATGGCAATTTCTTCCAACCAACCAGTAAAATTAAAATTTTTTTTTTTTATAATTCAAGTTACAGAACATATTTAATAGAAAAAAAAGATTAAAAAGTTAAAAATATATAAAAATAGAGATCAACGTATTTGTTTATAAATTACCCTTAATCAAAACTATTACTCAATGGGAAAAAGGAAAAAAGAGGAAATAGGAAAAAGGAAAGTAGGAGAGGTTAAGGAAGAGAAAGGAGATGTTTCTTCAGACGTGATTTAAGCAGAGATAATGTAGTAACATCTTTGATGGTGGACAGGAGATGATTCCACAGCCGAGCCGCATGGACACTATATGAGTTAGAGAAGAAAGAGGAATTGTGGATGGGTATTAAGAGAGTGCCTTGAGAATTAGAACGAAGAGGTAAACCATGAACTGATAAGCGTTTAAAATTTTCACGCAGGTATATGGGAGCGTTAGGACTATGAAGTACATTGAACAGAAGTGAGAGGGAGTGATAGTCTCTCCGCTGTCTAATTTTGAGCCATTTCAGTTCAGTGTATTTAAGGGTGTCTATGTGTGTGCGTGTGTGCGTAAGCAAAAGAAAAAAGAAAAAAAATAAAACATAAAAAACGTGATTTTATAATAAAAAGGGTATAGAAGAGAGTTTGGTTAGAGGTTTTCCCGATTTGATATTATTTAAGACATCACGCTGTTTCTCCGTAGGGGTAGGCAGAGAAGATAGAACACTATATCATACTATATCTGTATACATATCTCGCTTCCTTTATATATATACATCTTTTGATGAACGCACGATTTCCGACATGTCAATCTTCAAGCGTTTGTTGGATTCGGTCACGTCATGCATTTTTTGGTCTTCTTCGTTTTCTGTATCCATCAGGATTCGCTTCGTAATTCTTTTGGCCATTCTTTCGCTGTCCATTTGCTCCACATGTCAAAACCAACGATTTTTTCAATAATGCTAGTCTCAGCCTTACATAATGCACGGATCTTGACATGTGTGCATATATCATACATCGTTTTGCCGCTCATACGCCTGAGAGGAGAGATTGTATTTCGACAGCATTCAGCTTACTTTTATAATTGTTTTTCCAATTCCATACTTTGCTCCAATACATAAAGGTTATATCGTTAAATTACAGCCATTTAAAATTACGTGAATATATTTATAACTGAGTTTAGAATTGTAATATTTATTTGTAATCAAGAGATTTAGGAATTAAACGGCACGTATTAGTTTGTAGGCTGTCGAATTGAATTGAGAGCAATCTCTCTCGTATATTTATTTCATATCGTTTTGACAGTGCCCTCAGTTGGCCGGTCTTGCATTTCATGCAATCTCCAGGAACATGACTCCCCTCCAGTTGATAGCGACATAGCTAGGCTAATTTTAACTTCCCAAGGTCAGTTTCAAAATACCAAATAATGTCAATCCGCACTAATTTCACCGCGGCACTTGGATTTACACGATAAAACGAAACGTACGAGATGAGTCTAACTGTTTTTTTTTATCAGTAATTTTAAATCAGTTCACGTACTTCTAGAATATTAGGTATTACATATTTTCGGTTCGTTAATCTTAAACCCACATCTATCGAAGGTGTTTAATTATCACATCATGAAATTATGATTTTTTTCCGTGTTCGGGCGAAATGAAGGATACATTTCTGTGTGTGAAAAAGCACCAAATTTTGAACGAGCGGCGGCGTCTATCCGACAGAAAAAAATAAGTAAAAATCTTGAAAATCGAATAGAGATAAGTTATAGAGTAAAATCAGTAGAATAAAATAGATTACTAGTAATATTATAATAACTCAAGGGTACTAAACTGCTTGAAGTGGACACGTGGTCAGACTTTTCTTCATACAAACGTAATCCAGTATTTCCTCCCTGGATTATGGCATTAGAGCAGTGATTTTCTTTACACAAATTAGATATTAACCATACTGCTTTCGTTTTTTGATAAATTTAAAACATCCAAAAACCCACAAATGCGCATAGTTTTTTCTCCCATCATTGGACGAACCGTTCCTATTCTTACCTACTTTTATGAAAAATAATTTTAAAAAAACATAAACGTACAGACAAAAAAATTCGGTAAGTTTGAAAAAAAAAAAAACACTAACGGTTGAGTTTCGGGGGTGCGAAAAACGGGACAACTTAACCTCTATTTTGTCGATTATGGTATAATTAGTCCGTCAGGCAGTTGTTTTTTCGCACAATATCGGGAGGCATTTGTGAGTGCTTGGCCATAGTGGCGAGCGTATGCAGGGCGATGAACTCAAACACATGGTAAACTAGTGTAGTGTGATATAGAGTGAGATAGAGTGATATGGCGTTCTATCGTCTCTGCCTATCTCTACGGGGAAACGGCGTGATGGTTTGTTGTTGTTGTAGGAACTGGAATCCTAATCGTCCATGCGCTCTGCAGCTGCAAGACGTGTTAAGATATTTATTTACTGTACAGCGCCCTTGAGGTGATCTTCACGAAAATGACGCTATATAAATTATCCAACTATAATAATAATAGTGCACATTGTGAGCGCGCGGGCGCCTATAGGCCGCTCCGCAACCGCTTCGCCACATGGCCAAGCTCTGTAAGAGTGAGAGTCTTCCAAATGAAGAAGTTCAGTGCTACAAGAACGGTAAAAGTTAAAAAGACGTTTTTTGAAACTGTATGAAAAAAAATATTTTAAAACAAAAAAAAAACACGTTAATTTTTTTTTTCTATTTATTTTTCTTTAAGAAGGTAAACATGAACAGAAAAAAATATAAAAGAAAAAATAATGAAACCCACTAAACTGCGAAACCGGCTTGTCAGCAGGTTTCTTATTATTATTCCTTTACAAAGAAAAACGTTAGAGAAATTACATAAATTTAAAAAGTAATATAAACATTATTAAGAACAAAAATCATACGTATTTTTTCACAAAATTTATATGCCAAAATGAACTCAAAAATAATTTTTAACCACATTAAAATAATAATTTCTCATACTTCACCCTTCCACCAACTTTTATAGATTGCATTGTCCAGATTATAAACAAGCAAAAGTCACTAAACCTAATTTTACCCACCATACCTTATTAAAAAAAATCCAGATATTTTTTAATGGATCGGAAGAAAAAGTTGCCAATGAAATAGATTGAAAAGACTAAATTGAATTTTGTCGTGAACATGAATTAACCCCTAGAAGACAAAAACCTACTTATTTCTTGATCTCCAAACATTTAAATTTCGATTTCTCAAAATTTATATTTTTTGGGTTGGTGATTTTAGCTTAAATGCCAACGATATGAACATGCTTATTTTGTCGTTCTTGTGAACTAACTATTGAGAAAGTACTATTTTTTACATTTAATTAACGATGCATAATAGTAATATAATTACACTTTTCGTTATTGGAATGCCCACATCGCTCTTTTACTTATTTGAAGTATACCTAATATATCGGATAATAATATTAATAATCATAGTTTATCAACTAAATAACAATGACTTTATCTACAACATATTCATTTAGGTAATAGATTTCTCTGGATTATGTCTAGTCTACCTAACTAGGTACAACTTGCTTTAAGGCAGACATTTTTGTGCAAAAATAAACAATAACATTACAACCTACTAGTGAGTTTACTATACAGTTTATACAATACAATATTAATTTATACCATTTATTATTTAAGAATGAATTTGAGTAAATTTTCCGATTTTCTCGACCTAAACCCACTAACCAATTTTTAAAAATTGAATCCGGGTCATGGTTTTACAATGTTCGGGTAATATATATATATGACACCAAAACAATTATACGCTAAAACAATACTCACTTATAGATTCCAAAACTACTCTTACTCAAATGAAAGACATAACCCCCACAATACATCACATACAAATAATATAATCACTAGATCCTCAACACATAAACAACTTAAACATATACAAACTAATACCACTTTCGGACAAAGGGATTTTGAGTATTATTCAATTAAAATCTATAACCTACTTCCACTATCTATTAAAGCAATTAGTAATGAGAAAATGTTTAAAAAGGCTATGAAAAAATGGATGGTGGAGCTAGGTAGAAGTAAAATGGATTGTCTCATTCGCCCATACCAATGCTGATTCAACTGCTCCACAACTGTATGGCTTATGTTAAGTTTTTGTTGTTTTCATTGTGTGTTTTGTAATATAAATAATATAGATGTACATAAATACCTTGTTTTTTAAATTGTCTGATTATTTGTTAATTTTGTTTGTTTTTTAAGTGAGTCTTCTTTGTTTATTCTCAAATGTAATTAAAAAAAACTAAATTGTTAAGTGTCCTCGGCACGGGAAACCCCAGTGAGGTCACATTATTTTTATTATTAATTATAGTTTGTAAGCAAAAAATATGAATAAATAAATAAATAAATAAATATATATATATTTTAGAAAAAGAAAAAAAGTATTTTTATAATTTACCACAATATTTAAATTTTGGTAACCATTTTCAACGAGTTGTAAATAACTCACTATTAAAAAATGGAAATCAAGCTGTGGTAGAGTGGGGTTTGAACCTCGAACATCTGGCTTGTGAGTCCGCAACACTAGCCACGGGACCATAACCCGATTTATTAAATATTTTGGGGCCCAGAAACCTGAAATTTCTTTGCCCGAATTCAGAGTTTGTGATAGACCCCATGACTAATCCTCTAGTTTGACTTCTGGTAGTGTGGGAGTGTTCCTTTTGGGATTTGGTATTGTATTGTAATAATTTGCTTTCACAAACATTATTTAAAAAAAAAAAAAATGACTTATATCTAAAATCACAAATTCCTAAAATAACTTGATGCTGGGGTAACTATACTATAATAAATAATATATCTGTACATAATCCCCCGCGTAAAAAGAGGTTCTTGTGTAAATACATTAATATACTCAACATACTGAAATAGGAATAATACCTAAAGCTAGGGTTTCCTAGGACAGCGGTGCCCGTATCTTAACGGCCGTAGTGAACGGTGATGCGGTGGACAGCCGTCGTAGTGGTGACTAGAGAGTGGTTTTATTTTTTAATGGTGTTATCAACACCATTTTTATAGGAAACCACTCTCTAGTCACCGTTACGACGGCTGTCAACCGCATTAATGTTCACTACGGCCGTTAAAATACGGTCACCGCTGTCCTAGGAAACCCGAGCTTTACCGACGCGATGCGACGTACGATACTCGATTTCATCAAGTAACCCGGTCACGAATATAGGCCGGCCCACTACAAACGGCAGATCCTAACGAGAGATTACGCGAACATGGTTTAGGATGTGACGTCGTTGAAATGTTGATGAAAATTAAGCGACATAGAACCCTGTAATTAAAATTTTTATTTTGCGATTCAAAATTGATTGGATCTGATTTAAAATTTCTAATTACAGCTGATACGGTACCTATCCATTACTGTTGAAATCCCGTACTGCATGAACGATCCAAAATCTTAAATTTTACTAGCATATTACAACACGTGTTATCAATATTCCTTTTATCTCTACTACTACTACTACTACTACCATCACGCCATTTCCCCGTAGGGGTAGGCAGAGAGAATGGACCGCCACACACGTCTATCCTGGCATACAATCCTAGTCTCTTCCACATTCATACATCTTGTCATACATGCCCTTCGGTTCTGTCTGCTTTTGACATGACCAGACTTAAGATTTCGGTTTATCTGATCATGCCACGTCTTCCTTGGTCGTCCTCGTCTAACGTTGCCGTTCATTTTTGCCATATATACTTGTTTTACCATTCTCTCGTCGTCCATTCGTTCTACGTGACCAAACCATCTGAGAGACCCTTTCATAATCTTATCAATTATACTTGTCTCAGATTTACACTCTCGCATGATTTCATCATTCGTAACCCTGTCATACATTGATTTCCCACACATTCGTCTAAGAGATCGCATTTCAACCGCGTTCACTCGGCTTTCATCCTTCCTCTGCCAGCTCCATGTTTCACTTCCATACATAAGTGTTGGGACTAAAACTCCGTTGTGCACTGCCAGTTTAGCTTCGATTGACATATTTTTATTAGAAATTACTGTGCTTAGTGCTCCGTTCATTTTGTTGCCCGCATTCACTCTTCTTTCAACATCTTTTTCTACTCTTCCATCTCTTGAAAACATGCTTCCCAGATACACAAATTCTTCTACTTGCTGGAGACATTCGTTGTTTACATAAAGCATAATGTTATTTGATATTTAATGTTCCTAGTACTTGATAGTTCCTAGAATAAGAGGTCATGTTCAATTTTTGTCTTTGTTGAAACTTTATAATGTGATTTTTTTCTTGAAATAGAAGTATATTTTATAATTGAGGACCGTTTGAACAAAGTAAAATATCTACAAAATGTAAATTTTTCACAAGGTTTGTTTATGTTAAAAATTAAACTATTACGATTGTAAATAAAATAAAAATTACGTTTTATAGATATTTAAAATCCTTACCCATAAATCAAAAATCGACAATGTAGAATTAGTATAATTATTTATAAAAAATGTTCCAAATTTACGAATTCTCACAAAAAAATATATATCTACATATTTTTGTGATAGGAATGTAAGGAAAATTGATTTATGTTGGGAATTTAATAAGTTTACATTTTTTCGTGAAATCATTTGAAACACATTTTTTGTAAAATTATATGTCTACTGACATATCTTAGTACCTTATTTTTACATACATAATAGCACAAATAAAATGATAACAAAATATATTTCAATTAATACTATTTTATTTTTACTATTCAGTAAGCCAGAAGTTTCTTCACATCTTCTTTTTTCTTGGCCGAAATAATGTTTTGTTTGTGATTTTTTATTTATTTCCAAAAACTTAACACCCCCAAAAACTATGTAGATATTTCGCTTTGTGGAAACTCTATGGAGTGCAGATATTTCGTTTTGTTAAAATTCACGATATTTGAACCGCTACATCTTCGCACATATATCGTTTTGTTGAAATTTTATTTCACCAATCGATGGAGCTCACACGAGGAAACCCATTTCAATAAAAAAATGCATTTGTTTTTTTTTTAATTTTACTTTGTGAAAACGGTCCTCAATTAGTGTATTTTTTATTTTTAAAAATCTCAGAAACAATAGAAAATCATATTGTATTTTTGCCTACAGGTCACGTGAGCATTGAGTTAAAAAACTTATTATAAAAGTGCTATGTGTTCGAATGTTTTAAACCCTATGTTTATGGAGAAAGAAACAAACGAACTTCGTTTGTATAAGTAGACACCATATTATTTGATTTGAAATAGTTTTGTCACGCACACGTAAGCAAAGTTTATAAAATATTTGAATGGACTGTACTAATATGATGAAAAACAACGACGGTGGGTACTTATTATAATTAAGTTTTGTTTATTATATACGCCCAGAGGCCTTTTACATGACAGGTAAAAAATTATAATTCAAGCGTTTCATTACAAAAGCGAATATGTAGGTCTCATAAATATATAGGTATCGAATAAATAGTTTTATTGTGTCGAATCATATTTTGCTTTATATATATAGGTACAAAAATAAAGCTAACATATTGCATAAGAGTAGGTACGTACGTAATTAAATATTTAAAAAAAATATAACAGTTTTCGTTTTGTTGGATAGGTGTAATAAATTATTGATGATGACAATCAATAATATTTTATTGCCGTAACAACCCGTGTGCCATAGGTGGGTACACCCTCATTATACAATATAAAATAATATATTATAGGTAAGGACGAAGCTCGTTTGCAGTATGGCGTTACTGTATCCTGCAGAAAGGTACATTTTGAAGTAGGCACATAACAAATTTATTATTTATTTATCCTATTTTTCAAATGATCTTTTTTTGACAAACAATTCCAATGCGGAAGTCGAGTGCGTTTTAAAAATATTTTTTATTTGTTAATAGACTATCAAACCAAAAAAAACGTAGTTTCGTATTTTTTTTATTAGGTACTCCGCGCGTGACGTAACTAATTATCTTCGGTGAGTTGTTCTGATTGGTGGGTTGGCTTCCCGGAAACACTCATCGGTCGATTTAGAAGAACTTTTGACGTTGACATTTAGAGTACCTAGTTAATTTATGTTAAAAAAAAATTTTCATTCGTTTTAGAGAAACTTTTTAGCGGGATTTTGGATTTAGAGCAAAGGTTAAATACCAACTATTAAATTTTAAATGCGGAATTATTTTTAACCAACAATATCATTAATATAAATAATTATACGAGTTTATTTGACAAATTTCAGATAGTTTTGATGTACATACCTAGGTTAGGATAATTTATTCTATATTCAAAATTGTCACCGAAGGGCGTGGCTAACGCGCTACCTCATTGGCCAACTTTAACTTTGTCGCGTTCAGTTGTTAACTTCTTCCGGCCAATCCAGGAGCGCTGTTCGCTTTGACAAATTTTATATATTGTTTGGTGACATCTGCGCAACGCAGCCCCCTCCCCCGAGAGAAAAGGATTCCGTTTGTATTTGGAACAAAGTGGAGTGCTGGGGTTGGACGAGAAAAAAAACGTAAAAGTTAGCTTTGAATTTGTTTTTTATGAAAGACGTCAGGGGAGTATTATGGTCAAACCGCACGAGAGTTGCACGGCGCGATGCGGGAACACAAAATATATTTTTTTGTTATATTTTACATTCAAAGTTATTTATTGATTGCAACAATTATCTTGTTTATGTGAATTCCGTGGTTCACCCTTAAAGGTATTAAAGGCTGTTTATGGACGTCATACTGTAGTAATTTCAAATGCTACAACGCTACGCTACTCTGTCTTTGCATACACACCTCACTTCATCTACATTCATTCATCTTATTTTGAACTCAGGCCGATTATTCCAATTTTCCGTCTTCAAGTGTTCATCAGATTCGGTCCAGCCACTTTTTCTGTCCTTTAACAGAAATCTTTAAACAACAGTGCGCCTGGTAGGTACTTGAAAACTTTAAAAAAAATGAATCTATTAAAACCGTTTAAGAATGTATTAATTTGTGACGCTAATGTACCAAGATTTAATTATCTGGAACACTACCTCCTACGATAAATTACAACAGTGCTACTTAATGTGAACTTATTGATAAATACATAATATAAAAAATATATTTTTTCTTATAACGTACAAAATAATACGTCATTCTTAACCACTCTCATACACACGTTTGTCCAATATTAATGTAAAAAAAAAATTGAGCGGTAATTTTGCGTATCCATTAGAAAACGAAATAATACAGACCAAAATGGATACAAATAGGCATCATTCCTCTCCTCCTAACTATACATGGGCACCTACCATCTTCTAGGAATTAGCAAACCTGTTAGCCACACGTGCGACAATAACTACCCAAAATCTATGAAAGCTGCCCTTCCGATATTTTTATTTGTTTTGTTGTGTTAAATTCGCTATAATGCTCAATGTTTACCTATATTTGTAAATTTATAGATAATTTTAAATTGTTAGAATTTCACTCATACATGCGCTCTATAGCTGCAAGATAATTGGTAATCTAACTTCAATAGGTAAATGATATCAACTATCAAATACAAAATATATAAAATATCAGATTCCAACCGTCCATGCTCTCAGTAGCTGCAAGACTTGTAATCTAACTCCTATTTTCGAAAAAAAAAAATTGTTTATTTTTATGTTTAATATATCTCTAAAACTTTAATATTCATTGTCACATAAAAAAAGAGTAAAGAGGGGCTAGATTTCTTACTGTCTTATGTGCTATGTAGCTGCAAGACGTGCTGGGATATTGATTTATTGGACAGCGCTCTTGAAATGATTTTCACAAAAATGGCGCCGTATAAATTATGCAAATATGATAATAATAATCGGTTTATAAATCCATCACCATCCGCATAGTAAATCTTTTTATCCCTTCCTTTCGCTATCCATTCGCTCTACATGTCTAAATCAACACAGCACCGCTTTCTTTATTTTGTCCATACCTTAAGGCTTGCATACTGCATGGATCTCGACATTAATTTGTGCACCTTCTGCGTTAATACTCTTGTCATATCATTACGATATAATTTCAGCTTTCTGATTATTAGAACCACGTTATTAGCATTACCTACATGTATCTTCTTTGTCGACCCCAGTGCTCCCTTTTCAGTGTAGGGATATTGACCGCCTCGCCCGCGCCCGCCGCCCCTTCCTAGGGTTCGGCAACCTTCGGCCACGCTCGGCAAGGCTCGGGATCGGGGATGATCGGTCTCCCTCGGGAACTGAAAAGTAGATCAAACGAAAGTGGGGCAAGGCGAAAAAACATCTGCAAGGGAAGAGGTAGGTACCTACAGTAAACGGTCTGTGACGTCATATCTACATACAATAAAGGAGAAATGAAACCTGTACAATATTGTAATATTTTTTTGTGAATAAAATATTATTTTGTTTAACTTGAAGATGAGCCTTTCAAAACTCGGAATAATTGACGCGCGTGCATGAGAAGATGTATGAATTTATAAGTAGTCTAGTTCTTCAAAGAGTGTTCTGTGGGTTGCGCAGGGTAGCGCCCGTACCTCCTTTATTTTGTATATCTTTAATCCACTTGGCAATACGGGTTCAAACAGCCGGAATATGAGAGAAAAAGACAGAGATTTTACCAATTATTTATTTTTTATATAGGTACTATATAAAATGAAACCAGAATCCTAGCTGGTGGTGCATGATGCACTACATAGGAAAATTAAATGCAGTGTAGGTTATTCGATCATGTGTTTTTGATCAGGACAGTAAGGTGATCAGTCTTAGGCTTCAGTTGCCAATTTGGGGACATTAAATATTAAAGCATACGTTTTATGCTAGTGTAAAAATACCCTTATAAACAACATTTCATGTTGACCCTCCCAGAAATCGAACCCTGGACCTCTAGCATAGTAGGTGAACACGTCAACTATATATACATTTTTTATGATTTTTCAATCAAGTAGAAAACACTTCTCTAGGATTCTGGTTCCATTGTACACACATAACTGTATTCTTCATCCGCCAGAGACAGAATTATTTCACCTTCTAGAAAACGCCTAAAAATACTTCTGTCTGTCTGTCTGTCCTAAAATATCTGTAAATTTTTATGAACTCCCTTGGGGCGGATCCAGTACCTACTCGTCTATGAAGATTAAGACAAGGGAAAGTAGGTATAATAGATAGATACTCAAAATATTCACAAAAATTATACTAGAAAATAATTTCAAGGTGAGAACTCACTTGGTTCGTAATCCTACGATTTTGAATGGACTTGCATAGGTATAATATTCGCACAAAGTATACCCAGAAAAATAAATACTATTCAGTACCCGACATGAAATTCTCTAACTATGCATTCAGTGTCATACAATAAACTCTCTTCAAAATCGAAGAATAATGTTAGTCCAGTTATGTTTAGTTCAATACAAATTAATAAACATTAAAATTGATTCCTCTAATCTACTTGAAAGATTTCCATTCCGTGTGCCATCTAGACCGACAAGACAAAATCTTCTGTTTTACCCAGACAGTGCGTTAATGAACTACTTAAAATAATCTACAATACGTAGAAAATGCGAGCAATATATCTATAGATTTACTGAGACTGATATTTTTCGTAACAATGTTTGTAAATTAAAGCCAAAATCAAAGAAATATTGAAAGAAGCAGATATTTAATTGATTGTATTATTATATCGGTCTTTTTCATTTCTTATCTTTTACATTTGTTATATTTAACATAGTTTAAATTTTTGTCTTAATTATAAAAAATTTTTTTGGTGTGTGCATGGGTGGTCCTACACTAATAAACAAAGAAATTGTCAATATATTTTGTACATGCTATTTTTATACCCAATATTTTTTTTTTATTTTTATACCCAATTTTTCATTGATAAACCCTTACGGATTACATTCATTTAACAAATTATTTTTACTTTAAAAATTCACATTCTACTGTTAATAATATCTAATATTTTTAACATCTATTGTGAAGGTTGTCTGAGTCTTTTGTTTAAATTCGTCTGGTATATATTGTATAATTTAAGACATGCGCCGTGGTGCAGTTGGTTAGACGGCTAACTGTGTAACTGGCGTCGCGGGTTCGATTCCCGCCAGTTGCAAGAAAAAAATTAAAGAAATATATTTTTCTCAATGGTCTGGGTGTTGTAGTGTATTTGTCATTACCTCCTTCCATATCCCCTCTATCCTACCTGCTAACAAGCCTCAAGATAGAAGCTTAGCGGGTTATTCCTTTAAAAAAAGAATGAAAAAAATTAGTCTCGATTGTCCTTTTCTCGTTTTAGAAGGTTGTATATGATATTTTTCTGGTATTCTCGAATTGTGTTCATGTTTACTACAGTTTTTTTCAAGTTTTAATTCTTCGTCTACAATCACATCAGTGGCTAATTTATGAATAAATTTTAAGGATTCTAGTTAAAAGAGTTCAGTTACATTTAATTGTTGAGTTTGAAAAATAAAGTACATCGGACTTAAGAAAGAGACTGCCGGCCTAATCGGCTGACTTCGGCTTTATCGTCTTTGTCATTCATCCATGTTACGGATTCCGCACTCGTGCGACAAAGACGACCCTCTACAAAATCGGCAGTCCCTTTTTTTAGCACAACGTATTTTACTAACTGCCGGGTACTGTACTTAGGTATTTATTGTGCAGGCTAGTAATAAACTCATACACGCATGGATATACTACAATATACTCGCATATTGTATTAATGCGTGTATGAGTTTGAACTAAATTGAACCCTACTTGGCGAGCAAAACCGGCATACTTGTAATGGTTTTTATATAATATATATAGGTACCTTTTCAATGTATACCCTAACAATGGCCCTTTTTATGTTGATTTTATTCACATTGGTTGACATAAGGGTGACTGAATGGGACCAAACGGTTGTCAAGCAGAGGGCGTAACTGACTATAAAAACCAACCCTTTCATAAAATGGGTGCCCTTGGTAATGTTGTCTTGTTGAAGCCTTGCAAGGCATTTCATTTTTTAAATTTATTTTGTACGAAGTGGGATTACCTATTTAAAATATTGCGAAGAAGTGATTGAATGTGAATGTTTCTTCTATGCCTGATACTGAGCCAGTGTAGTTGCGTGCGATACTCGGTTATGTTGTCAAATTTGCACTATTAATAAGAATAAAATAAATAACCTGCACGTGATTTCGTATACTTACAATAAATTAACAAAAGGGGACACAAAGGGTTAAATGTCGCCTCTAACACAGTAGTGTGAGACGAAGAATAATTGACATGGCTTAGTTCGAAGTCTCATACGTAGTAGATAGCGTTTTCTTAATAGACTGGATACTATTATTTTATTGTCCTTGTTTGTATTTATTTATTTATTTATTTATTATTTCTTATATATATATACGGCCTAAGCCAATGACAACAGTTACATGAAGAAACATAAATGCAAGAAACTGAACAAAAAGAACATAAAACTATTTAGCAAAGACAAACAAGGGCAAAACAATAATTATATACAATAAATTTAAAAAAAACGATAGACCAAAAACTTTGAGCTAAACCATGCCAATCCAACTTCATCCCACACTGTGTATGTTTAGTCGCGAAGAGATCTACGAAAAGCCGGAAGATCTATCCCAAAAAATTCCAAGTCGTGTGATAAATTGACTAATCTACACATTCTGGACATTGGGGCATAAAAACCAAAGTTGCTCTTAGAAGATTTTATAAATAGCAGATTTTGACTTCTGGTGACACGGTTGGGAACATGAAAAAAAATTGATTGCAACAGAGATGGGACATCACTTAAAGCATTAAGTATTTTGAAAATGCATATAAGGTCCATCTCAATTCTACGTCTCTCCAATGAAGACAGATTAAGAGATTGCTCCATTTCAAAATAAAAATAATTACCCCTTTGTAATCCGAGCAACCATGCTTTGGCTTAGGCCGTAAATGCAACAAATAAATTTCTTCATCTTGGTTAAGATACTTATCGATAAATAAAATATTTTTCGTCTTGGGGCTTTAACAATATTTACGGCTTTGAATGAAAGTGGTATGTATTGTGTTATCGATAGCAAGCCTAAATAATGGCTAACCCCTCTCTTGTCAAATGAAGAGGGAAATGTCACTAACGTTATAATTTTGCATGCCAATACATAATACTTACGCCCTATTTACATTATAAAAGAGTTTGTGAAGCCTATTATAATAAATTGCATCCGTTCTTTTACAACCCTTTACTGTCGACTGAGCGTATTATTAATATTGAGTATATTATATTGCGATCGTCATCGTCATGACATTTATGAATTCACAACTTGGTATTTATTTATTCATATAAAGATTAATAGAACGAAAAAAAAAAAGTATCCATTGCTCTATGAGGCCAAGAACCCTGTGTTGAGTTGGAATACAACATAATGGAAGTGGAAGTATCCATATTAATAAAGAATATTTTAAAGTTCGTACGAACTATGCCCAGAAACCTCCACTTATACGTTTTGCTCGTGAATATAATTTGAACTTTCCCTTTATTGGTCCATTTGATTGTAAAAAAATCACATTAAAAATGCGCGTCTTAAAACATACGTTTTTGTCTTATACTAAGTTTCAATAATAAAGTCTTATTTTATCTTATTTTATCTCTAATTCTTAATATTTTATAAAAAATTATATTTTCGACACTTGGGCAATAATATTTACACACATGTCCAGCCTCATTCCAATATAACACCCACTCACCTACCCTCTCACTCACTTACACTTACACAAACACACTAGTATGTATTGTACGTATATTTAATGTATTTCTGTGGATTTCTGTGGATTTCTGTCATTGGTTTTATTCTCTGTATATTTTATTTGTTATATTTTTGTTACATGTATTCCTATATATATACCCAATAAATAAATAAAATTTAAAAATTTAAAAAAAATATCGCATAAGCATCTGGTAACGTGAGTATTTTTTAGATTTTTTTTTCCTCTTTTTGAATTTTTATAGTAAGTGGGAGACAGTTTTTTTTGGGATTTTCATTAATTTATAATTTATTGAACGACATGTTATTATTTACTCCCTGTTAATTACAAGCACATCCTAAAAAACCATAATGAGCCATAAATCTTTATATATATAATTCCTCTGTACGTGCGATGTCACTGAACTCCTCATAAACGCTTTGACCGATTGCGGTTTTTATGGAAATATAGATCTTTGCGCTGTGCGTGTTCGTAGATAAAAAAGTCTTTAATCTAATATGTAAATAAGATGTAAGAAGCATAAATGTTTTATTCGTCGATTTTTGGTACTACTAAACCATCAATAATGTACATAAAGCGTGAATTATGGTTATATTTGAGAGGAATTTTTATATTATTATTTTAAAATTATTCTAAAACGATGCAAAACCACAGTAATCCTCGAACTTACTGGACATGTATAATTTATAATATATACCTATTTTTAACTAGACTAAAAATAACTAGTTTTAACTCTAAAATGTTCTACATAATGTTATATTATTAACAAATTACAACAGGAATGTCGGAAAGGGAATATGGAAGTCTAGGTCTAGGGCTTATGACCTGTCATTGGTTGGTTAAACTGGCCACTTTACACTCTGTGTATCATTCATTAATGTTTTTACATCCATATTTCTTCTATTCATCCAACTGTTGATTTTAGTGAAGGTAAAGGAAAATCCAGTATTTTCCCCGCAAACATTTGGAAAAACTAAAAATATTGTAATGTTTTAATATGTTAAGAAAATTGTATATCTAAAACAGTAAAATATTGAGCAGCCCCTTTATTCAAAACGACGCACTTTGATTAATAACTTAAATCTATAATGAATTGAGGAGTGATTATCTCCACCTTTGATTTGCTTTACATCTGCCAGGATAGATATTTTATAATAATCAATAGAATCCTTGAATGCGGCTTGTCCATATGGCCGAATGCATTTACTAATACCAGTTACAAGTAGCTCTAAAAAAGAATGCAATGTGAATTCATATACATGCATAAAAGTCGGTCATATTGATATTATACATAATGATGCAGCTGACATACTTAAAAATACATACAACGCACAATGCACAATGCATTTTTCAACATATTGGTCATCTCTGTGTTGAAAAAAATAGATTTAAAAAACGTAGTCGTTTTAACTTTACATCATTTATTTTTTAGTTAGTTAATTTAGTTAACCTTTGTTGTGGCATCTGGTCTACATAATTATTTTGTAAATTCTTAAATCCTCAGACTACACCGGCCCGGAAACGAGTATTGATTTTCGTTTTTCGTTGTCAGTTTTTAGAGTAAAAATTCTTACGGCGTAAGGTAAAACTATCTTACACCAATCGAATGCTAAAAAATAACTATTCGAATGCTTAAAAATAACCTACTGTAAACTTCAAATTTTTGCCTAAAACGGATTTATATTTTGCCGGAATATATAACTAGGTACCTACCTACTTTTTTGCAGTTTTTTATCTTAACTTATTATATAAAGCATAATGACATTTAATACTTTAAAAAATAATAACTATAACTGAAATTATTTATGTAAGTACAGATCTACATATTAACTTGCTATATAATAAACCTCTAGAATGTTTATTTTATACCTGTCATGTAAAAGCCTCCTGAGCGTATATAGATAATAATTAAATATATATATATATATTTAAATATTATATCATCATCATCATAATTTTGATTACCTTTCCGCTGCTAATGGTGCATAGGGTACTGCATTGGTACACCAATCTCAGTGTATCTTGATCATTTTTGCTACACGAAGGTAAGAAGATCAGTCTTACGCTTCAGGTACCTACCAGTCCAGAGACTATGAAATATTCTGGTATGAATACACCATTTTAAATAAATATTTTCCATCAACCATGTCGGGAATCGAACCTGAGACCTCTCTCATGGAAGGCAAACGCGCTGACCATTACACCAAAAGTCCGAAAAACTGATCTTAATAAATAGTGATTAAAAATCGTCTCTGAATCTTGCAAAATAGTTATTACTACTTGACATCGCAAACTAAGCATTCTCCATTGAGTTTGTGAAGCATAATTAGAAATCTCAAATTTTTTTTTTCAAAGTTTTTCGCAAATATTTATTTATTTATTTTGTTCATTAACGCCCAAAAGGCATTTACAAAAAATAAAAATGAAATACATGCTAACATACTAAATAGTAAACAGAATATACAGAAAAAAACTGTGAAATTAGTTAAAAAGGATATGATAAAAAGTTTTACAAAGTAAAAACAATAATAACAAATGTATGCAAGAAAAAACAGTAAGCACATAAACAAAAAATGCAAAGATATAAGCTTATGAAATAAATTCTGTAAAGCAAACAATAAATAAAGTGTTACGGTAAGCAAGAAAGACATGTTTAAGTTAAATTAATAAACAAGCAAGCATATATTATCAAGAAAAAATAAGAAATAAAAATATGTATCTATGAAATGCGTATTTGCCTATACTACAATGCAATTTGATATAATAGTAAAAAATAAAAAACAAGAATAAGGTAATAAAAATAAACAAGTAAGTATTTTTTTTTTAATTTATGAAATTGAATTGTCAATAATAGTTTGATGAGCAGCTACAAATAAACTTGATATTGCGGACTTAAAAGATGGTAAAGAATTGGACAGAATGTCTGCAGCCGTTCCATAAGTGTTACCTAACCTATGCAGTCTCGGTATCAATGAATTGGTTTGTTGGTTGGAAGAAGTACTGGAGCAATGAAACAATAAAGTACTCCTAGTGTTGACAGCAGGTACTATAAAATTAATCTATTCAAGTATTTTTGGTGCGTCAAAAAGAGAGTTTACAATTTTATACAGTACAATGAGATCATTAATAGTTCTTCTTTCAGAAAGTGTTGTTAGGTTTAGCAGTGCTAATCAATAGTCATAATTCACATTTTGTATTGGAATGTTTAGTTTGTAGTTCATATATCGTAGAAATTTATGTTGAATGTTTTCTATATTATAAACATGAACATTATAGCAGGGTGACCATATTGATGAATTGAAATCTAAATTACTTCTTACAAGAGAACAGTATAATATTTTCAATGATCAAAACTCCTTCAAAGAAGATTTCCAAGTATGCTTTTAATACTCTCATCTTTTTTTAATATTGAACATGAATGACTAGATACCTACCTACGTACCTACTTATGTGTTTTTTTCTGAATAAAATCATTTTTTTAATGTATTTACGTGTGTGCAAAAATACTTTTCAATTGAAGTAATTTTTTAATTCTACTAATTTCAAAAGCGCCTTAGATATATTATAATATAGGTAAAAATAATATAAAATAAAGATACGATAAAGGTGTCACGAAATTACAGATTTAATGCTATGAACGAGGATTTATTTTTTCCTCCTCTGACAGCCATTCCACGTTCAGCTGTGCAGGCTGACAGCTGCAGAACATCCTTCAGGAGACAGTAACGAGGATATATCCCCCCCCAGGCTTTCCGACCACCTTGAGCCGGCGACCAATCACAGCGAGGCGTGCTTTATCCCACACTTGCGACTATTTTTTACAACCCACACGTGGTACAGATTAACGAAACATGATTCGGTATTTAAATTACAGATTTTACACACTCCTTTTCAGTATCTACCAAAATACTAAAGGTATATTGCAACAGAAATAGAGAAGTCCTGGCTTGTATAAAACTGACGCGAATTACCCCAGTTTCGAGAATTTTTGTTTTCAAATAACGGCATTTAATGCCTTTGACAAGTTAAAATAAATATACATGATTAAATATACGTACAAGAAAGTAAAGTAAAGTTATTTTTTTAAATGATACATTTAAAAATAAAGTTATACTAACAGGTAATTCAAAAATAAACAAATACCTACTCAAAAAGTGTGAAAAGGTAAATAGTGTAGAAAAAACATATGAAATCGTAAAATTCAAAGGAAAACAGTTGAATAAATATTTAAAAATACTCGAAAGGTGTACGGCATTTAAAAATAAAAAAAACAAAAAATAAATAAAAAATATATAAAGAAAAACATTGTGCATGTATCACATTTTGTTAAAAAATTCAATTCAATTCATTTATTTAAATATAACATGTACATTACAAACAAATATTCAATATGTACATTTTATAAAAAAGAAAAAAATACATGAAAGAGACTCATGTTAAAGTAGTAGGAGAATCCTGCTCCGGAAAACCCCTTCGGATACATGGAACATATCAACATCTAGAGCGATGTTGTTCAGCAAAGCGGTAGCCCTTCCAACAGGCATAACCATAAGCAGGTTGGTCCTGTTTATCGGAATATGGAATAATCTATACTGACGCTGTCTTAGGTAATTATCAGGAACAGATAAACCAATGCTCATAATCTCAGAATTATCGATCATACCGCAACAATCGATAAAAATGTGTAGTCAAATACACAATCCTTCTAGTCTCTGAACTGTTGTAGCCAAGCATACCCTGGAGAAACTCGGTCGGGTAGAACTGAGGATAATACCCAATTAAATCATTTAATATTTTTGTTAATGCAAAAAAAAGATAAATAAGTTTTTAGTTAGGTACTATTTAAAATTATACCCATATTCGAACACCCATAGATACAGAATTATAAATTTAAAAATACCTTGTTATGAAAATAGTTGTAAATATTTTTGTTATATGTAGATACCTACAAATGTTATCTATTACATTGCTAAATATTATCTTACTTGGAAATAAAATAACGTAACTTAATAAATACGTCTGAAATATTAATATTTTGTTTTTTTTTCTAACGTTTGATGGACATTTACATGACTTATGATTTTTCATAAGCTGGTTTAACAAATAATTTTATATACTTGTGTGTAACATTTACTATCCATAACATACTTCTAAAATAGTTTTCACACAAATCAAACTGTAGTATCCATTTGTTGTTTGACACATACGTTTTGAATTACATAAATAATACCTTTTATTTTATTAGTTTGTTGGGAGCAATTGTCATTTGGCAATAAGCCCGCCGATATACAAATATGTATGTTCAAAAATTTGGTGACCTCCGTGGCGTAATGGCTAAGATACATAACCCACGTACCGAAGATCTCGAGTTCGATTCCCGGTGAGAACACAAAAAAAGTTATATTCCTCAATCCTGGTATTATGAGCTATAGGTAATGCAATACTGACTGTGATTGGGCTTCCTGGCCTGTTGTGGTGAAAAAAAGTACTAAATAAATATAATAGTAATTTCTTTCTA
This sequence comes from Micrasema longulum, assembly GCF_059751315.1. Taxonomy (NCBI): domain Eukaryota; kingdom Metazoa; phylum Arthropoda; class Insecta; order Trichoptera; family Brachycentridae; genus Micrasema; species Micrasema longulum. Next base: position 141,104 of record NW_028277602.1, on the reverse strand, counting down.
GTATTTTTTTTGTGAGTTTACTTTCACATTTGTTTTATGGCACCCAGTATTAATATTTTGTTAGTGCGTTATGGATAGTGAAACTTCTTTAACTGATAATCGAATCATCATACTCACCGCATTTCCCTTTTAGATCACATTTAGATAGTTCGCCCGACATTATAATAAAATTACGAGCTTGTCGGCTGTATATTTTGTGTATTTTAACCACCTAAAAACATATAAAAACTTACAATAATTAGGATACATATTCATAAATTGAGTGCCTTTTAAAGTTACGTCTTGCGACCCACGTCAAAGCACTTAAAATTTTATTGGAGCAACGATCAAAGCCCAGTAATAATAAAATGTATTCGAAGTGAAAAAAACTAAATCTGTTATTTTTATGTGTATTAATAATTATCTTTGCTATAGATGAAGAAATCAAACAACATCAAACTTAATGAGTAACCATACTTTAATTATGAATTTTTCCCTTAATAAATTAAATGCTGTTTTTGTAACCTTGAAGCAGAAAACAAAATAATATTTTGCCCAGATTTATTTTTAACACATTTAGTGCAATGTTCAAAAAAATGCGTGGGGCGTTGTCGGATAAAACAGACCCAGTTTCTAAATTCGCGTTATGAGCCTATTCGTGCTTTTTAAATTTATTTTTTTAAACGTTCTTTACAGAATAAAATGACATGACATAAGTTTTCATCGTGAAATTTCTACAGCTCTGTAGAATGTTCTGAAAAATCAAAATCATTTTCCCTATCCGCACACAGCGGTGAAAAGAACACTGCAATGGTGCTTCAATTTCGGCTAATTTAGTTTTTTTTTTGTTATACTTATGGAAGTTAAGGTGTTAAGTTTAACGCATCAGGTAAACAAATAAATATTTCTGTGTAGAAACACCTAAGAACCAATATTTTAGGCCCGCTCTGCCAGGAATCGAACCTAGAACATCAAATATGGTAAGCAAACACGTCAACAACTTCACCGTAAGACAAACTTATTTCCATTCTATTTTCCTTTTCACGATTTAAAAAAAAACAGCCATCGAGTGCAATACACTCTTCAAAGGTTTTGGTTCTATTTCATACACAGAACTGAATTCTTCATCTGCCAGGACAAAGGATAAAACTAAAAACATTTTCATGGCATGCGAGCAATAGCTACAAAAATAACACTACAAATCTTCTCCGAACATATTATTAGTTCTAGTGAGATAAACATTTACCTATAGAAAATTGTATTTAAGATAAACTTGAAAAATTATCAGTTCAAGCCAATCCTCGTATATTGGTTTTTGTATTTGATGCGAACGCAAACAATCTTTATTGTATATTATTCAAGTGGTTATTGAAAAAAATATTTAACCCAAAAAAGCCGTAAAAATTGTCTCTCATTTAAAAAATGACGGCTAATGCCAATAATCTAAAAGACAAGAATAATTAATAATCTTTACTAACCATAAATACAAATAAAGAAAACAAATGGATAAACGCTTAAATGATAAACTTGTTGCCATTAGCAATTTCTTACAGTCTGAATACAATCAAATAAAAAATACAATAACGATAAGATAAAATAAATAAACAAAAAGTTAAGAAAACACAAACTGGAAAAACATTACGCCAGTTATCGTATCATTTGTTGGATTGGTGGATTATTCACATTTAATAAATTTCAACTTATTTAATTGCAGCTTTCAAAAATTAATTTACACTATAGAATCATTCATTTATTAGAAACACGTTAAACACTCGTGCTATTTTTTTAATACAATTTATTTCCTTCTTTTTTGGGAAGCTTATTATAAGTTTTCAGTGACATGTATATAAAAATATTGTTTCGCTAATGGAATTTTTAATTAGCTTTTATTCTTATTAATTATTTAAGAGAAAACAAAACTGAAGTTATCATATAGAAGGAGGAGACATTGTGTCCCTATACAAAATAGTCAGCAACAAAAGTGTCCCAGGTATGTAAGTCAATTGAAATTTACTTCAAACTTTCGACTACTGTCCAATTGGAAGTGAAATATTCTCAAAAATAAGAAACTATGATATGTGTCCACATCGGTGGATCCTATGAGGAAAAAGTGTAGGCGAATTTTCCGTTTTACAAATAAAATAAACGTACAAAAAGACGATGATCATTATTCTAGCAAGGTACTGAATGGTCTGGAACTAGAAGCCATTATTATGTGAGCCAACTTATACAAGAGAATATAACATTTTTGTTAAGATCCGTTGCTTGATTGTGACGTAATGTTCGTCAGTTTATGTTAAACATCAAATTAAACACATTAAACTAGCTATCGTAAAATGCATCTCACAAATTATTATACGAATATTAGATATATTTGAATAGGTTCGCAATTATACATAAACATTTATTTCACAAACCTGTAACTTGAAACCAAAAATAAAATTGCTTGAAACTTTTGAGGCGGTAAGAATGGAATAATTTAATTGCAGGTGATTTGTTAATCGAAGCGGTGTTTTTTATACCTTCTAAATTAAGCTTTTCGTTTGCCTTGATAAGAGAGAAAATGATTTGCCAAATATAAAGTTAATTATTATTAACACGGAATCTCTGTCCAGCATTTTTTCATGACGAATATCTTATGCGTCTAAAATTGAACCAGAAACCTTTACTAACACATTACAACAAAAATGAAGAACGTTTAAGAGAAAGTAATATAAAATTCTAGGCATCTACAGGGCTTATGACCAGTCAATGGCTGGTTTAAGTGGCAACTTTACAGTCCTTGTATACAAAAATTTGGACAAATTCAAAATATTGTTGAGAAACCTTTTATTTGAGACTAGATTGTTGCTCTCAGATAAAAATTCTGAATAAGGAAATCGAGTGGAGATGAGTCCACCGCGTTGTGTAGTCGTTGACGCGTTCGTCTACCATTCTTGATGTCCTGGGTTTTTTTTATTTTAATTTTTTTTATATTTAAAAATTTATTTATAAACCCTTACGGATTATAACATTCATTTTACAAAAAATAATATAAACATTTTTCATTCATACTCTTGTTCAAAATAATATTTTTTACATCTTTTGAAAAGTTTGTCTGAGTCTTTTGTTTAGTTTTGTCTGGTAGTTTATTGTATAATTTCAGTCCCTGGTTCATTAGTCTTGATTGTTCTTGTCTTGTTTTAAAAAGTTGTAAACGGTATTTTTCTGATATTCTCGTATTATGTCCATGTTGACTACAATTTTTTACAAGTTTTAGTTCTTTGTCTAAAATTACATTAGTGGCTAATTTATAGATAAATTTTAATGATTCTAGTTGAAGATGTTCAGTTATATTTAATTGCTGAGTTTGTTTAAAAAGTTTTCTAGTTGCAGTTAGAAAGGAAAGGTCATATACTAACTTTAATATTTTATTTTGTTGTCTTTGTAGTCTGTTTATGTCATTTTGAAATCCTGCTCCCCATAGTAGAGTTGCGTGTAACATATTTTAGTTTTTACATAGGCTTCATACATTAGATTTTTTTAATTTTTTGGAACAAAGTTTATGATTTTCGAAAAAAGACTCGATTATGTCGCCACTTTCAGTCAGGGAATAAAGAAGTCTAGGCATTTACAGGGCTTACGATCTGTCATTGGCTGGTTTAAAAGGCTACTTTACACATTCTGTAACATTCACTATTTTGTCCATGTTTAAACATCCACATTTCCTCAATTCTTCTATCTGCTAGTAGGTGATTTGGTTCATCCGGATGAATCTCGCCCACACAATAAAGGTTTCAGCTCCTTTACTTCACAAAAGTCAATAGATGTAAGAGTTGAGGAAATGTGGATGTTTAAACATGGGCAGAATGGTGAATGTTACACAATGTGTAAAGTGGCCACTTAAACTAGCCAATGACAGGTCAAAAGCCCTGTAAATGCCTAGACTTCCATACTCCCTTCTCAATAATGTTTCCCCCTCTGTTGCAACAAATTTAAATATGAATAACTCCCTGGGGAGAGGAAATCCAGCCAGTCTGCAAGCATTTGGACATACTCAAAACATTGTTGAAAATGAAGGGATCAAAACATTTTTTTTCAGCCGAACGTCAGATTTTTTATACAATAGTATTTGTAGCCGTCGTCGTTTTCATTTATAATTGCATCCTAATAAAATGATGCCTTTATTCCTAATGCGGATGTTAAAACATAGGCAGAATGGTGAAGGTTACGCAGTGTGTAGAGTGGCCACTCAAACTTGCCAATGACTGGTCATAAGCCCCATAAATGCCTAGACTTCCATATTCCCTCCTCTAAGATGTTTTCCCTCCTGTTGCAACAAATTTAGAATCAAATATTAATATTTTATTTATATATAAACTATTTATATTTGAGTTAATTATTTTTTTTTCTTGTTTTTTAAATATGTTCAAGCAAATTACTATTCTTTAATTTTATTTGATTTTTTTTACTCTATTTTCTTACTTTAAAAAAAAACAATAAAATCTTTAAACTATTTTTTATGTTTATTATTTTATACGTATACAGCTTACCCACCACATACCGCACACCGCATCTGAGGACATAAGTCTCCTTGGCGGTGCCCACATACACGGAAAATTTGCTCGTTGTCAAACGAGAAGAGCTGCCCGAAGGAGCTCTCTGAAATCTGGTAGCATCTTACAGTATGCAGTATTATGTCTGTACTATTTATTTTATTTGATTATTAATTAAAACTAATGTCTGAGCACCCGATGACAAACTATTATTGAATAGTTTATCGGGACAAAATATATCTTAATACTTTGTTTTCTTTATAATGATTATAATATATTATGTTTATTATAGAAGGTAATTTATTACCTTCAACATAAGTACTCGTAGCATGTTAATTTCGACTGAAATTTACCGTGAAAAATATTTGAATAATTCCCCAAAAATTTGTACCTAAGAGAATCAAATGGATAAAGACCATTCCCCGTAACAAAATAAGCAGAGTTCGTTACCTATACTTAGCCGAGTATGGCGCAAGGTAAGGACCGATATTCAAAAAAATAAGCTGTAATTTTTTTATCTAACAACTTCCTCAGTCGGTGGGTTTGTTTTGTTAGCGGTTTAGGTGTCACGAGTTTTATAGCCTAAAATTATACCCAAGACCCTCAAACATAATTCAAACGAGTATAATTTCAATAACAATAATAATATTACGATTGAACGTAGTTATGCAGAAAGCAGCCAGTCCACAATTTCGGAAAAATGATGTTATCGGGTGCACTAAGGTCGATTCTGTGTTCTGTTAAAAACAGCCAGACCGCTTTCATGTAAAAAAACTGTATTAATCACCTCCGGAAAAAGGTGTCGATCACAAAAATGGCATTTCTCAATTTGCAAAAAACACCCACAAAACTAGAAAAATCTTATGGTACTTTAAAAATCTTTTAAACTAGTCAAATAAACAATAAGATTCTTGTTTGTAATTATATAAAAAAACTTATGTATTCATTGTTTATCGTTTGTTAAAGTCAAAAACATTCAAACTATTGTGTAGATTTTATAATTCACTCTTTTCACAAAATGGCCATTATCTCAGTTTCACTTTTCTATGGCTAGCTGCTTTCTGTATAACTACGTTCAATTAACAATAATTTTCTTTTTTAGTTTTTTTTCTCTTTTTCTGTGTCCAGGGCGATAAAAAACACAGTTCTGTGGGTGAAATACCACGGACCCTTTAGCTTTGAATTTACTACATTACCAGAGAAACGAAACCTGTTTTTTACGGTTTTAACTATCAAATTTTCATAATATTAAATTAAATTTAAATTTTGAGCATTTCAATAATCTCAAAGACATTTTGAGTTTCCACGGAATTTCTCATTACAATCCCACAAATGTTCATATTGACAGACATTCACATACAAAACACAAAATAACACATGCATCATTCACGTAGGCGCATTAAAATATCGATGTATAGGTAATTCATGAAATGGAATGTTTTAGTTTTATTTTCATGCAACTTATTTTGTCCGTTTTTATTAAAAGATTTTTTAAATTTTACCTTTGTTGGTATAACTGTATGTTACGATTATAATGGCTTTAATATTGCTTTCTTGAATAGATTTATCATATTTGGTTATAAAACTATTTGTCAATCTCTAATACCTACAAAATAAAATATTCGCATCAAAGTATCGTTGAAATCAAAATAACTTACTACTATGTTATTTATTTATTTTTATGATAAATCAAAGTTCTTTGTAAAATTAACAACCTTTCCTTTCCTCTTAGCCCCCTCCTCTCTTCATAGTATAGTGTAGATATTTGGTCAATTTTTATTTCTAAAAACATTTTTTTTTCAATACTTTGTTCTATAATTAAATGATTCATTCACTGGCGCCGTGGCGTAGTTGGTAAGACGGCCAACTGTATAACTGGCGCCACGGGTTCGATTCCCGTCAGTTGCAAGAAAAAATCCAAGAAGGATTTTTTTTTCAATTGGTCTGGGTGATGTGGTGTATTTTTCATTACCTCCTTCCATATTCCCTCTATCCAACTGCTGACAAGCCTCTAGATAGAGGCTGAGCGGGTTATTCTTTTTAACAAATTGTTCATATACCACTGATTTTCTCAGATAGGTTAGGTAGGAATATATTGTCTTAAGGCAATATGCCCGCCCTTTTGTATAAGTATGTAAACTGTACATGTATATAAGTGTTTAAATAGAAAAACAATACAATATTTAGATAATTTGTACTTATTCCAACACTATTGTACACTTTTATTGAAATTACAATGAACATTTACACTTCTCTAATTTTTTTTCCGGGCATTTTAGTATTAAGAAATATCTCATATTTTCAAAGTTTTTTTTTAAAATATCTCGATGTTTATTTGTCGAGCATCATTAAAATAATATGATTATTATAATGTTTAAAGTTTGAGAAGCTTCAGACGTGCTAGAAATTGTAATAATAGTGTTGGGGGCCGAATTTCGAAAAGCAATAATTTGTGAGCGGCTCTGAGACGCCATAACTGTGTAACAAGCCATCGGACTATGTGTAATTGCACGGATCGATTACCCTACAATAATCAGTACGATCTACATTATAATACACTTTACACTCGGGCCATGGGAAAGAATGGACATGGGAACGACATCTAGGAGACAGAGATGGATTTATGACGATGCCGATGGTGCCGCGAGATTCAAAATCTGACGTGTTCTTTTGATCGGTGTCAATTTTTTTTAAAACTTAAAATTAATTTATTTAATTTAACAATACGCCCAAGGGGCATTTAAAAAAATAAAATCGGCAAGTACAAACAAAGAAATAATTAAAAAAATAAACAACACATTTTATTTTTTAAAGACATGTAGAAGTATCTTTAATACTCTACTAGATGGTAGCTATTTGTTATTTCATGTTAAAATATATGATTAAATAGATTTTTTTTAAATATTTTTTTCGGGAATCGAACCCGGAACCTTCCGTGTGTGAGTCAAGCGTCTTAACCGTTACACCACGGAGGCCGCCAGATAGATTTAACCTCAAGGAATAAATTAACAAACTAATTTTAGTTACTGACAATTTTCGGCTTATTAGATACGAAAATACAGATAAGAGGTAAAATAATAAATACTAAAAATATAATTTGAATATTGGTGGAGGCAGATAAGGGCAAGTGACGTGTTGCGCGCCCTTGTATAGGGCCATTGGGCACTGTTGCCATAGTCAACACATCCTCGTCTCTCACTCTCTGGTCCCCACAGCATGTATAATAGAAACTAAAAAGGCATACTTCAATGTAAAACAAAAAGTAAAACTTTGCGTAGCAAAAAAGAGAAAAATATGGATAAAATGTAACATAATAAATTAGGTGTAAAAATGTGCAAAAAAAAAACAATAATGAAAAAAAGCAGGTATATAAAGTAAATAAGAGAAACAAAAAGGCAAATTGCAATTTTTAAATATTTTTATATTTTTTTTAAATATTTTATTAACAAATTAATATGTATTAAGATCGATAGTTTAAATAAATTACAGTAAGTGTAAAAGACATATATTTGTTTTGTAGTGCGCATGTGAACCGCAAGTCGTTGCCAGTGGTCTAGTCGGGCCGGAGCGCACCGGCACTTTTTATTTGAGCAGAGCGGCGTTCCGGCTTTGGTCAGGAACAAATATTACGTTTCGAAAATATTTCTACTTAAGTCTTTTCAAATAATTCGAAATAATAACAAACGTATTTACTGCCGGTAACTGGCAAAATTCTAAACATGTGTCCCCTCCCTCACTTCCCTCCCACTTCACCATGGTGGTGGCGGTGCACTCCGGTACTTATTTATTCAGGACTACATCACAGGTCGTTGCGAACACTATGTATGAATAATGCACTTTTCTGCACCTATTTATTCTGCTGTTCTTACGAATATACAAATAGTGCATTGTCCGGCATTTTTGACATTTTGGGAAATACAGATTCGGCATTACGAAGCAATTGATTTTATTTTAGTCTTACTACTGAATCGAAATTTATTTAGGAACCATGAAATCCAGGAAGCAAAACTGGAGTAGCTAGGTTTTCAGTTTATAATTATCTTAGGTATCTATTAAATTAAAATTTCAATCTCATTATGAAAACTTAAGTCATCCAACAGTTTTTTTCCTTATTTTTGATACATCGTCATTTTTGTCCAGCAGACCATTTTTAACGAAATCGAGTTAAGTGTACAGTTCTGAGAAAGCCTTTATTTAAAAAAATAATTGTTTAAGGGATATTTAACGAATGTTGTCTAAAGTTGTGGTCAATATAAATGCATATGTGGTGAAAAAAATATTAAAGCTTTATTTCTGCAGATTTGTGTTTTGATCAGTTTGGCACAAACGAACTGAAGCGAAGACTTGTCATTATTTAAACAACATTATTAAAAACAACATTGTTTTCATTAATGTTAGAAAGTTTTAGTATTTAACTTCTAATGACTTCTAATGTCTACTGGTTTTGAGACGTATACGAATCTTCATCAGGGCACTCACTACACCAATATGCAAATACTAAAATAAACTGTTAACTCTCTTTGACCACAAAGTAAATGCTTTGAACTTAAAAAATATATTTAAAAAACCTTTTTTTTTTAAATCGCGTTTTTCTCAGAAACATGTCTACCTGATATACTGCCCTCTTCATACGGAGAGCAGTATTCGTGAATTTGAAACTACATCAAATACAATTAGGTGCAGTATACAGCGTTAGAATGAATGCATAATAACAATAAATGTGCCAGCCAGGATTTGTAGACGGTACCACCTGTTACATGTACCAATAAGTAAAACACCGTATGTTAAAAATGCTTTTTTTCGTAGGACTTTTTCAATGTACAATACAAAATTTAAAAATATAGGTTACACAAACATCACTCTTGTCAGATTTAAAATTTACACTAAAAATGTATTATGTAACTTAGTAGACATTATAATAATAAATACGTACATCTCCCCTCCCCTCCTTATCCTCTCTTCAAGCATTTTTGTCCTTATCCCGCCCAATTTACAGTAACTTAATGTTCTTAAAATAAATATTCTAAAATCTTTGATTATTGAGTACATGAAAATAAAAAATTTATATGCATAAATTGTATAAATTGTATGTATTTATTTGATATGTAATATATTTTCTTTACTAACTTTGTATACTATTTGGAAATCTGTTATTAGTTTTGAGTTTATACACTATATCTGTTTGTTTACTAAAAATATGTATGTAGAACTGTTGATTTCCCAAATAAAATAAAATAAAATATTTGACGAAATAAAATTTATAAAAATACAATTTGGCCCAGTACACAACATTCTAATGAATACATAAACTATTCAGCAATTCGCATACAATTGCAGACATGAGTGGATAAAAGTATTATGTCGAAAATTAGAAAAATGTGCCTTTTTACATAAATGGATATTTCATGCACATTCTTTTCATATAAAGCCAACTACGCCATAAAAAAGTAGCAGAAAAACGATTTTGAGAGCGAGCAATGATGTTATTTTACTAACTATAAATTGAACTGGCGTTGAAAATTTTAACCTCAGATATCTCTCCGTTTTGTTTTTGTCACTTAACACCTTTATCCACTTATGTTTTCCATTACAATTGTAACATGTATTTTTGTAGATATTTTTTGATAAAACAGTTTAATGATTTAAAAAAAAAATCTATTAAATTCCTTGTTTTCATTTTTTTTTTAATTGACCAATGAGCGCTTTTGAGTAGTTAAGTATATATGCATATGCAATCACTTGTATTGAATCAATAAATTCAATTTGTATTTTATAAAAAAATTTATACTTTAATTATTTAAAAAAAACATGTTAAATATATGAAACGAGAGCAATTTTAGAACAAGAAGCTCAACAAAAAAAATGTACCCGAGGAAAGTAAGTAAAAATTATTAGGTATATGTTATTGATAAAAATAAGTAGTGTCCATTTTTTTATTGTTTCAATATTTATGTTTATTATGTATATTTTTTCATTGTTTTTAAACCAAATAAATAAAAATTGTGCTCTATGATAAAATTGTGTATTTTGTGCATTAAATCAAAATAATAAAAAAATAATAATATGTAGATGTTCAAACATAGTCGAAACTTAAACCAGCCAATGACAGGTCATAAGCCCTTGGCATCCATATATGATTTCCTAAAATGTTCTCCATTTTCGTTGTTACTTGTTCAGCTTCGTATCTATTAAAATCATCTAAATATAATTTTAAAATGTTAATATTGATAAAAAGCGTACGTAGGTACGTCTTAAATCTAGATAATAGTATATTTATAATAATTATCATACACTATGCAGCCAAACATTTTAGAATAGATACTCTACATCCGCTAACACCTTGATACCTGCTATAAAAAATCTCATCTAAATAAATCCATTTTTTCTTTTTCCATTAACACCGCGAGTCCTGGGGACCGTTCGCTTTTATTTACTTTTTACTCCCTATTGTTAGCGGGGAAATGGAACTGGTCATATCATTGTGTAAAATGTGCGAATTCATATATTTTAATTGAAACCTTTTATAGGCCGTCCGGACCCTTTGTGCCCTCTGTTTTATCGACTGTCACTTTGAAAGATGCGTCCTTGGGTTCTTTTACAAACGCCGATAAAAAACCGACGCATAATGGTAGATATAATGAGTGTCTCTGGGAGCTTGCCGGCGCGCGGCGGCGCCAATTAAAAAACTGTTTTGTTCGTTTTTGGGCCGGGCTTGAATACGTTTTTTTTAATACGCTTTTAAAAATATTTACATATTCGTCAAACTCATCTTGTTTGTCATATTTTGAAACATGAAATTCTTGTGGAAGACAAATCAAATCCGGCGTTCTTTAACACATTTAATTTTTAAAAGTATTGTTTGTCAAACTCACTTTATAAACTCCGGTGACAATTGTCGTCAAGCGAAGGCAATACAATTGGGTAGGCTATTTACTGCGGATGCCTTCCGAGAGCCTTAACCACGCTTGCCTTCTTTACAAGGCGGTTATCGACGTCCTGGACGTCCACTGCTGACTGTTCCTCGGCAGTTTATGTCAAAACTTCGGGACGAGAAAGTGCCTTGGGAGGACGCAAAGAAGTTGGCAGCTGATAGAGATTCATCTAAGCTCTATGTGGATACCATTAATCTCCACCACCGTTTATGTCTTCCTACAAAAAAAATGTCTATAAAGTGGGCTTAGCGCCTAGTCCGTTCTCAGTGAACGATAAAACTAGCCGCTTACCCCAGCTTATTCCTTCAAAAAAAAAAAGCACTATATTTTACGTCTTTAACCGAGTAGCGTTTTTTTAGTACTAAAACAAGCTTGAATATTACCAATATTATTTGAAGATAATCCATTTGGAAACTAGTATTTAGAACATTTCTTCCGTAGGACTACTTTTCTTTGATATGATACCATTGACATATTACGTATCACAAAAGACATATGGCGTTTGCAGTGGCCATTTATGGCATTATTAATTCTAAAAGGAATCGGCCAGTGCTCAGTGTTGGTATTTAAATCATACTGGAAATATCTGCCAAAAGTCATTGTTGTATTTTTTAGTAAGCTTTCGTGCAAGTATTGTAGTACAAAAAATATTTTCATGTTTGGATAATTTATAAAGCGCCATTTTAGTGAAAATAACCTCAAGGGAAAAATAGTAAAATAGCGCAAAATAGTCTAGAACAAAGCTACGTTTATCGCGTGGTTAATAATAATTGTTGTTTGAGTTGATTTTCACAGAACCATAGAAAAAATAGTCATTTATAATTATATAACTTACATATTATGTACTTATATGTAGTTACAAATTAATTGTCATTTTTTGTAGATTACCTATAAAATAAATTACGGCTCGCCACTGCAGGCGGGGAGATATCATAATTTTATGGAATTTTTGAAGTTTTGTAGCCATGTTATGTAAATAAATAGTTATTTGGACATAACTTTGTCCCCATTTAGATATTTTTAATACAAAATTTTGTGACTTCAAAAAAAAAACTTTTTGAAACACTGTAAAATAAAACATGTGTCAGTGTGTAATAAGTTTATGTTCCTTTAATTATGTTTATTTAATTATAATATCAAAATTTTGAATTGGTCAACTATATTATGAAAATCCCTCTCTTCCACTCCTCCACTCTTATTTTCTCATTTTTTCAGAGCTTTTTTTTTCTCATGTCTTATATAATATATTATTTTTCTCCCTACTGTGTAACATGTTCTCTCATTATATTTGTGAAAAACTTTAACAGGATGTATGTATAATTTTTTATATTTTATATTCTTATATAACAACTGTTGTTTTTCCTTAATAAATAAAAAAAAAAAAAAATAAACGTGGCTGAATTGCGCTTTGTAGAAATGAAATCGTTTGCGAAAACTGTTACATAATTTCGTCTAATTATAGTAATGCTTGTCAGTAAAATAGCAATGAAATTACGTTATCAAAATGGTTGACATATTGACAAGTATTGATTGACATAATGACATTTAACATTTTGAGCTAGTCGGGTCATTCATGCAAAGGTCAAAAGATCATTATGTCACTTGGTTAAATTATTTATCATTACTTGTCATGTAATAATATTATGTTCGTGTCATGTAACTCAAATGGACATGTTTAAATAAATACGAGATTTGCGCTCGCCATAACAACACAAAATGGAGGATTGAGATAAGAAAATCAGATTTTATCAAAATATTTGAATCTGCAGTTAATCAAAACTCTCAATAAAAACAGTTTGGTTACGAAGCTTTTATTCAATATTTTTGTACATGTAAAAAATACTGAAAATAGCAACAAAAAAAATGCAAAATATTATGTCTATATTAAAATACTTGTTATCTTCTTCTTCGTTTTTTAATGGCCTTTCCACCTCTAAACTGAAAGTTATCAACAATACTTTGAATATCTCTAACTTATTATTGACAAGTATTTGATTTAACCCTCTAGGGAATTATTATGGTTAATAATAATGTATTATTACGCTTTTTATTAAGATTGACATTTAACAATAAAAACATGGAAGTCAAGTATAGGCATTAACTGGAGTTATGACCTATCATTAGCTGATTAAAGTGGCCACTTTATACACTGGGTAATTGGTCTCTTTTTTTAACGCATTATGATGCATAGGGCACTGTTTTACACCAACCGCAGCGTATTTAGAACTTTTACATTTTGAGAAAACATTTTTAGGTCGTGCACTTCAGGTGGCTAGTCCAGGAAACATGAACAATTCTAGTTTTATAACTCCCTTTAAAATAAACATTTCGTGTCAAATATGTCGGGAATTGAACCCTAGACCTCTTGTATGGTAGGCATTCACGCTGACTATTAGAGCATGACGCGGACAACAAATTATTATTATTATTACAGGACAGCGAATGTATAAATGTTGGTAATACATCTACTTATTAAAACATTAAACAAAGCCGCGTATATAGAAATATCGAAAGTATTAATTCGATAATCGGCTGACTGAAACCGGTCAATTGGCGGTTCTCTTGTTTTATCGGACGTAATTTGAAAATCGAACACGAATTCTAGAGGCACCAGCTGACTGTTCAAACTTTAATTATAGAACATGGAACCATATGGACAGCGGACATCCAATCAGATAACAGGTATGTTCCATTACGTCACGCGATTCGTTCGATTATTTTAAATTTACTTCCGTCAAACGAATTAGATTTTCAAACAATTTATACATCAATATTACACGTATTTTTTAATATATTCCAAGCATATTTTTTATGATCTGAGAGTTCGAAAACCAATTTTTTATTTTTTTTTATTTCAATAATATAAATATTACCATACGTAAAGTCTAACTGAATTGAATCAAACAGTTGGTTCTCAGAACAGTGATCTTATCATAAAAAAAGCCCACTGTATTATACCTCTTAATTTAAAAAAGGGGAGTAAAGTCTTCACTGACTGGGATTAAACTGATTGGACATGATCAATTCGCCGAAATGATTACAAAACTTTTTAAAAACCTAAAAATACTTTTTGGAAATGAACGGCAGTTACGCGTCCCGTTACAATACTGCCACAATCTCAGTTATCTGCGATGTTCCACCAATCTCAGTTATCTGCGATGTTCCACCAATCAGCTGCTTATGATGTTAGGGCTATTCTCCAGCCGTTCTCTGAAAGATGCTATCTGGTGCTGCAGCAGTCCATTCTAGTTAGGAAGTCTAGGAGCAGCAAACATTCCACTCGCGCCACAATGTCGGGAAAGGTTGTGAAGTGTAGGGCTCTGTATCCATTTTTACAGCACACTTTCATATACCTAATACTACGTTGATTGTATTTGCACCATGGCTCACTGATGTATTGCTGCGCGTATAGAACCTAAATCAACCTGTTCTTTACTTCCACAAAGCATCGATACATTATTATTACTTTTTTTAATTCAAATTTCGTTGATAAGCCCTTACGGGTTACATACATTAAACTAAATATTTTTTACTTTTAAAATTCACATTCTACTGTTAAAAATAATATTTTTTACATCTTTTTTAAAGGTTGTCTGAATTTTTTGTTTAGTTTTGTCTGGTAGTTTATTGAATAATTTCAGACCATGGTTAGTCTCGATTGTCCTTTTCTCGTTTTAAAAGGTTGTATTTGATATTTTTCTGATATTCTCGTATTGTGTTCATGTTAACTATAGTTTTTTTCAAGTTTTAATCCTTCGTCTACAATTACATCAGTAGCTAATTGATGAATACATTTTAAAGATTCTAGTTTAAAGAGGTAAGTTACATTTAATAGTTTAGTTTGTTTAAAAAGTTCTTTAGTTAATGTAAATAGGAAAGGTCATATACTAACTTTAATATTTTATTTTGCTGTCTTTGTAGTCTGTTTAGGTCATTTTGATTCCCTGTTCCCCATAGTAGTTGCAAAAAACATATTTTAGTTTATACATAGGCTTCATACATTTTTTTTTCCTTTATTGGAACAAAGTTTTTGATTTAAAAAGAAGACTCGATAAAGTCACCACTTTGCTAATTAAATTGTTGATATGAATTATCCATGTCAATTGTATGTCTATTGTTAGTCCTAAGTATTTAACATGTTCAATTTCAGTTAGTCGTTCATTATTTGTGTAAGCATCTACTTTGTGACATTTTTTTCTAGATTCAAAATGGAAAATATTGCATTTTTTTCATTAAGTGTAAGTAAGTTTGTGTTTGTCCATTTAGTCGACATAGTAAGGTCTTCGTTTATGTCATTGTTTGTTAAAACGTAATATATCTTATTAGTTTTTTAATTGGGTTCGAACCGTCAATAGGGTTGCAGTAAGTCACATCTTGCTGGTGGGTATGATTCTATTAAATGCTGCAAATGCCCAGTTGTATTCCACCGGCAACACTACTGACTAGTCCAACTCGTTAGCGTCCACGTCGCGAACCCCGGGAAATGGGATCACACTCATAACGGTGTGATCACAGCAGATAACGAGAGGATGAAAGGCGAGTTTCTGGCGCCTCCAAACCAGAACCAACCAGCTAAGGAAGTGTAACGGCGATGGAAAAATCAACCAGAAAAGGTAACGGGAAATCACTTTGGTAATCTTTTCCCAAGAATCACTATGGCGAGTACCTCCAACAAGCAGTCGTCCTGGCCTCGGAGTAATGCAGGACCGATATGTTTTTGCTATAGCGATCGACAACGTCGGGAGAACCTGAAAAGGCACCGCATAAAAAAAAGTTTTTGAATGTATTCAAATATAGTGCCGTAACTATTTCTTGAGGCAGAAGATTTAACCCATCCACCGATCTATCGTTGATGAACCGTTGTGCTAGATTTTAAATCGTAATAAATTCCTTCTCATTTACGTAGTTTGCATTCCTGTGAACCATTCTATGAGTTTCGATAAGGTCGCCTCTTGCTCTTGGCTATTCTAATGTGGACAGGTCAAGTCTTCAAAGCCTACCCTCATACGGAAACCTACACAAAGCGTGCGATATATTAGCAACACGTCTCTGCACTTTCTCCAGCAAGACGATGTCCTTTCTGAAATACGGATTCAGTACTTAAATCTCGTGTTTAGCGAAAGGTCTTGTATTCTTTATTTGTTTGCTCAGATTAATTATGAATGGTAGAATGGATATATTTGTGGGAAAACGCCGAAAGACAGGAAGCATCAGCGTGAATAATCGTCAGCATTCGCGACCAATTCAGATGTCAGATCTTGAGACCAATTTGTTAATTCTCGACAAATATTTACATTCTCATCTCCATCAGAAAGAATCCAAGCCTGGTTTCCACGGGTTTAACGGGTGTCCCAAAAATAATGGTAAAAAAATAAGTATTTGTTAATAAAATATATTCCGAGGCATACATAATGCGTAAAAATTATAAATTAAAAAATGGTCAAATAAACTCAGTCACTAGAGTAAAAGGAAGCTATCTTCTCTGAAATTTCTTTTGGCGTGAAAGATGGCGGTTTAGTAACAACATTTCATAACATAACTTCAATAAAGACACTGGACTAAAAGTACTTCATGTTGAAAATAAAATATTAAATTTAGATAACTTAGAAATGTTAGTAATAAATAACCGATACTTAATCAGAAAAAAATATTAATAACCAAATAAACAAAATTTCTTTTCGTCCACTAATGTCTAGCTTCAAAAATAATAATATCAAATTACCACCCTTTTAGGAAAAAAAAATATTGATTTATTGGGTCCACGTGTAATATTTAGTAAACATGATAAAAATAAAATCGGAGAGAATTCATTAGTTACGTAAACCTTGAGGAAGAATCTTGTTTGCTTTGAAACCGGTCGGTGGAAAAAAAAATGTGGTTAAAAACAAAGTTATTTTATTTATTTTATTTTATTTTTTATAAAAACATTTCTATTTCATCTTCACAATATCTACTTCGCAAAAAATCACAAAAAAAATTGAAGAAAATTTAATGTAGTTGAACCAGACAATGACAAGCTGTGTACCCTGCTAATGCTTAGGATTTTTATTCTCTCCTTAAGGAACATAACCTTCTTTATTAAAATATCTGCTATACTTTTTTTTTAATAGTGGTGCGGGACGTGAAATATGTAGTTAATTAATAGACAGCATTTGTATATACTTTAAAAAATATAAATTAATCATTTTTAAGATCTGAGTCCAGGCGGAATGAAAAATACAATTATGTGTGTAAAATACAATAAATAATATATATAATAAAATATGTAAGGAATCATGAACAAGTATTTTTGAGTAGGCGACTAGTCTTATCCGTCTCTTCCATTTGTTGACTTTTGCGAAGTTGTCTATTATATGAAATAATTCAGCTAAATGAATCTCACCAACATCAACAAAAAAATTAAATCTTTCACTGCACAAATGCCAATAGATCGAGGAGCTGAAGAAATATAATCGGTATTGTAGGATGGGGTGGTGCATATGCCAATATATTAAACCCTCTTAAAATAGAACATATATTAATTATTGAAGTCATTTTAAAGAAACCCTCAACATTTAATACGGAAAGTCAACAGTAGACACTCTGTATAAAATAAATTATATTATACAAATGTATAAAGAAGAAAAAATTAAAGAATTTGAGATGAATAAGTCACTCAGATACCAACATAATATTAAAGTTCCTAAATTCCATACAAGTCATGCTCAAAATAGCTTTGTCTTCAAAGGTGTAAAAAAATATAATAATCTTCCCAATGAACTAAAAACTATTAAAAATAATATATCAATAAATAAATTTATAGTTAATCTAAAGAAATTTTTTGAATACGTGTAAAAACAACATTAAATTTTAATTAGTATGAATGAATTTTTTTTTTTTTTGCTTTATATATCCTATGTTTTTATTTTTCTTTCTCATGTACTAGTATTTAAAATTATGTAAACTACTATAAATAAACAACAAAAATAGTGTAATTCACTCTCCAAGCACAAGAGTTGGTCTCTTTTTTAAAGGAGTTACAGTGATAACATTGACTAGATGTGTAAAAGTAGATATGTTTGGAAATTTTTAAAAACATGTACTTTTTATGAAATTTAATAATGAAAAATAATAAAAATAAACGTCGACAGAATAAATAATGTTACACAGTGTGAAAAGTGGTTAATGAACCATCCAATGACAATCCATACGCCCTGTAAATGCCTAAACTTCCAAATTATTAGGTAGGTGAATCCCTAGGGAGTAATGTCAAGCCATGTCAAAATATTGTTGATACAAATAAATTAGAAAAATGGGCCTCATCTTTCGTGCTGCCCAGTAGGTAAATATTTATGATTATTTAAGCAAAAGAAAGCATACTTCTCACGCATTTCTCAAATCGTGCGTCATTTTGGTAGTCCGCGAATGCACTTTACAGTTTTGCAAAACATTTTCCCATCAGTACTGTTTAATGAGAGATAATACTTGTATCTAAAGATATTATCTCTCGTGTTCCGCATAACAATAATTATTATTTACACGAGCTAAGAGTCTAATTATGTTGGCAGAATATGACGTCGGATGTCATTCATTAAGCCGAAATTCTAAATAAATTAATGAATTTATGAATGTATCTGACGCGAGTGAAGGTTCGATGACGATAATCAATTTATAACGTAACAGAGAATAGACGTTTTGTATGTTTTTTGTCTTTTTTTGCTCATTATTTCTCGTCGTCAAATCAAGCGGAATTTTATTTATTAAAATACTTAATCGTATTTACAATTTTTTGTTAAAAACTTTTTCCAGTAAGAAAAAAATTTACAAAAAAAATATAAAAATTCTACCCCTACTTCCCTTTATTCATCCTTCACCACTCCTCATCACTTTCCATTTTTTTCCCACCCACTATCTCTTTGTTTTTTCTCTATTTCTTTTATTTTAATTTATATGAACAAAATTGTGTCAATTACTTATCATTTTTTTTTTATATATATAACTCTCCCGTGCGCGTTATGTTACTGAACTGCTTCTAAACAGCCAAACCGATTAACATGCGGTTTTCAGCGAAATGTAGATCTTTGTACGGCGCGTGCTCGTAGATATTAAAATTTTTCATAGAAAAAACAAGTTAGAAGCACAAATATTTTTTTATCGACCCACCAGGGATGCATTCGACAAAAATACATGTTCTAAAAAATTGGAAGGATGCTGTTTTTTGTGTTGAAAAGAAGTTTATTTTTGAATTTTTACAGACAACATTGGATGTTGATGGATCCCAATTTGTTGACATTGTACTGTTTTTTATCCTTCTGTAATTTTTTTACTTGGAGATTGGAGTTTCGCAAGTAAGTCATACGATTTAAGACGTCGAGCGAACCCATTCCAATCCATGGTAAGTTAACAATTATCTTTTTTTTACTATTTTTTTTTATTAATAAAACCCATAATGCATATAGTAGATATTATACTACCAGGAACTATCATTTGTCTCATTTGGGACCGTACATAAAAGGAAAATGTTTTTGTGACAAAACATAATATCATACATAGTTAATACATCCGAAATAGTAAGAAAACATAATCGAAGAAACATAAAACACTACTTTACACCATCTATATAAATTACATTAATAACTATCACTATCAAAAAGATTTAAGAAATATTTTTTATGAACATATTACAACAGAGATGAAGAACATTTAAGAGAAGGTAATATAGAAGTCTGGGCATCTACAGAGCTTATGACATGTCGATTGGCGGCCTCCGTGGTGTAGTGGTCAAGACGCTTGATTCACGCACGGAAGGTTCCGGGTTCGATTCCCGGTGAGAACACAAAATTTAAAATGTGATTTTTCTCAAGCCTGGGTGCTCTGTGATGTGATTCACCGCTATAATTAGGCCTCCTGGCCTGTTGTGGTGCAAAAAAAAAATGTAAAAAATGGCTGGTTTAAGTGGCCACTTTACACACTTTGTAACGTTCATTATTATGCCCATATTTCAACATCTATATTCCTTCAATTCTTTCATCTGTTGATGTTAGTGAATGTTACAGTGTGTAAAGTGGCCACTTAAACCAGCTATTGAAAGGTCATAAGCTCTGTTAGTGCCTGGACTTCTATATTACCTTCTTTTAAATGTTTTCCCATCATTTTCCCATCTTCATCTCTGTTGTAATGTGTTAATTGTATTTATTAATAAATTAAATAAATAATTTTAAATTGTATTAATTTGTTGTACGAAAAACCAATTAATGGAACTTACTAATTAATATTTCTACTAGTAAAATATTGTAATGGAGCGCTAGATGTATGAAATAAAAAGTACACGAAAAGTTTACGGAAATTAAAAATAAAAAAACTGTTGGAAAAATGTTTATGACTTCACGAAAATGAGGTATTAAAAATATTTTTTAAGGGGCTGCTAATTAGACATTTATCTGAAAAGCCATTGGAAGTTTGAAGACCTTTAAAAAGTTTTTTCGTCGTAACTCGTAACGTAGTCGAGGGTTGGAGAAAACTTAAATACTAAGTATGAACGCTTGTGTTATTGGTTAATTGGCCCAGAAACGATTGTTTCTCAAACTTTGACCTAACTGTGGACTTTCAAAAAACGTTTTAATTAAACGATCTGTACTTTGTTAAAAAAAAGAAAAATAGGTAAACATGCTTTTTACCTTTAAATTTTTTGTTGGTTTATGGATTTGTGTTTTCTACTGGTTATAAATAATTGAAGTGAAGATATGTGCCCGTATTGAGGAGTACTCGTTAGTGTACTTGCCTTCTCTCTTGGGTTCTGGGTTTGATTTCCAGCGAAATCGACTAGAAATATTTATTTTGTCGGAGAGTTTTTAACGCAATAGTTTTTTGTACATTACATTTTTTCTTATTTATTTTCTTTCCTGGATCCTCTTCCTGTCTCCTTTCAAAACTCATTATCTGATCTCGCCTTTTTCAACATAAAATGTGTTCAACGAACTTATTTTGTAAAATAAATTTATATGCAGGACAACATTAGCTACCGATTAAAAAACTGCTGTTATTTAATGTTTCGCGGTAGTAGAATTCATGGTGAATAAATAATAAGTGGTGGTCCCGCGGCTATTGTCGCGGGACTCACGAATCAAAGGTCTACGGTTCGATCCCTACTCCATCCCGACTAAATTAAAAATAACTTAATTAAATTAAATAGAATGAAAAAATAGTGATTTCACATAACCAATAGTTTTGCTATTATTTTGAAGATGGATTTTTTTTTTCTTCAATGAAATAGTTAGTGTATTTAATTTAATTACCTCTATTAACACAGCGCTTAGAAAAATATGCTTTAAAAGCGTTGTTTTTCTAAACAATAAATCAAACCAATTTCGAAAAATATTTTGAGAGTCCTGGAAGTAAAAATAATCTAATATAACTCCTAATTTTAGGAATTTGCAACTAGGAGAAGATGCTGAAAGAGGGATCGACGTCACCCTTTCTGTTTTCAGCAAGCAAGCTTGGGTGACTTCAGACAATGCCTCCGCGATATTAAACGGAGGGGATCTTTATGATTTTTATTTAATAAACATAAGTACCTGGATACCTTTTCTACTTTCTGCGCTCTTGGGGTAAAGAAACTGTAAAAATAAATCATAAATTTGCATTCAAAATGGAGGTTAGGTGAAAATTTGATGCATTAATTTTTATAAGATCACGCTGTTTTATGTAATCTACCAACCTAGGACTAGTTTCTTGTTTTGATATTAATAACGCACAAAACAACCTTTTTGTATTCCACGAACGTCCGCAAAATTTGTCTTTATCAAAAAGCATTTTCAGTACAGATTTCTTGTCAATTATTTATGAACCGTAAAAACTTGTTATAAAAAAAATTCTTGGTCAATTTTTGTTTTTATAAATTATGAAAAAACTTGCTATTTTATCTTTATTGCTAGGCAAATAGTAATTTTAGTAGTAAAATACAAGAAAACACAGCACATATTAGACAGCTGAAATTGGTAAAAAAAATGTATTTACATAATTTTAGTAAGAATTTTGTGTTGGAATAATTATTGTTTAAAATGTAACCTTAAAAATTCTCATCTGAGCAGTACTAATTGCACACCTCCAAAACTGCTGTTTTTGACTTAAGTATGCCGAAATACTACTGAATAATAATATCTTAAACACAAGAATTTACCGCATAATTCATAACAATATTTAGTAGAGCTTTTGTAAAAGCAAAAATTTCAATGTTTTGCTGATTTTTTTCAAATTTAAGAAACAATAATGGCACACTAATTCTTATTGAAAACATTTCATACTAGAAGGCACAAGTGAGTAAATTTTAAGTTTTCGAGAATAAATGTTAGTTTACTAAAAGAGCGAGTGTTAATAAAAGTGCTTTATTGTAAAATGAGTTTGTGCCACGAGTATTTAAGGGTTGGAAATAAAAAAAAATGAAAAAACCAGTTAACCTAAGGTTGTAAAATTATAAAACATATTAAATAATATTATTTGAATAACAAGAAATCAATATAAGCCATGCAGCTGACTAAATATGAGACCTTAGACCACTTTCGTGCAATCTGTGCACACTGCTACTTTATACTTACCCCCTTCTTATCAAATATTCAGCTTGTATGGAAAATAATTAAAATTCCACCCCCTCCGCCTTCACCCTTCCCTTGATACGTCAGCCCTTCCTCTTAATTATGATGAATTTACAGAGCCTCTATCTTCTATCTGGCCCACTCTTCTCCCTCTCTCTTGTGACCTCATTATATCATTCGTCCCCTTCTATCACTCCCTTGATAAGGTTTAACGACCTAACCCTTTCCATGCTTTTGCGATATCACAATTTTTTCAGGGTTGTCCAAAAAGCAAAAAAGTAAAAATACAAAAAGAAATCAGGAACAAGCCGTTTTTAAAGTTATTATTCGTTATTAGAAGAAGTTATTATTCGTTATTTAAAGAGAGAAGCAAATGACACTATAAATGGTTTTTACCTATCTATATTTATTGTTCATATATTTTTAATGAATGTTATGAAATATTTAAATATGACTTTTCTGTCTTACGGTTTCGAAACGTATCCATTTTTTCGTTAGGAAAGTAATTTTACTAACGTGCAAATACCACTACACATTTTATTGGGATTTAGAGCAAAAAGGATTCTGAAAAAGAAACGGGTATCTCTGGAAACTGGTAGACATAGAAAAGTCGGGAAATGGTAAAATACAAACATTAATTGAAATTTTAGACCACAAAATTAATGCTATAAATATTAATAACATAAATTTATATTAAAAGAATAACAATATCACTCAAGAACTGGAGTATTTATTTTTTAAGTTAATATAATATCAAAATCAAAATAAAAATTTCTAAAACTATGCTTTTTTTGTTTCATTTTTGGGTATTGTGTTTACAAATGTAAGGTCCAGAAGGCTGAAAAATACAGTTTTGTGAGTTTAATCGAATCAGAACTCACTAAGAGTATTTTCAATTGGATGCCAACTCTCAGGTGAAAATTCGACAGGCACGAAGAAATCAGGTGAATTATATTGTTGTGCGCATTGAATTGCCATACTAGTAGTCCTAAGTTCGAGTTCTTGCAGAGTACACGTGAAGTACGCTGCATAGGGCACAGCTGTGTAATCGTAGTGTACCCTAATCATTTTTGTTTCATTAAGGTACGATGATCAATTTCGTGCTTTAAGTGTCAGCCCAAGGACTACGAAATATTCAATGCACATAAAAAAATAACTGTCATCACATTTTTTGTACTCTTTTTTATTTACTTTTTTGCATTTAAATAAATAAATTTGGGTTGGCCCTAATTTTTCGTCTGTTTACGGAATTTATTATGGGTCCTTCGGATCATCATTCCGGATATTGGGCCACAGGGCAAGAGGTTGGAGGAGGGTGGAGGACGCGGTAGATGGGGAGGTACCCTTAGGGATCAGGAAGTACCTACCCCTCCCAATGCACTTCCGCTTTCTTCACCTACACCGGATGTATCAAACGATAATGAAAATGACTAAAATAAACAGTATTTATTTTTAAATATATTTATTTATTTATTTATTTATTTATTTATTTATTGATTTACACGCCCAATGGGCTTTTACATATTTTAGAAATTACATTTAAGTGCAGCAGTGAAACATAAGTATGTAAATTTGGTTAAAATAAAAGATAACATAAGAAAAGCTAAAAGATACAATAATAAGTAAAAATCAGGAAATGTACCAACATAGGTATATGGTACATAGAAAAATATTTAAAAAAATTATATATGAAAACATACACGCATACATATACATACATAAAAGTTTATACATTATTAAAGAGATACATGAGAAAAAGAAATAGTAAATAAAGAAAAATATTAAGAAATTTTACATAAATTAATTTATAACCTTTTGAATACTTAACCTATATTTATATAATGACAGACAAAATATATCAACCTCACCATACTCGTTACCTAGCCGGTGTAGTCTAGGTATTGGTGAATTGTAATAATAATTGTGACTGCCAGGAGATTCAAAAAATAACGTTAGCTGCCGAGTATTTCGAAGAGGTACTTTCAAGCTGATAACACTAGTTAATTCCGGGACGTCCAATACGCCATTCGCTATTTTATATAAATTTAATAAGTCATTTATAATTCTTCTTTTACATAGAGTTGACATATTTAGTGTACATAATAAATTATCATAATCAATATTTTCGGCGGGTATATTAAGTTTGTAATTGATGAATCTAAGGAATTTACGTTGTACTCTTTCTAACTTTAAAATATGAACATTGTAATAAGGTGACCAAATTGTTGAATTGAATTCTAAATTACTTCTAACCAAGGCAGTAAATAGCACTTTGAGAGTAGTGATGGAATTAAAATCCTTTACAGTTCGCTGCAAATATCCAAGACATTTCATTGCCTTATTAGTGATGGTATCAATGTGAGGAATAAATGTCAATTTTTCGTCAAAAACTATCCCCAAATCCTTTATTTGTGTAACTCTTCCCAGATTGATATTATTAATGTTGTAATCGAATATTATGGGTTTTTTACTTCTTGTAAATGATATTACACAACACTTGTCGACATTTAAATAAAGTTCATTTTTCTGGCACCAGTTGTACAGCCTTACCAAATTAGACTGAAGAACTCCACAATCGGTATCAGAGGTAACAGTTTTTGAAATTTTAAGATCGTCGGCAAAGAGAAGAATGTCTACTTTCTCAAATATCGACACAATGTCATTAACAAACAAAGAAAACAGTACTGGTCCCAGGTGGGAGCCTTGGGGTACCCCACTAGATGCCTCAAACTGATACGAGTTATAACCGAATACTTTTACTAAGATTTTCCTTGATGACAGGTAGCTTTTAAACCATTCCAAGATATTACCAGTAATTCCCAATGAACTAAGTTTGTGTATTAAAATTGTATGAGAAACCTTGTCGAACGCTTTACTAAAGTCAGTATAAATTGTATCAGTCTGATGACGTCTCTCCATTGATGTGATCAACCGATTCTGATGCAACATAAGGTTTGTAAGAGTTGATCTACCAGTTATGAAACCATGTTGTAACGGAGTGATAACTTTACTAATTTCATTGGTGAACTTAGTTAGCAAAACAGATTCCAGTAACTTTGGAATGGCTGACTGAATACAAATGGGTCGGTAATTGGAGACGTCAGTTTTATCTCCTTTTTTATAAATGGGGGTTAAGTATGAGATCTTCCATTTCTTGGGAAAGTTTCCAGTTTTCAAGGACAAGTTAAAAATTTTTGTAAGTGGACCAGTTAAAGAGGGACAACATTGTATAAGAAGAAGTGTAGGGATATTGTCTGGCCCAGCGCTTTTTTTTGGATCTAAGGCACAAATCCCCTTTTTTACATCAGAATCAGTAAATACACAGTCGTTAAAATCAATTAAATCTGTATTATCAATACTGTGTAACCTAGAATTAGAAGTAGAACTATAAACACTGCTAAAGTAATCAGCAAATAAATTGGCAACTTCCTGTGGTGTGTCTGCCATTTTGCGTTTGTAATACACTGTGGACGGAATTCCAGATTCCCTACTGTTAAGAATCTTGGAAAATTTAAAAATATGTTGCGGCTTAGATGCAGCCTCGACTTCAAATTTACTTATACAGTCTTGATAACAGGTTTTAGAAAGCTGCTTAGACAAAATTCTCAATTTCGAAAATTCTTCATAATCTTTAATGTCTCGAGACCTTTTAAAATTACTATGAGCAATCTTTTTATGTAGTATAACTTCAATAAGTTTTTTACTAAACCATTTAGGAAAATGACTTGCTATGAATTTAGTTTTAGGCACAGATGACTCAATGGCAGTATCAAGGATATGATAAAATTGTGCAATTATATCGTCTACATTTAAATTTTGATTTAAAAAGTTCCAATCACTGCTAAGGATAAATGAGTTAATGGCAGGAAAATCTGCTTTAAAAAAATTTAATCTAACATCAGAGGTTTTGTACTTTGCTAAAATAAGGGTTCCAAAATTAATGCATAAAGGTGGATGGTATCTATCAATTGGTAAAATATTTTCATTTGCAAGTTGCACTGAAATGTTATCTGAATTAGAAAAAACAAGATCCAAGAGACGAGTAAGACAATTATAAACATAATTTGCTTGACGGAGATTTAAAAACATTGACATTTCAATTATCTCACTTGACCCATGGTCTATGCCATCACTAGATTTAGTGTTGATACCATCTGGATCCCACTGTATATTGGGTAAGTTGTAGTCACCCGTCAAAACTATAGTGGCCTCAGGATACCGCCTTCGTAGACATTCCACTTCCAAATAATGATCTTTGTAGGTTTGCGTATCAGACGAAGGGGGAATATACACACAGCCTATTATTATTTTTTCTCGTTTTGATGAAATCATTACAAAAATTTGTTCAAAATTTTGTTTTTTACATTTGAGCATTCGTGATGAGAACTTAGTCGATACTGCAATCAAAACTCCTCCTCCACGAGATCTGTTAGAAGCAAGTTTATCTCGATCAGTTCTATAAATCAGGTGGTTGCTAAAACCAAGTTCGGTATTGTCGATGTTGTTGTTCAACCATGTTTCTGTAAATGAGTAAATGTCGAAATCCGTAGTTGGTAATGCAGTTTTAAGTGTCTGTAGTTTTGTTCTCACCCCCCTTACATTTTGATAGTAGAGTTTGATGGATTGTCGTTTTTTGTAAACATCTTTACTATTTTAGGATTGTTATTTATGTATTTTATTGTGATATCAGTCTCGCCGCTTGCTTTCCTACCATCAAGTTCATTTCGAAGTTCGATAAGCTGTTTCCTTTGTAATGAAGACTGATCCTGGTACATGCGAATATTATTTTTTAAAAGGTGCTTCCTACTCAGTAGTAGTCGTGACCATTTGACCTCCAAAAATTCAACTTTAATTGCTCGAGGCCTCTCTCCAGTATTTCTTCCAAGTCGGTATATTTTTATTTCTTGACTTTGAACAGAGGAATCAAGCTCAGACAGTATTTTCTTGACAGCAGAATCATCTTCCTTAATAGCTGTGGCTCGGGTCGTAGATTGACTCTCAGGTAAGTTACATAAAACAATATTTTTCTCCCTGTAACTTCTATCTTGGACTTCGGATACTAGATCACAGATATTAAAGACGTCGATATTAGTTGAAGAGGAATACTTCTTAATCGTAGCAACCTCAGTCTCTAATGCGCTCATCTTTACTGCCATTTGTCCTATTGTGCACAAAATTTCGTTGGTTTTTGGGACTACTTTCCCGAGTTGTTCTTTTGTAAATTTATTATTAGGATCCATTAGCAGTGTAGTCAATGCATTTATAGCACGCTTAGCATATTCAACGAAAGATTGAGCTTCCATATTTACTTTTAGTTTTTTTTTTTTTTTTTTTTTTAATTGAAAAATGGCACTGCTGTGTTCGCCTGAGTTTGTAGCGGACTTAGCTAGCAAGTACCTACTCAATGCGGCGCTGTCAAATAGACCTCAGCCGGGACAATATGATTTATTCTAATGTAGGTAGACTCAACACAGATTTTTTTCGCATAAAATTTCAAATCCTTCGAGATTACAAGTAAACTAGTTGTAAAATATCTCACCAGGCAAAGATCGATTCCTTATAAATACGTATGTTTAAAAACAATCGTAAATATGCACCTTTAAGCTTTACTAACTGAATTTAAAGCGAGAGCAAAAATATTAGTACTTGCACTCTACACGGTTTACATTTAATTGATTTTTAAAAATTATAATTACATAGGTTTATAGTACATTGAATAATAAAAAAACAAAATAATAAGAAAAAACATCTCATATGGGTATGGCGTGTGCATGGGTATACTGATTAAATCAATTTAATGTGACAGCACGATTTTATAAACAAAAATTACACACACATACCTATACAAACATGCATACTTTGCACACACACATATCCACAAACAACATAAATATGTATATACACATACTTGCATACATATATAAATAAAATACACAATTTAAATATTTAAGCACAAAAAACCAAAAAGAAACATATTTTGCTAGCAATTAGCTAAAGTAATCAAGAACATCTTTTTCCGTGGCCTGTGACATCGTGTATTATAATATGCGAGATTAAAAAGAATTTACAATAACGATTAGTTTTGTTTGTTATTTTTTAAAATTTGTTTCTTTTTCCATAAATATATTTACATATAATTGTAATTACAAAAATACACTTAAAAAAACACATCTTTAAATTAAGCTATAACATAAATTGGACAAAACGCCCACAAAGACTTCAGCGTCTGAGCATGGGCCATTCATATGGGTTGACTGTAGATGTAAATAAATTATTTAGCGGTGAAATGAAGATAATTATAATCTAAATAAAACGTCATTCTTAAAATTTTGCGATGAATTAAATTAATGCTAACAGTTCGCTATATATCTTTGAATAAGGTAGCAATGAATTTTCATATTAAAATTATACCAGTTCGATAAATTGTTTTCATCCTAGACTAATTGCGTTGGCAAATCCAGGTTAAATTTTTTTAGCACAGTCTTTTAAGGGTTAAGTTATTTTTTGCACAGCGCTCGTGATGTGATTTTCACAAAAATGTGTTTTATGAATCAGCCTAAGTAATGATAATAAAAAAAGAATCTTGTATTACATTGTCGTGATTATTTTATATTAAAACAATTCTTACTTGTTAAAATAACTTGACGAAGAACAAAAGTCCCCGAGTTAGAACCATTGACCTATTAAAACACATAGACGCACAGTACAGAGTCAAATATTTTTTTCTTTTTGTATTTACTTAAAGACAGTTTTTTAGACATTATTTGAGATATAAGTCCTAACTTAAGTCGAGTTGGGGCGAGCAATTAGTTGACACAGACACATGAGTATATCATAAAAAATATTATACAGGATAAGAAACACAACGATAATAAAAATAACACACATATGACACATCAATATTATCATCATCATTCCCTTTCCGCACCTAATGGTGCATAGGGTACTGCATCGGTACACCAATTGCAGCATATCTTGTTCATTTTTGTAACATGAAGGTAAGGTGATGAAACATTCTAGTGTTAAAGCACCCTTTTAAATAAATATTTTATATTGACCATGTCGGGAATCGAAGCAGAGACCTCTTGTATGGCAGGCTAACGCGCTGACTATTACACCACGAGGCCGACATCAATATGGTAAACAGTAAACTCAAACATTCGGAAAATCATCAAAGAGTTTCTGAGGATAATCCAGTCCTTAATTTCTCTTTTTAAAATAGTGTTTGTTTTTGAGAGCTTAATACGCTTTTCCAAAATATTGAATACTCTCGGTATGATAAAGGAGAGGAGTCTCTGAGCAAACGTCGTATGGATTACGGATATGCCATAATTCGTGCTCTGGGAAAACCTCTTATAAACATTTTGCTTAGATCTCTCTTTATTGTTCGACCAGAAGAGTGTAAGTGCTTCTTTAAGGTACAGTTGTCTCATATCCAGCACCTAAAATATCCCAAGGAGTATCACAAAAACGTACTCATGGATGCAGTTTGCTCATTAATACCAGGGTTATTCAGAGAGATTGTATATATAATTGATTATTTTCCGAATGTTTGAGATTACAGTTTACCATATTAATGTGCCATTGTTGTGTTTCTGATCCTCTTCCTGATCCACTTGTGATGATGTGTTTGTGTCAACTAATTGCTCGTCCTAAATAAATAAAATATATAATCTGGTTTATATGAGAAAAAACACCCTGCCATTTTTTCAGTATTTGCATTCTCGTCGAATGCATTTCTGATAAACAATAAATAAAACATTTACTTACAATATTTGAGTTTGTCCAAATGTTCGTAGACAAAAGACTGGATTTCACCTCCTTAGGAGTCATTAAGATTAATAAATTACAACAGCGATGGAGAATACCTTAAATAAGGGAATATGGAATCACCTTCGCTAAAATCAACAAATGGAAGAATTGAAGAAATATGGATGTTCAAACATAGGCAAAATGGTTAATGTTACACAGTGAGTAAAGTGGTCACTTAAATCAGCCAATGACATGTCATAAACCCTGTAGATGCCTAGACTTCCATATTCCCTTATTTAAGGTATTCTCCATCCCTGTTGTAATTTGTTAAGACATTTACGCTCCTAACTTTTTTCTACTTTACGAATTAAAGACTTTAAATACTACAAACATGCCCAAACCAAAGCTAGTCCTTTCCCAAAAAGCAGCACGTAAATCGATTCAGTAGTTATTTTGTCTATCAAGGACACACATACGAATATTGCCTTTTATACATACGTATAGATAGATAATGCTTGTATTTAAATATGAATTATTTTTAACTTTGTTAATCACTTGTAAGTAAATACTTCATTCAATTCAATTCGATTCAATTAATTTATTTCAAATATAACATAAACATTACAAAAGTAGATTTAAAACGTACATATTATAAAAAAGAAAAAAAAATACACGAAAAAGACTCATGTCAAAGTAGTAGGAGAATCCTGCTCCGGCAAACTCCTTCGGATACATGGATTAGATTAATATCCAGAGCGATGTTGTTCAGCATAGCGGTAGCCCTTCTAACAGGCATAACTATAGGCAGGTTGGTCCTGAATATCGGAATATGAAACAACCTATTCTTTTTGTTTCGATTCTAATCGTCGATTTTGCTTCACACCTGGCTGGCGGACGAAGAACGATCAAATACATATTGGGAATCACTGAGCGTTTGGGCATCAGTAAAGTGTCATCATTTTTAAAGACTCAGGACTGTGTATTAATACGTCAACAGTTAGAATATAATATTATTTCAAATGTTTTCAAATTTAAAACAGTCAATTACGAATTAATTGATGCTTTGTGGGCCAAAATACCTAGGTTTTTAATTATTGACGATGAGTAGAAAAAAAACGTTTCGGAAAACTGTACTAATACTGTCTAATACCTACGTGATTTATCATCTTTCCTTGTTCATTCAAGAATAATTATTATCGATAGGCATTTGAATAATATTTGACACGTCTACTTGAACGCGCAGTTTCCGTTATTTTCCTCAGGAAGCAATGTTAGGTGTATGCACTTAGCGTGCAACGCATCACGCGTCAACTAATTTGCTTGCACTGTCCATTCTAGGGAATAATAATACATATTATATCTGTCTATTATACTGTTGGCCATATCCCATAGAGTACTCGTCCGATCAAGAAGAGGCGGATTATGTTATCAAGTGTATATTTCCACTTAATATGCTGTCACGCACCATACTTCTCCGGAGGAATTTAAATTTTCCATAACACCGAGTTGTCTTGTAACTGTATGGAACTTTTTAAATCTGGATGAAATTAATGCAGATTTAGTTATGGCTACGTGCTTACGTACGTTCATTTGTCTGATGATAGATAGACTAAATGTGGAAAATAAAATCATGAAGCCAAAATACATATGAACTCGAATATGATGGATATTTTATGTTCTCTTGGAGAACGTTTTAATATAAAGCATTACATGTTTATTTTATTATATACGGCTTAAGCCAATTATAACAGTAACTTTTTATTATAATAATTATTAATAAAACACATAAATTAAAAAGTACATATTATACTCCCAGGAGTTATTAAAAAAACGTATTTGGGACCGTACATAAAAACAAAACATTTTTGTGACAATACATAATATCATAAATAGCCAATACATCCGAAATAGTAAGGAAACATTATTTATTTGTTTATTTATATATCAACGGTTCAAGGAACTTTTTGCAGTAAAAAAATTTACAGAAATAATCACAGCAGTGAACAATTCATTATGTTATATATAATATTTAAAAAAAACTATTTAATTCAACTAAATAATTAAATCTAAGCATTTTAAATAATTTTTTTTAGAAACTGCAAAAAAGTAAAAAAGAAACATACAAATCTAAGATGACAAATAAAAGATAACAATTGAAGTGAGAAAACCTTATGTTCTAAATATAAATATAACAAAAAATTGAGAATAATTTAACATAAACATAAAGTGACTAGTATTCAGCTAGGTAATAATAAAAATGAAAAATAATGCTACCATACGATTTTATAAATAATACGTTTTTTGGATCAATTTAAAAAAAAGCTTAAATAATCTCTAAGAAACCTAAAACTAAGTACTTTACACCATATACTTATGTATGAATTACATTAATAACTATCACTATCAAAAATATTTAAGCAATATTTTTTAATTGCGACATTTATGAATGTTCTATTTAAATTTTGGCGTTTTAGCTCATCGGGCAGTTTATTGAATTCGGAATGGGCAAAGTTTTCTAAAGACCTTCTGTCGAACTTTGTTGAGCGAAACTTAGATACATGAGAATTTCTTGAGTAACGCCTATTGTAATTGTGAATATCATGACAAAATGTGTGTTTCAAATTTGTGTGAGCCGAAAAGTTTATGATATTCAAAATAGTATTGGTTATGTCACGCAGTGGTATCACCTTGAAAAGAAGTATTTTTGTCTGTCGGTAGATATCCTTGACATGGGAATCCTATTTCAGTCCAAAAATGTTTCTCAGAGCTCCGTTCTGAAGAACTTGTATTTCCGGGATTTGATTTTTGCTGGCAAAAGCCCATATACATGAACCCCATACTTGAAGAAACATAAATATAAGAAAATTAAGAAATACAAGTAAAAATAAATAAAATTTAGCAAAGACAAACAAGGGCAATAAATAATGATATCCAATATATTTGTATTTTGCTTTCAAATAATTATGAATTAAAATAAAGATATTTTTTTTTCTAACCCTAGATTTTCTGATTGTGTTTCGGCTCCTGTATTCTGTATGGTAGTACTGCTAAAAACGTCTTTTATTGTGTATTTTGCTGTTATATTTTGATATTTAAAACGGGATTCTATTATTTTAAAAAATAATTAAATAAATTAAATTGGAAGACTAGTAAAATGCATCATATTGAATTAAGGTTTTATTATTTTTAGTTATTGTTAATTGTAGAAAAATGTAAATCAATTATTTTTTTAGTAAGCGTTTTCTTAAACAGCTAAATACAGATAATAATACAAAATACTGTATTCAGGTAACATTTCCAAGGTTGGCACAAGTCTTTTGGTATTTTTAGAGCCCTTTAGAGTAAATGAATTAAAACCGTAATTATTATTTAAGTTAATTTTATTTTCGTAGAAATACATCGCAGTCATAATGACATGGTTCATATTTTTGATTAATATAGTTAAACCGACAGTGTAAAGCTTAAAACAAACTCTTGAAAGGGATAAATCATTGAGTGCATCTTAACATTGACTATTTTTGACTTATTTTTTTAATAAAATTTTATTTTCTCCAAACCACATTTTATTTTGTGACATTTTATTCTGCTAAGACCATGAATTAGATTAAAAATAAGCTTGAAAATTAAAAATATTTTCAAAAAGTCCTTGAGTAATTGGTAGAAACAAAAAGTGTACCATCAATCTCTCGAAACATGATATGAAAAATACATAAATGAAGTCATTTTGCCAAAATGGCTACACCTTCTTTTAAAAATATTAGTAACAATTTGAAAGCTAAAAAAAGTTTTTAATTAAAATTGGTGAAATCAGCAGACAGTTGAAGTTCAAATAAACATTTGTCAAAATAATCTTCCCCATAAATCAAAATATTCATCTCCATAACCAAAGATATTCCGAAGAGTTTTGTTCAAGTGCCGTTCGCTCGACTACAATTTTGTACCGTGGTGTATAATTTAGAGTGTTTCCAGAGTGAAATATTGTTCTTTGGGTGGCTAAGTCCAAGACATGGACTATTCACGATTAGACTCGGTCGTAATGTATGCAAATGTAATAGAGATGTAAACGCATGTGGCGATCGGGGGCGCTACTCAAAGCCGTTGGAATACAGAAATAATATCAAATAACAGTGTTTTGTTAACCTTTACGGTGCGACTCATCGTTCAAAAGACGTTTATGAGGGAAACAAAAGGTACCTACAATATCTTTGCAAAACTTAAACGAATTACAAATCACATTTTATTTCTTTATTTAAATAATACTCAGTTATTCTGTAATATCTGCCTATCTACTCAGTCATAACTAAACGCTGATTCCGGTTCTTTCATTTGTACCTTATAAAAACTAAAAACACTGAACCTCCGAGTTTTGAGAGGTAGTACCTGCATTGTTTTTACATTGTACTTCTTCTTTTTGCGTCATGTCAAATTTCCTCGACGTCGACTATCACCTGAGAGTATGTGTCTCTGTCCTGGGCAGCTTGCCCACCACATACCGCACACCGCATCTGAGGACATAAGTCTCCGTAGCGGTGCCCACATATACGGAAAATTTGCTCGTTGTCAAACGAGAAAAGCTGCTCGAAGGAGCTCTCTGAAATCTGGTAGCCTTAGCATCTTTGTGCTGAAAGAAAGTAAACCAGAAGTACATATTATGTACTTCATTGAATTGAGAAGAGAGTGAAGTGAATTTTTCACTGACTGGGATTAAATTGATTGGACATGATCAATTCGCCGAAATTATTACAAAACTTCTTAAAAGCCTTGAAATTATTTTTCAAAACTTCTTGAAAACCACCAGATCTGTATATCTGACAGGACCTATAACAGGGCCACGGATAGTAGCGAGAAGCTCCATGGTCCTCGGCAGCTCTAAACAGCTTGATTGTTCCTAGTCCAGTCTCAGTCGAATCCTAGTCCAGTCTCGGTATGTTCCGGCGCAGGAGATCTGCCTTCTGCCTACACCTCGTCGACGGTTTGCTTAGCCCTTTTTAATAAAGTGCTGTAGTTAATACATCTCTATACACACATACCCTAGGTAGGAACTTTTCGGACTTTGATATTTGTCAGCTATTGTCTATCTACTTTTGTTTTTTGGGGCACTTTGTTGAGTTTATGTTATTTTTTAGTTTTTGGCAATAAACGCAGTATTAGGACAGTGAAACTGAACTAAAGTGCTTAAGAACAATGTTAGTTATACTGTGGTTATATTTTATAACGTGCATATATGGAGAATAATTATTTTAATAAAACAGGAAATTCAAAAAGTAAAAGAGAATTGAAAAAAGGAGATAAAGATATGGAATAGATGAGAATTAAACATAGCTTAAGTCGAAGAGAGGGAAATGTTTATTATTGAATGGTATTTAGTGATAGCTCAAAGGAAGACATTTTTTTATCGAACTAAAGAAGTCAAGATAGTGGTTTGTGTTGATACGTCTGAGCAATCTTGGCACGGGGGCGAGAGAGTAAAAAGCAAAATTATTCCTATGGTTTCCTCTTCGAAAAAGTTGGTTTTGTTGTTTCCGAATATTTTTTTATTATAACTTAGTTAGCTCTTCGCATAAAAATGGTTAGTATTCAAATCATCAAATTTCACATACGCTACTGTTACCAGTGGTATAATCTTCATCGGCTATTGTAATTAAATTAATTGAATGGGTCTTACTACACTAGGACAGAGATCCAAACTACGGCTCGCATTCAAAGACCGGTCCGCGACTTGACAATACTTTTTAAATAAAAAGATACTTAATATAATACAGTTTGTGTGTGAAACAGAACCA
This sequence comes from Micrasema longulum, assembly GCF_059751315.1. Taxonomy (NCBI): domain Eukaryota; kingdom Metazoa; phylum Arthropoda; class Insecta; order Trichoptera; family Brachycentridae; genus Micrasema; species Micrasema longulum. The sequence continues at coordinate 104,553 of NW_028277602.1, read as the reverse complement.
GAATCCTGGACGAGTGCTTTCGATTCGATGGCCACTTTGAAGTAAAAATTCTGAATTAGGAAATCAGGTGGAGATTAGTTAGTCTACCTGGTAATGCAGTGAGTGGTTGAAGCGTACGCATACCATGCTTGAGGTTATGGGTTCTATTCCTGGGAAGGTCGATATGAAATATTGATTTGAAAAGTTGTTTTATATTATAATATTTCATGTTCCTAGACCGGAACCTGAAGCGAAAGGATGACAACCTTTATGTGTACCAATTCAGTGCCTTATGCAGCATCTGGTGTGGACAGGCTTATAATAATGCCTAAGTGGCCTTTCTACCCGCCTTAGTTTTGATCAGCATATTTATGTACGATGCAAATATTTCTGGGTTCGTTTTCCGGCAAGTTCGATACAAACGGGTGTATATCGCAATGGATTTTAATATCGGAAAAATGATAAAGATACGTTACGATTAGTGAACCAATGCAGTGTCCTATGCACCATTAGGTGTGGAAAAGGAATGATGATGAATTATTAAAGATAAGCAAAAATACCTAACGCACTCACTGCGTCATCAATAAACAAACATATACGAGTACAAACACATTTATATACGCATATACAAATATACTTATAAACAATGGGAGGTTATCAGACTAACGCTTCAAGTGTCAGTCCATAGACCGTAAAATATTGCAGTGTAGAAACATCTATTGAACCTTTAAAACTCGAATTCTTTATAGTAAAAAAAAACAGGTTATTTTACAGCTTTCCGCGAAAAATGCTTATAGTAAAATGAAAAAATTGTAGCAATACGACGTGCGACATTTGTTTCACATTCTGTTACAATGCCTCAAACTATTCTCAATTGTTAAAAACACATGAAATTTGTTTGATCAATCGTTTTGATTATTTTATCAGACCGCAAAAAACGAACTAAATAGAACATGTAAATATTTTTTTCGTGTTTTAAAATATATTTAATATACGCGTCACAGTTAGTTCCACAGCGAGTGAATCTCAGACGAACTTTCAAGCAACCAACATCACCATGAAATCATCTGTTTTTAAGAAAATGTATTTTGATTGCATCGAATGATGTGCATCTGTGGTGTAACATTGATTAAAAATTGAGAATTGTGAAATGATGCTGTAATGAATATTTTACATCTCCATGCATGAACCTCAAGCATGGTAGGCCAACGTGCAAACCATTACAATACAAGGCACGCTTATCTTCACTCGATTTTTACATGAGAGTAGCCATCGAGTTGCAAACACTCGTCCAGGGTAAATAGATTATGACTTTTTGTATCTTATTAGACTTTTTGAAGTAGTTGATGTGGCCCTGAGGCCATTGAATTAGACGACCCCTGCATTAAAACCAAGTGCCATCAGTATGAAGTTATCAACAAATCGCGGGACCGGTCCACTTCCGGTGCGCCTTATTATTATTATTATTATTGTTTTGATTGCGCGGGAGATTCTTCCGAATTTGAATTGTATTATTGTTCCATGATTCCAGTTCTACGTGCTATAGATAGTAATTAAATGCGTAATTGCGCTATTAAACGCGATAAGAAGGAATGGAAGATAGTACATTAATTATTGTTCACGTCGTGGTTAAGTGGTTAGCGCGATTAAATGTCTTGGACTCGACACCTAGCAAGATCAACACGAAACTTTATTTTTTTTATTTAGAAAACATACATAATAATTTCATAGTTTTAGAGTATACAAATTAAGACTTAATTCTAATGTACCAGTGAAGTTTCCATATTATATTGCTAAGCTAAGGTTTATCAATTGACTATTTGATTTTTTTTAAGTACAAGAATAATATTATACCGGAAAAAAAACATAACTGAAAATCATTTAAAGATTAAATTAAAATTGAAAACATAAAATTAAAAATATGCTTTATGTAATTGCATATTTTTTATTTATTAAAGTAACCCAAAAGAAACGCATAAAATAGGATTTACATAAATGAAAGTAAATAAGAAATGAAAAAAACATTTTTAAAGTAATAAAAATAAGGAATTTGAATAAATAAGAATAAAAAAATGTACAAATGCAGAAAATATTTTCAAAAAGGAAAAAAAAGAAAAATATATACACCTATACATTTTCTAGGAATTCAGCGAAAAAACAGATTAGAACCAATAAGAAAATAAATTAGATGGCGATAAATTAATGTTAATAAAGCAATATAAAAAAATAACAAATTACAGTTTTAAAAACAATATTTTTGAGCAATTCTAAAAGTTATTAAAACTAGTTAAAAAATCCAAACGCACTCAAAGTTTAATGAAAAAAAAAGGTATCAAGAGAATATCTTAAACTTAAGGCAGTTAAAAAACAATATTTATTTTATCGTCATCATCATTCCCATTTCCGCACCCAGTGATGCAAAGGGCACTGCGCTTAAAAAACAAATGCAGCGTATTTCGATCAACTGTTATATGAATGTACGACATTCAGTCCTACGCTTAAGGTACCAGTCCAGGAACCATCAAATATTGCAGTTAAAACAACATTTAAAATCAATATTTCACTTCAAGCCTGCCAGGAATCAAATCCGAAACCCCAAAAATGGTAGGCGAAGACGCCAAGCACTACAATAAAGGTGGACTTAGATAAGTGTAGATACACGCGATTTTTTTTTGTAATTTTTACCGCACGACTCCTGATCAGGACTTTTGTTATATTTCATGCACAAAAATGTGTTCTTCATCCGCATGTCCGCCCGGACACAGAGAAAATCAAAATATATATAAAATGTATATTGAATATCCTAATTTTACCGTGTCTTGTGTAAGAGTACTTCTGCACTAGTTTAAAATCGTCCTGCGTTCTGAACTGTAAATAAAAAATGACAAATTTTCATTGTTTGTCATAAATAAATATCTCAACAAACTTCACGTAATATAACGCTCTCTGCTTGCTATCTGACATCTAGGCACTGTATTTTCTTTCGCATGAGCAGTAATTAGTTAATAATGTGTGACCACTTTGCTATCTGGTTAGCTTCCCATAAAAATTACTGCAACAGTAGCATAAATAAGATAATCAATACTTTTAATCTACTAACTGAAATCAAAGGGGTACGAAGTGGCGTCACAAAATCTGATTCGCACGTAAATCTGCACTTAAGTTCCCAGTTTCATTTACAGTGGCTGTTCGTAATTTATTCTTCATTTTTAGAAATGAAAATAGTCGAATGAATTTACTAATCGATTGATTATTAATTGAATGAATAAAATAATCGATTGAATATATTTCCATTTCAATTTATTTATTTTATAAACGTTTATGTACATTACAAAATATTTCCATGCATACATAAAACGAAAATTTTAATTTTAATTTTTTATTAATAACAAATAAAAATACAATATTACAACTAAATACAATTTTTTACACTAATCAAATACATATATTTACATTAACGTTTCACATTACGTTAAAGAAATAAACAATTCTTGTGTACATAATAGGGAGTGACGTCTTAAAATAGATTATTTTATTTTTATCAATAATATTTTTAGAATAACATAAATAAATTACAAAAAAGATATACACGATGTTTTCAATCAGTGCTACATAAAGAAGAATTAAAGATGTAATTTTTCAGTTCTTTCTTAAATATACTGTATTCCTGACTGTTCTTTTTATTATCTTTGTTTATTTTACTAAAGAAAAATATTCCTCTGTAAGTATAATTATGTTGTTAATATTATTATTAATACTAAAATTTAAATATACAAAAATGGTAAAATAAAAATACCCAGCAATTATAGGGAAAGGATGCTATCCTCTCTGAACTTTTTTTCACTAATATGAAAGATGTCAATATCCGAAGAGATACAGTTGAGTAAAGTCATTGCTCTTCCTACTGGCATTACCATCGGCAGGTTGGTTCTGCAAGCAGGGAGATAAAACAGCTTAACCTGTCTATGTCTAAGGTAGCCATTAAGAACATAAAGAAAAATACTCTTCGTTACACCTATGTTGATCGTAATACCACGGATCAATCGGAAAAAATACATAAGCGAGTATGCATTTCTTCTTTTCTCCAAACTATTGTTGCCAAGCATTCCCAGTATGAAGTCAGACGGGTACAACCACGGATAATATCCGCACTCCCTTAAGTAAAGATCATTCATTTCCGGTATTTCAAATATAATTGCGATAGATATTTCGGTTATTAAGGCCTATGATCACTTAAAACCACAGAAGGGGTGCCTTTAGTGGTTTGGCTACGGAATTTGCGTAAAAATTAGTTAGTAATCGAATGCTTTCAATTATTTTCATTCGAATGAATCATGAAATATTTATTTTATTTCTCAAAGGCGCCAGTCAACACATTCGGGATTTGTCGTCGACACGTGAAGATTTGAAAATGTCTAGCGTATCTGGTGGTTGCGTTTCGGCGACAACGAAGGTTTTGTTTAAATAATAAATAATGTATTTGGCTGATTTATGTAGCACCATTTTTGTAAAAAATCGACCACAAGGACGCTTTACGTAAACTTACATTCTAACTTAGCTAAGTGACATATTACATTTTCTGATTTACAATTGAGGGTATGATAAACAAAAAGTAATATTTTAGTTGGGATCTGAACTAAGTGGGACTGTCGATGATTCGTAAGTTTGAAGGCAATTGGTTCCAAGCAGAAGGGCCGGCAACGGCAAAAGTACGATCTCTGAATCTAGTGTTTGAGGAGCGCCGGATTTCGACAATTTTACTTCTGCCGGAATCAAATTAACGTAGTTATGCAGAAAGCAGCCAGTCCACAATTTTGAAAAAATTAGATACTGATGTTATCGGGTGCAGGATGGTAAATTCTATGTTCTGCTTAAAACAGCCAGACCGCTTTTGTACATAAATCTGTATTAATCACCTTCTGAAAATAGTGTCGATCACAAAAAAAGCATTTCTCAATTTTCAGAAAACACCCACATCTCCAGAAAAGTCTTATGGTTTTTTAAAAACCATTAAAACTGGTCAAATACATAATTAGATTCTTGTTTGTCATATAAAAAAAACTACTGTATTCATTGTTTATCATTTATTAAAGTCAAAAACATTTTAACTGTTGTTTTGATTTGATAATTCTCTTATTTCACAAAAGTGCTATTATCTCAGCTTCATTTTTATATAACTGTCTGCTTTCTGTATAACTACGTTCAAATTCTGATTTTAGAGTAGATTTTCTTTGACATTCGTTTTCCCTAAAACAAAAGGCCGTTACGTATCTTGGAGCCATCTCTCTCTTTAGTCTTTGCTCTCATGACTGAGGATGATGGCTACACTCAATAACTTTTTTTATGATCAGCTTTCAAATAGTCATGTTCTGGGCAAAGGGAAGAGCACCAATCACTGAAGACCCCAGAGAAAATTTTATCAAGTTGCTTTTTGAAGACCTTTTGATTTTTTCCCCAATTCACTATCACATCAAGCTTATATAAGCTGTCTGGTTTTCTCCAGGCGATGTGTTCAAAATATTTTAGGATTTGCCTGTAACATAAATATAGTTGACAGTCGATCCCTAATCTAAAGCTCATGATATCTAGTGTTTTCATATGCTCAACTCATTTGTTCATTACAGTTGCTCCATGTTTAACACCCATTGATTACACTTTTTTTAATGTTCACAGTTTTTATTAGCTAAATGTCAAATGCTGGCAAAGGTACCTATTCTTCTCAACGAATGCGAATCGTAGCACCTCACTAAGCAAATAACCCTTACAAAGCGGAATTAGCAGACTATGGACACTTGCAGGATTAAATCTCAGACCCACGTATACTAACCAAACAAGGTACTAAGCGTGGCGAAACGGAAACGCAAACCTGACATAACACAGCTAACGAGATTTATCGTAAATATCAAAATCAATTTGCGTTCGTTTAACACGGTTGGATTTCACCCAGTATTGTCTTCATCTCCATTTTATTATTATAGTAGTAAATCTGTCATCCCAGTGGTGTAATGGTCACGTTTGTCTACCATACAAAATGTCTCGAGTTCGATTTCCGACATGGTTGACAGGAAATATTTATTTAAAAGGGTGTTTCCATACTACAATATTTCATAGTCCCTGGACTGGCATCAGAAGCGTTAGACTGATTGTCTAGTCTTCATGAACCTAAAAAATGATTGAAATACGCTGCGATTGGTGGAACAATGCAAACTTATGCACCATTAGATGCGGAAAGGTTTTGCAGAAAGTTCCAATTTAATATAATAATTCTTCACACAAAAATAGTTAACTACAAAATTATTGAGAAAATGGAGAAATTGGAGAAAATTAGCCTCAGAAGAATACTGTATGCCGTGATTTGATTTCGTAAATAATGTTGAATTAAGACAGCGGATGCAGAAACCTCCGGTGATAACCGTCATCAAACGGAGGCGATAAGGCTGGCCGGGCCATATACTACGGATGCCTCCCCAGACCCTTATCACGCTCGCCTACTTAACAAAGCATCAGGTTCTCGCAATCCTGGACGTCCACGGCTGACAGTTTGTTGGCAGTTCACCTGAACTACGAAACGCTGAGCTAAATGTATGGAAAAAAGAAGCCCCTAAACAAAACCTTTTAATTTTGATTTATTAGATATTTCCCTATTTAACTTTTGTACAGTAAATATACATGTATGGACGTTGTCAGGCAACGCAGGATGGCTTTCGTCAAGGTTTGACTAAGTATTTCTCAGTCACTCGTAAGTGGACAGTTGAGGCTTGTATTTTTTAAATATATGAAACGGTTTATAAAAATACGTCTCTGATATTATAAATTACGATTTTTAATAACTGACAAGCATTTTCTGTTGTTTCCACGAGTCTCCGCTGGCGTTTTCTAGACTTCCGAGTAGAGACTATGTGCAGTAACATGCAAATCAATTTTTCAGTGCAGTCTGTCAGCGATGCATATCAGAGCATTATTAAAATGTGCGAGCCAATAGATAATAATTATGCATGTGTAATGTGTGTACAAATAATAATATACGCCATTGTCATGCAGATTTTTCCATGTTGTTGCTAATTTTATGGTAGCAGGTCGAAACCCTTCAACGGGATTTTTAATTGTTTATGATAGTATCCGTTTATAGGAAATAAAAAAATCAGTAAGCATAATTGATATTTAATAATACCAATTGAACAATATTTTGTAAAGCGTTGTGTGAAAAAAGTGACGAAAGGTCCTGGAAAAGTATGAGAGAAGCAAAGGTCTTTACCGCCATACATTCTAAAAATGAAAATATCAAAAATTGAAACAATACTGGGGGGACTTTGTGGTGGAATGATCCAATTAATAAATTATTATGAAAATAAAACTTTGTTATTAGTGTTACACAATTTCATTATTTTACAAAAACACAACTATAGTTTCGGGAGAGCACTCTTCTCATCGACGGGTGATATAAAACTAATATAGTAAACACAGAATATTGTTCACAATGTCATAAAATTTAAACAAAAAATAAACAAAATAATCAGTGAAACTTAGAGCGGGAGGGTTTTTTCCCCTTATCTAAGGTGTTAGCATATGAATTTATTTATTTATTTGATACTTTATATACATATACAATAAATATACATATAACGGCGGGCATATTGCCTTAAGGCAATTTTTTCCTACCTACCCAAACCGTTCAGTTTGAGAAAATTATAAATACATGGACATATTGAATCTTACAATTTTATACAAAAATTAAAAGCAAAGATTAACAAAAATAAATATATATATATATAAAAAAAATAACACTATACTATAAAGAGAGGAGAGGAGATGGGAAGGAAAGAAGAAGGATAAAGGAACAATTCAAATATTTAGATTGTGACATTTCAATCTTGACTTAAATATAAATAAAGAAGGGGCGTCTCTAACATTAGTAGGTAGATTATTCCACAATCGAGCGGCTACTACTGTGAAAGAGGAGGCAAAAAAATTAGAGCGATGACAGGGTATTAAAAGGGTTCTCTCGTTATTGAACGAAGAGATAGTCCGTGTTGTGAAAGAGGTTGGATGAGCTCTCTCAGATAAACAGGGGAAGTGGGATTATTTAAAATATTGTGAAGAAGTGATAGAATGTGAATGTTTCTTCTATGCCTGATACTGAGCCAGTGTAGTTGCGTGCGATACTCGGTTATGTGGTCAAATTTGCGAAGATTAAAGATATAACAAATACAAATATTCTGCAATCACTCTAACTTATCAAGCAATTCAGAGTTAGCATCTGAATAACATACATCCGCGTAGTCAATGAGTGGAAGAAGTAAGCTCTGGACTAATGTTTGCCTAACATCAATTGGCAAGAAATTCTGTAATCTTTTAAGTGAGTGCAAACTGCTTTAAAGTTTACGACTAACTTCGTTAACTTGATCGTGCCACTCTTAATGCTTATGAGTGATAATACCTAAGTTTTTGACTGAAGTCATGAATGGAATTTCTGTACCATCTATTTTGAAAAGAGGAAGTGTGGAAAAATTCACTTTTGAATACATTTGTTTACTACCAACAAGTATAATTTGGATTTTTGTTGGATTTATGAGAAGTCCATGTTTTTTTGTCCATTAAGAGATATGGTCGAGTGCAAATGACATTACTCTATGTGTTTCAACAATGTCTTATTTATTTATTTAACTTTTTGTACATAATGATTATTTGTACATTGGCGGGCTTATTGCCAAATGGCAATTTCTTCCAACCAACCAATAAAATAAAAGTTTTAATTTTATAATTCAAGTTACAGAACATATTCAATAGAAAAAAAAAAAAAAAGATTAAAAAGTAAAAAATATATAAAAAATAGAAATAAACGTATTTGTTTATAAATTACTTTAAATCAAAACTATTACTCAATGAGAAAAGGGAAAAAGCAGAAAGAGGAAAAAGGAAAGGAGGAGAGATTAAGGAAGAGAAAGGAGATGTTTCTTCAGACGTGATTTAAACAGAGATAATGTAGTAACATCTTTGATGGTGGATGGGAGATGATTCCACAGTCGAGCCGCATGGACACTATATGAGTTAGAGAAGAAAGAGGAATTGTGTATGGGTATTAAGAGAGTGCCTTGAGAATGAGAACGAAGAGGTAAACCATGAACTGATAAGCGTTGAAATTTTTCACACAGGTATATAGGAGCGTTAGGACTATGAAGTACATTGAACAGAAGTGAGAGGGAGTGATAGTCTCTCCGCTGTCTAATTTTGAGCCATTTCCAATGTCGACGGGCTTGAAATGAATATACAATTGCAAATCATCGGCATATAAATGGTACGAACAGGGGAGGTTTGTGAATGAATGAATGGATAGTTATCTAAAGTACAGATATGAAAACATGATCAATAGGGGACAGGACATTAAGTCGAATTTATTTCTTAAAATTTAGCACTTAAGTGGAAGTTGCAATAATTAAGTCTAAGATTTAATGTGTGGGTAAGTTTTATTTTCATAATAATTTATAATGAAGTGTTACGAAGTGAATGCCAATTCAATTAAAAATGATTCAATTGACTTAAGAATTTAGCTTTTTCATGATCGCGTTTTAGAAATAAAAATAATATTTATGTAACGGTGCTAATTTCAACTGCCTTGCTGAAATCTAAGAAAATTGAAGTTTGTAAGTGAAAATTCTTGATGGAAGTTCATTGTAATTTATTATATAAATAAAACACGAGTGATACTTTAATCCACAAATTTGGAATATCCAGTGACCGGTTTCATCGCTTTTGCGACATCTTCGAGACTGGTATCTTTATTAAAAAGTTAAATGTATTTATACAGAACAGAGGTGAGGATACATAATTCAAAGTTATATGTAAGTAAATAAAATAAAGTTATTTTTATCTTAAGGATCATTATCGACAAATTTTCTATAGGTTAACTAATGAATGGATATAATGTTATTTTAATGAGTTTAAGTATTTTATTTTATTGTTTTAATTTACTTACATATAACTTTGAATTATGTATCCTCACCTCTGTTCTGTATAAATACATTTAACTTTTTAATAAAGATACCAGTCTCGAAGATGTCGCGAAAGCGATGAAACCGGTCACTGGATATTCCAAATTTGTGGATTAAAGTATCACTCGTATTTTATTTATATAATAAATAAGAAAATTGAAGTAGAACGGCACATTTTTTTTCTGGATGGATGACAACTTTTATGTGTTTTAAACTGGAGATGTCACGAATAGTGTTTTGGCCAAATTCCGAATTTTCGGCCCCGCTTTCCGCCGAAACCCTGAATATTCGGTGGACGAATAAAATATGTGTGCATTTTACGCGTGATACGTTACGACCTGTCTAGGCACGTTTGCCTAACATGCTTTAGGTACTTGGTTCGATTCCTAGCCTACCAATGTAGTGCTCTATCCAGCATTAAGCGCAAATGAGGCAATAATTGAACGTAGTTATGCAGAAAGCAGCCAGTCCACAATTTTGAAAAAATTAGATATTAATGTTATCAGGTGCAGTAAGGTCAATTATATGTTCTGCTAAAAACAGCCAGACCGTTTTCATACAAAAAAACTGTATTAATCACCTTCTGAAAATGGTGTCGATTAAAAAAACAAAATTTACAATTTGCTAAAAACACCCACAGCATCAATAAAATCTTATGGTTCTTTAAAAATCTAATAAAAATAAAAATATTTTCATTGTTAATTATTTGTTAAAGTAAAAAACATTCCAACTGTTGTGTAGACTTGATTATTCAGTCCTTTCACAAAAATGCTATTATCTCAGTTTCACTTTTCTATGGCTGGCTGCTTTCTGCATAACTACGTTCAATTGATGATAATAATCATAAAATCAACAGTATGACCACATATCATTTTATTCCGATAACAATTTATTTTATGGTATTTAGTGTCCTACAATAGCTGTCTTGATTCAATCATGAATCGCTAAATCTAATATATTACCTGATTCAATAACATTGTACAACTGACACGACTTTGATTTGTTTATAACTAAGCATTATTAACGGTAATTAATTTTGAACATTCAGCTTAGATTTACATCGCAAATAAGAAATAAAATGACGAGACGTGCAACTTTACCCATCTCTATTAACATTATTGTAATAATACCAACTTATGAATATTTATTAAGAGGATTAGTGTTTAATGAGATGTTAAATTATATTAATTTACCTTCTCGTTATGATATAATCCTTCATACTTATACTATACTTAAATAATGATTTTGTAATATCAACGGTGTTCAGGTTTCAAACAAAAATTTTTATTCAGGAAAAAGCCGCTTCATTATTCCAAAAGTGTTTTTAAACCCATCACGTAGGTTTTATGTAATATTTTAGCAAAAGGATGTAAACTGCAAACGTCCATTGACTTAAATCCTTTTGCCAGAATGTATATAAGACCTACGCAATTGGTTTGAAATACATTAAAAAAAGTCAAAATGCTTTTTTCTGAACTGTGATTTGAATCTTTTGTCCTGAACACGATAGATATGATGTGATTTATCCAAAATCATTATTTCACGCTTAGATGCACCTGAACTACATTACAATTAATGCAGTATTAAAATATTTTTTAATACAAGATAAAGAGCCGTTTGATTATACTGCTTCTAAGAAAAAGCCAAACCGTTTATTATATTAACAAATTACAAAAGAGATGGAAAATACCTAAAATAAGGGAATATGGAAGTCAAGGCATTTACAGGGCTTATGACCTGTCATTGGCTGGTTTAAGTCTAACATCCATATTTCTTCAATTCTTCCATCTGTTGATTTTAGTGAAGTTTAGTGAAGTTCAAACATAGGCAAAATGGTGAATGTTACACAGTGTGTAAAGTGGCCACTTAAACCAGCAAATGACAGGTCATAAGCCCTGTAAATGCCTTGACTTCCATATTCCCTTATTTAAGGTATTCTCCATCCCTGTTGTAATTTATTAATCTTAATGACCCCCGAGGGGGTGAAATCCAGTCTTTTGTCTATGAAAATTTGGACAAACTCAAATATTGTAAGTTTATTATATATTCTGTGTAATTATTATTTGAATAAATGTGACCGGATGGACACAGCAAAATTCGACTCGGTTGCCATTGTACATTTTAGTTTTAGTGCTGCAGAATAGCGTCATTTTTTTTTGTAACTCTTAAATAAAGAACGACGTTTTTTGATCTACATATATTTTTCTAAAAAACACGCTATTTATATGTGCAGTTATTTTTAATTTAAAATTTATTTTTCATTTCGAGTCTTTTATATTTGGCAATAAATTATTAAATATTTTTGGAGCAATTAAGTTGTATTATTAACATAGATTTTTCTAAAGTAAACGCTTACACCTAATTTAAATAAAACAAATATTATTTGGTTATACTTACAACGCCGAAGACGGTATACCACCTTTAATGCTTTTACAAAACATCTGCACCCGTTTACTTCGCGTACAGGGCGCCATCTGCAAGAATATTTAAATTTTGACAAACTTATCCATTAAAGATACACTCAACCAAACGGAAAATTCCCAATCAATTTTTCGAAATACGACAATAAATACTGAGTATTCAAATGATATTAATTAGTCAAAGTAAAGCTCCCTGTAAAGAGGCATATTTGAATTACACAACAAGACTTGAAAACTTATTATCTACCTCACTGGGAATCAAATATCCATGAACCATAAGAGAATGATAATAGTTTTATTTAAAAAAATGTTTATTGTGACAAAATTTTATAAGTTTTTAAAATGTAACTTTTTTAACTATGTTTCATTGTTTTATTACAAATCTCAATACCTTTATATTTACTGTGATTTACCTTTATAACGAACAAACAAACCATCACCATTTTCTCATAAGAGTAAACAGAGAGGATAGAACGCCATATCACTCGGTCTTTGCATAAATACCTCGCTTCTTCTACATTCATACATCTTTCCATGAACACACGCCGATTATTCCTACTTTTGCCATTATCCGTCCTCGAGTATTTAAAAAATTTGTTTATGTTACAATATTTAAAGTTGTCCAAATGTTTGTAGTCATAAGACTGGATTTCACCCCCTCGGGAATCATTAAGATAACAAATTACAACAGAGATGGATAATACTTCAAAAAGGGAATATTGAAGTCTAGGCATTTACAGGGCTTATGACCTGTCATTGGCTGGTTTAAGTGGCCACTTTACACACTGTGTAACATTCACCATTCTGCCAATTTTTGAGCATCCATTTTTCTTCAAATGTCTTTCTCGGTCTTCCTCGTTTTCTACATCCATCAACATTTGCATTGTAAGTACTTTTCGCCGATTTTTCGCCGTCCATTCGTTCTAGATGTCCAAACCAACGCAGAACTGAAAATGCTTGTCTCAGCCTCACATTGCGCATGAATCTTGACATTTGTACTCCTATCAGACATATGTACTTTTACCACATATACGCCCGAGAGATCGTATTTCCTTATCCACGTATAGTATTTCCTTATCCTTTCATACAGTTTAACCGTATATATTAACTGTGATTACTCTTAACTATGTTCTACTATATATTTTGTACTATGTTTGGAATTTTGTACAAATAAGCGAAAACCATTAGTAAATAAATAAATAAATAACGCTTATATATAAAAAAAGTAAATTTGATCCGCCTAAATCTTGATTACATCTTGCTTTTATTTCAGACCTATGTATTTGGGGTGGAGCAATACATCCACATAAAAGAAAAATGAAAAATCCATTCCACAATAGAGAAATATCACATACTACAAATACCGATAAAAATATACGAAATAGATGGTAAATAATTCTTTGTATTTTCAAAATCAATATGAATACTGTGGAGAAATGTTTTCATACAAAAATGGAAAAAAGAAATTTCAATAAAAATACGTTCGTTGAAAATCGCGACGTGTTTGGCCTCGTTTTTTGTGACGTCAAGATTCGTGATATTGTTCTACACAAATTTCAGCGGCCACGAACAAATAAACATGAATTGTGACGTATTGGGGGTGCGGCCAATGAAATCACCGTTTTTCCGGTAGTTAAAATATACAAATTCAAATGTATTTTTCATGCTACTAATAATTAGCAATTAGCATGAAATCTTTATTTCTTAAAAAATGCAAAAAAAACCTAATATTTTCCTATTACAAATGCAGTTTAATGATTCTACAGATACAAATTATTAGACACTTATATTTTTAAAAATGTGTTTGTGTTTTAATGAAATGAGACATGAAATGTGAGGATGGGATTTAAAATAAATAAATTGAAATATTAGTTAATTATATTAACAGTTAAATATTTCTTGTTTCCACAACTTTGTAGCCAACCACAGTGGTTGGCGCATTTACCTACTCGGTAAGTCTCGGATTCGATTCCTGGCAGGGAGATATGAAATATGGGTTTTAAAGGTGGTTCAAAACAGTAATATTTCATTGTCTATTTACAAATCAATTCACAAAGGTAATTTTAGTCAAACAGTGAGTTGGTTTAAATAAAAAAATAAATAGTATAGTAGGAGGATTATTAATCATCTTCGCTTAAAATATTCCTTTTAATTAAAAAGCAAAACTAATCTCAACGATTTCTGTTTGGTCCAGCGTCCATTATGGTATTTGGTTTTTAGAGTGGAAGCAAATTGTTTTTCTTATTTCGTATTGGCGGGAAAAGTTTTCCCGGGGTGGCCATCTTGGATTTAGCATAATCACCCCCCATCCACACCCTGTCACGCCCCCTCCACACCTGAACGGCCTGAATTATTCACTAATCTAAATATTTACGCGTCTGGAGCGATATTTTAACATTTAACTTATTTTAAACTTAGTATGAAATCGCTGAGTGATTTTTGATGAGATCAAAATATTTGGTTGATTTACATAATTAGTTCTTTCCTTCTGTTTAAAAAGAATCCATTAAATAAAATCATAAACACATTCAGTTTATCTGTGGATGGTTTTTTAAAATAATATCTTGGGGTAATGACTACAACTAGGTAACCTCAAAATCAGAATTTTGAGTTACCCTCTTAAAATAGACAGTTGTCTCTTTCTCGATGAATACCACAAATAGAGAAGTCTTAATTGTCTTAATCAACAGTGAGGTAAAATATTTTTGAGAAGGAAATATGAAAGTCTAGGCATTTACAGGGCAATGACTTGTAATTAGCAGGTTCAAGTGGCAACTTTAACCACTGTGCAACACTTACCATTCGGCCTATGATTAAACTTCAATTAATTCTTCCATCTGTTAACTTTTGTGAAGTAAAAGAGCTGAAACCTTTTTCAATATCAAATTTAGATCAAGATAACTCCCTAGGGAGAAAATCCACTAGGTCTACAAACGTTTGGACTACTCAAAAGCATTGCTTAATTTAATTTTTTATTTGCATGCATATTCATTTTTACACAATTACATTTTAAATTATTAAAAATATTAAAAATTACAGTAAGTAAAATCCCACCAAGCTACTTTCTGTGGCTTGGTCTGTACAAGTTGATTTAAGTTATTGTAAACGAAAATAGGAAACAAATTATTCATATATGGCGGTTTTATATTTTTTTATTGAGAAAAGCCATTTTTACGTTTATTTTCCATGGAAATTTTACAAAACTTGGTTTGCGGAAACTTTACACTATATTGATTGTAAAAATACCATAACAATATAATTTAAGTCTTTTCCACAAAATGGTGTACAAAACAAAAAATAAGATTAGTTATTATCTGAATGAATAATTAATAAACACGAAATACCCAAAAATAGCAGAGCTTTTTCTAAAATGCACTTCTCTTTTATCGCACTGAAACTACAAAGAGCGTATATCAAGCATACAGAATGAACTACAAAATTATACATTACCTTTACTATTTTGATTTACTTTTGGTGCTCATTTTTTGATTTGGAAAAAACGGACACAACTTATGTTAACACGCAATAAATTATTTTGCACTTTTAAAAAATTTACAACCCACCAATTGCCATAGCATTGCAATTGTTTTTAAAATAAAAATCAAATTAGAAGGTTGTTTGATTCTAAAGTACTACAGTCGAAAGTTGAGAGCATCTAACTCCACTAGAGTCAATACAACGTTGTTGACAATACGATCAGGGTTGTTTGTTAAGTCCCCGTCAAGAGAGACGCTTGAAAATTTAAATTACGAACAAAACAATCGAATCCGAGCCACGTGATGGCGGGAACGCCGCCTATTGGTTGGAAACAAACAAACAAAATGGGAGCTTATTATGATTTTCGAGTGCTATGGTACTCGAAAATCTCCAATCGCTGGAGTTACTCTTGTTCGCTGTAACTTTTCCCAATTCGATAATGGAGTAGCTAGGATTTAAACCGTTTACCTATAAATCCATATAATCAATAAAACCATGTTTTTGTGTTGTTTTGATCTCAACTAATTTTTAAAAATAATTTAAACACATGATTACCATTTCATGTCGACTTTCCCAAAATTGGAACCGGGACCTCAAGCACGGTAAGCGAACGCGCCAACTACTACACTACAAGGCGCATTTATCTCCGCTTCATTTCTTTATTCAGAATTTTACCTAAATGCTAAAAAGGTGGTCCTACATTGCAATATTTCATATTTCTGGACTGGCGCCTGAAGCGTAAGGCTGATCACCTTACCTTCATATGGAAGACGATCGATATATGCTGCATTTAGTGAACGAATGCAGTGCACTTTCCTACTTTTACGCACTCCTCTTTTAATAGAATAGTGTAGAAATTTAGTTTATTCTGTTTATAAAAAAATTAAAATATCTATGTGTCGTTCTACAGTTAAAATATTCAAATATTTAATTCAATTCGTTTCTTTAAAAACTATTAATACAATACAAAGTTACAGTCAAGGCGTAAATATTGTACAAAGATAAAAATACACAAAAGATACGTTTGTAGTAGTAGGAGAATCCTGCTCCCAAATACCCTTTAGGATACATGGAACAGTTCAACATTCTGAGCGATGTCGTTCAGCATGGCGGGAACCCTTCCAACATGAATAACCATCGGCAGGTTGGTCTTGTATATTGGAATATGTATCAATCTCTGCTGACGCAGTTTTAGGTAATTATCACGAACGTACAATAAATACACTCGTACCAACGATATGTTCATATACCTACTACTTATTTTTCTCAAATTGAACTGTAATGTTGGTAGGAAGAAATTGTCACATATAATATATTTTTTTTAAAATTATTTTTTTGTTTTCTTTTATTCAGGAAACATACAGTACAGATACAAAGTTTAATATTTTACACAATTAGAATTAATTCTAATGGACCAGTGAAGTTTCCAAATTATAAAGCAATTATATGTAAGGTTAATTATGAAAGTATAAAAAAGAAGGAAAAAGAAAAACATAAATGAAAGTTGTTTAAAAATTAAAATTTAAGTGAAAAAAAGATATTTAAAAGTTTGTAGTTTGTTGCGAGTATTTACAAATGGAAATAATATTAAAGATGAAGAAAATTTGTAAGAGTAATTAAAAATTAAGAATTGAAATAAAGAATGAAAAACATGCTCAGATGTAAAAATAAAATAAAATATTAATAACATTTTTTTAAAAAAAGGAGAAACATAAATATAAGCATATTTATTTTAAGGGATTCAAAGAAACGATGAGAAGAATCTTTAAGTGAAATATAAGACAATAAATTAAGGTCAATTTAAAAAACATCTTCAAAATTAATGACACATTATAGTAAGAGCAGCAATATATTGATTTTATTTACATATATAATATAAGTAATTAAAAGTAGTTTAAAAGTATAAAAACATGCCAATGCAGCAGAGAAAAAAATAAAAATAAAGAAGGAATAACAAGTATGGCAAGTAATCTTTAAAATTTGAAAAAGCAATATAAGGAGAATATTTTAAACCAAGAGAAGTCGATAAAATTTCATTAAAGCGATTTTAGTAGTAATACAAATTTCAAAAGAGAAATGTGATTTATAATAATAATATTAATTTATGGAATTTGAGTGATATTAGAGAAAAAGGGACCAACGGGAGTTTTATTCAAAAGTTTTCAATACACTATTTTTGAATAATTGTAATCCTGTATCATAGATATCTATATGGTTAAAAAAGCTGTTAAAAGTGGAACACGATCTGTGTAAAAACGAACCCTTTTATGTTTATAAACTTTGTATGTATATAAAGCGTTTAAATAAGTAAATTATCATGATAAATTAGCATTAATTTAGTGAAAACATGGAACAATTCTTATTTGATTCAAATATCTCTTAAAAATTTGTTGACATTAATTTAATTACAGTTAATTAGAATGTCAAAATGAAATAATAATGATTCGGGATGAAGAATTTAAATTATCTTTTTTATCAGTAAATTTCATAAAATGTACATGTTTTTTTAAAATTCTCTACATATCTATTTTTACACATCTAGTAAATCTTATCACTGTAATTTTCCAAAAAAAGAGACTAACTCTTGTGCTTGTAGAGTGACTTACACAGTCGTAGCTGTTTATTTATAAGAGTTTATATTACTTTAAATACAAGTACATGAGAAAAATAAATAAAAGCATAGGATGTATAAAGAAAAAAACGTAGTTTTCACGCGTGTTCAAAAAATTTCTTTAGATTTACTTTAAATTTATTTATTGATATATTATTCTTAATAGTTTTTTAGTTCATTGGGAAGATTATTATATTTTTTTACACCTCCTCCCTCCTCCTTAATCTGCATAGAGTTTGTATTCTTTAGGAATATTTATAATAACTTTCCTCTATGCGCAGCTGATAAAGAGTCCCTTAGGACTCTATAACAGCTGCGGGTGGATGGTGGGCTTAAGAATCTCCCCCCAATGTTCAAGCGCACATTAATTAAAAAGTAATCAATTTATATTACCATTAAAACCCTATTAAATACTCTTACAATTATTTGTTGACTTTCTTGGGGAAAGTCGTTGTTATTAAAAATATTTTTTTGATGCTTTCACATGATATAACTCACTATGAGAAAATGAAAATCATGTTGAACCTCGAACCACTTAATCATGTGTCCGCAAAGCTAGCCACGGGACCACAACCGATTTTGTTAAAAAGTTGAAAAAAAAACAAGTATGGTAGCCAAATGGGCTAACTTCTATTGATTTCATTGATCACCAAGAAGTCGATGGCGTCGCTTTCGGAAACAAACATTACAATTTATTTCGTACATTTAAATATATGCAGCTTATATAAAATTGATATTTATAATAATTTAAGGCGAAGTTATTGAGTTAAATCCATTAACTTTGCATAAGCCAAATCCATATTACAGTATAAAATAATCGGATGAGCTGGTGCTTTTAAAACAAATATTTTACCAGTCGAAAAATACTAAAACTAATTATAAAAGTTACACTATAAAACCCGTCTACCTTTTCCAATGGTCAAATGTTCAAGAAATTAAAAAAGTTAGCTGTAAAATCGTTAATTAAAAATAATTGTTTATTTCACATCCATAAAGACAACATAAATTCGACACAAAACGTAAATACGCGATAGTGTAAAACACCTCTTCAAATAAATATTTCATGTCAACCATGTCGGGAATTAAACCCAAAACCTCTTGCATGGTAGGCAAAAGCGCTGACCATTACACTACGAGGCCGACAATTAAAAATCGTGAAGAATAAAATATTAATGTTTAGTTTAAAGGCTTTCGTTATTGTGAAGATATTAATTTTAAAAAAATAATACTCGTTTTAATCTCACCTTCAATGCAGATTTATTTTAGGGCTACCTTTTATGTACATACGTATATAATGTATCAACGATCGTCATATTTTTATCATCCCACATAAATCATTGTTCCTCTTTCCGTCCCCCCATTATTCCACGTGTTCCTGGACACGTGTCAAGGGATGATTGCCATTTTTATTTTACCCTCTTTCGTTAACCGCCCCCTCCCTATGATCACCCCCTCGCGGAATGGCATTGGGGGTTTAATTAAAATATCGAATGATCACACAACTACCCCTAAGTTGTATATGTATGGAAAATAAGGATTATCAAAATGGCAAATATGGATCGAAAGCACTCATCATTTTAGGGGTTTAATTAAAATAACGTCATTTCGTATTTCTTTCATCCTCATCTAATAGTGCATAGGGCACTGCATTCGATCACCAATACGTGATAATTTGTAATTTACACAAGGGAAGATTTATTCATTTATGCTTTATAAGGTTAGTTCATAACATTTTAAGAACTAATATAAACTTTTAATGACACAATAATTTTTTTATCAAAATTTCTTAATAAGATATTTTTTCAAATCAATTTGGAATATTTTGATCTTTTTTATCTTCTTTATTTCTTCAGGTAATTCATTGTTCAGCTTCAATCCCTTGTACAATGAGTTTTGAGATTCTGTTTTTTTTCTCATTGGTAATCTTATATTTTTTTTATCCCTTGTTTCATTTTTTATTTTAATTTGAATAAATTTTATAATTGATTTTATTTTATTCATCCCCTCAATTATTTTATGTATAAAACTTGCTACTAAATATTAAATTTGCTGCTTTACTGTGAGCAAGCCAATTTATTTGTGCATTCTTTCAACATTAGAATAGATATTTCTTACTTTTAAATAAAATATTGCTGATTAAATCAAACATAAAACTAATACGGTTTTAATATTGACTTTATCGGTAATCGAACTCAAAAACTTTGGTATGGTAAGCTAACGCACTAAACCAACTGAACATGTTTTTTTTTTTTTCGCACAGTACATTGTTTTATTTATTATTATTTTATTTATTTGCACCACAATAGGCCAGGAGGCCCGATAACAGTGGTGAATTACATTATACCCAGGCTTGAGAAAAATATTTTTTTTTTGGTGTTCTCACCGGGAATCGAACCCGGAACCTTGCGTGCGTGAGTCAAGCGTCTTGACCACTAAAACACGGAGGCCACCTTGGCGGGATTATTGCTATAAGCAGTATCTTCTAACCATACAAAAACTGAAAAATAGGCTGGGGTAGGTTAATGAATATTTTTAATTTTTAACAGTCCATAGGGCACTTCACTAGAGCACTGCTCGCAGTATAATTGAGATTATTATGAGGTAAGATATCATACGCTTTAACAACTCTCAGGCGAATGTGTGGTCAGACGATGTATGATTGGTAAATGTCGAAATCCGTCGTGTTAGACTGAGACCAGTATTATCAACAAAATCAAGAAAGGAGTGTTGCGTTGGTTTGGACATGCAGAACAAATGGACAAAAAAGTTCGAATGTTGATGGATGCAGAAAACGAAGAAAACCGAATGTAGAGGAAACAAGAGCTGTGTGAAAATAGAGTGGAGGAGAGGGATTTTCATAATAAAGTTGACCAATTCAAAATTTTTATATCATCATAAAATGAACATATTTAAAGGAACATAAACTTATTACACACTGACAAATGTTTCATTTTACAGTGTTTCAAAAAGTTTTTTTTTTAAGTCACAAAATTTTGTATTAAAAATATCTAAATGGGGACAAAGTAAATTAAATTTGGAGCAGCTACGATAAATAAACGAGTTTTAAACATAATGTCTAACATATGAAGTCTATCAAAATACAGAGGTTTTTTGGGCAGCTTTTCTGAAAGGGCAGCGAGTAATTTATTTAGTTTTTCGGTCCACAGATGGATCAGATGAGATCAGTTGAGATCAGATGAGATAAGATGAGGTATATTGTGGGTAAGCTTTAAGGCTGATAAGATAAAATTAGTTTTTTTATATTACGTTTATATACTCATCTATTAATACCTAATCGTTATGTATTAAATCAAATGTCCACCCTCTTTTTACAATGTCATTTGAGCCACGCGAAGCCATGTACGAAATTAAACCCCAGACTCGCTTATTGGGGTTTAAATTACACGCGGCAATCTGTGCTTCAAGGGGTTTAGGAGTGCACGACAAATAGCACTGTGCAGTATTCCACGCACTGGGAGGGGTGAGAACATAATACCCTTTGTATTTATATTATAATGTTATGTATATGGGACGAAAATATTCACAGGGGATGAAACGATAATGGCGGTGGGACCTTGTTAGTATCGAGGGATTTGAAATTGTTCATAATATTCTCAAAAATTTACTTTTTACAAAATACAGATTAATTAACAATAAAATAAAACCAGTAAACCAATGATAATACATTCAATTTACCTAATTTTACCCCTATGACTGAACTGGATGAAAAAATAAGACGGTGTGACATAAATTACTTGACAAAAATTAAAATGATAAAAATTGTTCGCAATTTTTTTTTCAAACGCTTTTTACGATACGAGTGCGTATATTTGTGTATTTAAATTAGGTACGTCTGTTTATTATGAATAAACAATTCAAATATATAAAAAAACCGTTGTAAAATTCTAAATTGAGTTACCGTATTTCGCTAGATGAATAATCATCATAATATTGACCAAATCATATTAAAGTTTGCACATATTTTGGCATGTTCAATATGCATGTATTGTGACGCCAAATATTATTCTGTTTGTTAGGTAATCCATTAGCGAACCGAACTACACTATCAGAAGGAATTACATATATCTACTTTATATGTAGGAAAGTACACAGTACATGTTTTGTATGTATGTATGTTCATATTCAATACACATTACTTTTGTATAAGTATTAAATACAATATTGTTAAAATTAATCTGAACATTCAGTGAGTCGTTCTTTTATATATGGCTTTTGTGCAGCAAAACAATTATGAGAGTTATTTGTTAGTGACCGAAAAAAACAAGGTTTTTCAGCTAAAACCGAAACTGAATATCGGCTACTGTTCTAGTTTCGGCTAAAACCAAAGCCGAAACTTAATTAAAAGAACAAATTACAACAGGGATAGAGAACACCTTAAATAAATGAAAAAAAAAAAAAAAATAATAATAAGAAAATAAAGGATTATTTGAATTAGCTAAAAAGTCACCTTTGAACGTCTAAAATTAGTGTTTTTTTTGTTTAACCTTACGAGTTCATATAAATAAGCGTTAAGTAAAAAATACAATGAAATTAAAGGCATAAATTGAATTAGTGAATTTGTATATTTTCACCCCTTTTTGATAAGTTTTATACTTACTTATAACTTGTCTGAAACAGTTCTTCAATGTACGTTAAATGATCTCTAACCCATAAACTATAAAGAAACCATGAAAATATAAATATGAAAAATCATTGGACAACTAACTTGAGTCAACAAATCACAAAATCAGTCTTGTTTTTATTTTTTATGATAGACAATAACAATACAATAATTAAATATTTGAATTAGCAACTATCCAATATCTCTTGTTGTGCTCATTTTTCATTTGTGTACAACCAAACGTAATCCGGCACATTCCGACCAGGTTTCGCCTAAGTTTTGGACAATATTTGGCTCAAACCGAAACCGCAGTCAAAACTCGTTATATTTACTAGGTGAAACCAAAACATCAGTCCGTCACTACTATTTATATAAAAAAATCATATTACTTATTATTCTGCATTGAGTTAAAGTCAATGTCAGTTGTATTGCTTGTTTTGTTCACAGTGTTATTTTTGTTTTTATAGATTTGTAAGATATTTAAAACAATATGTTGCAGACATAATATTCCTGCAGATTCAGAACAATTTCATTTCTCTACGAAATCATAAAACAATACAGTTAATATTTTTAATTCCCCTAGAAACTCATCAGATATTGGCTTTTTATCTATGATGCTAGGGCTAAAGGATTTAAAGGTAAAGACGATTTTTTATAATACAATAAAAAAAGTTCAGGTGATCAAAGATATAATTCAGGCGTATTGACATATTTTCTATTGAATAACACCGAAAGATAAACATTTTCAACAATGTTTTGAGTATGTCCAAATGTTAGCCTACTCTTACCTACATAATAAAGGTTTCAGCTCTTTTACTTCACAAAGGTCAACAGATGGAAGATTTGAGGAAATGTGTATGTTGAAACATAAGCAGAATGGTGAATGTTACACAGTGTGTACAGTGGCCACTTAAATCAGCCAATGACAAGTCATAAGCCCTGTAAATGCCTCGATCTGTATATTTCCCTCTCAAAAATGTTTTCCCTCTCTGTTGCAACAAATTGAGATATGTGTTTATTTAAAAAAAACTTTATTTTAAAAGCATTTACCTGTGTTCACATAAATTCGCACATTACTGTTATATGTACGTATATTAAGGATTTGTATGTGTGTACGAGGAAATGCACATAGAATCGTGCATGTGTTGCATATTGCACATTAAGCAGATTTGAGGATTAAAGGACATACACAAAAGGGTGTAATTGGTTTTCGAATCTACTCCTCGATATTTCACAATGCACTATTTTATATGATAATTTATTTGATATTATAAGTATTTTTAGAAAGGTAATGCTTAATTGGGTACAGAAAAAAAAAAATGATATATGAAAGCGTCCAGTGACTAGTGAAGTTTAAACCCCACTCTACCACAACTTGATTCCCATTTTCGAATCGTGCGTTATTTAAAACTCGTTGAAAATGCCCTCCAAAATTGAAAAATTTGGTCAAATCGTAAGAATGTAAATATGTCTAAAAAATATAAATATATGTTTTTAATGACTGCTCAAAATTTAAGCTGAAATAGTATAACTAAATATTAAGCCAAAATAAAACGCTGAATCGGTAAAAATATAGTAGATACTTTAAAATGATGGCGGCCTCCGTGGTGTAGTGGTCAAGACGCTTGACTCACGCACGGAAGGTTCCGGGTTCGATTCCCGGTGAGAACACAAAAATTAAAATGTGATTTTTCTCAAGCCTGGGTGCTCTGTGATGTAATTCACCACTGTAATTAGGCCTCCTGGCCTGTTGTGGTGCAAAAAAAAATGTAAAAAAAAAATTTAAAAAAATATCTGTCCGTAAAAGCAGACTAAACCGAAGGGTATGTATGACAAGATGTATGAATGTAGAAGAAACTAGGAACATATGCCAGGATAAACGTGTGTGGCGGTCCATTTTCTCCGCCTATCCCTACGGGGAAATGGCGTGATGGAAGTGGTAGAAGTAGCAAAATAAATTAAAATGTTTAACTGAAATAACGTCATTAAAATTTCGAAAAACATAATAAATGGAAAGTTAAAGCGGGAATAGAATTATTGATCATTT
Organism: Micrasema longulum; assembly: GCF_059751315.1. Lineage (NCBI taxonomy): Eukaryota > Metazoa > Arthropoda > Insecta > Trichoptera > Brachycentridae > Micrasema > Micrasema longulum. The sequence continues at coordinate 79,409 of NW_028277602.1, read as the reverse complement.
GCAAGAAAAAAAAAACATATTTTTTAATAGTTTCGATGATACTTTAAATAGCAGAATTAACGTTAATTTTAAGATAAAATAACATAGTTGATGTTTCGAAAGAATGAATGAATATCAAATTTAAGCTCTACAGTAGTATAGATTGAGGTTTTGATCAATAGCATTGACGAAACAATTGAACTGTAATAAATAGCATGCATAGATATTTTGAAAGTTGACGAAAAATTAAACTGTAGTACCATGGCATAAAAAATTCAGGCGTTGCCTAGTATGTAGGTGATATAATTCAATCAGATGAATCTCATCCGCATAAATAAAAGTTTCAGCTCAAGTCAAAAACATCAACAGATGGAAGAATTAAAGGAATATAGATGTTCAAATACGGGCAGAATGGTGAATATTACACAGTGTGTAAAGTGGCCACTTAAACCAGCCAATGATAAGTCATAAGCCCTGTAGATGTCTAGAATTCTATATTACCTTCTCTTAAATGTTCTTTATCTCTGTTCTAATATGTTAAAATATGTTTTTTTGCTTTTGAATAAGAAAAATAAATGATAGTTTTATCAGATCAAAAAACAAATATTATTGATATTGTACGTGACCACTTACTAAATTATAATATGTATCTATAAATTACAAAACTCTGTTTTTGGCTATTAAAATAATGTGTTTTTGAGTGTTTTAGAACAAGGTTCCTTTAGTAAGATAGTCGAAGTAATTTTTTATTAATGTGATAATTTTAAGTATGTTTAAGACGAATAAAGAAATAAGTAAAGTTTATCTTGAAAAGGAATCTTTGAAACCAGTCTATAAAAAATAGAAAAATTGACAAAAACAAAATTATTTTATTTTAATTTGAATTATAATGAATAAACAAAAGAAATGAGCTTCAAACATATTTTTTATGAAATTTTATAAAAAAAATAAAAATATATTGTTTTTAAAATTAAAATTTTTTTTAGCCGATCTAATCCTGTTTCTTTTTTATAGGTATATAGGTACTAAATCTAAAATTTATAAGATAAAAATAAAAAATTCAATTTTAAGCAATATATTCAGAGCTTGTGTATAAATATTTTTACCTACATTCTTAACAAATATCATCGATCGAGATTATTTAAAAAAATGTGAAATTAAAATCACGGTAATAAAATCAGCTCCTTCATTGTACCATCAAAATAAAAAATCCCGTGCTTATAACGATTAAAGGGGTTGGAAAAATGCTAAATATCACAAAGGGTTCAGCCCTTCAAAATATGGGATATCCAAATCCACCCCTTCCCCTGGTCTCGAATGGGGTGGTTTGAGGTGGTGAGGAATGTTTTTACCCATAAAAAGGGTTGATAATGCGAAACCCACGGAAAAAGTATCGCATATTAAAAAAAATGCCCTTGTTTACAGTAAAATGATATTTTTTAAAATATGTCCACATATTTGATATCGTCGGCAAATGAAATAGCTCAAAATCAAACAGGAGAAAGACTCGCGAATTTTTTTGCTTCTGTTCACTGTTTGTCATAGACCTATCGCTCCTATATAAATTCGCGAAAGTAAAATTTTAAAGTCAATAGTTCATGGCTTACCTATTTTTTAATTACATTTTTTTTTTGGTTTATATTTCCATACACATATTATTTACAAAGAAATATAATTACAAAAATACACTTCACAAAAATACATTTTTAAATTAAGCTATAACATGAATTGGAAAAAATGCTCACAAAGACTTCAGCGTCTGAGCGCGGGCCATTCCTTTTTTTATTATTAAAACGTTAATAGCATATGTATACGGTATGAAATGAACATGAAAAAAAGAAAAGAAAAACTAAATTAGCATATGCTGATATTACAAAAACATGATTTATTTGCAGAATGCATTTATTTTTTCTTTTAATTATTTTTTTAAAGAATGTGTCTATCTTTTCCTTCCATGCTGATTCATGACCTCAAACCTACTTTAAAATGTACCAGCTATTTGATGTGTTGTAGTTTCTTGGTTAGAAAATTGAAGGATCTTGGACCAACATGTGAGGAGTGCCTCTGTGCGAACTTAGTTCTGCATCCTGGAACTGACAGTACACTATTGGATCTATTACTCATACGATTTAAATTATTACTCAGTAATTTTCTATTCAAGGAGACATATTATATGCACTGAAATAAATATAATTTTCTATAACTAAGGAGTTCACTCTCTATTCGTTCTTGTTCTTAAAACACCCTCTGAATTCTCTCCACAATTCTTCCTTTCTCGCTAAAGAGTATTCAAATTTGTTCATGGAATGGCTCCAACGTACCTATCAGGCGTATTAGGGAAAATACATGTTAAAGAAAATTTACTCCTATGTCAGCATTTGATTTAGGCAGAGGAAAATTGTCAAACAGTCGCAGTCAAAACACTAGGGTCCGAGGTCGTGCTATCGCCGTTGCCGGCTCCTCTGTCTGGAACCAAATGTCTTCACATTTGCGAATCATCAACAGTCCCAGTCAGTTCAGATCTTTCTTTTATCATAACCTCAATTTTGAAATCAGATTTTTGGTTTTTTGTAATTTAATTTTATTTATTGATCGAAATTTGTTTATTTATTTATTTATTCATATTTAACTCTTACAAACCATAATCAATAATAAAATAATGTGACCTCGCTGGGGTCACCCGTGCCGAGGACACTTAACAATATACCCGTATTGTAAAAAAATTACATAATATGGTATGTACATACATAAATTATAATAATTTTTCTACCTCTCTAAAAGACTAAAAACTAGTGTTTAGCGAAGGAGTTCGTTTCACATTTATTTATATTTTTTACACGAGTTCTTTTAAATCAGATAATATATATATTTTTTTATATATTTAGATGCCCGTATTTAGTAACCTTGCCTGTCATGTATAAGGCTAAGGTACTCGGAAAAAAACATTTTTGTTTGTCTTGGAAATGGGATGTTCGATCACTGATTTTGGTTTATTACCTTTATGAGTCCAATCACCATTGTTGCAAAGTTCAAGAAAAATGGCGTGTGATAACTACTTTTAACTACAGTGTGGATATCTGTTAGGGACAAAAAATCAGATATTATATTGTAGAAGAAACGTAATTTCCTGCTGTATAGAGTCCAGGATAGACTGATACCCGTATGCAGAGACAAACCTCAAGGTGAGGAAAGTACATTCTATTGTCTTAACCTTCGGGTTATTCTCTGCATTTGAAATTAGAATGTACTTCCCTCACCTTAAGTTTTGTCCTGCATACGGGTATGAGTCTCATATATTATTTAAATTAAGATATATAGTGTTAGCTTAGTAAGAAAGTTCAAGGAAATAATTCTACCTGTTAGAAGTAAACCACGGTAACTCTAAATACAATGAAATTGAGTTATTCCTACGTCGAAACGTCCACTACAACATAACAAATAGTATTAACTCCAAATTTCTTCAACAACAAGGATATTTTTTTTAATTGCGACTCCACACCAAATAAGAGGTAAGGGACAGTAAAAAAACGTACATTGCTAGTTTTATTTCGATGTTTATTTTATTTATTGTTTTATTAGTTTTACATTAAAAAAATATTTTTTTAAGACGATTAAATTTTAATAATTTTTGCTGTTAATTTTATTCGTATTTTATTTTATTATTGTTAACATTTGTATTGAAGATATATTTTGTATTAATTTTTACAATAATTTAATTTCTATTTTAATCATTGAGATTGTTATTTTTACTTAAGTATGTATTTTATTAGTGTTTACATGTAATTGATGGAAATAAGTTGTGTCATTTTTTTATTTGAATATTTCTGTATTTCATGTATTATTTTTTATTGTTTGTAAACCAAGCAAATAAATACAGTAGGTAGGTACTCCCAAAAAATTTTCAATGTGTATTTGTGGTAATGTGTATAAAATATATTTTAGAAAACAAATTGACTTCATTGCAATTTACATTGAAAAATACAAGATGTTTAAAGTATGAAAAATCACTCCTTTCTCTTTCCTAAAAGTTGGGTTTTTGGAGATACTGCAGTTTACCTCTCGCATATAGAATTTTTAAGCGCCTTTAAATAGATTTTTCTCAAAAAGTGCACTCTATAAATAAACCAAATATTAATAATTTTTACTTGAATTACTGTCCATGCGGCTCGACGGTGAAATCATCTCCCATCCCCTATCAAAGAAATTTCAACAGTCTCTTCCTAGACGGTCCCTCATGACTGAGGATCATGACCACTATGTAGACTTTCGAGACTGTAGTCCTCTACTTGTCTCAGAACTCCGCATTTTTGAAAGCTGCCATAAACAAAATGCCAGTTGCAATTTTTATCTGGTTCAACCAGTGTATGCGAGACTTCTCTCGTCCTCTCCTTCGCTCTACGCTGCCGACCACAACAATCTTCTCCAGGAAATCTTCCCCTCTCCTTGCGAGGTGACCAAAATTTTGGAGAACTCGTCTGAGGCATATGGTCGAAAGTCTTATCAGTCAGCTTCAGTTTCTGAAGAATGACCCGTCTTTGTCGTATTGTTCACATAAGACATGATCTGGACATTTTTAGTTTAAGTTTATAACGATTTATACGAGCACTAATTAAATAGTCCAGATCGTGTTTTGATGTCCCTTATGTTTGTCAATGCTTCTTTAATTATTTCGAATTTTTAAAACCAATTTTTAATATTGTAATTATTCATTCCTTAAAATTGTATAAATGGACAGTGTCCGTAAATAAATAATAAATAAGAATAGTCGGCAGCGATTTGGGTAGCCGACTTGTACGAAAAATAAATATTTCGTACACATTTACTTTTAGCAAACATAAATACTGATAATTCTCCTGACGATAACTGAATTTGAGGCCGTTTTTCACCATGAATATTAAATTGGAGGGTTGATATATGAAAGGGGTAGTTTCGGTGGGGGTAGGTACAGAGTAGAAAGGGGTAGAAGAGAATTTAAAACATCCACATCCTGAGATTTCATTTATACCGGGGTAACATACGAGTACATACTATATCCTAAAGGACACGTTACTCCTTGTAAAATATTACCAGTGGACTTGTGGATTCTTACAAAATTGTTATTTGATGGATATTTAAAAATAGATTGAAAGCTTGAGATGGGAAAAATAAACCTAGATATTGAAAGGACTTAATGCACACCGAGTTTTTTCTGGGTTATTATGCCGTGTGTCGTTTGCATTTTTCTGATGTTTTGTATCGGATTACAGCCATCAAAGTCCATCATCATGGTTTATATTATGTGTGTATATATATGTAGCGTTCTTATTTTATATCTAACCTAGTATTTTTACATATAAACTATTGATATTGCTGTACCTTAACTATAATAATATTTTTGCGCGCGGTAATGTAAGATTGTGTTACCACTAGCGAAAGACGAAATATTCTAAATCTCAAACATAAAAAAAAAAAACATAGAGACATAGAGTTAATTAATTTCTTTTCGTTAAATAATTTAGCCCTGTTAAAGCAAAAAAAAAAATATACAAATTTGCCACTCATAATTCACGGGTACGTCCCCCATCACTGTCAACAACCGACTGAATTTGTTACACACAACACCGGCTACAGAACAGCGTCTCTGTCTTCCTTGTTAATGATTATATCTTCGTGCTCTCTCTAATACATGCTGTATTTGAGGACACCATTCTTCGGGTAGCAAGGTAAAATATATTTTGTATTAAAATCCAGCATAGACATACAAATTTTACTTTCCAAATCCGGTGTGAAAATGTCAATTTGAAGATTATAAAAAATTACAACTTTCCAATGTAAAAAAATAAAAGAGATATATCTAGTCTCGAATCGTATGTCGATTAGTATGACATCACAAGAGCTGAAGAATCATCCACGGTAGTCACATTGAACGAGTTGTTCAGGAAACAAGATTTTGTGATTGTGTTATATCAAAAACATCACAACTTTCGAATCAAATGAGATAATATTAACCTATAAAGAACCTTTAATGTAAAATGAAGTTTTTTTTGTAAAAATAGTTTATATTAAACTAGTGTTTATGTGATTACTGATGTTTTTTGCACAAAAAAAGGAGACTTCAGATTTTCATTTCAACTTAAAGCATTTTTACAATGAAAGAGGATATTAGTATTTTATTCACGTATAAAATAGGTTATTGCGATAATTTCTGCATTTTAACCATCAAAACGGCATAAAGAGGACTCCCGTGTTTTCTTCTCTAAGGTCCAGATTTTGTTTTAACAATGTTTTAGCTTTCATCGTGTTTTCAGCGTAACTTTAAACAAATTTATTCGTTTGTACACAAGGCAGTTCTGGGTTATGAAATAACTCTTTTTATGAAATTCATTCCACGAAAGTGTCTAAATTTAATTTTAATTGTTGATGATGTAGCAATTTTTAAACATAAAATAATTAAAAGGATGAATAAATAAAATAAATAACAAAATTTAACCAACAATGTCATATATGTGAAACGAGGGATAGAAAAAAGATATGATTACCAATGAGGAGAAAAACAGAATCTAACAACTCATTTTACAAGGAATTGAAGCTGTACAATGAGTTACTCCAAGAAATAAAATAAAAAGAAGGAATTGAATTATTTAAAATAAGTTTGAAAAAATAGTAATGTTAATAAAAGCTTATATTGGTTCTTAAGATGTTTGAATTAATTTAATAAAGGATAAATAAATAAATAAACGAAGTGGTTCTGAAGTTTAAAATTTTCTCATCGAGAAGATATTGCGCATTTGATGCACAATACACTGCACGCACAGTAAAATAAAAATGCAAACGTTGGTCATATACACAGTAAATGCCTAGACTTCCATATTATTTTTTTTTTAAAGATCTCTATCTCCAGATCTGTTAAAATACTTATCAATCAATATATAATGAATGAATTGGGTCTTTTTTCTGTAATGTTCTAAATATCTGATTAAATAAATGAAATAAATGAAATGAAATAAATTGAATAATTCTTATTATGACATCATCATATCTAATTATTGTTGATAGCCCAATATACATATTTTTTTTTTGGTGAAATTAGCAGTTTTTAATAGAGTCCTGAAGCTGACCCGTATGTATGAAAGCAAAGTAGGGATGAAATATAAAAAATCCGAGATGAAAGTAGGCTGAATGCAATAAATAATATAATTATTTTTCAATGTATATAAATATATTCGAATATATAATAATATGGAATATTTAATTTTTTATTTCGAATGTTACACAAAAATATTATAACTGTCCATTATTTATTTTAAGTGCAAAAATTCATTAAAATTTTCTTGTATACCCACAAACAGGCCATGCCTTTGTGGGATTTTTTTTTACTATTTTTCAATTTATATGTATTTCATTGCTATGTAATTATGCTTTATTTTTTTAATACTTTGTTTTATTATTATGTTTATTGTAAAAAAACAAAAAAATAAATAAAAATAAAAAACATGTGATCTCTCAGGCAAATGTGTGTTCAAATGTATGTAAGACGTGTGTAAAAATGTTGGAAACCGTGTATCATTTAAGGCTGAGAAATGCATAACCGACAATCTCAAGAAAGAAGTTCTGAAATGGTTTAAATATGTATAGCAAATGGATGAAAAAAAACACTTTAAAAGATTTACCAAGCGAATGTTGATAAATGTAGAAAACGAGAAAGACAGAGAAAGATATGGCATAACCAAATACAAAGTCGAAATAATTGGCGTGCGTGAATGAGAAGATGAATGAATTTAGAGGAAGTGAGGTCTGTTTGGAAAAACAGAGTGGTATATCTGTCCAACCTCTCTGTCTACCCCTGCGCAGAAACGGCTTGATGGTATGTTTTTTTGCCTTATATATATGTTTATGAAATTACGGGTACCTACCACACGCGATGCGTCGTTTCATATGCCATATGTTTATATTTTTAAGCGGTAAATAGAAGTGTAGTCTTTGTGCAAGCTATGAATTCTTTTGAATTATTTCAGCATGCAGTTATTTTCTTATTTAAGATGTTTTTCGTAAAATGAGTACTGGGCTTCTAAAACTCTATTCTGTAATATGTGAGTAGAAATATTTTACAAATGTGAAAGCGTACATTACGCGGATACAACCCCCTCCGTTAATATTTACTATTACATCTTTATCTTAATTTAATTTGGCGATGATACGAATTCGGGGGGTAACAATATTCCTCTCATCCTATGTCAAACTTTGCACAGAATATTGAGAAACAAATTAACGAACTTAGGGAAAAGGAAGGCAGAAATAAGGAACACGAATGAGAGTATTCGTGGTTTTGTTTATTTGTGGTTCATAGCCAGTTCAGTTTAGTTCAGTGCTGAATGTCTGTGCTGCATAATTTGAAAAACTTATGGGTAATATTAATAATATTTTGTTAGTATCAAAAACACCCTTCATTTCGCGGAGTGACATTTTACACTACTCGTTTATAAAATTCTAAAAACCCATTTTTGAGTTACACGAGTACGTCGACTGTTTTCTAGGTTACATAAAGACTTAAACTTACTTAGAATTTGGTAAGGTATCCAAAATACATCATTTTTATTGGATTTATTTGTATTTTTTTTTAAATATATGTGACGCATTCCCTGTTGTTAGGATATTATTATATTCTATTTTTTTTAAAATAAAACAAATATTTAATCCAATAAAAGGGTTTTTTTTTGGATACCTTAATTAATTTTAATATGAAATTTAAACCAATGAGGAAATTTAGTGTTTTTTTTGTTTGTTATTAGATTATTAAACTAAGCCAAAAAAAAATTTCTTCAATTTTGATATATATCAAATTATCAGCGCTATGATTTTTTAGAGTTTTGTATTTCTGAAATAACTCTGCGTGTGACGTCAGGCGTTCTTTTCCAGTTATTCTAGATCAGTTTTTTCCATTGGTCCATCCACGGCAAGCAAACCGGAAGTCTTTCATAACTCTCATATCATAGGTTGATTCATGTGAACCAGTGATGTCATTCCAAGTAGTTCATTTTTATTGCGAGGTTCTTTATTATGATGAGCTTTGTTTTTGGTCTAATAAAATAAAATACAAATGTTTAGCAATTCTACAGTACCTGACAGTTTCTTAAAATTTCCCAGCTTTGTCCTTTGCTCTATTATAATTAAAAATACACATATTTGACAATTCTACAGTATCTGATAGCTTTTTTAGCTTTGTTTTTGTTCTTTAAACTTTGCAAAATGCAGATTTAATAGTATACGGTGAGACCGTTGAAATATAAATGTTTTTTCTTTCAGTTTACATTTAAAAAAAATAAATTAAATACAATTCTACTATTATATCATTTTTTAATTGTCATGTTCCGACAAGCTTGAAAGTTCCGTGTTAAGTCGAGACTCTTACTTACATAGATAGAGACATGAATATTATAACACACACAAAAATACGTTTTAAAAAATAATGCATAACAAATATAATACAGATAAGTTTTTAAATAATAAAATGATTTAGCATAATTAAGATCATGTATCTAAACTTTATAATGTATATGGAACTATGTCACGAAAAGTTCCTTCACCAAAGCACTGAGACCAATTGAGAAAAAAATATCTCATAGATTTTATATCTGACAGAAATCAACCCCTTGGCATTATTTTCACAGTAGGCCATCTTATCAACAACGTCATGACGCACCGCCTGTCCTTTTTAAAAATATACATACGTATAAGTAGATTTGGTTCTTATGATTTACTCAAACATTTGAATTTCGGGGGCATTTTCTATGAATTGTAAATAACTCACTTTGGGAAATGAGAATTAAATTGTAGTAGAGCAAGGCTCGAACTTTGAACCGTGAATCTGCGACACTAGCCATAAAAATACAGCCCGGTTCATATTTAAAAATATGTTTTATATTCGCTGTGCGTTTTCAAAAAAGAAAAGACGACCCCCGAGCTTGGAAAGGTACCACAAATTTAACAATAGTAAAAAAATATATCGGCCTCGTGGTGTAATGGTCAGCGCGTTAGCCTGCCATGCAAGAGGTCTCGGGTTCGATGCCCGACATGGTTGATGTGAAATATTTATTTGAATGGGTGTTTTCACACTAGAATATTTCATAGTCCCTGGACTGGTACTTGAAGCGTAAGACTGATCATCTTGCCTTTATGTAACAAAAAATGATCTAGATACGCTGCGATTGGAGTACCAATGCAGTGCCTTATGCACCATTAGGTGCGGAAAGGGAACGATGATGATGAAAAAAATATATCAATGAAGTATTTAACAAAACAAAGATATGAAATGCTGTTTTTATATTTCAGTTTATTGATAAATTTTATTAAGGGACAACAAAAATAAATATACCTAAACATAATTTCCTGATGTTTTGATTAAAAAATGTAATTTTTTTATCGTCAAGTCAGTGTGCTCCATATTTAAAAATAATGTTTTCACTTAATATCTGCTTCCCTTGCACGTTTCAGATGACGCATTGAGTGAGATGTGAATGGTGTTTAAACCAGTAGTCAGTTAAGTAATTTGTCAATCCACCTTGCACCTCATGATGCCTTCTTGCACCACTTAAAAGTGTCAATATGCATTTGAGACACAGTAAACAAGACATGCTCATTTCAGACGAGATTGAGTGCACTGCCGATGCAACGACTCAAGCTTCTAAAACTAAGAATATAACATTTTTGTAAGAATTATAGGAATTGAATGCAGTGTTAAGTGATTGTTTACATCAGCCAACGACATATCGTAAGAACTGTAAATTCCTGTTGATGTTGATTAATAAGTTTACATACATTTACCATTCATCTTTCCACCTCTTCTTCTAAGTGGGGCGCATAGACATCACCAGATCCCTCCAGGAGATTCTGTAGTGAGCCAGCACTTTCACTCCCTTCCACGTAAATATCAAATTCTTAAGTTCCTCAGGCTTCATCATCGAGGCTCTCCTCAGGCATCCACAGCACGTGTTTGAGCCAGGTCCACCACCGCACTCTTAACATGCTTGCTGCGTCCGTTGTCTGACTAGTTCGGAATGTTGGTAATTAAATCGAACCACATTACACCTAATATTCTTATCGAGTACTCAAAAATTAGAAGTTTGCCGTTTTAGTTTTGGTGCCAAAAAAGATGCCAGAATTTACACTCATAAAGCAGTCCCGGTATTACATATATTTTAATATATTTTTGGTTACTCCAGTAATTCTTAGTCGAGGTGCGAGTACTTAGCTTATGCCGCCGCCCTCAGTTATGTGAACTTCCAAGTATTTAAAGCTGTCAACTCTCCGCCCATTATTACATATAAGATAATCAGGGACAGAAAAGGATTTGTGGAAAATTATCTGGGTGGTTTTGGTGATACCCAGACGAAGCACTTAAAATACTGTTATATATTTACAGTTTCACAGACTGTCATTACATAATACTACCATCCTTACGAAGAGTGCAGTATCTAGCATTTTTGACGACAATCTCTTAAATAATTAATTATAATAATAAAAATACTTTATAGTCTTATTTCACTTTTATTTATACTTTTTTAAATAAATTTTTTACCAGTGACCGGGTTCCGGACATCGTCAGACTGGTGTCAGTCACGACAAAACCCGGTCACTGGTAAAAAAATTATAAATAAAAGTGGAATAAAACTATAAAGTATTTTTATTATTATAATTAAAATGCAGTTCCACCAAGAAAAGTCAGCAGAAAAACTCAATATATATTAAATACCTATTTAGAATCAAGAAAATAAGCTCTGTATTTTGGTCTCACTCACGTATTAATATTCCTCCAGGGTCCACGAAATCCAGAAAACAAAACTGCGGTAACTGTATTTTAAGTTTATAATTATATTTATTATGGTTAAATATGTTTTTTTTATATCTTTTAAATTTAAGTACTAAATTAATCTCTCAATTTTTCCTTTCTTTTGATACATGGCATATAGTGATGACATGCATATTTTTATTTTTTTAAATATCATTAATACACAAATTTTTTTTGTCAATTTTTAAAATATGTAAATGGGGGCTAAATATCTAACTGCAAGACGTCTCTGTAGCTGCAAGACGTCCTGTAATCTAGCTCCTATCTGTTATAATTTTTGATTGATCTTAATTGAAAACGAGGAACTAGAATCCCAACCGTCCATGCGCTCTGTAGCTGCAAGACGTACTGGGATATTTATTAATTGTACAGCGCCCTTGAGGTGATCTTCACAAAAATGGCGCTATATAAATTATCCAACTATATATATATATATTTTGAAACTATAACAAAAACAACTTTTGATACATGGCATATAGTAATGACACGCATTTTCTTTTACCGTGTTTTTCTCAGAAACATGTATAACTGAGATATTGCACTCTTCATGCAGAGGACAGAATAGAAGTTAACTTATAAATCGTTGTGAATACAGTTGTGACAGTTTTAAAAATGCTGCTTATCTCGACACCAATGTTTAGAGTAATATTAAGAAGCGAGGTATGAAGGTACATTTCATGAGCAAATATGAAATAAAGACAGTGTAAATACCGAGTGGAGGTCGGAAGCTGTTTGTTCACTTAATTATTGTAACTTTCCGCTTGAGGTGACAAACTCTTTGTCAGTGAATGTAAACTTTACATTTAAATACTTTAACTAAAATTTAAGACACATCATTTCAATGACAACACAAAAACACATCCTTTCAATTACATTAATGAAAATGAAAATCGCATTTATTATTTGTATAATCCCTTAAAACAAGCCCTTTTCACATTGTGGTATTTGATTTAAATGATCTAGTATTATCTAATCATTATAATTATATATGGTCAAAGCACCAGTAAATGGCCACCCCCCAGTAAATGATTATTGGTTAATAAAGCACAACATAATAAGAATTTCTACATGTGTCCATTCAAAAAACTTTTAACACTAGAAACTATGATAAAAGCAGTAGGCGGACACATCTTTTGGTAAGAAACAAATTTATCAGTTTTGAACTGTGAATTGTCAAAAGGCAATAGTGCGTCTTCCCGTTATTGTTCTGAGATTGATAGTGTTTTTATAAGGAAAGGTGTGGTAAGTGTTTTATTTGATGCTATTTCTTATGCGAATCTTTGAATATATCCATATTTTAATGTATAAGGGCTTGGCCATGTGCTGCGGATGACTCCTAAGAGCCTTAACCACGCTTGCCTACTTTACAAGGCATCAGGTTTTCGACGTCATGGACGTCCACTGATGACTGTTCTGCGGCAGTTCATGTCAGAACTATGGGACGCGAACCTGACTTGAGAGGATGCACAGAAGCTGGCAGTCGACAGAGATGCTTGAAGGATCTTTGTGGACTCCGTATGCCCCAAGTAGGGAGCGGACATGGAATAATAATTAATAATAATATAATATCCAAACAACAAATGCTTCGCAAGAACCGGTCAACATTCGTGGTGTATTTCTGAGATTTTCCCAGTTTTCATTTTTAAAACTAGGCAGTTATCACCGAGTACAATTACGTTACCTACCACTTATAGATGAGTTTTTTAAACAAATATTTAGAGCTTCATTATATCAATAATGCATTGCACATTGAACGCAGATGTAAGTATTTTTTAAAATTTTATTAAATAATTATAATAATAAAAATACGTATATAGTTTTATTTCACTTTTATTTATAATTTTTTTACCAGTGACCGGGTTTCGTCGTGACCGACATCGTCGATAAGAACTGCCGGGAATTTTTACTTTGAGAGAATCACTTAATTACCTCGGGCCGTCGATTTACTGTCGATGAAACTACCGACCAGCGGCCCCGGTTATAGTTTTAATTATTTTAAATACATATAATTCAAATACATTTTCATTATAAAACTTCATAAAATTATATGATTACAAAATTTTTAATTATATACATTCAAACAAAACTTATATTCTAATAATTGTTATTACCTTAAACTTAAATGATTTTAATTTAAATTCTTTTATTTCCATAATTATATAAAATCATGATTAACAACCCCTGCTTGCACTTGTATAAAACATAGAAATTTGTTGTCTCCCAACAGTCTGACGATGTCGGTCACGACAAAACCCGGTCACTGTTAAAAAAAAATATATAAATAAAAGTGGAAAAAAACTAAATACGTATTTTTATTATTATAATTAAAATGCAGTTCCACCAAGAAATGTCAGTAGAAAAACTCAATATATTATTAAATAATGTTTTTTCTTCTCTGGTGGTCTCGGTTCCAGTTTCATGATGCGCTATCTCCATTTAGCAATTCCACTGTGAACACGTTAACAATGGTCTCTGCCTACACATACGCGGCCGACATCACCGGATACCCCTGTTGACGCTTATTGTTACCGGGTTTATGACATCCAGACAGCATTAGCGCCTGTCGGGTGTCAACAACTATTAAACGCCTTAACTTTGTCGTTCACCGCGTCACATGTGACCGTGGACATGTGCATTAAAAATATGTCTGAAGATCGTGTTACATGGGTCAGAAAATTCAACAAAATATACAAGACCTATGTAAGACCTCTTTTGGATTACGGATTCCAAGTATGGAGTCCGTAGTTCACAATCTAAATATTTAAGTGGTTTCTTTCTCCTTCTTCTTTCCTTCCTATCACCCCTCCTCTCCTATCTTCATAGTACAGTGTATTTTTTTTTGTTAATTTTTGTTTTAAATTTTTGTATAAAATTATAAGATTCTGCATAATTACCTAGAATATTTTTTATTTTATTTTATTTTATTAAAATAAACGGCACTTGGTGCTTTTTACATATTAGTTACAAATACAATTAAATATACATACATGTAATCAAAATTATGAGTAACACATAGCATTTAAAACAATATTATTAATTAACAAATTAAGAAAGTCTAAAAAAGGTAAACCATATAAAAAAAATATATATCACCAATTATCGATAAAAAATGATAATTTGGTGTAAGAAAAACTTTGAACCAGTCAAAAAAAAATTAAGAAAACAATTTTGAATAACATTAAATAATAAAAAAAATATTATCATGATCATAATGTATTATTATTTAAAACTCATACTTAGGTAAATAGTATATATTTATGTATAAAAATATAAAATGATATAAGAAAAAAATGATGAAAAGACATATTTTGTACTTATAAATTAATTCAAGAAAAGAAAGGAAAAAATAAAATAAAAACACTAATAGAGAAGTTTAAACAATTTTTAACAAAAGTAACAAATAGTTATCTAAAACTGTTACCAATGAAATACAGGAGAAGAGCTGTTTTATATGTTTTAAATTTCATGTGAAATGAATCACCAACGCCCTGGTGCCTAGAGTGTGAAGTCTATTGATGACTGCATTTTTACCATACGATGTCGAAGTATTGTTGCCACAGTATTGGTAGGTTTGCCGATATGTCCATGTAGATTAAAACCAATAGGGCTTACATCATTGCAAGAACAACGAAAAAGACGGGACTTGATAGAAACTTATAAGATACAGTAGAACTCCAATTATCCGAATCAATTGGGACCGGACCCTTTTGCATTACCAGAAATTTGGATAGTTAGATTTCCCTTAAAAAAATGTATTTTTTAATTTATTGATTAATTTGGTTTTTATTTTGTAGGACTCCATATTTAAACTTATAATATTAGAAATCAAACATTAAAATGAACATTAGACTCAGTAGACTAAAATCAGTGTTTGATTTCTAATATTATAAGTTTATATTTTAATTCATTACTGTATGTATGTTGAAAAAAAAAAGAATGATTGAAAATGAAAAATTAACTTTTAATTAATTAAAACAATACTTGTACATGTTGAGCGTAGTTACAAGTGCTGTACATAAGTACAGTATGTGCCAACCGTACTGTATATGAAAGTCATTGATTCCTGAACAGCTCAGTCAAAGTAAGCCGTTTGACTGTCATCATCCGTTTTCGGCAGCCTTGTCATTATTTTGCGAATCGCATTACGTTTCTGTCTTAATTATTTTTTTCAGAAATTCAGAAAGCGATTCGAATAATCTGCGATTCGGATAGTCGGATATCGGATAGTTGGAGTTCTACTGTACTTTATTATTACTATAAGGGAAACGAGATGTATTAATTAAATCCCAACACCAATTTATGGGATCATGACTAAAAGCTCCATCATTCCACTCCATCTCGATCCCCAGAAAAACTTCCTTTCCAACAGGGTCAGGGTGGATTCAGACTGGAAGAAATTGCCAAGCTTAGCTGTCCATTCCATTTCAGTCAACTAGTTCGAAAACTATTTTGATGAAAAAAAGGACACGTGATATAAGTGCGTAGGTGCTATAACAAATAATATTATAAATAATAATAATAGGATCTTGCGCAGTTTCATGCATGTTTCATTCTAGTGGAAACATTATGCCATTTCATATGCTGTTGTACATGGCGCGGCTTCTGGGATTGAAAATTGCGCGTATGCATGCGAGGTACCGTGCGAGGTATTTTTTCGGCACCATGACAGGTAACCAGAAATTTCACCGTTGCCAAAATGATGTATTTTGTGGCGAAGCGTATACAGCACAACTAACAATGTATTATTTTGCGATCAAAAATTGACATCAGGTTTTTAAAATAACATAGATTGTGAGCCTCATAGAAAGTCAGTGTTTTTTAAAAAGAAAAACAAGTGTGAAGTGTAGTGAAACAAATAAGATCGAGATTAAATATAGTTACACAAGGAACAATAGTGCGTGTTGACAGTTAAAGTTGACAATTAACAGTATCACAGGCGTGGGATGCGTGTGCAGATCGGCAGATTTTCAATAAAATGACGACATGTTTTAGCTATTTTGTGCATTACACGACACAGTATTCATTGGGTCAAATCTTGCATTAGATCTTGTATCATTTTCTGACCCATGTAGTACCTACAAGCTAAAGGAAAAACGTGGGTATATAGAAACACGTCTCTGTAAAAATCTTTGACTTGACTTGACTTTGTAAAGAGAAAAAAAGTAAAACGAAACACCACCAACCTCTGGTGACATGTAATATAAAATTATTTTTTATATACATAAAATATGTGTAATACAGAGTGATCAGTTTTATCGTTTTCGCGACATCTTTGAGACTGATATCTTTATTATAAAGTTATGTGGATTTAAATTTGAAGCTATTGCTATTGCTACCTCTGATTGTAGCTATCTCTATTGAGAATGAAAACATTTTGAAAAAAGAACATGGAAGTCTAGGCATTTACGGAACATATAACCTGTCATTGGCTGGTTTAAGTGGACACTTTACACACTGTGTAACATTCAGCATTCTGCCTATGAATACATACGTACATTTCCTCAACTCTTCCATCCGTTGACTTTTGTGAAGTAAACAAGCTGAAACCTTTATCATGTGGGTGAGATTCATCTGGCTGAACCAATTTACCAACTACTACGTGCCCTGTAATTTCTATGTTCATGCAAAACCTTTGATTCAAAAGGCAAAAATATGGTCTGTGTTTATTTAGTGTTCTGCTTTTACAGATTTTTAGGCTGCCCTAGTTTATACGCTATTTTGTGTTCATAATTTATTTTTTTTGCTGTGTGGGTGCCCTGCTTGTCCAATGTACCCTTTATCACATCCTTGGCAGCTCAGTTTATCAACTGATTAAGATTTTAAGGGGTCTTTCGGGTATAATACGTGTTCTTTTATTTTTGCCATAGGCCCAAATGTTGTTCAAATATTTTGTTTCTTGACGACTGCGACATGGTACATATTATTTGTACAAAAACAAATTGTTTTTTTACAAAACACACACAGTTTACCATGAAGGTGGCTCCTGCAATGGGAGCTGAAACTTACACGGGATCACCCAAAAAAGAAACATATTGTTTACAGCGTCCGTGAAAACATACGCACACAAATATTGTTACAAAAAAATATTTAAAACCGTTTTATAATTTCCTTTGGTTTAAATATTTCATTAAAATACCCATGCACATAACAATTTCGAATGTCATTTTCTTGCTAATATTATAAAATATGTTTAGCATTTTAAAGTTTTCAATGGTTATACACTATTTACAAACACATTTGTATTTTTTTACTTTTTTTTTATGGTATTTACAGTAATAATTAAAGTTGCGTGTCTTCAAGTATTAATTTACATGTTGTTCATTGCATAAACAATGAATTCAATTCAGACTTGCCTTTTCATGAAATATTTTTTTGTCAAAGTTTCACTTATATTATTATTAATATTACTTCAAAATATGTATTACTTCAAAATATGTATTTACAACAGTTTTATTATATCCTACCGAATTAGTATTTCATTACGATATTTACACAAATAACAATCTTGAAATTCGGAAATTCTCGAATTTCACATATCAAGACTAGCGGACCCGACAGACGTTGTTTGCCCAAACGTTGGCTTGCCTGCCTGGTTGCTTGCCCGGTTGCCTGCCTGATTCCCCAATAGTTTTTTCTATATTTGAACTTTCCACCTACCAGTTCCAATTGTGAATCTATGATTGAATTCCAAAACTAAAAAATGTTAATATTTAAATATTCAATTTAAGTAGGTACCTAGTCTATGGTTAAATTCCAAAACATAAAATAAATATTTTTTCAAATATGGCATTCTTTTTGCAAACGTCAAACTCCGATCTTCTTACCAATAGAGGGGTTACTTATGTAGGAATACGATTTTTAGAAATGCATAAATTTAACATTATTTTAGTATTACCAAAAATCCAGGAAAAAGAACTAAATGGGTAGAAGTTATAAAGAATTTAAGGAAAGAATCTGATTGAGATCCACAAAAAACAAATGCTGTTGGTAAACATTCAAAAACATTCTTTTTTTCTAGACAAAAAACAACATCTTTCCATTTTTTTGTAAATGCATTCTCCTCGAATGCAACCCTGGTAGATCGATGAATAAAACATTTATGCTTCTTACTTCTTCTTTACATAATTAGATTGAAGATTTAAATATTTACGAACACGCACAGGGCAAAGATCTATATTTCTCTGAAAACCACACGTAAATCGGTTAAGCCGTTTAGGAGAAGTTCAGTGGCATCACACGTACATAGGAATTATATATATAAAGATAACATGGCACAAAAAAGTCTTATTTGCTTGTAGTTCAATAAGCCCCAATATATATGAACGGTTTTGAGAGTCAGAAATATTAGTATACCTTAACTTGAAATCAGTTCATATGTAGCTAAACGCCTATTCAAAGGAAGCTTAACACCTTTTTAGTAAAATGTACATTGTATAAATTAACGGTTTGTCGTTTTTTCTCGAGATTTTCATAAATATTGCGGACCTCGTAATTGTACTCCGTTGATAAAGTGAGCATCTGATGGCAAATCTATATAAGGACACTATCTCATCAAATTATTAATATACGCATTCTTGTTTTTAAACGATATCTATTATTAAAATAACTATCAACACTGAAGAAGGCCGTGGATACAAAAGTCACCTAAACAAGTATTGGAAACAGTTATAAATAACAAAATAATTGTGAAATAAATTAACATAAAAAAACAACAGATAAATTTTAAAATATTTTCTGAATACATTTATTATAATTTATTGGACAACAACAAGCCGAATTACCTTCTGTGCGCATAGTACTCAACTTGTTCTCAATGCACGTATGTAGGTACTGATTCAAAAATGTGATGAAAAAATAAACTAAATTACTGCCTTTTTACTTTAAAAAGATATTTTCAAAATACATATACATAATAATCTTAGAATAAATGTCCTGCTGAATTGTAAGCATATTCGTCACCAGCTTCTTATACATTGTTTCAATGTTTCATATTTACCTACATTCCTAATTATTTTATTTGAAAACACTCTATAATAATTAAGAGAGTGGACTATAATGTTGGGGTTGGATGGGTTGCGCAACTCCAGTATACTGTTGATGTTGAGGCGTGCTGTGACGCTGGATCCGGGTGGAGAAGCCAGCGGTCTCACGACGCTCGTACAGCTTGTATGTCTAAGTAAACGCTGGCACAGCTCGGTTGTTGATAATTTGTTGAGAGAACTTTTTTAAAACTGAAATTTATTTATTAATGGAACCTAACGGATTACATTAATTAAACAAAATATTTTTTCTCTTTCCAGTTCATATTCTATTTTTAATTTAATATTTTAAACATCTTTTGTAAAAGTTGCCTGAGTCTTTTATTTATTTTCGTCTAATTTATTGTTTAATTTCAGTCTCTGGTTTATAGTCTCGACTGTCCTTGTATCGTTTTGGAATGTTGTATTTATAAAATATTGTTCTGATATTCTCGTATTGTGTCCATGTTTACCGCATTTTTAAAAAGTTTAAGTTCTTCGTCTACATCAGTGGCTAATTTATGAATAAATTTTATGTATTCTAGTTTAAGGAGTTCAGTTGTATTTAATTGTATAGTTTATTTAAAAGGTTCTTTAGTTGGACTTGAATATTTTGTTTTGCTGTCTTTGTAGTCTATTTACTTGTTGAATGTTTCTTGTACTGAAAATTGATTGCTTTTTCCGGCACTGATACGCATTATTATTGTTTTATGGAGATGTGCTAGGAAAATAGGAAGGACAGGTAGGTAGATATAAATGCAGTTGAATGAGGGTTTGAACACTGTTTGTAATAGTAATAATACGCCACCGGCTAATAGTCACCCATACGGACAAAAATCATTTTATGATTATTAATTACGAAGTGATTTATAGTTAACAGCAATACAACGGGCCGTAGGTACGCAGGTCGAGAATTGCAGGTGCAAACTGAAACCGTCCGTTACTCTAAAAACTATACCAACAATTTGGAACCCTTTTGTTCTATGCAATAAAGCTAATGAGTTTTCGTTAAGCAGGAACGAATAATTACCTACTCTAAGATTTGTAATGTAAAAAAAAACGTGTTTTAAAAAAAAAAAAAAAATTAACCGCCGTTGGTAAAAAGCAATATAATGTAAAAGCTCCAAAATATATAATGATTTATTGCCAAATGTAAAAGACTCAAAATGCAAAACATATTTCCAAATAAAAATA
This sequence comes from Micrasema longulum, assembly GCF_059751315.1. NCBI lineage: Eukaryota > Metazoa > Arthropoda > Insecta > Trichoptera > Brachycentridae > Micrasema > Micrasema longulum. The sequence goes on along the minus strand of NW_028277602.1, from coordinate 58,394 downwards.
ACTGCACATATAAATAGTGTAGCGAGAGATTTTTTTGAAAAATATACATATGTAAATCAATAAACGTCGTACTTTATATAATTGGTACACATATTATTTATATTTTTATGTATTTCATTGCTTTATATTTGTTTTATTATATATTATACTATATTATTTATGTTTAAGTTACATATATTCTTGGCACATATATATATACTTTATATTTGTATAATAATGATTTTTAATTTTTTTAAATTTGATTAGCTAGGCATTTATAATCAAGAAGTTTTAGTTTTTCTTTTTTATGTTATTGTTTTATTAGTATAGAACTACTTACGCTCTAAAGATAGAAAATCTCCATCTTAGAACGGGCTGTGCCATGTTAGATGGAGACTATCATAAACAGAGAACGCTCCGTTTTTATTTTACATTAATTGGTTTTATATAGATTCCCTGTGATTAAGTATGTATATTATTTTTTTGCAATAATTTATAAATAAATAAAAAAAATAGCCCTAGGAACATGCTTGTACTGTACCCAGCAGGAAATAAAAAACATCGGGCTTAAGAATGAAACTGCCGACTTTGTAGAGCGTCGTCTCTGTCGCAGCAGTTCGGTATATGTATGCACGTATGTATGACAAAGACGACGCTCTACAAAGCCGCAGTTTGCCAGTTACTCTTTTTTAAGCCCAATGTACTTTATTTAATGCCAGCTACTGTACCTACATGTACCTACAATTATTCCTCTTTCTTCTCTAACTCAGATAGTGTCCATGCGGCTCGACTGTGGCATCATCTCCCATCCACCATTAATGATGTTACTACATTATCTCTGTTTAAATCACGTCTGAAGAAACACCTCCTTTCTCTTCCTTAATCTCTCTTCCTTTCCTTTTTCTTCTTTCCTCTTTTTTCCTTTTTCCAGTTGAGTAATAGTTTTGATTTAAGGTAATTTATAAACAAATGCCTTTATTTATATTTTTATTTATCTTTAGCTTTTTAACCTTTTTTTTCTATTGAATATGTTCTGTAACTTGAATTATAAAAATAAAAGTTGTATTTTATTGGTTGGTTGGAAGAAATTGCCATTTGGCAATAAGCCCGCCAATGCACTAATAACATTATGTCCAAAAAGTTAAATAAATAAATAAAATAAAAAAAATAGTTTCGGATTAAGGTTTGGACCTGTGACCTCCTGATTCGGAGACCATAACACGACCACGGATCCACAACCTGTTTCAATTAGCAGCACGATGTTGGTTGTTAATTATAAGATACAAATCTAATACTTATTAAGAAAATCATATTAATTATTCATATTTTACAACACTGAATTCAATTGTTATCTCAAAAACTATTAACAATCACACATACAATGGCTTCATTATGTCGTACTAGTCACACTGGTAGAAATGTAGATAATTAAAGTCTTGTCAATGAGAACGATTCCCAAAATAAAATTAATTATTTCACGACCAAAATATCCATCTACCGGTGAGAATATTTTTGAATCTCACTACACGTTGCGGTGTTTCCAACGCATATATTAAAAATTGCTAACACTAACTATGTCATTTATTAATTATTTTGTCAGATTATGACTTTTGTTCAACTGAGTTATACTTTTGTTCACATGGTTATTGTGATATTAATTTCTCCTTGGTTTAACGACGCGCTCAATATTACGCCTGGAGAAATTAAATTCGAAAATTTACACACACAAGTTAATTAAGATTTATATTATTAGGTAGGAAGGTAAAATTCGTTAGTAAAATATCTTTAAATGAGCGCTTTAATATCACAATTATATTTGTTTTGCTCACGCTAATTATGGTTTTAAAATATGCCCTTAAGTGATTGATAAATATTTCAACAGAGACCGACAATTTTATAAGAAATATTATTAGGTCTAGTCATGTTGTCTCAATTATTAGCTGGCGACTTCTGTGGCGTAGAGGTCAAGACGCTTGACTCACACACAGAAGGTTCCGAGTTCGATTCCCGGTGAGAACACAAAATAATATGTGATTTTTTCAAGTCTGGGTGTTCTGTGATGTAATTCACCACTGTGATTGGGCCTCCTGGCCTGTTGTGGTGCAAAAAAAAATGATAATAAAACTTTGTTGTCAGTGTTACAAAATTTAATATTTTAGAAAAACACGACTGCAGTTTCGGGAGAGCACTCCTTCTATCGACGTGTGGTATAAAACTTATAGTACAAACAGAATATTGTTCACGGATTCATTATTGAATCTATACAAAAACAAACAAATTAACCAGTTCATGAAACATAAATAGGCCGTTGGGTGGTTATTCCACCTATCAATGGTGTTTGCATATATATGAATAGTGGTCTAAAGTACAGATATGGAAACATTATCACTGAGGGAAAGAAAAAAAAAGCGGAATTTAGTGCTTAAAATCAAGACAGGCGCCGTGACGCAGTTGGTTAGGCTCTCCTGAAACTGTAGTAGCGTTGTTCTTATGCAAAAGGTTTAAATTTCATGAAAGGGGATATTCAAGCTTATATCATCTTTAAATTCAGGATCTGGTGGTATATTCTATAGTACAGGGGCGAACCGTGTATAGAAGCGATTATGCACAGCTTAACATTATATTTGACTAACCATAATAATGTTTTATTGTAACTTTATTTACAGAAAAACAAATAAATATTTACCATTTATTTTAAATCATTTCCACCGATTGTATTTTTATCCTAATATAAATATAAACTTTAATAAAGCGCGCCCAGCGCCTGCGGTGAGCCAAGAAACTAGCCGATTATTCCAGCTTATTTTTTTCATACATAAATAAGTATACTATCTTTTGAATGTATTAACCCCAGTGCGGGTTTTTTCTACTAGATTAAACTTGCAGATTACACAAATTATTTGAAGATTCTTGATTTGGAAAATAGTATTTCAAACATTATTTCTTAAGGACTATTTTTTTTTAGATAGTACTTTTGACAAAAGACCATAATTACTTTCATGCGTCATATTGCAGGACATAAAGCACTCAACACGGCCGTTTTTAGTAGTAATTACTAGAACAATGCGGCCAGTTGACATTTCAATTGAATACTTAATATCGACTGAATTCATAGAGGTATTTTTTATTTATTTTTTCATGAATTGTATATTAAAGTAATGGATAATATATCTATATAATATAATATATCACGTAACATCGTTTGAGTTGATTTCATAGATGAAAGTTGTTGTATCACACAGAACCACAGAAAAATATCAATTTATCGTATATATTACTTACATTATATTACAAATAAATGATATTTTTTATAGCTTACCTGTAAATAAAATCACCATTTGCCACTGCTATAGTAGGCCAATGAGGTATTTCTCTCCAAATATGAATCTCACCTACATGATAATGGTTTCAGCTCTTTTACCTCACAAAAGTCAACAGGCGGAAGGGTTAGGGAAATATGGATGTTTAAACATATGCAGAATGGTGAATTTTACACAATGTGAAAAGTCGCCTCTTAAACCAGCTAATGACTGGTCATAAGAGCTGTAAATGCCTAGACTTCCATATTCCCTTCTAAAAAATATTTTACCTCTCTAATATATTTTTTTAAATACCCACTGTGTTCCATTAATTTTTCCCGTTTCCCCCCTTTTTTTTAACCCTTACACCCCCGTTTTTGTGAGAATTGGCGCCTGTTACTTACTGATAAATTATAATTGTATGTACTCGATTTGATCAGTAGCGCACCCAATTGAAAACATCAAAACAATAAGCTTAAAACATTTATATTTCTTTGCATTAATCATTTTATGCTGAGAGATTTTTTAATAGAAGTGAAGATTAGAAAATTTTTTTTTTCAGTAAAATCATTAGATTGAAGAATTTTATAGAAAATATGGTAGTATAAACATAATTAGAATGGCAAATATTTGGCAGTGTGTAAAATGCTCTCTTAAACCAGCGAATGAATTTACATTCAAGTCAAGATTGAAATGTCACCATCTTAATATTTAAATTATTCCTTTATCCTTCTTCTTTCCTTCCCATCTCCTTTCTTCTCTTCATAGTATAGTGTTATTTTTTTTATATATTTTTATTTTGTCAATCTTTGATTTTACTTTTTGTATAAAATTGTAGGATTCAGTATGTCTATGTATTTGCAATTTTCTCAAACTGAATGGTTTGGGTAGATAGGAAGAAATTGCCTTAAAGCAATATGCCCGCCCTTATATGTATATATATTGTATATGTATATAAAGTGTTAAATAAAAAAAATAAATGAAATGTTAGCTACGTAAATACCTGGACTTTCATATTATCTTCTCTTAAATGTTCTCCATATCTGTTGTAATATGTTAATCATGATAACTCTGGAAGGGTTGAAATTCAGTCCTTATCTACAAATATTTGGACAAACTCAAAATATTAAATCATTACCTTTTGGACAATTTTGGTTCCATGCATTTATTGTTATTTCAGATAATTACTAAATTAACATAGGGGAAGGTGGTCTGATTGGCATAGCAGCTGACATAGCGCGGTAGTCAAATGAGTATGTATTAAAATAACTATGCCACCTAATCCCTGGGAGTTGGTTAAGATGTTTTTTAAAGACGAGTTTACTCTTACTTTATTTTTAATTAGTTTTTTATTGTATTCTTGCTTATAGTACAACAGTTTACTCAAATCAATTACTATTTGTTTTAATTTCATTAAAGATTTTTTTACATTTTTTAAAAAAATAAACCATAAAAGACTACATTCGCCAAAACTTTAAATGATGACTTCATACGATGTTTTTTTTTTAATACTACTATCCTTTACTATTATTTCGTTGATTTTAATGATACCATTATTTTGTATATTTGATTATGTGTGAATCTTAATTTGTATAATATAATTTTTTTTAAATTATTTTTGAATATCCTTTTTGCATTGTTTTCTTCGGAATTTTATTATTTATTACTTATACATTTTTTTCTAGATTGTTATTCTATTGCATCACATGTCATTAAAGTTTAATCTAATAAATTTTACTATGTATTTTTATTGTTAATTATTGTGTCTTAATATGGACATAGCTTAAACAGCCTTAATAAGTCCATTATTATTTAAACTAGTGTAATTTTGAATGAATAAATAAATAAATAAATGTGTAATGTTCAGAAATCTGCTATGTTTGAGCTAACATTTCTTCAATTCTTTCATCTGTTGATTTTTGTTAAGTAGAAGAGTTATTAATGTGGGTAAGATTCTTCCTAAATATTTTACCCTTAGTAGGATGACAGCTAAATTATTATATTACGTATTTCGTAGACCAGTTGGTTTTATCGACAATATGTGAACCACACCTATCCTCTGTTGTAACCACTTTTTATAAATTCCCTAGAGTGTGAAAATCCCGAAAATGTCTATAACTATTAAATTATTCCTACTGAAAATATTGATGACAATAATAGGCAATATTAATGTCGTTAAAATTTTCTAACATTTTCTTTAATTATTATTGATATCACGGGCCAACAAAAAAAATGTAAAAACTAAATCTTATGTATTTGTGGGTGCTGAAACCGTATTCGTTATTAGTTTTTTTTTTATTTCCCACAGTTCTCTCACAATATGACATCAATTATATCCAATCATGAGCTGTATAGTTAATTTTCTCTAAAATTATATTAAGATTTTCGTAAGTTTCTTTCATACGGACCGAATGAGCAACGGGCAATGCGGCATGAGTTTCTATTGTGTAATAATACAACCTTTTAACACGGTTTTTTCAATTTTGTTTTTTGTTTATTTAAATGTCAAAAAACGATGAGTGATACGACTTTTTTGTTATTTTTTTCGGAATCAGCACACCGAATAACCCAGAAAATATTTGAAGTTATTGAAAAAGTTTTTTCATCGTTGGCCTGTGTATTAAAAGCAATTTTGTGTACACTGTGTATTCATTCAACCCTGTAGTCGAACATTTTACAAAATGTTATCAATCAATTTATATCGTGACTTAAATAAAGATACGGGAGTTAAAATCTTACATAAAAATAATAATGGGTTAAAAGTAAATAATATGGATTCACATTAGGAAAGCTTTAAAAATAATGTTCCTTTGATCAGTAATTAAACCCCATTACACGATGTTTCATTGAATTGGTCACCCTGTACTTATTAAACTCAGACCCCTCCCTTCATCTCCTCACTCTCTTTTTTCAACTATTTCTCCCACAACATAAAACATATTTTCATAACCTAATCAGTGCATGTAAGGGTTCTTTATTAATTCTTCTGTGGCTGAGATGTTACACTAGTCGACATAGGATACATGACTTGGGACAAATGGTCGTTTTTACATTGGATTTGGAAAGTAAAATTTATATCACTATGCTGGATGTTGATACAAAAAATATTAATCCTTGCCACGCGAAGACTAAATGTCCGCTAATTCAGTGACACAATACATCTGTAGAGAGAGCAAGAAGATAGAACTCATAACAAAGAAAACAGAGAAGCGGTTCTGTGGCGGGTGTTGTGTAAAACAGATTCAGTCGGTTGATGGCAGTGATGGGGAACGCACGCGCGTAATATTAGCGATGTGTTTATGATTTTGTATTTATTTTGCTATAACAGGGCTTTCAAATGTCTGAACTTTAGAATATACCGTCTTTTACTAGCGGTTACACAATGTTACATCACCACGCGCAAAAAGATAATTTACCAGAGTCTTTTAAGAATTAAAATGCACGGCATGTTGGTTTTATATTTTTGGGCAACAACTATGGTGAGGTTATATAGTAGGTTTGCATGTTGCTTTATTCGGTGTTGTGACGAAGAGGCGGGTACGTCTCAAAACCGGTAGACATAGAAAAGTCAGCAATCGGTTATGTACGAATATTTAGTAACATTATTTTTTTTTTAAATAAAATACTATTACAAATACAGGCACGCCTTTGGAAACTACAAAGTTTTAACCCGTTGGCGTCGCATTGTTATCATTGAAAACAAAAATACGGTAACACCACAACATTACCCATGTTAATTCTTATCACCGCTATGAGTTGGTACAATTTTTGATTCGAGAACTACTTTGAGTGCTTAGTTACAGTATTAATCGTGACAGGGACGGAATGGGTTAGAAATTTGTTCAAATAAAAATTGACAACATCAAAAGTATCGATTCATCAATTTTCCTTGCGGAAAAAAATGTATCCATAAATATTATTACAATAACAACAGAGATGAAGAACATTTAAGATAAGGTAATATAGAAGTCTAGGCATCTACAGTGCTTATGACCTGAGATGAATCTCACCTGCATAAATAAAGGTTTCAGCTCTTTAACTTCACAAACATCAAGAGATGAAAGAGTTGAAGGAATATAGATGTTCAAATATGGGCAGAATGGTGAATGTTACACAGTGTGTAAAGTGGCCATTTAAACCAGCCATTGACAGGTCACAAGCCCTAGATGCCTAGACTTCTATATTACCTTATCTTAAATGTTCTTCATCTATGTTGTAATATGTTAATATAAACAGCTCCCCAGGGAGTTGAATCCAGTCCTTGTCTACAAAAATTTGGACAAACTCAAAATATTGTTATTACAATAATATCATTTTATATAAAAAACGGAAACATCCTATTGAAATTTAATTTTTACGCCTGTTATTTAATATATATTACCAAATAAAGAAATCAATTGATCAAATAATTACTTTTTCTTCTCTGTCGTTCCTCAGTTCTGAGGATCGTGATCATTGGTACTCACTCCAGCCATTCCATTGACAAAAGCGTCTTCACCGTTCACGGCTCTGCGTCCTCTACATAGCTCCGTATAGAGTCGCCTGAGACGTTGTTTTCACCTGGTCAATCCATAGAGCTGCCGCTCTGCCTTTGCTTCTTCGTCCTGGCACACTATTCGTGATTATTATTTTATCCAGATGTTCTGTGTCACGTCTAGCTATGTGTCTGAAGAGCTGCAGAATACGTTGGCAGTATATGGCCGATAAGCGAACTTTTACGTCGAGTTACTCCAGTATGGAACATTTGTTCTTCTGGCTGACAATGATATTTTCTGCATTCGACGCCAACACCACATCTCTTCTCTCCTGCTAACGTGTTTTAATTTTCCACGTTGCTGCGCCATATAAGAATACCAAGCGTACGCACTATGAACATTTTAGTTTCCTTCGAGATGCCCCGATCATGCCAATTTTTTGTCAGTCGAGGATTGGCATTTTTTGCGATGATTACACCCATATCTCAAATTCTTTTCACGTAACATAACATAACTAAAAGTGACGCTAAAAAAATAATCTCTATAATTGTTGAAAATGTCAGTATGTACGTATTTTGAAAAATAATAATGAATCATTATTTCATAAATATAAATATATATACATATATAAATGTTAATTTTCCATTTTAATACTGGCTCAGGGTACATATTTTGATAAAAATTTGAAATATATCAAAATATATAAATATATAGGTAAAATTAAGTTTTCTGTATGAAAAATAAAATATGTTTACAATTTTTTTTTATAAACATGTTCAACTACCGGTTACCGACGAAGATACTTTGAATTTTCAAGTTCCCACCGATGAAGATAGCCGTTCATAATAGCTGCCCAGTAGCTCAATCACAAATAACCATCGACGTGTTAATAAACGACGTGATAACAATTTATCACCATGGTTGTTTATTGTATTTGCGATCACAATGGAGCATCCGTGAATACCTTATATTAAATGTCAAAATATTTACGTTTCACGACGTATAATCGTGCTGCGCAATCACATACTTGAATTTCACCGGTGTAAATATGGAAAATATTCTAAAACCGCTATTTTCGTTTATTTATTTATTATTTATCATGCTATTTATTGCATTTAGCCGTCGGTTGGCAAGCCAAATGTCAAGAAAAGCAGTCGCCATAGTAATTGATATTTAATTTTTCACTTTTTATATAATATACTCCTTACTTTAATGCTAATGCAATATGATGTATTATTTTTTATAGTAAACGCCGATTTTTCGCTAGTGAACTGAATTTATTTACGAAAAAAACAAAATTAATCCGACACGAGCGTTGACTTAGAGATTACACACGCATTGACTTATGACTGCGACAATTTAAGCACGTTCATTATTGTTAAGTGTGATCGCTCAAATGCTTAGCATGTTTTTAAGCACGTCAATAGTTATTTGTGATTCAACTACAGGCGTTGCATTTTATAGGAACCGATAGATCCGTGTAATACGAGTATTTCGCTATACCACACCGACCTATTCTCGCCATAACATGATGGCAAAGAATTTCGAAAATGTATGTGCATGTTTGTGATTTTGAAATAAAGATGTAAAAAACGTAGTGTAGTTTTATATTTTTTTTTAATTTCTAGAGTTCTTTCTTAAGCCGTCCCTGAAAGCGCAATCAAAACGGATTTGTTAAAAGCACTAAAGCGCCATTTCGCGTTATGAATTATTGAGTGCATGTTTTTGTAGAAATTTCAATGTTCCACCATTTAACGGATTCCCATAACGGAAATAAAAACTCTGCTCCATCGAATGGTCACTATTAAATCGCTTTTTCTCTCCTCCACTACACACACATACATACACGCATACACACCTACACATGTGCACGTATTGGTGTATCGCTTTGACTTCATCGGTGGGTGTGCATTTTACATAACCGTACAATTTGACTTACAAAAAAAAAAATTGAGCTTAATTATTAGTTGATATTTTACTGTAACACAACGTACAAAGATCATTCACTAGATTTTTATTTTATTTTATTATTTAGAAAAACATACTCGTTTGCAAACTGCGCAATGGCGCAGTTGATTAGACAGCTAACTGTGAAACTGGCGTCGCGGGTACGATTCCCGCCAGTTGCAAGAAAAGAATTCAAGAAATATTTTTTTCTTTACTGAAACACAAAAAAGATCAATAAAATTTTGATTGAATTTTTTTATTTATTATTTATGTTTACATGTATAATATACACACATTTTTATTATGTTTTTATTGTATTTTTTCATTTTGTTTTTATTTTTTTACAGGACTTAAAACCAAGCCAATTTATATGGCTTGTCGGTGAAGATCCTTTAGATTAAAACATGTAATCAAACTCTTTGTTTAAAAAATAATTACTTCTAACTTAATTATATGAAGCAAGAAAAGGTATTGTTTGTAAGAATAATATTAAGAAAAATGAATAAAAAAACAAAAAATATGTGCACGATATCGCAATTATAAGATAAGAAAATATATAAATTAAGCAGGTAGGTAATTATGTTGATATTAAACGCAACAAAAAAAAATGTTTTTTACTAATAACAAATAAATAATAAGGAATAACGGCAAATGCTGAATCATTTTTTACCTACCTATATAAAATTATGTATTATCATCATCATCAGTGGCACTTCAGCCCGTTGTGAGCTCCAACCTTTTCCAAAATCTATTTGCATTCCTCCCAGCATGTAGGTCTATAATATGTCTTCTAAATAAAAAATAAAAAATAAATACTAACGAATATTTAAGATTTAATAACAATGATAATTCAAATTTGTGAGTGACAATTCTTGATGGAAGTTCTTTTTAATTTATTTAAAAAATTAATGATGAGTTAACCCACAAATTTGGAAAAAAACAGTGACCGGTTTCAACTCTTTTGCGACATCTTCGCGACTGGTAACTTTACTATAAAATTCAATGTATTTATACGCAACATTAAGGATAGATAATTAAAAAAATTTTAACAGTCATTTTAATTGACTTGTTTTTGTGTAAAGAGCTTTTAAATTATTTTTTTTTTAACTATAAATAAATTCAAATTTTAATTCAATATAAATAATAAAGTGTTTTGATGTAACTAATAAGTTTAAATTATTTATTATTAATATTGAATGTATTAACTTTGTGGTCAAACATTTTACTAAATGTTATTAAATATAACCACTTACCGACTTTTCTATGCCTACCGGTTTCGAGACGTACCCGTCTCTTCGTCAGTACACCAATTAAACCAACATACAACAACTATGGTAAAGGTATATAATGGGTTTTTCAAATATTTAATAACATTTAGTACTTCTCTGATAGTAAGGTGAGCCACGCTTTTATTTTCTTATCTAATATTTTTTTTTCTTTTATTTAGGAAACATACAGTACAGTTAATATTAATAAATATATATTTACATTTATAAATATTATAATATTCTTGTATTTTAAAAAAAATTGATTTGTTAAAACGAATTAAAAATAAATTAACACTCATTCTTTCTGGCTGCGATACAATCCCACTTGCTATTTAATGATGCTCACACTTACACACACCTGAACACTTTATCCCGCACAAATACACCTCTACACTTACTCTCATTCAAATACACATAAACACATTATTTTGTTATACCACAATTCAATATTTATAATTTTTATTTAGAAACATCGCTGGTCTGTCTTAAAACCGTATCTTTTTTGTGTTATTATAAAATTTTCAACTGTTTGTTTCTGTAAAATAAAATAAATAAATAAAAGAAAACACCGGTTATTAAAAATAATGAAATATTGACATTTAACCAACATTATTAGCTAATTATAGTTTTCTACATATAACTATTAATTAATTTTATATCTACCTACCAATGATAAATCATTTTACGTATTTTTATATTTTTGAACGTACAATCAACGAGTAGGTATTGACGGGGTGTAGGTTTAAGGATCACGGAAGAAATAAGGCGGTGGTTGTGATGCTGCTTACTTGAGTTTCGTTAATAATTGGCGCGACGATATTCACGATTCACGACTATATTATTTTCGAAAATTCTACCGAGTAGCGTCACAACACACTCCTACCGCATTCCTCTCGTGCGCCTTGAACGTAGACCACGTCTATACCTATATATTACCTTTATTGGACCAATATTTTAGATGAATCGATCCCTCCTAAAACCCGTTTTAGATTTTTATTGGTGTTAATAAATTGGAAGCATAAAACATGAGTTTATTGCGCATAATCTCGCCAGCCTTGAACAAATGTCACGAAAAGTCCCACGGGCTTATGATATAAATACCTACGGCTCATCCAATTATTTTTTTGCCCCTAAACTCGATTCTAAAATGTCGTTTTATAATGAATGTTCAAAAGACCCGCCTACAAAGTGCACGTATATAAAACATAAGTCAAGATTCCTCTCATCTCAAATCTCGGTTACACAAAACAAATAAAGCTTTAAGCAATTTACTGTTCCTCAAAAGGGAACTCCTGAACCCAAGTTGTCACAAATGAATTTAAACAAAATGAACAATATTTTGAGTTTGTCCAAATTTTTGTAGACAAGGATTCGATTCAACTCCCTAAGGTCAACTTTAACACATCACAACAGAGATAAATAACATTTTGGTGAAGGTAATATAATATTCTAGGAATCTACATTCATAATTCTGACCATTTTTGAAAACCTATATTCCTTCAATTCTTACATCTGTTAATGTTTGCAAATTTTTGAAATGATCTTCATCTCTGTTGTGATGTGTTCATGCTAATAGCTCCCCAGGGAGTTCAATCCAGTCCTTGTTCACAAAAATAGGACAAACTCAAAATATTGTTGAGAATTCCACCTGGTTCATGAAGAAGTATAGAAATTGAAAAAATAAGATTTTCAGGCGTCGCCTAGTATGTACGTGAAATGATTCAATGAGATGGCTCTTTAACTTCACAAACATCAACAGATGAAAGAGTTGAAAGAATATAAATGTTCAGCAGAATGGTAAATGTTACAGAGTGTAAAAAGTGGTAAGTGTCCACCTGTAATCTCCGAAAATTATAAAATATCGAGTACCCTATGACAAATGTAATAAACATTCATTTGAGAGAAAGAAATGTAATCTTATTAGGTCCCTAAGCAAGATGCACAAATAATTTTAATAACATTGAAAAAATACAGTTATTACCAGGCGATCATTTCCTAACCTCAGGATACCACACAGTGACCACAGTATATTCTAAGTTAAAATAACGTATCAAAGACTACTGATGTTTTTTGCACTAAAACAAAGTAGACTTTAGATTTGAAACTGGTTTTTATTGTTTTATTCACGTATAAATGCGCTTATTGCGATAATTTCTGCATTTCAAACTTCAAAACATCAAAAAGTGGACATCCGTGTTTTTTTCTCTGGATATTACATTGGATTGTATATCTTCAATAGTGAAAATTAAAATGTATGTAGGTACTAGATACCTACTAAGGCTTTTTTTATCTACCTCAAAATCATTTATATCATTATGCTTTTATACGAAGTGCATTTTAATGGTGCATAGGGCACTGCACTGCTATACAAACCGCAAGGTATTTTGATCATTTTTTGTGACTTGGATAAGACGATCAGTTTGTAAGTGCCCGCAAATATTATCGATTGTAAGATAAAACAACCCTTTACAAAGGTTTTATCTAATTTTATATTAATACTTATGAAAATTGTATGTTTGATCGCTTTGCCTCCTCGTCCTTTTGACTATACAGCGCCAGTTTAACTATTAAGTGTCGTTATAGTTAAACCAATTGTAGGTACGCAGGTTAATTGGAACGCCTTTTTCTGGGAGAGTCAGAGATTTTAAAGACAAAACCCAGTGGAGTTTGTCAAATTCGTTGAAAACGACATCAATAAACCATCACGCCTAGCGTTGTCAACCTACATCAAGTAAAAATCGAAAGGTTCTGAAAAATAAATCGGTAGATTCATTATCAGACTATCGGTAATGGCCAACAATACCAGCCTCAAGACTTATTATCTTCCCAGAGGCTGTTAACATGGGGGGGGAGGCAGTGATACCTAATTCATGAATTATAATTTTATTCCTTCAAGAACCAAAAGCGTGTGGGTGGGTGGCCACACTCGAAAAGCCGTAAGCAGGGGGGGGGGGGTACCTGCTTATTGTGTCAAAAAATTAACAATTGTTCAAAATTTCATAGATAAACCGTTTTTATATTGTGATTTTACTATATAAAGAAATGTTTAAAATCGGTAGAATTTTTGTCTAATTCAGTACATCGGTAGATTGCTCACAAAATCGGTAGATCTACCGAAAACCGACGGGGTTGACAATACTAATCACGTATTTCCCAGTAGGGTTACGTAGAGAGAATAAAACGCCGTATCACTCTTTTTTTGCACCCAGACTTCGTTTCCTTTATATGAATATATCTTACCACACAGGGGCGCCAAATTTTTAAATTTTTGACTTGTCCATAATGAAGAGTTTTATTTGGATTTGGTCATGCCATGTCTTTCTTGGTCTTCCTCGATTTCTCTATCGAGCCACTATGAAAGTGGACTTTGGTGATTTATTTACGTATATAATACCTATACAGCTTATTGCGATAATTTCTGTATTTTTGACTTAAAAACGACAAAAATTAGATTCCCGTATTTTACCCCTTTAGAAACAGAATTGAACTTTATATCCTAAACTAATACTTAAAATTCCGTGAATTTTTTTTTCTTACATTTTATTACTAATACATTGGTTTATTATTTAAAACATATTTATATTAGAGGTGGGATTTTTTTTGACGAAACAGCTGAAACAGTTTCACATAAAATATAACTGTTACTTGGTTAAAATTAGTTAATCAGTATGACAGTGTAACAGCCTTATAAGAAAATGAAAGTGTTAATTTGCAGAAAAATAAGTCAGAAAATTGAATAAAACTCTTATTAAAAGTACCAGATTTTTTGCCCGCGCTGCTATAGACTGTTATTTTTAAACAGTTTAGAGCGGCGTAACAAGTTTAATATGTGAAACGATCATTGTTACTGCTACTTCTTTTAAATAATCGCAACGCACATCTTAGGTTCATATTATTATTTTTTAAAAAAAAGCTTTTGGGAGGTGAGGAAAATTTTTTTTTTTCATGTAAGATTAGATTCTTTTTTCAAGTATGCTCAGTAGCGCGAAGGTTGCTTTTTGAAGGCAAACAGCGCTAGAAATAGTAGGACGTATAGTTAATAATTACAATGTAAAAAATAAATGTTGTAAAAGTTTAAATTATTCAATATATTGATTTTATTTTTTACTGACTTTCTTGGGGATTGTGCGTTTTAATGATCATTTTTTTATTTTATTCAGAAAACATACAATCATACTTAATAAGTATTAAAAACCACAGTTGGATTTTTAAATTAATTTTTATCAATTTCAACAATGATAAAAGTACGTTTTTAGTATATTTTTTTCCAGTAACCATGCATTGTAGAGACTGATACTATTTAAAATAAAAATGTTTAACATTACAGTGCCTTATGCAGCACTGGTAGGAGAAAGAGGAATGATGATGATGTTGTTAGAGAATTCTGAATTGTTAACTCACTCGAGTCTCAGAAGTCCACTATGCTACCGAGCAGCGTACGCCTCGCAATTAATGATCCCAGGTTCGAGTCGTGACCGGCTACACAGTGTCATTAACAGGGACTGACCGTCTGTCTTCCGAGTACTACACAAAAATGTTAAAAACAAATTAAATGCCTCTGCGGGGTATCGTCTTGAATAGCGAGTACCATCAACGTGATAAAATCTCGGCTAATTTAGTTTTGGCGGTCGTCGCTAGATGTCACCTAGCTACCGCCAGAAAAAAGGAGTGATTACACAAATTAATATTCACACAAAAAAGTTTACAAGATTTGACGTTCGAAAGTCAATTGAAAACATTTTAACGCAAGATGATTGATACTCCGTTTTACTTTTTTATTAATTTAAATGCTTGAACATAGTATTTGTACTTGGCGGGCTTATCGCTAAATGCCAATTTCTTCGGACCAACCAATTAAATAATTGGTATCATTTATGTATGCTAGAGGTTAACTACGGTAACTATAAATATGATGAAATTGAATTAACACTATGTCGAAATCAAATTTAGGCCTCAGGTGCCAGTCCAGGAATAATAAAATACCCCAGTTTAAACTACCTTTAAAATCAACATTTGAACGTAGTTATGCAGAAGGCAGCCAGCCATAAAAAAGGGAAACTAAGATAATAGCACGTTTGTGAAAAGACATCAAATCTACACAACAGTTTTACAAATGATAAACAATGAATACATTAGTTTCATTCTTTATTACAAACAAGAACCTTATTTTGTAATTGACCAGTTTCAATGATGTTTGAAGAACTGTAAGATGGTTTTAGTGCTGTGGTTGCTTTCTGCAAATTGAGAAATTCCGTTTTTGTGATCGACACCATTTTCAGAAGGTGATTAATACCGTTTTTTGTATGAAAGTGGTCTGGATGTTTTTAGCAAAACATAAAATTGACCTTACTGCACCCGATAACATCAATATCTCATTTTTTTAAACTGTGGACCGGCCGCTTTCTACATAACTACGTTCATTTCATGTCTATCCTGCCAGGTATCTAACTATTTTTTTATTTGACCAAATTCAAATAATAAATGAAAATACAAATACTGTAACCAAATATAATGCTACTGTTTATAATTCATAAGAAAAATTAAATTTATTATTTACAATTAAAAACATATAACAATTATCTATGGGGTGAATACCTTCGTCTCATCAAATATATATATTAAGTTTTCTAAATAAAACTATTTGGTCATGATTTGATCAAGTCAAATTAAAATGTAGTTAATAAATTCGTACTTAATTAAGACGAATCCATGTGTGACATTTGACTTGATTCTTGCGACAGATTAGTGTTTAATAGAAACTTATTTATTTTTTAATGAATGGTTAGTAATTATAACAAACCACAACAGAGATGGAGAGCATTTTAGAGAAGGGAATTTGGAAGTCTAGGCATTTACAGGGCTTACCACCTGTCGTTGTCAAGTTTTAAGTGGCTACTTTACACACTGTTTTGTAATAATAAAAATATTTTTCTGATTTATCAAGCGCTATTTTTGTGAAAAATCACCTCAAGGGCGCTTTACAATTGTATACTTAAACATACATTCTAATTAAACTAAAGTGACATTATATTTTCTGATTTCAAATTGAGGGTATGATGAACCAAAGAAGTGAGATTTTAGTTGGGATCTGAACTGATTGGGACTGTCGATGATTCGTAAGTTTGAAGGCAATTGGTTCCAGGCAGAGGGGTCGGCAACGGCAAAAGCACGATCTCTGAATCTAGTGTTTTGGGAGCGCCGGATTTCAGCATTTGTTCCTCTTGCTGAATCAAATGCTGGACTAAGAGTAGATTTTCTTTGACATGTATTTTCCCCTTATACAAAGGTCCGATAGGTATCTTGGAGCCATTTCATAAAGGGATATAAATACTGTCCATGAATACAACATTCACAATTTTGCCTATGTTTGAACATCCATATTTCTTCAATTCTTCCATCCGTTGATTTACGTGAAGAAATAGCTGAAACATTTATTGTTGTGAAGAGATTTATTTGATCGAATGAGGAAGTTCAGTGGTTTTTAAAAAAAAAATTTTTTTTAATAGACTGTTAAACTAAGTAAAAAAAAATTTTTTTAATTTTTATATGTCGTATTATCGGCGCTACGATTTTTCAAAGTTTTGTATTTCTGAAATAACTCCGCGTGTAACGTCAGAGGTTCATTTCCGCTTATTCTCATTCAGTTCTTCCCATTGGTCCAGAAGCGACAAGCACACCGGAAATCTTCCATAGCTCTCAGATCAGAGGTTGATTCACATGAACCAGTGACGTCATTAAAAATAGTGCGTTTTCATCAAAATATTTTTTGTTATTTTTTCTGTACATTTTCAAGAAACTTTGCAGTACAATTTAATGCTCTAATTTTTACCCCGCGTAAGAAAAAAAAAATTGTATCCAATTTCCCGTCGGGCTAAAGTTCCTCATTATTTCATACTAGGAAACGCCTAAAATCAATTTTCAAATTTTAAAACTTATTCTTAGACCAGTTGGTTTCATTACAAAATTTTGAGTCTGTTCAAATGTTCTTAGACGAAAGACGGGATTTCACCCCCTAGGGATTCATTAAGATTAAAAAACTACAACAGTGATAGAGAAGAGAGATGGTTAGTAAGTTAATACTCTCAATGTTTAAAAAAAAATAATGAAATGGATTGACATATAAAAAAAAGCTTCGCCTTATAACTTAATGTCTAAGGGATCAGTCAGAAACAGTTCAAGTTTCACTCATCTTTTATTATGTAAGTAACACAATAAAACTATTGGCTATTTTTTCTTATGACTTCTTAATATAATTTCTAATGACTAATGAATAATGATCGCTTATTAATGACAGATTAATGCCGACGCTCCCTGCTATGTCATTCAATATCACGAAATAACATGAAGTTTTCATTAGCACTCTTAGGAAATCCGAATCAGTCACGAACTAAATACTGTTTTTCTTAATGGATCAAATCTTAAACACGGTTAAAGATTGACGGAGAGTTCAATCATCGAGATAAGTTTTATTAATCGCGTGACTTCAATAAAAATCAAAACTTGGAAGATCAAATCAAAGATATAATTTTAAGATGCTTGAATTCTAATCGTCCATGCGCTTCAAGCTGCAAGGCGATTGGTAATGTTGCTTTAATATGTAGTTTTTATTACAACTACTATCTCGCCATTACTCCGTAGGGGTAGGCAGAGAAAATGGACCGCAACACTATCTTCGAGACTCGAAATTTCAAGTCTTGAGTCACGAATGAAAACCCTACTTTTATTTCATTAAATTTCACAATTTAAATAACTGTAATTTTTTATTATTTTTGATGCTGTTTTGGACGTGAAATATTAATTTGAAAGGGATATCGTAATGGAAAACGTCAATAAATGTATAAAATATTTCTAATCAAGTTATAATTTTTTTAAATAATGACAATTTTTGTTTTAAATGTTGGTTTCTAAATGATATATTTTATCGTTCCAGACATGACCTAAAATGACCTGAAAATGACCAAGATACGTGGCAATTGGAGTTCCAATGAAGTACGCTGTGCACCGCACTATTGGGTGCGAAAATGGAATAATAAGTGTTGATAAACAATGTTATCTCGGTAGTGTGACGTAACGTGATCACGTTTAACTGCGTAAGGTTCGATGGCGCTACATGTTGACCAGAGTGGCTGCGTGGAGGATGGGGGAGTGGGTCTGGGAGTAGGGGTTGACCTCGTGGGAAGCGCTCCTAAGGCACAGCCGTAGGGCTTGAAGATCATCAGCTGTTGTCAACGCAAAAAATAATTTAAAAAGTACATCAAATCCATCGAGGGCTGAATTCAATACTTGCCAACCAACACGTTGCTGCATTGAAAATCATCATAATTTCCCCCCTAACAAGTGGTGCATAGGGCACTGAATTACTAATTCAATTGCAGTTACTAAATCGTTTAATTAAATGGATGGCAAGGTACTCTTCAGTTGCTGTTACAGGGACAATGATATTTAATTTATTTTATAAAGTTCAGCGTACAATAACCTTTCACATTACACATATTGAATGTATATATCATAATATAATAAATTACTTATGGTATTTCACACTTAAGTAAAGCATACAGTTTGACAGACTTAATATTACGGAATTATTTCTTATATTTAAATGAATAACCCAACCCGCTAAGCCTCAATTTAGAGGCTTGTTAGCAGGCGGGATAGAGCAGATATGGAAGGACGTAATGAAAAATACACCAGAACACCCAAAGTTGACCGTCTTACCAACTGCGCCACGGCGCTTGTCTAAATATAAAGTAAACATAAATAAAAAATATAATGTTAACCAAAATTTTTAAAATACAATATATTACATTAGAGATGAAGAACATTTTATGAAAGGAAATATAAAAAACTAGGCATTTACAGTCTAGTTCTTGTCTACAAAAAATTGATGAAGAAAAAAGTTAGTATATAAATATTAAAGATAGGCCAGCCTACCCGCCATCTCAGTGGCAATGTCTTGGGACTCTAAATTTGGGCTTGAATGGGCACGGCGCGCGCTCAGTTCAGTTGTATCTCCGCAACGAGTTGGTTGATTTTAGTGATCATGTGAGTTTACGGAGAGCTGAAAACTTGAATTAGACATTGATAACACTAAAAATGTATATTAAAATTGGAAAGCAGAAAATATTGAGGTATTGAGAAAATGCTGCGTCCTTAGAAGGGCGCATCGACCAATTCTTTGTTAGTTAGCTATTTGTATTAATAATTTCGATGAACAAATATTATGTGTAATGTGTATATTTATTTATTCATTGACTTTTTGTACGTAATGTTATTTGTACATTGGCGGGCTTATTGCCAAATGGCAATTTCTTCCAACCAACCAATAAAATAAAAGTTTTATTTTTATAATTCAAGTTACAGAACATATTCAATCGAAAATAAAGATTAAAAAGCTAAAGATATATAAAAATAGAAATAAACGTAATAAATTACCTTAAATCAAAACTATTACTCAATGGGAAAAAGGAAAAAAGAGGAAAGAGGAAAGGAGGAGAGATTAAGGAAGAGAAAGGAGATGTTTCTTCAGACATGATTTAAACAGAGATAATGTAGTAACATCTTTGATGGTGGATGGGAGATGATTTCACAGTCGAGCCGCATAGACACTATATGAGTTAGAGAAGAAAGAGGAATTGTGGATGGGTATTAAGAGAGTGCCTTGAGAATTAGAACGAAGAGGTAAACAATGAACTGATAAGCGTTGAAATTTTTCACGCAGGTATATCGCGCCTGGCAATGCGTAAGCTGGTTCCCGAAAGTAGGTATATAAAATTTGCAATGGATTGGATTGAAATGGACTGACCTTTTGAAGATTTTCGTTCCTCTGGAAAACAGCGCCAAAACTCCACACTGATGGTATCTTCCTTATCACAGAAATTTAATTTGCGTTTATTATTAATTATATTTTATTTTTAAGCGATGCGTTTATATCGAAATCGATTTGGCGATTAACGAGTATTTTAGTTGAGTTTCAAGCGGACACTGACTCCAGATGACAAAATAATACATTAAAGAGTTGTAGGAACTTCACACAGGTGCGAAAGGGGCAGGATTGAAGTTGGCGAGAGAAAAGGAGACAGGTATAGGAATTTATTTACGCTGTGATACATTATCAAACGGCCTGACCAGCAGCATTTTCTATCTTTCATTTCAACATTTTTTTTAACAAATCAAACGAAAAAATCTCCCTGTAACGACCGTAATGTATGTGGTTTTGGATTCACGAAATAAAAATCCGACGCGAGTATCATTTTTTTATTATTGATTTATTTATCCATCAACGGTTCAAAAAACCTTTTACAAAAAAATAATAATTGACAGAAATAATCACAGCAGTGCACAATCAACATGTAGTACATAGTATGAAATAATAGAATAATTAAAACTAAAAAAAATTGTGAACATATAATACAAAAGACAAAAAGTAAAAAAGAAACATAACATCTCTAAATAAAAGTTAACAATAACCATGAGAAAATCTTATGTTCTAAATACAAATATAAAATAGTAAAGTTAAGAATAACTAGATAATAATAATTTTAAAAAAATAATACAACGTTAGTATTTTTTTAAAATATAAGTTTTTTGAGCAAAAAAAAAATACTTAAATTCAATAAATAATACCTTTATTTAGTGAAATCATCATCATCAGTTGGTTGAAAGAAGTTGCCATTTGGCAATAAATCCACTAATGTACAATTTTAATTATGTTTAACATAAATAAAAAATCACGCATTCCAGGAAACAAAGTTAAATTATTAATATATTTCAAAATAAATCCATTATTTTTCTGATAAATAACTAAATATAAAAATATTCTCATTCGTTTTAATTCATGAACAGAATTTGTATTGAAAATATCGAATATTTGTTCTAATTCATTCATATTATATAATCTTGACCTTCTCTGATCAATAAAATATATATAATGCGTATACGCCGGTGTACGTACACGCGGGTGGTTATACTCATACAGATATTATATTACCTATACGCACTTATACCACTCGGCTCAGTTGTGAGAAAAGTTACATACATAGGAATGTTAAGCGGGTCCCGGGTTCGGGGCGGGCCGGGACCGATAATGACCGGTTACCGATTGATTTGCTCTTGCATCGCATTATCTACTGTGGAAGTACGGACAGTATACCCTACTGTTTTGTGGTGGACATACAACATGTCACGTTTTTACAATTATTTAAAAAATGATCTCATCCCGGGAACTCGTCTCGGGAACCGACAGCTATAATTTCCAAAATTTCAGTAATTTTGAATACATACACCTTTCTATAACGTATTATCGTCCAACGAATTATCATGATTATTTTTTGATTCATTTGTTTTTAAACAAACACAAATTTTTATTCCCATGAGTTAAATGTGGAGTCCGACAAGGAGGTTGTCTGTCTCCGGCACTTTTTAATTTATATATGGATGATCTCACCGTGCTCCTTAATTCATCCAAAGCCGGATGTCATGTTAACGGCGTCTGCGCTAACAATATTAGTTATGCAGATGATATGGTATTATTGACTCCATCTATTAATAGTATGAGATTGTTGCTCAATATTTGCGAAAAATATGCAATTGACCACAATATGATATACAATGCAAAAAAATCTGCCGTACTTATATTTAAACACAAGACGTCAATTTCTGAGTTCATGCACCCATCACCACCTCTATTCCTAGACAACAACAGTTTAACGGTAACTGCGAAAGTCAAGTATTTAGGGCACATACTGACTGATAGTTGTAAAGATGATCAGGACATAGAAAGACAGAGAAGAGCCATCAATGTCAGGGCCTCTATGCTAGCGAGACGCTTCTTTCAATGCAGTAACGAAGTGAAGAAAATCATATTTACTTCGTATTTGACGTCCATGTATACAGCGGAACTTTGGAACAACTATAAGCAAGGAGCGTGGAATAAATTAAGGATCACGTATAACAACTCATACAGACAATTATTCGGATTGCCTAGGTACTGCAGTGCCTCTGAAATGTTTACAGCTGGACGAATAAGCACATTCGCTGCCCTACTTCGCCAAAGAGCCTGGAGCCTATGGGAACGCCTGAAAAACTCTAATAACGAAATTCTCCAAGCCACTGCAGGGTGGATCCATTCACCGTTGTTCGAGCGATGGTGCGATATATTAAGACCACCATAAGTGCTGCAATATAAAATTTTATATTTATGTTTATTGTTATATTCATCTTTATTGTTATATTTTTGTTTATATTTATAATTATGTTCATGTTTATATGGTAGAATTGGCTCTGCACTTTAAAGCCATTTTACTGGGATAAATTTAAAAAAAAAAGATAACATATTTTAAGAGACGGAGTTTTAGTCCCCAACACAGTGTGGAAGTGAAACATGAAACTGGCAGAAGAAGGATGAAAGCCGAGTGAACGCGGTTGAAATGCGATCCCTTAGACGAATGCGTGGGAAATAAATGTATGACAGGGTTAGGAATGATGAAATCAAGCGAGAGTGTAAATCTGAGTCAAGTATAATTGATAAGATAAAGAAAGGGTCTCTGAGATGGTTTGGTCACGTAGAACGAATGGATGACGAAAGAATGGTAAAACAAGTATATATGGCGAAAATGAACGGTAACGTAAGACGATTGTGACCAAGGAAGACGTGGCATGATCAGATAAACCAAAATATTAAGTCTGGTCATGTCAAAAGCAGACATTACCGAAGGGCACGTATGACAAGATGTATTTATGTGGAAGAAGCTAGGAATATATGCCAGGATAGACGTGTGTGGCGGTCCATTCTCTCTGTCTAACCCTATGGGGAAATAGCGTGATGGTAATAGAAGTAGTAGTAGTATATTAAGAGATATGTAGGGATAGGCTGCTGAGGGTTGGAGCTCCTACCACAGTTAGAGATTGACATAAGGTAGCTGTTTAAATGCGTATTTATTACATGGCGAATAGGATACAGCGCTTAGTTGCGTAGCACGAACGTATTGAAGAGACTGCTCTTGAACTACATGCCGAAACTGAGTGACTTCGTCGAGCTGGACTGACTGACTGAACTGAACTTGTTGAGCTGACTGACTGGCGTTGCACCCTGTGGTCTCTTTATAGACCACGTTCCTTTGAGGTTCATTTTTTTGTGGTAGAGTTGATGTGAATATACAGCAGAACGATGTTCCCGATTTATGTGCAAAACTGTTAGAGTTGCATTACAATGTTTTTTTTAATTTACTTTTTTATTTTATTAATTTTTCACGTCCACAAGGCTTTTACATACATGAAAGCTATATAAAATATGAGTATATAAAAAACATAAAATTGTAAAAAATACAATATAAAGCAACAAAAGGTAGAACAGTGTTTACAAGTAAAGTTGGTATAAAAAAAAGAAGATGAGTATATAAACAACACAAATTTAAAAAAATATATATGAAGAAATGAAAGATAGGAACAGTTTCAAGAAGTATAGTTGGTATTAAAATAAAAATAAAAAGATGAGTGTATTAACAACATAAATTAAAAAAAAAAACAATATAAAGTAATGTTGTTTTGAATTCAATTCAATGACATTGCTGTCTTCGGTCATCACACTATTTCGGGCGAAACGTTTTAGCACGTGTGTGTCAGTGATTATGGACTATGAAGCCAACAGATATGTTTAAATAAATAAAGATAAAAGTAAAAAAGTATTATATTCATAACGCTTTGAGACCGTATGTATGTTTAAACGAACACTTACTTTGAGATTTTATTTTTCCCGTAATTAATCAAATGGTGTCTATTTTGTCCACTGAGTTGCAATCCGTAATCCCGCCTAAAATGACATTCAAATTTTGACATTTCGATTGTTGTTAGAGCACCTAAGTCCTAATTTCAATGGGAAGTTAAAATTTATATTCAATTTAATCTACAAAGTAAAATTAAAATAAAGAAAAAATATGTACGCAATTTTCCTTCTAGACGTGTTCAATGTTAGTTTACCAAAAAAGATACTTTTAATGTTCATACGTCCCTTCTCAAAAATGTATTTCCTCTATGTTGCAAAAAGTTTCGATCTTAATAACTGTCTATGAGTCAAATTTAATCTGTCTACAACCGTTTGGACATTCTTAAAACATCGTTAATATTATTTAGATTTCAAAACTATTTCAAAATGCAATAAGAAAATATTTCAGAATAACTTAGGAGTAATTTTTGATTTAATATTTTTTTTTACAATAAATTGTATTTTTTTTCATACACACTTACATATCAGTGGTGAGTGGTGATTTTTTTATAGGTACTCTAAAAAAATGATCATAAATTTGTTTTCGCATATATGTAAATATAAGTTACACATAAATTGATTTTTTTTCTGTGGTTCTGTGATCATCATCTCTCTTTTATAGCCATTGACTACAAAAGGTTATAAATTATTACCAATAATCCATAAAACCAACTCGAACAGTAATTATTAATTACTTCAGTATATATGTAGCTTTAATTTATTTATTTATTTTATTTATAATTTTATCAAAATCATTAACTATTATATTATTAAAATAGAGTAGTTAAAGTGCTTAACATATAATATTCGTCCCAACTCAACACAGGACTTTGGTTTTATAGAGTTGGAATTTGTGTCTCAATAAATGTTACATAAATGTATTGTGAATAAAAAAAAAAACTAAAAAATTTAAATGCTTCAGATACGCTGCAGATAGAGCACTAATCCACTGCCCTATGCAATATTCGGTGCGGATGGTGAAATTATAATAATAAAGATAACTTTTTTTACGTCTAGTTGACACTGCTATTATTTTCAGTGCTCTATGCACCAAAAGGTATCTACATAATATGTATCCTTCGCTACACAGCAGAAAATATCACTTTCTTTGCTCGAATTAATTTTTATATATTTTCACTCTTCACTTACGACCGTTTGCATATGAACATAACACGTGCGAAAGGGACACAGCGACAATCAATGCCCGAGGTCACCGGCATTAAATCTCTCACCGCGATAATGGTCCTTACAACACCCTATTTCCATACAAATTTAGACATTTTCGCTTGGCGAAAGTGACGCCCATAAGCAGCAAAGTTCGATGCACACCCATGTTGATGAATATACGCTGAATTATTTAATTGAATCTTTTTACTTTATCGCGAGTGGCATCGTCGTGACTCGAACTCGTGATATTCCACACCCCGCAAATAGCGGACTCGGTCAAAACTATTTCATGTAGAAATTATTTTTCGTTTTAGTGCGCGTGTGTATGTATGTGTTTTTTAAGCGAGCAAATCATTGTGTGTACACGTCATGGCTTCAACGTCGGTCAGTGACAGAAGACAAACTTGAAATTAATTTAAGACTTGAGAAATCTTCATCTCAATTTCCATATCCACACCCAGTGGTGCATAGAGCACTGCATTGGCACTCCAACCGCGGCGTATCTAGATCATTTTTGTTACATGGAAGGTAAGGTGATCAGTCTCACATTTCAGGTACCAGTCGAGGGAAAGCAAAGTATTGCAGTGTTAAATAACGATTTAAACGAATACAGTAAAAATACATTTTATATTTGAAGCCCAAACTTTGTGGTTATTCATTTTAATAAAAAAAATAAAACAACTTTGTGTTTAACCACTTATACAACGGCGGCCTCCGTAATGTTGTGGTCAAGACGCTTGACTCACACACGGAAGGTTCCGGGTTCGATTCCCAGTGAGAACACAAAAATTGAATGTGATTTTTCTCAAGCCTGGGTGTTCTGTGATGTAATTCACAACTGTAATTGGGCCTCCTGGCCTGTTGTGGTGCAAAAAAAAATATTGGATTGGTTTCATTAGTTGAGTATAACTTGATAAAGAAGCTTGTATAGCTTTGAAACCGGTCGGTAGAAAAAAAAAGTATGTAAAAATAAAGTTGTTTTATTTATTTTATGAGTACAGTGAAACTTTAATTATCCGGATTAATGAATGCCAGATTTTGTTGCTTTTTAAATAATATCGGAATATGGAATTACATTAAAAACTTATTTAAACATGTCCAGCAAAGTTGATTGCACAATTAAATTAACATTATCAACTTCTTTATATTTCGTTTCCTGATCTGGATATTTGGCAATCCGGGTGAATGGAGTTTGGATAAACGGAATTCTACTGTATTTTACGACGACATTACCAAAAATTGAAATCGGACCTCAAGAATGGTAGGATAATGGGCCAACCACTACACTACGAGGCCGTCTGATTAAAAAATAATTTTGTATCACAAATCTGATAGGACGGTTGTTGAAATTGTCGAGTTATTAAATATTTATATTTTTACATTTGAAAAAAGATATTTGAGTAGTTAAACATTTCAATAAAAATGTTAGTTTTAGCTTAGCGCCATTGCAGAATATGATAAATGAACTTACCATGTGTATATTTGATTGATCACAAATTGACAAAATTGTAGTAAAGGGTACGATTAGTTTTTAATTATTCCAAGTTTTATTGTTTTTTTTTGCGATTTGATTGTAATGAAATATAACATTCAAAAAATGATAGTAAAAGAGCGGAGTTGAAAAAAAATACTAGTTCTTATGAAAAATGTTTCAGTTTCAGTTATCGCAACAGAAAGAAGGATCCTAACCTACGTAGAAACCCTAATCCGTGAGTCCGCGACAATTTTACGATATCAATATCCGTCTCATATAAATACCAATTTTCGAAAGTCTTAAAACACAGTTATTCCAAATTAAGTTTGCAAAGATGAAATCGTTTTAAAGATCTCTTACCAAAAATTCTCAGCAGAAATCAGCGAATCGTTGTTATCATGCAAATAGTATAAGCTCTGGTGTGGTTATGCTGTGACGTACGTCTTCATATAATAAAAGGCTTGATATATTTCTCTTATTTAAAAAATAAAGAAGTCGTGTTTGCTAAGCAGGTTCAAATAATAAGAGAATTTTTAAAAATACGTGATGTAAAATATATTTTGAAGGACATAAAGAAAAAAAGCACTTTTTTTTCATTTTGCGATTGATATGAGAAAATGTTTCTTAAAATTGATTTATTTATTTATTTGCATACATGAAGTTATTGTACATTATTTGAGACAACAAGTCCCAACTCCATGGGACTAAAAGTCTTGTGTAGAGATGGGACGAGCAATTATATGACACATGAGTCACATGAGTATATCACCACAAATATAGAATTAGAAACATAAAAAATAATTTTAAAAAATATTAAAAATAACATATAAATAGCACATCAATATGGTGAAGAGTAAACTCATGCATTTGGAAAATCATCAAGGAGTTTCTTACTCAAATCCCTCCCACTAAGGAAAATCCAGTCCTTAACTCCTTTCTGATTGTATGCCTGCATTAACATACACCTTCCTAGTATAAACCTTTCCGAAACTTCTAGATGCAGGTTCCGCAGTGCATATGAAGACACACCTACACACATTCTATGTAAATGTGATGCTATACATCATAAAAGGAGCCGCATCCTCGGAGGAACTTCCGCTTAAACCTGAGGATGTTGAAGAGCTGGCCCCTTATCCTATAGCACTATACTTTACGAATCTGGGCTTGGAGGGGGAGATTAAGCAAAATAAACTCTCGTCTTACACACAGTGGCCAGGTTCTTTACATTTATCACAATAGATATTCACAAGTCGCAGTGACGTCAGGAGCTTGCATAGCACTGACCCTTACCAATAAAAATAAGAAAAAGAATAATGCCCGAATAAATAGTTAATCATACATTTATACGATTACTTAAAAGTACATATAAACCTCTGGGCCTATTAAACTTTTGAAATAAAATAGCTGGGCATTTGTGTCATATTTTCAGTGGAACAAATAGTATGCTTATGCTCTCAATATTATAATTTAACACATTTCTATCATTCATTGAGTGGTAAAAATAGTATTTTAAAGTTCTTGTATAAATAGACTCATATCTGTTGCATATATTATGGTTTAAGTTTGACAATAATAAGCAGTAACATACAAATAACTCAAATGTGGTTACACAGGTAAAATTATGGGTAAATAATAACCCATTTCGCAAAATATAAGTTCTGAAGCTAAACATTTAGGTTCATATTAACGTTTTTTTGCTCATCTAAAAAAATATACTTTTGTAGTTAAACTCTTATTTTATTTATTTTATTTTATTTTATTTTATTTAGAAAACATACAGTCATACAAAATAAGTACTAAAAACAACAATTTTTAACATAAAAAGACCAATTAAGTTTTCATAAATTAAAAAGATATAAACATTAAATGTGACAAAAAATAAATAAGAATTTTAAGTGAAAAAAGGATAATTGTTGACATTTGCGTTTTCCATGGAGGTATTATGTCCACCTATTAAGAATATATGTGTTAAATACGCGTATTTTAAATATTGTTCTTTGAATGTAATACGACGTTACAACACCGTCTCCAGGATCCGGAATTTTATAACACAGTCTTTTAAGCAGCTAAAAATATCAACAAAATTTCGTTCAAATCATATTATACAATTTAAATACTTATTCAAGAAAGAAAAAGAAAAATCGTAGTTAAATTGATGACCATCAATCATTATGATTTCGTGGTAGGTATCTAAAAAAGCCTTTTCCAAAACTAAATAATGGTATTTTAGCACCTGATATCTATATAGTCCACAAATTGACCAACATAACCTACATTTGTTTAAAATAATACATCTCAAAACACCTTTCTCATAAATCAAGCACGAAATATCAAAATTTCTTAATAAATCAAACGAAAATGTCGTAATTCGACGGCTGACATTTTGAAGAATCACGATAGGTACGAAATAAATAAATAAGTGACCCCTCATGCCATGTGTACACTTACCTTTGTACTGCATACGTCAGCTAGTCGCTTTGTCGGACAAAACAGTTCGTTACTTTTTAAAATGTCATGAATGTGACATTTCGTTCAATGTCCCTTATTACTTTGCCAGAACTTGACATAAAGCTCCATGCACACATGAAGCGTATATTTTGAAAATTATTTACTTTTTAAAATTTGATGTTTACTAATGAATCAAAAGATAAATTCTAATTAATATACGCCTCCTCCCACGTCAATCCAGCGCCCCTTAGTTCCGATGAATAAAGTCGAAAACTTGTCATCGAACCTGTAGGTTTAAAGAACAGGCAACTTGGGTTGAGGTTCTCCTGAGGCATGCGCACATGTCTAAGCCAGATCCTCCACCGCATCCTCAAGACGCTCGTTGTAGGTGGCTGCTGCGTCCGTTCTCATCCTACAAAAACAAAAAAAAAATTCTGCTGACTGCGACACGGTGAAAATGACTAGTATTTAAACACATACTTTTTTCTACAAAACCCTCAGTTTACCTCCTGCAATAGTAGCCAAAACATCGGAATAAATCCAACACACGCGGTATCACCCAAAAATGAAACGTATTTATAACGTATTCATTGTTTATCATTTGTCAAAGTCAAAAACATTTTAACTTTTGTGTAGATTTGATTATTCACTCTTTTTACAAAGGTGCGATTATCTCAGTTTCACTTTTCTATGGTTGCCTGCCTTCTGCATAACTACGTTCATTTATTATTAGACTTAAAAATACACGTTTCTTTTAAAGCACGATTAGTGTAAGTGAGCCTTAAGTTTACATCGCGTGTTAGTTGGTTGACATTTAGTATCTATAGGCAAGTACTAATATTTAACTCAAGAATTTACTGGGTTCTGGAAATACAAAGTTACCTTCCAGTTGTTGACGTGCCAATAATTGTAGTTCTTAAGAATCTTTACGTATGGCTAAAATATTGATGAAAATGATAAGGTTTTTCTAGTGGTGGGGAAGTGGAGCCAGTTTGCTACTTTCAAAAACGAAATATTATTTAAAACAAACAAACAAATAGACAGGATAGAACAATATATCACTCTGTCTGCACATACAGACCTCGCTTCCTCTACATTCATACATCTTCTCATGCACACACGCTGATTATTCCTACTCTTGACATGTCCATCTTCAAGTATTTGATGGAATTGATCGTGCCACGACTTTCTCGGTCTTCATCGTTTTCTGCATTCATCAAAATTCGCATCGTAGATCTTTTTAGCCGTTCATTCGCTGTCCATTCGCTCTACTTGTCCAAATCAACGCAGCACCCCTTTCTCGATTCTGTCGATAATGCATGTCTCAGCCTTGCACAGTTCACGGATCTCAACATTTATGCACCTATTATACATAGTTTTACCACACATTCACCTGAGGGATCGCATCTCGACAGCATTTAACCTACTTTCATCCTTTTTTTCCAATTCCGTACTTCGCTCCATACATTAGAGTTATTTATCAATTTTTCAATCGGGTTGCGATCCCGTGGCTACTGTCGCGGACTCGCAGATTAGAGGTCTGAAGTTCAAGCCCCAATCTACCACAATTTCCTATATTCTAATGTTCAGTTTTTTGCAACCCTTTATAAATGGCCCCCGAAATTGAAATATTTGGCAAATCATCAGAACAGAAATACTTAAATATATAAAATAGGTTTTCAGATTTGTTGTAGCAGAGGGAAAACGTTTTTGAGAAGGGAATATGGAAGTCTAGCCATTTACAGGGTTTCTGACCTGTCATTGGCTGGTTTAAGTGGCTGATTTATTCACTGTGTTACATTCACTATTCTTCCTATGCTTAAACATTCACGATTCCTCAATTTTACCATCTAGTGACTTTTGTGAAGCAAAAGCGCTGAAACTTTATCGCTTGTCTGCAAACATTTGGACATACTCAATTCGAATCGGGTTGTGGTCCTGTGGCAAATGTCTCGGACTCACGGACCAAAGATCCGTGGTTCGAATCTCTCTCTACCCCAACTCGATTCCCATTTTCTAACAGTGAGTTATTTACAACTCGTTGAAAATGGCCCTGAAAATGAAATATTTGGGTAAATCATAAGAACTTAAATATTTATTTTTCAATTAAAAAACATTGTTTAAAACAGTTATTAATTAATTAATTAATTAATTTTATTTATTTATTATTTTATTATTAATGGTATTGATTACATACATATATACAAGTTAATATTACGAGTACTTAAAATGTTTTTGATCAAAACTTAAAACCTTTTTTTTATATAAGACTTTTTCTATGCCTATACGAGAAAGTAAAAAAAATATATATCAAAGGGGCAATGAAAGCAATAAGGTTAAAGGCAAAACCGCACTAACGCGGCACTGCGCTGCGCGTTGCGATTTTGGATGAAATGAACCGCACTACAGTTGCGTTACACTACAAGGCACACCACACAAAATTTCGTCACGCAGCGCCGCTGAGATGCAGCGACGCTGTAGTGCTGATTGTCGTTTTTATTACATCAAAATTACAGTTAATTTAATAACTGAAATTTTTTTGATGTTGGTAAGGTTCATTTGCTGGAGTACTGTGTTTTAATTTCGTATTATTTATTTTCTCTCAGAGCAATTCCTAGAATTGATTAGTGAATGCTTTTATCTCGATCTACGCAATAATACCATAAAGTGTTTTGGTTGCCCAATAAGAGGCAGTACAATAGCGTTTATCAGATGCCATTGTGAACTATTAATAAAGGGCCATCTTTGACTTATTTGAGAACCTGTCGGCGGATTGTCAAATTAAAATGCTTCGCGGCACACAGTTGTTCGGGATTTGTAAAGAAACAAGGTTGCCAAATCACGAGACTTTTTTTAAATAAAAAAAAGCACTTGCAGATATTTTTTGAACGGGGATAATCGAATGAATATTGTTATTTTTGATGGTCTGGTGCATAGGGAACTGCATGAATAATCCAAATGCATCGTATTTTAATTATCTGTTATAAAAGGAAAGGTGTTTCGTCCCTTCCAATTGCAGTTTTACTCTTGTGTGGCTGTGATGTCACACGAGTTGACATAGGACACACGACTTAATATATTTCTCTCATTTGAAAAAATGATCAATTCGTATTTTTTGCAATATTCAATTGGACATTTTCCCACCCGATTTGGAAAGTAAAATGTGTACAACAATGCTAAATGTTAATACAAAAAATATTTATCCTTGCTACGCAAAGTATGAATGTCCGCTAATTCGGCAACACATCTATATAGATCCCTTATACAAGAGAGAGCACGAAAAAGTCATAACAAGGAAGACTGATACGCTGTTGTGCGGCGGGTGTTTTCTAAAACAGATTCAGTCTTCAGTCGGTTGATGACAGTGATGGAGGATGCACGCGCGTAACATGAGCGGCGTATTTGTGTTTTTTAATTTATTTTGCTATAACAGGGCTAAATTATATGTTCGTTTGCACAAATTATGAAAAAGGAACTATTTAACAGTATGTCTCAGTCTTTTAAGTGTTAAAAACCTTCTACTTTTCATTGTGTATTATCCCAACTGAACAAAGGGCTCTTGGCGTCATAGAGTTAGGGATACGTGGATGTATAGGCATTTACATGATTCGTCATCAATTGCGTTAAGTGATCACACACTATGTAATATTCACCATTCTGTCTATACGTAGTTGACTTCCATATTTACGCACGGCATTTTTGATTCTGTGCATACGTTTGGCTTGAATATTGTATTTGTGTTGGCCTATGTGTTAAAGAAAATGAATGTATGGAGAAAATTAGCGACATCTACTGGCGAAAAATTTAATTATGAAATATTTCATTGTCCTTGGACTAGCACGTTAATCATAAGACTGATCTCCTTACATTCCTGTAACAAATGATCGAGATGAATTAACATTAGTGTACATTAGCACTATTGTACATTACCACTACTGTACAAAGGTGAAAAAAAATATCGGTCATTGAAAATTGGAATTAAATAATAACCCTTTTTAATAGGAACACATAACTCCTTTAATAAGAACATAAATATGTATTGTCAATTTTAAAAAATCTGTATTTTCGTTTTGTCAACCCTGTCGGTCGATGGCTACAGACACAAATACATAAATATATCGGTATTGGACAAAAGGTGATCGCCTTTCGCGGTGTGGTTAAGCCGCTTTGATCTCACCGTTCTGTTGCTAGTGGTTCGTGGTTCAGTTCCCCGCTGCGCCCGCCAAGTGAACCAGACTACAGAACGAGAAGTTGGCGATATGAGACTGCTCTTGCGCCTGCGCAAACGATTCCAAGACAATTTATTTGCGATTAAGCATGTTATATCGATTTTTCTACAAATTATTACATGTCTACGTTTTACAAATACGTAAATAATTCCTCGTTTTGAAATTAAGTATATGATTTCACCCTCGTTTTTTAATGGTTAGCGCGTTTGTCTATCTATGTTAATTTTATTCCAGGCAAAGTCAAAGTGAACTATTAAAATAAATTCGTAAATATTTAGATATTTATTTTTTTATTAATTCGACGGCTTACGCCTCTAACAATGTATAATATAATAATAAACAAACAATTATAATGAAAGAAAATAAAAAACACCTATACTTAAGTGAAGAAAATATAGATACATACAATCAGCAGAAAATAAAAGAATAATTAATTGACAAGAAATTATTGACGTTATAATAATGTAATTGAAGTAACAAAAAAGATGTATTATAGTATAAACAGTAAAACAAGTATAATAGGTATATGTTTTTAATTAAGAAAAGAAGTGATAAAAAATTAACGATTTTAATTTGTATAAAGATAAATGAAATGAATCTAACTTTCCATGTTTGTTTACTAACATGTGGAGCCGTGAAAAAGGTGAGTATTTAGCATGGTTTGAACTATGCAAATCAACAGAAAAAGTAGTATTTTGTCCCGTCCCAGTAGTTGCATAAAAATATAAAATCAACGTGCTAATTGGACACAATAGTCATGATATTATTAGCTTCTAATTTTATTTCATCTATAGCCATAAATTCTCCAATCGTCAGACTGCACCGGCTTAGAAACGATTATGGAGAAGCATTTACAATATGCTGCGTTTTCCATTGTCGGTTTATAGATTGAAAATTCTTAGGGCAATAAAATCAAAATAACTTACATTATTTGTATGCTGTAAAAATCACTGACGTTTTGTATTTGACTTACCCACACTTAAATAATATTTACTGTTTACTTGATTTTTTGTCTAAAACTGTTGTAATTTTTGAAAATATTTAATTAAGGGCCTACCAACTTTTACGTAATATTTTATATTTATTTATGTATATCTGTAAGGTATTATGTAATTCGATACTAAAAAAAATATTTTTTTTTAGATACCTACATATTTATTAAACCTTCATATTAACTTTTGTAATGAATCGCTCCAATTGTAATTTTGTTCCTGTCATGCAAAATCCCTCTAGGGTGGTATTCTGAACCGCTCACGTGGTCGTAAAAAACACTTTGTCTCGTGTATTTTGTATGTATTCGAGATAAATGGTTTTTCTACGGCCGCGAGAGCGTTTGAAATACCAGTCCTGGGAGTATATAATAAATAATATAAAATATCCGCTTCCTAGGTGGAGCATATGGTGTCCATGAAATATCTCCAGGCCTCTTTGTCTAGGACCAACTGATGTGTGTCCTCCCAAGTCAGGTTCGCGTTCCGAAGTTCAGACGTGATCTGCCAGCAAACTGCCAGTCGTGGACGTACAGGACCGCAAGAACCAGATGCCTTGTGAAGTAGGCAAGCCAGTTTAAGGTTGCTGCGTCAGTTGTCTTATATCTATATTCTGTACGCAGTCATATCATTGCACACCCAGTATTTTTTTGAGACACCTATTTTCAAAACTCAATAGCATGTTTTGGGTCATGGTGAGGTGCTACGATTCGCATCCGGAAAGAAGAACATGTGCCATGCAAGCATTATATAGGCGACGTTTTGTATTTACCGAGTAATCTTCTGATCTCAGATTTTGTACAGTTGAATGTGGCGCCTGCTAATCCTAGACGCACTCCCAACTGCCGGGTATTTAAAACTCTCGACCCTTTTGATGACTTGGCCTGACAAAGTTAAGGGATGTTGGGCGCTTAAGCACGAAATGATACACGTAATATTGTTTTTTTTTTACATTTATTTTCAACCCATTACTTGCATGAAGATTTTTTCGGAATAACATAAGCCAAAAAAAAGTTATTGTTCAATGCTTAGAAATAGATGATTACTGAAAAAATACAGTTTCAATACATGGATAACAGTTTGGGAATCTTTGTCTGATGCGCTGTCAATAAGGCATCATTTGTTTCCCGAGGAGACATTTGTCATTAGCATAATGAAAATTATGTAAAAAACGAAGGTTTTACAACCGTTTCCTCGCCGCGGACGGAAAGGTAAATTTTACAATAAAAGTGATTAATGATACCGGTGAAATAATTGCGGTCATAATGGATTTGATATCGAAAATGTCAGCCTTTAAATAAATCAACACAAAACAAAGAAGGCCGATATTAGCAAAAAAAACAGGTAACAAAAATTACGTGTTGAGTTTCGCTTTGTAACAGGAAGAAATTTTTAACAATGTTCAATATGAAATTTATTGCAACACAGAGGGAAAACATATATGGGAAGGGATATGGAAGTCTAGGCATTTACAGGGCCTATGACCTGACATCGGCTGGTTTCAGTTGTTACTTTACACACTGCCAATGTTGAAACTCTCATTTTTTATTTTTTTTACTAAATGGAATATTTTTTATAAGAAATTAATTTACGAGTCCTCCACACTGGGAAAAAATGTTCTAAGTAGGACAGTAGTGTTTAAAATTTTATTGGCATATTTCACATGTCATTTAATTTCTTTCTTAGATCCAAATTAACTTCAGCTAGATTTTGCTTTCTCTTTTGAACAATTGTATGTTATCAGTAAACTTAATTTTGTGGGAGAGCATAATTAATAATTTGGCAGAAAAATAATCCTTGCACCTTTGACCAAATGTTTTGTGAGAGGGAGGAAAATTGACGATGATTTTATTTCTTGCCCTTTCATATAGTCATGTTCCTGAGCAGGGAATGATGACGTCCATCTCCAAATCTGTCCAAAATAATTACTAAAGCACTTTTTGAACTCTTCCATCTGTTCATTTTTGTAAAGACAAATAGCTGAAACCGTTATCGATGTGGGTGAAAATTATATGACTTAATTATTGCACCTACTAGACAACGCCTGAAAATGCTTTTTATTTTTGTATTTCTTTTTATGCCAGTTAGTTTAATCAACAATATTTTTTGTATGTCGAATCCTGTCTACAAATATTTGGGCTCACTTCAAATATTGTTAATGTTCGTAGGTTTTATTCGAATGTTTTTATTTATTTTATTTTATTTTCTTTTATTTACGAAACATACAGTACAGTTACAAAGTTTAATATTTTACACAATTAGACTTAATTCTAATGGACCAGTGAAGTTTCCATATTATAAAGCAATTAAAAAAGTATAAAAAAGAGAAGGAAAAAGAAAAACATAAATGAAAGTTGTTTTAAAATTAAAATTTAAGTGAAAAAAAGATATTTTAAAGTTTGTAGTTTGTAGTGAGTATTTACAAATGGAAATAGTATTACAAATGAAAAAAAATTGTAAGAGTAATTAAAATTAAGAATTGAAATAAAGAATGAAAAACATGCTCAGATGTAAAAATAAAATGAAATAGTCATAAAATTAAAAATGGATAGTGGAGCTAGGTAGAAGTAAAATGGATTGTCTCATTCGCCCATTACAATATTGAACCAACTGCACCACAAGTGTACAGCTTATGTTAGGTTTTTGTTATTTTCAGTGTGTGTTTTGTAATATAAATAATATAGATGTACATAAATACCTTATTTTTAAAACTGTCTAAATATTTGTAAATTATCGTCGTTTTTTTAAGTTAGTCGTCTTTGTTTATTCTCAAATGTAATTTTAAAAAAAGCATATTGTTAAGTGTCTTCGGCACGGAAAACCCCAGTGAGGTCACATTATTTTTATAGTTTGTAAGAGTAAAATATGAATAAATAAATAAAAATAGTTTCAAAACATCAATAAAGGTATCAGCTATTTTACAAAAAAAAAATAATACTACAAGACTTGGTGTTGTAATCCATCATCCCTGCTAGAAATAATAATGGACATGATTTATAAATAAATAAAAACATTCTGCCTATTTTTCAACATTCATATTTCTTCAATTGTTATTTAAAGAATTTGAACTTTTCATCATAATTCTGTGAATCCAAATAAATTGCGAACTACTGAATTACAAAACCCGAAATAGTAATTGTAAGCAAAAAATATGAATAAATAATAAATAACAGCAGCCATCACAATATGCAGTTTATGTTTATATCCGATTATTTTAGGATTTGGGACTTTCCGATTATGATAACAATAACCGATTGGTAATATTAACCACGATTCAAGTAATTCTGTTTTATTTCACTATATTTATCGATTGGCAATGCGCTACACTATTTATGGTCAATTAAAATTATATTTCTATTCATATGACATCAATAGTTTGCGACATTTCTTAAAAACATAAATATTATGTTATCTAACTTGATTGGCAGCTGTCAATAAATTATGATTCGTCCTTATTAGAATTTTTGTTCCAGTATAATAGTTGTCAAAGGTCTAAGACTAGACTATAAACATGATAATTAAGCAATTTGATGAGTGCAATTTAATTTTCGGAATAAATTAATCGAGTTTGTAATACTCATTACTCAGTACTCACACATTCAAAAACTATTCTTACTCAAACAAAAATCATAATCCCAACAGTACAATACTAGCGAATAATAAAATTACTAGATCCGCAACACAAAGACAACCCATTTTCGGACTAAGAGACTTTGAGTATTATGCAATTAACTTAACTAATTAACTGTCCATTTAAACAATTAGCAACGAGAAAATGCTCAAAAAGGCTATAAAAAAATGGATAGTGGAAATAGGTAGAAGTATAATGGATTGTCTCATTCGCCCAAACTAATATTGAATCACCTGCTCCACAAACGTATAGTTTGTGTTATGTTTTTATTCTTTTATTTTGCGTTTTATAATATAAATAATACAGGTATGCAGAGTTTAAACATAAACATAAATACGCCGTATTTAAAACTGGCTTAGCGTTTAGTAATTTCTCTCTGCATATTGTATTCTACAAATATTATCTCATGTAAAAAAAAAAGTTTATTGTTAAGTGTCCTCGGCATGGGTGACCCTAGTGAGAGCACATTGTTTTTACTATTTATTATTGTTTATAACGTGAAAATAATTAATAAATAAAATAAAATTAAATAAACGAATTCCTTAATTTGTCACAATAAAGAAGGAATTTTTTTTTGTTAAGGGAATATGGAAGTCTAGACATTTACAGGGCTTATGACCAGTCATTTACTATTTTAAGTGGCCACTATCACACTGTGTAACATTCACCATTCTGCACATGTTTTAACATCCACATTTTTTCAACTCTTCCATCTATTGAGTTTTGTGAAGTAAAAGAGCTGAAACCTTTACATTGTAGGTGAGATTCATCTGGCTGATCTTGCAACGCCTGAAAACAATTTTCCAATATATATACTTCTTATACTAGTAAGTTTGATCAACAGTGTTTTGGGAAAGTGTAAAGAATTCCCTAGGGACAGCTTGTCTACAAACATTTGGACATACTCAAAACATTGTTAAATAAATACCAATTTAACTTACATAATGTATTTTAAACTCTTTTATAACATTTTCCGTGTTTGTTTAAATATATATTTAAAAAATATTCGTGGTATGAGGCATGACGCACATTTGCAAAATAATGCGACTTTTGTTTTGAAATTGCTTTTAGTAACTTTTTATTCGTTGATCACGACTTGCCTGGGACCAAATATTGACTTTGTCAATGTGACAGTCGTTCGCGTAAGACCTCGACAGATTCTAGGAATTACGATCGTAATGAAAAAACAAATAAAGTGACATTAATTTAGATGTCTGGTCAGTTCTGGTTATATCCGGATACAAAACGTTTCTAAGTGTACAGAAAAAACGAATTCGTTAAAAAAAAATTTTTTTTACTTTTATTCATTTTTTCGTATTTCGTTTTTTTTCAATTTTATTAATTTATTTCACAATTAGCCTAGAATTTATATGTCTCTTTAGTCGGGAAACGAACTCGGATATTATGTATGGTAGCCAAACGCACTATCCAATAGATATCTCACAACGAGGCAGGCTTTTTTCTTAGGTTTCAATTATTTAAACTGTCACGTTTTTACACCCTTCAAAATAATGGATATAAATTCATAAATAATGATTGTTTACCGATTATAATGTCCATTATTTTCACGTATAAAACCATTACAGTGATTCAATAACATCGAAAATGGTTACATACGCCTTTCGGTAGAATCCAATTCAAAAGTATTCCTTTATGAGGAAAAAATACCATCAAATTTACATAAAATTCCGGCGGCCGCGTTCATAATTCAAAAGAGTAATTACTACCTGTCATACAAATTGCGAGACAGGTATACAATCGGTATGTCACCTTACCACGAGAGTGAGCGGGACGAAGCCATTCTGTCACCTCGGGCGTTTTCGTGAAATATGCCGAAGTGACAAATTTAAATTGCCGACTTGAATTCCTCCCTATGACATTATTAATTAAATTTTGTTTATTATACAAATTAATATTGAAACATGTTTAAAATACGACGTCATTTACATAAATATGCGACGTCATGGATACGTTAATTATTTGTTGTTGTGAAAATATTATATTTTTATGTATTAATTTAAAAGTAAATGTAAATTACCTTGTCCGCGTCGTGGTCTTATTATCAGACCATTTGTCTACCACGCGATCGGTCTCGGGTTTGATTCTCAGCATATTAACTTAAAATACTATTTAAAAGGGGTGTTATAAAATATTATTTTTTAATCCCTGTACTGGCCCCTAAAACTGGTCATCTTGACTTCATTTAGATAAATTACAAATGCTTGCTAAAATACAACAATAAAAGAAATATAAATAAAAAAAAAACATTTAAAAAAAAAACTAGGTTCTCAAAGTATATTAGTTAATCTTCCGGCTTTTCGTAGATCTTTTCATCACTAAAACACTGTGTGATGAAGATGGATTGGCATAGTTTCGCTCGAAGTCTTATATGTTTATCGTGTTTATGAATATATTTTGATTTATTCAATTTTTTGTGCAAAATGTGAATTGTACATTAAATGAAATAACCTTACATCAACACTATTACTCAATGGAAACAAGGAAAAAAAAACAGAAAAGGAGGAGAAATGGAGGAAGAGAAAGAAGATGTTTCTGCAGACGTTATTTAAACAAAGATACTGAAGTAACATCTTTTATGGTGGATGGGAGATGATTCCACCGTCGAGCCGCATTGACATTATATGAGTTAGAGAAGAAAGATGAATTGTGGATGGGTTTTTAGAGATTGCTTTGAGAAATAGAACGAAATAGAACGAAGAAGTAAACCATGAACTGATAAGCGTTGAATTTTTTCACGGAGGTATATATTAGCGTTGAAATACATTAAACAGAAGTTAGAGGGAGTGATAGTCTCTCCGCTGTCTAATTTTGAGTTATTTAATTTGTTTACGACAATTATTAGAAATGTGTTGTCGTTCAAGTTTATCGCGTTGCTCACAGCTTAAATCAGTCACGGAAACATCAGCGTAATCTTGAATTGTATACCATTATTTTATTGCCCCTGTTTATCTTTCCTACATAGTTTGATTTTTTGTTCAGTTTCTTGTATATATGTTTTTTCATGTAACTAGGCCTTATATATACACTAGCTCAGTATCAGGCATAGAAGAAACATTCACACTCTATCACTTCTTCCTTCGCCTGTTTATCTGAGAAAGCTCACCCAACCTCTTTCACAACACGGACTATCTCTTCGTTCTAGTAACGAGAGAATCCTTTTAATACCCTGTCATAGCTCTAATTTTCTTGCCTCCTTGTGAAAGCACAATAAGAGCCGCTCGATTGTTGAATAATATACCCACTAATGTAAGGACGCCCCTTCTTTATTTACATTTATGTTAAGATTGAAATGTCACTATCTAAATATTGCCTAAGTACTGCAGTGCCTCTGAAATGTTTACAGCTGGATGATTAAACACCTTCGCTGCCCTGCTTCGCCAAAGAGCCTGGAGCCTATGGGAACGCCTAAAAAGTCTAATAACGAAATTCTCCAAGCCACTGCAGAGTGGATCCAATCACCGTTGTTCAAGCGATGGCGCGATATGTTAAGACCACCATAAGTGCTGCAATATAAAATTTTATTTTATGTTTATATTTATGTTTATTGTTATATTTTTGTTTATATTTATGTTCATGTTTATATGTTTATATGGTAGAGTTGGCTCTGCAATTTATAGCCATTTTACTGGAATAAATTTTTTTAAATAAAAAATTTAAATAAAAAAAATATTTAAATTGGTCCTTTATCCTTCTTCTTTCCTTCCCATCCCCTCTCCTCTCTTCATAGTGTGGTGTAATTTTTTATGAATATATATTTTTATTTTGTTAATCTTTGTTTTTAATTTTTGAATAAAGTTGTAAGATTCAATATGTCCATGTATTTATAATTTTCTCAAACTGAACGGTTTGGGTAGGTAGAAAGAAATTGCCTTAAGGCAAAATGCCCGCTCTTGTATGTATATATATATTGTATATGTATATAAAGTGTCAAATAAAATAAAATATTTACTAAATATATAAAGAATTAATTTAAAAGAAAAAAATATTCTCCCGTAAAATATTGCTTCTGTCGGTAACGATGTTTTGGTGATCATGTCTCGAAATAATCAGAGTCGTTTCTGCATGCTTCACAAAACGACAGTTTTGGATTTGTGTCGCTATTATCGCACAGGAACATTAATATATTTGTATACACTGGATGCGGCTCTAAGCACCCGACTCGTGTTATTTGGTGGGAAACTTCGAGTTTTGCTAGGCAATGTTGTTCGCTAATTTTTAGAACACGATTTCAAATTCGCGTTATATGAAGCGTAATCTCTATTGAATTGTACCTCAGTGCTCAGGAACGTTCAACTCTGTAAATGACTGGACTTCGGTATTCCCCAATAGTTCCAATTGCGCAATAATCGTTCTCAGAACCGTGAGTGCAAGAAGCAGAAAGAAGAGGAAGATGTAGAAGCTACATCGCCATTAAAGTGTTTCGACAATTGAAATTAAATAATGCAATCTTTTATCTGATTGGCGCACAGTCTTATCTTAAATCTTTAAAATAGTGAAAGAAGTACCAAAGTACAATAGAGATCATGGTCAGGTAACCGAAACCTTTTTGATGTATAAATTTATTTTATATGCATAATATTATTACGTATCAACGTAGAAAATGTGCGGCTCGACTGTGGAATCATCTCCCATCCACCATTAAAGAAGTCACTACATTATCTCTGTTTAAATAACGTTTGAAGAGACATCTCCTTTCTCTTCCTTGATCTCTCCTCCTTTCTTTTTTCCTCTTTTTTCCTTTTTCTCATAGAGTAATAGTTTCAATTTAAGGTCATTTATAAAAAAATACGTTTATTTCTATTTTTATAAATCTTTAGCTTTTTAATCCTTTTTTTCTATTGAATA
Organism: Micrasema longulum; assembly: GCF_059751315.1. Lineage (NCBI taxonomy): Eukaryota > Metazoa > Arthropoda > Insecta > Trichoptera > Brachycentridae > Micrasema > Micrasema longulum. Next base: position 14,863 of record NW_028277602.1, on the reverse strand, counting down.
TGTTCTGTAACTTGAATTATAAAAATAAAACTTTAATTTTACTGGTTGGTTGGAAGAAATTACCATTTGACAATAAGCTCGTCAATGTACAAATAACATTATGTACAAAAAGTTAAATAAAAAAAAACAGAATGTTAGAGCTTCAAATATTATTTTATTTCGTCTATTACAAATAAATAAAAGTTAAGTTATACTCGAATAAACAGATTTGGAAAGGTTATTTGTGACCAAACATTGAAAATAAGTATTTTAATTTAATGTGATTATTTAATCAAGTAATTTTTTTTATTTGTTTTTTTCTAAATCATCATGGTCGTTGAAAAACGACGCTTGAGATTTTTTTAAACTCTATTTGAGAGAAGTTAAAATTTTTATTGACACTTTATACCCCGACTTAATAAGCACAAAAGTATATTTAACTCTACTATTTTTACTGCTCCTTTCACTGTGTGTGTTTGGCAAATTATATGGAGGGTCTTTGCCGGATATTGTCCTTCATCCTCATGACCAAATCGCAAAACACGAATGGTAGCAAAAACCATATTTACTTTACAATAGCCAATGCACATTATTGAAATATAATCAATGGTTAACAGAAAGAAGAGTTGATAAAATATGCATGTTAAGATATAAACAGAAAGGTTAATGTTACACAATGTATAAAACGGCCATTTAAACCAGCCAATGATAGGTAATTATCCCTGTAAATTCCTAGACTACTATATTCCGTTCAACAAAATGTTGGCTGATTAAAGCCTAATAAATACCTTAACTTTTAAAAATCCCAAGTTTTTCCAGCCAATGGTTGTGTACCTCTGACGTATCAGTACTTCGACAAAGAATGGCCACGCTTCTCTGTAATTGTGTCCCGTAATTCGCTTTTACCGGTATGTAATGTGATACATGATAGATAAAAGGCTCGGGCGCCATGCAACGAAAATAAAACCAGATTAAATAATAAAATAATAAACAATCAGTAAATACAAATAATATAACAAATAAATATACATTGCAAGGTAAATCATATTAATATTAATACTATCGACGACAATTTGAACATTTTACAATGACAAGGCTCATGGCGTCATAGAGTTAGGGATAAGCTCTTATTTTTTTGTAATATATATATTTGTGTGAGTAAATAAATAAAATAATAATTTTATATTAATGAACACCACTTTAGATGATCTAAAACAGTATAGGCTAGCGGTCGGAAATTAGTTTAAAGTGGTGAGCCATATGAATACGTCAGCTTTTTTGGGGGCCACTTGACCGTCAACGTCACACGAGCGTGTGCAAGCCACAACTGACTAAAAACCAATGTGCCTCATATGCAATTTAAGAATTTCTGTGATGAAATAATACAATTCAAAATGATACAACTCAAAATGCAAACATGCCGATTACAACACTCGTTACGCTAAACATTCTGATTTACGGAAAAATAAGGTGAAATACTTCATTGACGACCGGGATGCATGTACATCAGTGTTTTTTTTTTTTCATAGAGTCTTTATTCAATAAAACATACACATTATTACAATATAAATACATTATAAAGTAAACAAAGTATTAAAATATATTTTGTTCCGGTAGCTATTCAATAATAATTTGTCATCAGGTGCTCAGACATTCGCTTTAATTAATAATCAAATAAAAAGAGAACAGATATAATACTGTTTACGTATAAAATAATGAACGTAAAAGAAATTTAAATAATGAACAGATAAAAATAGTTGAAAAAAAAAAAAATAATAAAGTAAGAAAATAGAGTAAAATTTCACAATTAAAATTAAAGAATAGCAATTTACTAGAATATATTTTAAATATAAGAAAAAAAATAAACACATATGTAAATAGTGTGTGCTCATAATAAAAAGTCATAAAGTACAGATATAATATTGTATACGTATAAAATAATGAACAGATAAAAATATTTTAAAGAAATATTGTTTTTTAAGTAAGAAAAAAAGAGTAAAATTTTACAATTAAAATGAAAGAAAAAGCAATCTACTAGAATATATTTCAAATATAAGAAAAAAATTAAACACATGTAATTAGTGTGTACTCATAAATGTAATCAAAACAAGATAATAAATAAAACACATTAAATTGAAAATTTTAATTCATATCTTCAGAAAAAATAAAAATCATAAGAAAAATAAAGTACCTATTAAAATTAGGATCTAAAAAATGTAAATAAAATAAAAAATAAATAAAAGAAAAGGTGAACCTAAAAAAATAACAAAAAGGTATTCAATGAGAGATAAAAAAATGTTTTACATAAATAATAAATCAATATGGGAACGTTCTGTCTACTAACCACTTACGTAATAAAATCATAATTTTATTTTTATTATGACATGTTTTCATGTAAAGTGGCAACATATTAAATATTTTTGGAACAATATAATCCAACGTACGTTGTCCATATTTATTTTTAAATTTTGGTACAACTAGGCCATCAACAGATGTAAATCTTGTTAGATAGCTGTGTTCTAATTTATTTTTTCATTCTAGAACTGAATTGAAACCCGGAGGGCCAGAAGGGAGCACTTCGCTGGCCGCTCCTGACCCGCAGGCCGCCAATTGCCGATCGCTGATATAGGCTATTGGCATTAAGGAGGTGCCTTTATATTTATAAGATTATTTGAATGTAAAAGAGGTTTGAAAACTTTAAAATGTTCTATCTCAAAACTTAATATTTTGACATTCATTCTTTTTAACCTGTACCCTTCAAATTGATGTTTTGTTTAATAATGTATTATTGAACTACTTACTATATATTATTCGTCTAGACTCAACACACGATTTATGCCAATAGCATTGAAAATGTCATAAAGGACTAAAAAAGAATTAATTGTACGTGAATGTATAAATAAATAAACTAATAACAACATAGGTAAAGGAAAAACAAACCAAGTCTAAAATGTATTTTTTTAGTACAATTTTTCATCATTCCCTTTCCGCACCTAATGGTGCATAGGGGACTGCATTGGTATACCAATCGCAATTTATCTTGATCATTTTTGTTACATGAAGGTAAGATGATCAGTCTTACGCTACAAGTACCAGTCCAGGGACTATGAAATATTCTGGCGTAAAAAACACTTTTTAAATAAATATGTTTATTTTTTTAGTGATACTGTGTGTGTTGGATTCGTTCCGTCGTTTCGGCTCCCATTGCAGGAGCCATCTTCAGGGTAAACTGTGTGTTTTGTAGAAAAAAGCATGTGTTTAAGTACTAGTTATTTGTACCGTGTCGCAGTCGGCAGTAGGCACATTTCAATTTGTTTTTGTAGTATGTAGTGCTGGGAACCATGCTTAGTTTAATTTTAGCCCGTCGTCTTTGTTTATGTTATTTGGGTGTCTGTGTATTTCAATTGTCTCTTTTTTTAGATAAAAGTGACCGTGAAAACCGTCGCACCTATTTAAATAAATATTTCATATCAACTATGTCGGGAATCGAACTCGAGACCGCTTGCATGGTAGGGTACATTTTATTTTTACGACATTTAATTTTTAGTTTTGTTCACGTCAAGAACACTAGAGTTTGTAGTTCTGTTTCACAGACATAACTGTATTATTTATTTACCAGCACATTTCTACTATAACTCTTTATCTCTACTATAACCTAAATATTATTTGAATATATTTTCATCAGTTTTATATTTATTAATACTATGTGACCTCTAAATAAACTGCTGTTATTTTTAAAATTATAAATACGTTACAAAATAAGTTTAATAAATTAAAATCATAAGTTTTTAAAAAAAATATTTAAAATCAAACTACTACAGTCAATTAAAATATTTAATGGTGTTTGTTAATGTGTACGTGACAGAAAGTTATTAAATAAAATATTCTCATATGCGTACCTTAGAGCAATAACGCTATAGAGCCGCCCATACGGAAAAAAAACATTCTACGATTATTAATCACGAAGTAAACCATAGTTAACAGAAAAACAATAGGGCCGTAAGTAAAGTCGTCGCCAGATAATAATGCCTACGTTTGCGTATTTTTTACACAGCGGTCACTGTGTGAACGCAGGCATTCTTATCTGGTGGGTAGTTTACTCAGGTCGAGAATCGCAAGCGCAACGACAAAACAACCCGTTACACGTCTGTTGTTAAACCAAAAAACCCAAAAGCAAAAATTTGCAACGCTTTTGTTTTATGCAATAGAGCGACATGGCGTCTTTACAGCTGCAGCGCAATATTGTAATAACACAAACGTAATATTTTTTTTTACTTGATTCATCGACATTAATATATACTTTCGAACGCACTGTACTTAAGTACTGTACAAGGGTATAGCATATATTATCTTCATTTAGATCTAACAGGAAAACCGAAAGTTATAATATTTTGTCCCTTCGCAGAATAAAGAATGATGGAAATTATTAAGAAAACGTCATGTCCTTTATTAATTATTATTGTTTGTGAAGTTCTTAATAAGACAAACTAATAATTTATCATTTTTTCACAATACAAAATAATGTTGACTATTTATGATTAATGGACGTTTTTTAACCCGCCGATGACCATCGAATACTAAAAATTATGAAGATTTATTAAGCATCTTGTTTGTTGTGATATATTTGGGAACTTGCTAACAAAAGAAAAACTCGTGAGCTGACTTATAATTAAACTAACATGCAAATCCCACTTCACACATTCACCATAGTATTTTTTATTTTATTACAATTCTTGATGGAGTTCCATTGTAATGATGTAATAACTTATATTTACATATAAATTATTAATTCAAAAATACTTGGTACACTTCCACTTATTTATTTGACCAATTAGCGCTTTCACCCTCTAATGGGCATCTTCAGACTGGTGAAAAGTGTGATTTTTGTAAAGCATTATTTTTAACATAAATTTATGAACAGTTTAATATGGTTGTTGTAAGTTCCTCCCCATCCAATTATTCCATAGGAAAGTTCCATTTTAATTAGCTGGGCGTAAATACTTAGTCATTTGAACACATAGGTTAAATATCTTAGTTTTTAGCGAGACAATACCCCACAAGATGGACCCCTAAAATTTTAAGATGGAGACCTTGGGAGAATAAGCGAGGCGTCGGAAGACCTTTAAAAAGATGGTACGACGACATAGCTGCAAAAAATTGGCTGCAAGCAGCAACCGACCGCAAAAATGAAAGGGTATAGAAGGAGGAGGCTGGAGGCCTATATCCAGCAGAACAGAAGACTGAAGAAGAAGAAGAAAAAGAAGAAAAAAAAATGATTTTCCGTTTCGTTTTAGGTTAAGAAAGGGTTAAGCAGAGTGGGTGGATAACGAAAGCGCTAGGTCCCATTTGAAGGTAATTTGAATAATTTACATCACTACGGTAAGGTAATGGTGCCAATTAGAAGTGATTTTGGAAAATGTCCGTATATAATGGCATCGCGGGCTATTATGAGATCAAATTGCTTGTGACGGATAAAAGATATGGGAACCTAGAGCCGGTAGTGGCAGACTTGACTGTAATTTGGAGCGTCTTAAGCTGTTGCTTTGGTAATGACCTGATTACGGTATAAGCAAGAAAAAAAAACATGGCCGTACCAGTTAATTCTGCATCGCCGATAAATAAGGATAGCTTTTATTGTGATATGTTCATCTCGATAACTTCCTAAAGTCTGTTCATTAGTACAAGAATTTCCGAATAAACAAACCAGCCGCGTGATATCCGACGGAGAATAGCCGATTTCACACATATCATCTTAATTTAAACGGCACGGTAAAATAATAATAATTATAATAATAATAATAATATTCATAGTTTATTAACAAAAATAACAAAAACTTTATCTACTACATGCACACTTAGGTAATAGATTTCTCTGGATCATGTCTAGTCTGCTTAATTAGGTACAACCTGTTCTAAGGCAGACATTTTTATGCAAAAAATAATCAATAACCCTTCCCTTCTGTGAAATGTTCTTCTTCTCAATTTTGACATGTTTATGTTTATGAAATATTTGAAAACATAATATAATTCGGTCGTTCTCTCATGAAAGAATAGTAATGGTCACAAAGCGCCCGCTCCACCCTGAAACTGTTTATAATGATTCGAGGGTGCATTTCTTCATAATTTGTGACGTAAGGGTAAGATAGTTGGTCTTAGGCTTTAGGTATCCACTTGTCCAGCGCGACCTCCGTAGAGTTAAGCATTTAAAATAACTAGATAGCAAAAAATCTTGAAAGAGTTTATCTTTCTGAAAACTTTTTTTTTCTTTGCCTCGTCACGACCGACATCGGCAGTCCAAATACAAGTGTATTTTAAATTTATAGAAATTCAACTATCTATGTTTTAATTAATTAAAAAATATTTTTCTACAAATAAATCAATAAAATATAATCTGCAAAATTTCTCGTTACAAATTACTTTGAAATTAATTTCAGTATAAACACACTCCACTGAAAACTAAATCATTCTTGAAAGAGCTTATACACAATCAAAATTAATCCCTAATTAACGTTGTTATAGGGATGTTTATCGCTTGGTTTCCACTCGCACTCAACTTTATAAGGGGGTGGGGGTAAGATTTGAAAATGGAACTTGTTTAATTATTGATTAAATATGGCGCCTTGACATCGGTTGTTTTAGGATGTATTGGTGTGTTTACATAGCCATTATCGCAGGGGTTGATTCTAGGGGTGAAGTGAAATGCTAAACTCTCATGTACTCGTACTTGAAATCTGAGAATCTTATATTTTCAATAAAATCTTCAGTAATCTTATTTTTTCCCAAAGAGTAATAAATTATTCATTCGCTTCAAATCAGACATAATTTATTGAAATGTGTAGACAGGGAATTTTTTTCTAATACGGTTATTGGTTGGCTTAAGAAGCGATTTTAATGTGTTAAAACGTAATAAGCTCTTGATCTGTCTAGGGATTGAAATCCAGCCTTGTTTTAAAACATTTGGACATACTCAAACGTAAAACAATTTATTTATTTAGAAAAAAATGTAATACTAATTATTTCAAAATACACGGTGAAGAAGCATATATTTCTATTTTCATTTATTAATTTATTATATTTACAGCCTAAGCCGATTTCAACAGCTGTATGAAGAAACACGTGTGCAAGAAACTGAACAAAGAAAATACAAAACTATGTAGCAAAGACAAACAAGAAAAATGAAATAATGGTATACAATATATTCATAAATACGATCAACATATAAGACTTCGAGCTAACTCATGTTAATCCATCTTCATCCCACACTGTATTAATGGCGAAGAGACTTCGAAAAGCCAGAAGATCTGTTTCGAAAAATTGTGAAAGGGAAAAAAAACATGTACTTGTCATGTAGAACTAAACGCATCGAAATAGTATTATTATATTATATTTAAATTTATTGCAACCGAGAGGGAAAACATTTTTGAGAAGGGAATATGGAAGTCTAGGCATTTTTAGGGCTGTAAATGCCGAAATATGAATAACTCCCAAAGGAGGAAATCCAGCCAGTCTGCAAGCATTTGGACATACTCAAACATTGTTTGTTATATTAATACCATAGTTATATAATTAATACAACGCCATTTTTGTGAAAATCACTTCAAGGACGCTGTATTATAAATTAATATTCCAGCACGTCTTGCATCTACAGAGCGCATGGAATCTAGCCCCCATTTTCATTTTTTTAATTGAAAATGAAAATGAAATTTGAAGTATTAAAAGAAACTATAAAAAATAGGAGCAGGATTACAACACGTCTTGCAGCTACAAAGCGCATTGACGGTTGGAATCCTTAGACCCTATTCACAAAATTTTGGTATTTTATGGTTACTAAAATTTATATGTGGAAGCAAAATTACTAGTCGTCTTGCAGTTACAAAGCGCATGGAAAAGTGGAATTCTAGTAACTTGAAATTATACAAATAACATTTTTTTAAATAAACATAAACATGTCTTATTTTCCCAAACCAATATTGAATCAACTGCTCCACAAACGTATAGCTTTATGTTATGTTGTTGTTCTTTCATTGTGCGTTTTGTAATATAAATAATATAGATGTAGGTACATAAATTAAATATAAACATAGATACGTAGTGTTTAAAACTACCTGAACATTTTGTTAATTATACCTGTTTATTAAGTCTTCTTTGTTTATTGTCAAATGTAAAAATATTTAAAAAAAGTGTATTGTTAAGTTTTCTTTGGCACGTGTGACTCTAGTGAGGTCACATTATTTTTATTTTTAATCGTAGTTTATAATGGAAAAAAATATGAATAAATAAGTTAACAGAGCGGAGTAGTAAATTTGCCAAGTGTTCATGCTAAGAAATAAGCAAAAAAAACCTAAATAAATTAAGCATTGTTTAAACTTTATGGTTAATAAAATAAAAATATATGATTGTATGTATGATATGTATGTTGTATAATATGACATTGGAAATTTCCTAAACATTTATAAGATTCTCAGTAGTTTTTTTACAAAACGAAATGAAAGGTTACGCAATCTTTGCAGTACTTATAATTTTCTATTATATTGCATAATTTAATTGTAAAAGGTTCATTAAACCAAGGATTGATTTATAAATAATAAATTATCTGATTGTCTTTATTGGCAAAATTAATAATTTGATTGGCAATCGTGTCAGGGAGTTGTAAAGTTGTTGTAAAGGTTTCTGTTTAATTATTAACCCTCGGAGATAGGGAGTAATGTCGCATGTCTCACAAAACTACCCCTAGAGCTTTTAATAAGTAATGAGATAGCTATTAAGCACACCCACTCCTTCGGACACTAAGAAATAGATTGTTTATTCGTCATTAAGGGTTGTGTTATGGAGTCCCAATTCAGTTGAAGGCGCGTCCCTTGAAATTAATTTTAATTACAAATTAATATTTGATATTATATTATAAAGTAAATTTTAATGTCCCGTTCATTAAAAAATCGGTTTTGAGTGTGTAACAAAACTTGAATCCTGGATGAGTGATAAATTAACGAGATTAATCCGCCTCCCGGTGTACTGGCTATTGCTTTCAACTACCATGCTTGAGGTCTCGGGTTCAATCTATCCTTCCAAAAAAAAACAATTATGATTTAATAATAAAAATATTCAAAAAGGCTATAGCAAAATGGATAGTGGAGCTAGTTAGAAGTAAAATTGATTGCCTCATTCGCCAAAACCAATATTAAATCACCAGCTCCACAAATATATAGTTTATGTTATGGTTTTGTTCTTTGAGGTCCCATTATTATGATTTTTAATAATTGTTTTAAATATAAAAAAATAAACAAATAAATAAATACGTTAACAAATTACAACAAGGATGGAGAATACCTTAAATAAGGCAATACGGAAGTCTAGGCATTTACAGGGCTTATGACCTGTTATTGGCTGGTTTAAGTGGTTTTTGTCTACAAACATTTGGACAAACTCAAATATTGTAAATAAATATGTAATAATTATAGGAGGGAATTTATTAATTTAAAATGTGACATTTGTGTTCATGTGTGTGTATGTGCGTATGTTAATATGTACGTGAAAGTGCGTGTGTGTGTATTACAATAGAGAAGAAGAACATTTCATGGCATATGGAATTCTAGGCATTTACAGCCCTATTTATTGCCATGTCATTGAGTATTTTAAATGGTCACTGAACGACTGTACATACTGTGTAACCGCAATTGTGTCTATTTTCGAACATCTACATTTCTTTAATTATTCCAACTGTTAATTTTCTTGGTTGTTGATATTGCTAAAACTCATGTACTGTGTAACACGTCATGGACCAGGTAATTATCAACAATATTTTGAGTTTGTCCAAATTACGCAGTGTGTTAAGTGGCCACTTAAACCAGCCATTGACAGGTCATAAGCCCTGTAGATGCCTATACTTCTATATTACCTTCTCTTAAATGTTCTTCATCTCTGTTGTAATATATTAATATAAACAGCTCCCCAGGGAGTTGAATCCAGTTCTTGTCTACAAAAATTTGGACAAACTCAAAATATTGTTGATACTCCTATGTATTTAAAACTCTCGACCCTTTTAATGACTTGGTTTTATGGAGTCAAAGTTTAATGAGCAACAATTTTTTTATTTATTTATTTTATTTATTAAAAGACTATCAAACTTAGCCAAAATTTAAAAATATATATTTTTGTGTATCGTATTACCAGCGCTCTGATTTTTTTAAAATATTGAAATTACTCCGCCTGTGACGTCATTAGTTTTCTACAGTTCTGTCGATTGGCGAATTGGCTTCTCGTATACCGGAAATCTATTACAACGCTCTATGATTGTTAGTTTAACTTAAATGTGTATTTTATTCGTGTTAATAAGTATATACAAGATACGCATTTATGTTCATGAATTAATTTTTAAAAATAATAAATTTTAATCGCTTAAATCGTTAATTTTATTACAATGTGGATTTTATTGATGTTAACATGTAATTTGTGAAAAATACGAAATGTCTTTTTTCATTTGAATATTTCTGTACTTAAAATATTATTTTTTGTAGTTTGTAGACCAAATAGATAAATTGGTTAGTACACAAGAACTCGTGACGTCATTCAAAATAGTCCATTTTTGTTAAAACTATATTTTTTTCATGCATTTTCGAAAAACTTTATCGAACTATGAAATGCTTTTACTGCGTTTAAAAAACATTTATAAATTCGATTTCCAGTTGCACTAAATTTCTTTATTTTTTATGTTCTTTAATATACTTCATATACGTAAAGAATACATAAATGTATTTTACATATGCATTTATGTACACATACATGGTAATTTGGTCCTTTAATACACGTATCCTTGTTACAAGTGCCAATATTAGGTTTGTTTAATATCCATATTCTCCGTCATTATCCTTGATATCATATGATGCCATTATGCGATACGTTTATTAGAGAGGGTTGGTGGGTTAATTTGCATACTAAGGGTTGAAAGACTCCCACTCTGATGTTAAGAAAGGTAAACATTCGTCCTAGTTAATTGTAAGGACAACAACCCATTGTACGATAGGGGATGATTTGTGGATAGTTTACAATAATAGGGAAGACCTTTGAGATCATATCTAGCAATTTCTAAAGATTTTACAATATATTGATAATGTTTAGAACGTTTCAATAAATGTAATAATAATATGTGAAATTAACAAATTACAACAGGAATCATCAACATTAAAAAAAAGAAAAATTCGAGTCTAGGCATTTACGGGGCTTATGACCTGTCATTTACTGGTTTAAGTGGCCACTTTTTCATAATTTTGTCTATGTTTGAACATCCATATTTCTTCATTTTATAGAAGTTAATGAGTTGAAACCTTTATTTTTGTAAAAAGATTTATCTGATCGAATTATTTCACTTACTAGACAACGCTTGAAAATAATTTTCGAATTCTTAAACTTTTTCTTGGACCAGTGGGTTTTATTTCAATATTTTGAATTTCTCCAAATGTTTGAGGACAATATTTTTAAGTTTGTAAACAGTAATATTTATATTTAACCACTTAACTTACTTCCTTATGTTTACCGGTTTCCAAAAGATTCTAGTTCGATTCCCGACATTGTTGGAATAGAAGACTTATTTTTAAATTTTTACTAGAATATTTCATAGTCCCCGGACTGGCACTGAAAGCGTAAGACCGACCATCTTACTTAAATAACTTGTTTATTTATTTTGATTTATTTATACTTTTTTATTGTTTGTATTCTTTTTTTATACAGAATAATGTTTCCTCATTGGGGCCCCGTGCCGAAGGATTATTTTACAAAATGTGATACATGCATAAGATTAGCTATTTAACAAAGTTTATATAATAATAACAATAAAAAAACGTAATTATTCCAATTAACCTAATTATAATTAACATAATAAACAATGAAAAACTAAAATATTCATAAAAAACATAACCAATTTATATAGACCAATAGAAAAAATTTCATAAACAGTGTACACATTTTACACATTTTACCTATTTAGCTTGATCCACTCATCGATTCGTGCGCAACCCATCTCCACTATCCATTTCTTAATAGCAATTTTATATTGTGATAACTTACTAATTGTCTTAATGGATAATGGAAGTAGATAACTAACTAACTAACTAACTAACCATCACGCCATTTCCCCGGAGGGGTAGGCAGAGAGGATAGAACGCCACACCACTCTGTCCTGGCACACTTCCTTTGCTTCCTTCACATTCATACATCTTCTCATGCACGCACGTCGATTATTCCGACTTTTCACATGACCACTTTCAAGAATTTGTTGTACTTGATCATGCCATGTCTTTCTCGGCCTTCCTCGACTTCTACAACCAGACACATTCGCATCATAAATCTTTTTAGCCGTTCTTTCATCATTCATTCGCTCCACATGACCGAACCATCGCAAAAGACCTTTCTTAATTTTGTCGATAATGCTTAACTCAGCCTTGCATTCTGCTCTAATTTCGACATTAGGGCACCTATCATACATTGTTTTTCCGCACATTCGCCTGAGGGATCGCATTTCAACAGCATTCAGTCTACTTTCGTCCCTTTTTTTCCAACTCCATGCTTCGCTTCCATACATTAGGGTTGGTACCAGAACTCCATTATGAACTGCTAATTTAGCCTCTTGCGATAGACACTTATTTGCTACGACAGACTTTAAGGCACCATTAACTCTGTTACCGGCACTAACCCTCCTTTCAATATCCTTGTCCATATTTCCATCTCTAGTAAACATACTACCCAGATATACAAATTCTTCGACCTGTTTCAAACTGTCTCCATTTACTACAATCTTACATTCAGTCATAGTTACATTTCTTTCAAAGACCATGACGTTCGACTTTTGCACATTCATTAGCAAATCACTCTCCTTGCACACTTCGTAAACCTTTGTAACCAAGGATTGCAGTTCCTCTTCGCTGTCAGCTAGGAGGACTGCGTCATCGGCGTACAGAAGGCAACTGACAGTTAGATTACTCATTTTCGCTCCCACATCCATACTTTTCACTTCTTTCATACATTTATCCATGTATATGTTGAATAACCACGGTGACATTACACATCCCTGTTTGACTCCTTTAGGGATGTCAAACCAGGAAGTTAATGACCCATTTACCCTTACACACGCTACACTATCTTTGTACAAAGAAGCAATAGCGCGGACAAGGTTGTCATTCACTCCATACTCCGATAGAACCATCCATAATTTTTTCCTATCAACTCGATCAAATGCTTTTTGCAAATCAACAAAAGCACAAAAAAGTTTCTGGTTTTTCGCCAAAAACTTTTCTGTCATATTGCGTAATGCAAATATTTGATCCATACATCCTCTACCATTCATAAATCCACTCTGTACATCCCATACTTTCTCCTTGGTCACGTTTCTTACTCTTTCTATCAGTATTCTTCCATACATTTTGCCGACAGCGCTCAGAAGACTGATAGCTCTGTAATTCCCACACGTAGATTGTACACTTTAACCGAATAGTAGGCTCATCCTAATTGACCGAAGGTTGTATTTATTTTTTTATTTTTTTGCAGCATCAGGGTGGAGTATCTAGTAACTCTTGTATTTGTAATGAGAGGTAGAGAATAATGTTTACGTGCGTATAGTAACAAAGTTTTTACATAAAGTTGTTTTATAGATTTGACATTAAAATTTTCAAATATACCGAGGGAGCTAGTTCTGGTTGGGACTCTTAGTTATTCTAAAAACGACTGAGTGTGTCTGTCATGTACGGGCCCGTTTAACACGTATCGCGCCAATTTACTCGGTCCGGTAAAATTAGGGCGGACACATATTTTAATTTCTTTTTTGGTATCATTTATTAAGTTTCTACTCGCGGGTAAAATTTTGCTAAAAGAAATCGAGTGGAGATTAGTCGGCCTCATGGTGTTCTGTTTTGTGTTTTTACTTGCCTATTGATGAATGAAATAATTTTAAAAATATATTAATAAATCCACCCTATGTTATGTCGTGGTGCCGGTGCATGTTTAACCATCGACTTAATTGGCGGAAAGGAATTTAACCTATACGTATATAATTTTTTTTTTCACCACAACAGGCCTGGAGACCCGGCCTTGAGAAAAATCACATTTTAGTTTTTTTTGTGTTCTCACCGGGAATCGAACCCGGAACCTTCCGTGCGCGAGTTAAGCGTCTTGATCAGTACACCACGGAGGCCGCCGTAGTGTAGTGGTCAAGATATTTATGGAATAGAGTAAAAAAAAGTATTTTAAAGCTCATTCCGTATTGCATTGTCTAAACCAGAGGTTCCCAAACTTTTTTGTGTCGTAGACCCCTTGCCATGTTTTTCGGTTTTGGTAGACCCCCTACTTACCTAATATTGATTTCTAATTTGATATTGATAGTGAAGTTTAATGTTAAAAACTTAAAGTTAACAGAAATGTTAAGTTTTATACATTTATTAATTGAATTTAAATTAAAACTACACAAAATAAAAATTTGTATCTATTATATAAAATAAACGTAACATAAAATAAACTAAGCAATAAGTAAATGTTTTTAGTCGGAAAAATGAACCTGATGCTTTAATAATAAATTATCAACATTTGGCGTCAATTTTGTCAGGTTTAATCTTAAATCTCCTCGGCCAATGATGTCTAGTCTGTTTCTTTTTTTCGTTAGGAGATTGGTAACAGCGCTGAACCCCCTTTCCACTAGGTATGACGATGGAAAGGAAATTAAAAATTTGCTCGCTATATTCCATAATACAGGATAAGTAACGGGTATATTTTTTTGCAGCCAGAAGTACAGAAGTACTATCAGTGTATGCTGAGATCCACTATCGTGGACCCCCATTTTCATTTCATGGACCCCCAATTTTTTTTTTCGTTGACGTAGACCCCTTGCAGGTTGTTATAGACC